>NW_026623173.1:1850362-2467150 GCF_028827545.1 Penicillium diatomitis
ATCCTCAATCCTGCATGTCTTATCATCAGTATTCGCATTTGAGGCTGGTCTCAGTCATCTCGAATTATCATACTCCTTGATCTTTTCCGTGATGTTGACCATCTTGGCGGTTGCTGTGGCTTTGCGCCCTCAGTCGAACTCAGATAGAGCTTTTTGAATTCGTGTTACTGCACTCAACCGCTTGATAGAGCACTGCGCGCTTTCTCAACTGTGTTTAAATAGTCTCGAAAGGGTCTGATCGACCATCAAACCTTTTTCTTTGCTGATATCAACGACAACGACAAAGTCCGCTCCGGTTAAAGCCTTATGTAAGCCAAAAATAGCGGCCGCGGACTCAGTCCGAACGACCAGTGGGTTGCCAAAGCTCCCACCGCCCTTCTCACCGCCTGCAGCAACAGCAGCAGCTCACCTCTATTCTGTTCCACTATCAAACTCCCGTCGTCGCGATTTGGTCCTGAGATCGTTCGTTATCAAGTACCCTAAAGTGTCACACAAGACAAAAAATGGAAACGACAACCGAGCCCAGTGACGTCGTCGCCGTCGTCGAAGATACTCAAACTCCCGACGTCCCCACAGAAACAGGCGATCAAGCCGTTCAACCCGTCAAAAAGACCAAGAAAATCATCCGGCGCCGCAAGAAGCCCGCGCGTGTCCAAGTCGATCCCTCCGCCGTCCCAAGCCAGCCTCCCCCGCAAACAGGTGAACTCTGGAACATCTGGTACAGCAAATGGAGCGGAGGCGATTCACATGATAAGCATGGACTCGATCAGCCTGCGCCTTACAGGTGCAATGTCGCGCGCGACTCGGGATACACCAAGGCGGATTCGGTGCCGGGGTCATACTTCTGTCTTTACTTCAGTAAAGGACAGTGCTGGAAGGGCGCGGCTTGCGAGTACTTGCATCGGATTCCGACCATTCATGATCACTTCAATCCCAATGTCGATGCATTTGGACGAGATAAGCATCAAGATTACAAGTGAGTTTGTCTCGCTGGTTGCGGATTCGAGACGTGCGCGGTTTACGATGATCTGATACCGATACCGAGACTGATACTGTTGATTGACAGAGACGATATGAGCGGTGTTGGCGCATTCACCAGAGGTTCGTACGATACCATTGGCTCCGGTCTGGGGTGCTTTGAGAGACGTTCAGTCATTAACCTCGCTTTCCAGTTAATCGAACGCTCTACGTGGGAAGAATCCATGTGACGGATGATATCGAGGTACGCAAATTCCAAGTCCACCCAGTGTAGACCGAGCAGTGCAGATTGACTAATAACTCTGCAGGAAGTTGTTGCTCGTCACTTTGCAGAATGGGGACAGGTCGAGCGCATTCGCGTATTGACTGTAAGCATGACAGCGGCTCACCTTCACAGAATCTCAACTAACGAACATGACAGGATAAAGGTGTCGCCTTCGTGACTTATTCAAACGAAGCCAATGCACAATTCGCCGTAGGTGTCAATCTTCCAAATCAGCCCGGACAACCTCCCCACTTTTCAGCAGCTAACTCAAATCCAAAGATGCAAGCAATGTCGCGCCAGAGCCTGGACCACGACGAAATCCTAAACGTACGATGGGCCACTGTTGATCCCAACCCACTATCACAAAAGCGTGAAGCCCGGAGGATAGAAGAACAAGCCGCGGAAGCCGTCCGCCGAGCTCTTCCCGCCGCATTCGTGGCCGAGATCGAGGGTCGCGATCCCGAAGCAAAGAAGAGGAAGAAGATCGAGGGTTCCTTCGGGCTAGACGGATACGATGTCCCAGATGCCGTTTGGCATGCACGTACACGCCAGCTTGAAGATACATCAGACGCTGCTCCCCAACTCGAAGCACCTGCGGAGAAGCTCATGATCGAGGCAAGCTCGTCAGCGAACCAGCAGCCCGAGCCTGCGGCACAGCTCGGGACGCAGAATGGGATCTTCTCGAGCTCAACGCTGGCGGCTCTTCGGGGTATGTCTGGGGGCAATGTGACGACACAGGCTGCGCCTAAAATGTCCGGGGGGCCATTGGTTGCTTATGGCAGTGATGATGAGAGCGATTAGATTTGGTTCTTTTCGAATAATTTTCTGCATAGGGGGCTTCCCGTTTCGTTATTCCAAAATCGGCATTGGGCCCTTCATGTATTCTATAGCATCGATACCTTTGGAGTTTCATGGGATTATGAATTGGCTTTTCAGTTCCTCGCTTGAGCTTGATACCACGACTACCTATTTACGATCGGTCGCAAAGCTACGTTGATTGACCAGAAGATGAGGAGCCTAGTGAGATGCGACTTGTGTAATTGTTCTATTCTGACTATGCATGATTCGCTAAACGCGGCCGAATATCACTGACATGAAATTGATCAGTGGTCAAACAATAGGCTCCCTCCAAGGCCATGAAATGCAATACCAATCTCGAGCTTCCAACACTCATGCAGGGAATCCAACAGTTGTTTCGCAATCCTTCAACATTCCTCATCCCTCCATTCAATCAAATCAGTCATTCAATCATTCAGTCATGCTTCCCACTCAACTCAGCTCGATCACTTGTCACCGTAGCCGAGGTCATAGTAAATGCATGAGCCTGTTCTGTAGTTGTAGATAAAGGCATTGCTGTAATTCTCAGAATTGTCATCTGAGCGGCCCTCCGAGGCCAGATCACTAAGCAACTCGTACACCTGACTAAGATACTTTCTCTCGGTCAAAGGCGCATTCTGAATCACAGCACGCCAACTGTCTGGGTCGGAAAGTCTCGTGCTTCGAATGGAGTCAAGCACATCATCACGAGTGTCAATCGCCACGATGGGCCCATTGCGAGCGTTCTCAACAACCTCACGGGAGTGTAGTAGCGCTATCAAGTTGAGTGTCAGTGGGACTCCAGAATATGAATCTCTTGTGTTGACCGTCATAAACTTACCAGATTCGATGATGTTTCTGCGGTTTGTTTTCTTGCTCCTGTGTTGAGGGACCAGAATACGCACGTCATTCGCCCGTTCACCCGCAAATGAGGCGTCTTGTTGACTAGACTGGCGAGCCTGGCGAGAATCGAAACCGCCATCCCGTTGATGCCTGGCTTGCATCTGCATCTCGCTTCGAAGCCACGCAATGAGCTCAGAGCTACGGATATCGAACTCTTCCTTGCGCAAGAGACTTCGAACTTTGTACCCTCGCTCTTTACTATCTTGTTTAGCGATGACGATCCAGCGATGATTGTGCTCCCGATACCGGGCCATCAGCTCCTCCAAAGAGGATGTATCCACTGCAAGCTCTGCACTGATCCCATTTTTCCAAAGATCTTCAATGATCTTGACACCCATCGTGCGAAGGACAGTTGCATCAAAGCTGGCCACAAGGACATCACACTATGATGATTCGATTAGCATGGCCATGGAATCTTCAAGATTTGATGGAAAGCAGATGGCGCAAACTCACCCTTCGAGCGGTCCAATATCTCTCGGTTGGTCCCTCAGTGTCTTTCAACTGTGCCCGTGTCTTTAAATACTCGGCCATGGAAGAGCCCAGCCGGTCTGAACTTAGATTAAAGCCAACGGCATGAGCCTGTGGTCTATTCGACAGTGCCTTTGGTGCGAATTCCTGAATCAAGCGATCGTACCGACCACCTGCTGCGAACACATCACGGCGCTTACTGTCGAAAACACACTGGAATAACACGCTTCCCCGGTAAAATTTGTCGTGGAGGCTGCTCAGAGGATTGATATAGATTTTGCGCTTGACCCCAAAGCTTTGAAGGTATTTCATGAGCACATTCAAGCGAGCAAATATCGGAGCAAGACGCTCGACAAACTCGGTGCCTTCCATGATGCTCGACAGTCTGCGCAGAGTTTCCTTGGGTGAATCCCGGAAGTCAAATCGAGCGAGGTCATCTAAAGACGTCGATGCAACTCCAATGGACGGAGATCGGAGCTCACTTCGGATTTTTTGCATGGTGTATCTGCCGATGTTGAGTTTACTAATGACTTCCGTCACAAGAGGGATTTGAGACGGGGTTATGCGGCAAAACTCCATGATGAGCTGAAGAAGATCAGAATGATTGACCAAAAAGCACATAGTGGCAGACCGGAGCGGCGGAAATTCATCGATTATCTCATCGAGGACTTTGATCACTTCTGCTTCCTTGAGCGCAAGGTCCAGAGTATTGTATGACACGATATCAAAATCCACTTCTCGATGAGTTCGTGGCTCGCTACCGTGGGTAGACTCTCTGTAAACAGTCCCAAAAGCGTAGGTCTTCTCGAGGGAAGGATCTTGCCGCGGAATCGCTCGAGCATTTGGAAGTGTGAGATCAAATGGCAACTGTAGCAAATTGCCAGAAGCATCCAGCAGCCGCATGGCACCAGCGGTGTAATGATGGGAACGGGGGAACAACATCTGTCTTGGCGACTCGACTGCCCCGTGCCTGCGGAATATGGAGGTCAGTCGCTTCCTGACAAGACCTTGAATGAGAAGCTCATTCGCGGCAGGAGCCGTTTGAGACTCTACGTCCCACGCAATGTCCTCGAACTTCTTCGGGGACTGAGAGAATATAGCAGATAGAATCTTCTTATAGTCTGGGGAGCTCGGGTCTGACAAAAGGTGAACAATGGCTCGCCGGAACGTCTCCTCCTCAACTTGAAGAGGAATTCTGCCGCTGGAGAGAAGCTCAGCTGCCGTCGGACGCGCGGAGGGATCATGGCTCAGTAAAGACTCAATGATCTGTCCCTGGACGACTTTTTCTGATTGTCTGAACGTAGGAGGCAAGGTATGGTATCTTTCTCTGATGGATCGCAATGTGTGATCGCGCTCCATTCCCGTCGTCAAGGGATGGCACATCTCAAAGAAAATGACGCCGAGAGAAAACATCTAGTAAATGTCAGTCTTTGCACATGAATAGGTAGATTTGCTTTTATGTGACTTACGTCAACTTTCTCATTGTAGTGTCCCGGTAATCCGGACTTCATCTCTGGAGCTACGTAGTAGGTTGTCCCCAAACTGCGCGTGAAGTCACCTTCGAAATCCGCAGCTGCAGATGAGCGTACCGCAGTAGTAAATTGCCCACTGGTGGCAAGACCGAAGTCACCAATTCGCGGGTTGTTGGCGACATCGATGAAAATGTTATCCGGCTTCAAGTCTCTGTGAATAATGCCATGGCTGTGAATGTGGCTCAGCCCATCCAGTATCTGTCTAAAGAGACGCCACGAGCGGTCTATGTCATCGTACAAGCCATTTCGAATCAGGTCACGCAGTGTCTAATGGTAAAGTCAGCGCCCACCGAGCGAGAAATGGCTTCGTAAGAAAAATAACTTACATGCTTCTCACAGTACTCCATCTGAATGTAGAGTGTCGTGAGAATAGGGCGGCCGTAAGAGCCCGAGTGCACTCGACTGAGTTCACCGCTAGCCTCGGATCCAGAATCATTCTCGAAAATACTAGAAGATTCACTGTCATCTGCTCCAGACATTGTTCTGTCTAGTTCATCTTCACTCCCCGAGGCAGCAAACTCGATCTTCGGATATCCACTAGAGCTGATAAAGTCTAGGCCACCAGTACTGAAACCGCGGTGATCTTGACTTGAGAATGGATCGCCTTCAGTTGAAGAGATCGCTTCCTCTTCGACCTGATTGAAGTCCTCCTCCAACCATGCGGTGTAGTATCGCACAACATAAGGATGATTCAGCCTTGAGAGAAGCATGATTTCAGAAAGAGTATCCTTCAGAGCCGCCGAAGATGTTTGAGAAATTTTCTTTACGGCGTAGAATCGCCCGTCCAGCTTGTTCCTCGCTTTAACGACCTGCCCGAAACCACCTCGGCCCAGGTGGCCGGCTTCGTCAAAGTCCTGGTGGTACCTGGAAAAGGCCGGCATGGCCCCAAATGAGTCCAAGCGCGGTCGGCGTTGCATTGATACCGAATTGGACGACCTGTCACGCACCGTAAGAGGTGCGTCCACGCGGAAGAATTCCGATGGTTGGAGCTGGAAGGCAGTAGGTCGCTTCTTGGGATCGGGTCGGAAAAATTCCCCTAGCAAGTCTTGTAATGGAGGGGACAGGCCCAACGACACCATCAGCTGGTTGGCCGATGTGTACCGCAGGAGGACATCTTTGCCAAACGCCATTTGCAGTAGAATGATTCCAAGATCCCAGACATCGGTCTTCATGCTTGGGGTAGCCCCTTCGTGAGTTAGCTCAGGGGGGAACCATAACGGAGACTTCGACGTGGTCAGTGATCGCTTCGCACCAGGAGACTCAGGTAATGCCTCTTCGACGCCGGCTTCAAGTTTGACAATTGTGCCTCCGGAGGGACTCCGATTCAGCATGACGCGACCGCAATGGATATTACCATGAACGAAGCCACTACGATGATAAAATTCCAATGCCTCAAGAAGTTGTATCATCCAGCCACGCAGAGTTTCAACAGCAACGGTCCCTACGATGTCGAGGAGCTCCAGTAGAGAGCCCTTATTCGCAAATTCCACGAGAGTCAGAACTGTCCAGGCATTGTCGGCCGACGCAAGATTGGTAGATGGGCGAATGATTTTGAACCCGAGAAAATCGACAAGATTTGGATGCCGCAATCTCTTCAAGCCTTCCAGTTTGTCCTCGCTAGATCTTATTTGCTCTCGAACAGCAGGGGTATTTGAGCGTTTCTCGCTGAGTGTGATTTCTTTGAGCACAAGCAGAGGCACGTGGCACCTATCTTCAGGAACGACGGGTCTCACAGTGAAAGCCTTCTTTCCTTGTCTGCTTTGTAGCAACGTTTTGGCGTGGACGGCACGGAAGAAAAGGGGCTTGTCATCGGTATCGCCAACCGTGATCGGAGGATCGAAGCGAATGGCGCCTGGGGTATTTTCAACCAAATCCTCAACATCACTCGACTCGACACCACCAGTCCGACTTTTTCTTCGCAGAAGTTGAGCCTTGTTTCGCTGTCGCGCCCGGTCTTCAAGCATCAGCTGTAATGCACGTGCTTCTTCTGCTTGCGCAGCCTCGCGCTTTCGCAATTCTTCTTGTTTTTCAAGCTCGGCACGGTGAATGGCAGCGGCCTCTTGCTCTATGCGCTCCTCCTCGAGACTCGGCAGGTCCTTGTCATGCTCGCGTGCTTGCGCAACGTCCTCCAAGACATCCTGAATAGACACAGCTAGCTCAAAAATCATTTCGCTGCCGAGCAGCTGTTTCGGTTTGTCCCGTATGATCTTCTGGATTCGTGACCGAGCGTTTTCGCGGAGATCGTCGAGCTTCTGTAAAGCCAGATTCGGAGTTGTTTTGGGGTACGTAGCTGGCAGCTCTACAAGAAGCACCAGGTAGGGCTCTGGGTTCGAGGAAGCACGGAGATGAAGTTTGAATGTTACATTGGACGATTGCTAAGTAATGCACATATTAGACCGGTAATTCGAGACTCGATTGGATTGATTTTGAATTTCTGCCTACCTGCCATGCTGTCCGCCGCGTTTCCACTTCTTGATAATCATCGCCATAGATTGAACGGAGTGCTTCCACCTCATTGAGGTGGATTTCACGGTAATTGGTTGCTGATGATGGTATTACGGGGGATGTCAAAGAAGAATCGGAGCCAGATGAAGTCTGCTTTTTCACACGGGGAGATGCTTTCTTCCTTTGCTTGGGAGACATCGCGGGGGCGTGGCGCGAAGTCGCCCTACATCCAGGAGAGGACGTACGACATGAGGAACTCGGTGTCTAGATAGGTGGTATACAAAAGGTACTCGATTCAAAAAAGAAAGAACTATTGCGACTACGAACTAAGTAGAAGAGGGGTGGGTCTTTTTTCGGCGCCGAGAAAACAGGCGGTCAGCAGTGCGCTGAATGTGGCAGCTGCTAGTTACATAGTCGCTGAGGGCTTATCGTGTCTATCGGCCTTATCGATAGCTGATCATTCCACCATTGCTCATGTTTGTATCATTTGCAACCATGCACGCTCACCACATCAGCCTACCACATCGGCCCAACTACATTGCAGAAAGGCACCTACTTGTTCACAAAAAACTATCAATTCTGATCTTGCAATACATGACTGATTGCATGACTCTCTGATATTGCTCAGTCCTGGCAAATACAATGACATACACACCGACTGATGTCCGTAGGGACATGGCGGTTAGACATAGTTCCGACCCAACCTTGTCCGATGCATGTGGAGACGTTATGTTTATGCCCAGAAGTGGATATCAAGTCTGCGCTGGCCAGGGACTAACTTGACCTTGCTTCAAGGTGTGTCCTCTCGGATCACTCGCCATTCTCCACCCGTCGAGAAATTCAAAAGACTCGAACCCAATCAGACCAACGGTCTCTCAAGTCACAGTAATCCATGCACGAGAACACTGGTTGTGATTCAGTGCTGCCAAGTCTCTATTGGGGTTCGAAGTACAGAACTTGGTCACTTGCAGCTTGCTGAGAGAATGCAAAATACGGTCAGGAAAGTCAATCATTTCTATACTTCGTTCCCATATTTCAAGCTGTAAAAGTCGCCCTGCATCTCAATTGACTGCATGAATTCTCTTCCATAAGTCTATATTTACGGCCCATGTACCTCTGCTAAGATGACTTGCGTCGCGAGACAAGTATTTTGGACTTGAGTATTATAGAATGATATGTTCTATACTCTCATTCATTCAAGACACCACAAGCAATTCCTAGCAAATACGATCAATTGTACCTCGTAACACATTTAGTGATGTACCGGTGTGCCGATGAACCACTATGCCGCAGATCTGTTGTCTAATCGATAAGCGCTAGCCTTAATGTTTTGGCGCCCCGTCCTCCCGCGCGTCAGTAAACAAGCCTCTCTGCTTTATCTGAATCAATTCTCGACACCCAACCATGTTGGAATGGATCAAGGGGAGTGAGGCTGGGCCTACAGGTAACACTTCGAAGCATGATGTATTGAAAGATCACAGACACTAATTCTCCAATTTTTCGACACGTAGGCACCTCCGCCGTGCTGGAGCCCCCCGAAACGCCAGCTCCCGTGTTTGCGATGCGCGCGTTTAGGAGCGCTTTATTCGGAACTCCCGGTGCAGAGGAGACCGAGCAAGAGGAAACAAAGAAAGAAGAAAACGTCGAATCCCAGCCAGAATCATTATCTCATCAACGCAGTAAAAGCGACACCTCCAAGCCCATCTTTGACAAGGAGCTCCTCAAACCAGACATCAACAATACATTCAACCCATCGGGGTCGCCCACAAAGAGTATACTGGTGACCCCAGGTACGATCGCGAATCGTCGGAAAACCGTGTCTTTTGGAGAAGGCGTCGTTGATAACGAGGGCAAGCGGGAGAGTCAGTCCAGCCGGGCACCAAAAACACCTCCGAATCCCTCAGGAATTACCGCCCAGTGGATGTCGGGCTCAGCGAACGGCAAGCCACCGAGCAAACTGACACAAACACTTTTGGATGCTCGCGAAAATGCGTCCAAGAACGCGGAATCAACGAGATCATCACAAGAGCAGTCATCTGAGACCAATTCTGCTGCGCAGCCTGTCACCCAGGATGAACCAGGCATGGAAGATATCACAATGAACCTAGACGAACCGCGCTCCGAATCCGGCAAGTACTGGAAGACTGAATTCGACAACTATCGGGTGCGAACCAATCGCGAGATCAAGAAGCTCATCCATTACCGATCGATTGCAAAGTCCTACGCGCGAAAGAAGGACTCGGAGGCTCTGCGCCTGGCAGATAAACTACGAGAAGAAGAGGAGAAAGTTGCAGACATGGAGAAACAAGTGACACGTCTGGCTGCCACCATCGTTGGAGAAGGATCCAAGGCGGATAAAGAGCAATTGATTAGGGACTTGACCAAGCAGACAGCTTTGGCTCTGCAATACAAGCAACAGGTCACTTCCTTGCGGAATACATTGGAACGGCAAGGTGTGGTTAAAGACAATGTGGCGGAAGACCCCGAGCCAGCCAAGACAGATATTTCGACTAAGGGGACCTCCGGCTCTGTGGAAGAGCTACGCAAGGCACAGGAAGAGCTCAAGCTAGCGAACGCCAAGGTGGAGGAGCTAAAGCGCGAAAACCCGGAACTGAGCGAGCTCCGAAGCCTAGCGCAGAGTTCTGAAAAGAAAGCTCTGGAGCTCGAGAAGGAAAATCAATCCCTCAAGCAGAGTCTGGCACGCGTCAAGCAAGAAATGTCTCGCTATGAGGGCCGACGCAAGGAGAAAGAGGCCAAGCTTAAGCAGCGTGAAACGAAACTTGAGGCTCGTATTCAAGAATACCGTGATCGGATCAAGAAAACCACCCAAGAACATCGCGAGTCGGAAGAGAAGCTGCGGGCCAGCTTCGAAGAAGAGCGTCGCCGCATGCAGGCTCAAATCGATTTGCTCAAGGTCAGAGCGTCAGCCTCGGGCCGGAGTGACCTAAATCAGCGACAACGGCAACAGCAACGACAACAACCACAGCTGTCACTCAGCCCTCGAAAGACACACGAAAGTGTCAAAGTTCAAGACTTTGGGCTGACCGATGGTCCGCCACTTATAGACGATGACGACGATGCCACCGCAGACTTTGGCGGGCCACCGAGTCCCAGCCCTCGGTCCAAGATTTCAGGAAAGCGCTTCCAAGCCAGGAATGTGACTACTGGCACCATTGACGCGAAGCGCGCCGCGCAAAATGTCACCGCCGATGATGACGAAGTTACGCACTATCTGAACGAGATCCTACCGAGACCCAACGTCGCCTACCGCAGCACCCATAACGCAGTGCCCCCTTCCTCCCCGCCAGACATCCCAGCACTGAGAACCCTCGATCGCAATACCCAAAAGACCCAGAAAGTAGATGACAAACAGCTTAGCTACCGCTCACTCTACCGACGAGATCCCGCAGTATCAAAGGAGGATCGCTATGGGGACCTTGCTCTGCAGCCCCGTTCACACATCAAGTCCGCGCTTGAGTCCATGTCTCCGCTGCCCTCGTCGCGCCAAACATACGCGGGCAATACCTTCAACGGAGGCAGTCGCGGGCTGCGGCGAACAGGGCTCGCTGATCTCAGAGCTGATGGTTTATCACCCGAACGCCGGGCTGCGGCGTTGTCGAGATTGAGGCAGAAGGAGGATCTCCGAAAGTTGAACCAAATGGGCAAGGAGAATAGCGCAGGGAAAGTCTTGGGTTGAGTTTGTTTGTGAGCGGCTGTTACTTTTCTGTTTCTTCCCTGCTGAAGCTTGGTTCTATCGAGTGAGCGTATGTAATGCCAGGTTGCTTAACGCAATGTTTTTCCCCGTTGCTTCCAAGCACATGTTTCTTGTCTATGCCCAATAAAAACATCAAAAACAGCGATAACTTACAATCCCGCCATCGTGACCTGCGGTTGGCACATTGGTGGTCAACTTTGATCTATTGAGTCCTCCTATATTAACAGTTCTATGTGTTGACCAACAAATTCCCCTAGAAATCTACAGCATTCTGTGCACACCCACATATTGAAAATCAGAGTCTCCACCCATTGAGATCAAGCCTTACCATCACAGAAAGACACCACGGCCCATTTTCCAGTCCACGCCCACTTTCGCGACTCGGCACCGCCGCCTCCAGGAAGCTGGCGAAGCCTCTCGTCTTCGCCTTGAGGCAGGCCAACAACCACATCCGCCTTGCACGTACGGAATGCCAACACACGGATTCCAGATTTTGGCCCCAAGGATCCAATGGCAGTTTTGAAGGGAGTTTTTGGGTCCCATTGAGCCTGAGTGAGATGGTCAGTACTAGTGAAATAAGATTTGTGTGCGTGTGCGTGTGCGTGTGCGTGTGTTTATATTGGGTGCAAGAGGTCTTTGAAATCAAGATACGTACGTCATTGACGAGCTTGCGATAGTTCAAGTCGCCCTTGAATAGGACAAGCTCGCTTTCCTTGAGATCCTCGAAGAGCTCCGGGGCCACGTGCGGCATACGCCAGAAAGATCCCTGGGTAGTCCAGAAGGAATGTGGACGCACGATGAGCTTGCCATCTTGGTGGAATTGACTCCACTGTTCGAAGAGGAACTTCACATCTTGCACCTCCTTCTCCGAAAGAGGGGGATACGTCTTGCCCGACTCGTCAGGAGCCGTGTAGAATGCTTGTGGGTCGACCATCGAATTGAGAAGGTCTGAAAAGTCTTTTGGTGTAACGTCTGAAACGAACCATGGCAGACGCTTGGGATGCAGAACGATAGTTGTGGCCAGGCCGACAGACAGCAAATACCCAGCCAGGATGAGGTCGACGAACAACTCGAATCCAGAATTGTCCAGGACAATATCGACACGACGCTCGCCGTCCTTCTTCTCGGTACGAGCTTTTTGCATGACGTTGAATGCAGCGTCGAGGTCATTGACGAGGATGTTCTTCTGCGATGCTTTTCGCGCATCCGATCCCTGCAGCTTCTGGATATCCTCGTACGTAAGGGAGGTCAGGAGGGAGAGATCGGTGGCATTGCCCCATAAGCAGATCTCACACATTTCCGAGAAGAGGAGCTTCTCAGCTTGTTCAACTTGTTCCGCAGATCGTCCATCCACTCCCTTCCCGGTCTCCGCCTCATGGGCCAATTCGCGGTATCGTGCGGCGAGCTCTAGCACGGCCGGTCGGGAGGACTTGAAGGTTGACATCTTTTGGCGTGCAAAGACATCGTACCCCTTCCAGTGCTTGGACAGGGCGAAGAAGGTCTCCATTCGGCGGTCTATATATCCTTGGATATCAGTCCCATGTCATTATCCGTCAGGAAGCAGTACAATGGGCGAACGTACAAAGATAGCATTCGGCAAATAGCCAAGGGGCATCGTGCCACTTGGGATTTCCACGCTGCACAAGCTCCTCATTGTACGATGCGATATCCGACGCACCATCGTCTTCGAGGGGGCTATACAATTATTAGATAAGGTAAGCCTTATCACCTCAGAATCGTGTGAGAGGACGAAATGAAATTTACCTTAATTGCCGATCATGCTGCAACTCATACTTCAAAGTCGCCAGCTTCTCAATAATGCCCTTGCCTTCCTTGGCTTTCTCATCATCCGAGACAGCGCTCACCGACCGAGCCAAGTCATCAATAGCACCGGTCTTTTCTCATTAGCCTGTGGTGGACGACTTCAACGGAGGTAAATGTCGTGGGCATACAAGGATGACGGGCCATCGGTCGTCGGCGGAGACAGACGCGAAGCTTGATGGGTCCGAGGTGAGATACTGGGCTGATATAAGTCAGTTTGAATAGCCCAGCCATATGCAAAATGTATCAGGTGGTCTTCGTACGTGTCTTTGGATCAAATTCCATATTTAATTGCTTTGAATTGAGGAAAGCTGGGGAAGCCGTCATATGTCTTAGTGGAGGGGGACCGCGGGGCACGGAAAGCGGTCAATCGAGATTTGGCGCAGTATCCAATGATGCATGCAATGATGTATGATTTCCTCCTGGATTACAGCCGCGGACTAGCCTACATCAGCTTGTTCTGGGACCTCGGCCTTCGGAGTTGGAGATGGGTCAAGGAGGAGGTCTTTCTGATCGAGGAGTCTGCCAGATTCGATAATAGTGATTTGGATCCAGTCTGCCATGGACCATTAACACGTATGTCACATTGTCTTAGAAATAACAGTTCATGCCAAGGTATCACAAGGTGAAAGTTACCAGCTCGTACGCCGCCTCATGTTGAAATTCGAATGTGAAGTAAAAAGAGATCGCGGGGCTCGTGAATACATAGAACGTTTCTGTCTAGGAAAAGCGTCCGCTCAGCGTATGGCCTGTGGGTTTTACATAGAAGATAAGATCGAGTTTTGGGCGTAGGCCTGAACACGAACGTTAGCTGAGGACATTCTCACGAGATTGTACCGCAAGATCCCGAACTTACCATGGGCTTGATATCAGGGTGAGGAACTGCTTCAAAGACTTCATAGTTGAGCTTGAGATCGGGTCCGATGTTGATATAGGCGCCCTTGTTCTCCGTTGAGTCACAGTATCTGGGCGCCGAGAAGACAGTGATGCACCGGCCATCGTGCTCAACTTCATAACCCTCCATGCGGACCTCATGCGATCGAATGATGGCTTCGAGACCATTGTTCTCGCAGAAACGCTTGGTAATATCGGGACCGAATTGAAGGCCAACACCACGCTTACTTGGCCCGCGGCCGGGCTGAGGCTGGGGGTCAGTCCAAAGCATCTCCATCATCAAGCCTTGTTGGCCGGGCTGCCTTTGGTTGTGGCGGTTCAGCTTGCGAATATCGTTCAAGGTGATCTTATCGTCTGAGAACAGACCACCGTGTAGGACAAGATACTTCTCGCCAATCAATGTCGCCAAAGGAAGCGCAGAGAATGACTCGGAGAAGACCTTGAACACACGCTCATTATACTTAGCCTTGCACTCGCCCTCGAAACCGTAGACCTTGTTCATGTCATCCGTCTCGTGGTTACCACGGTTGAGGAACAAGCCGCTCGGACGCAGCCACTTATAAGCGTAAAGCAGCAAGGCAATCTCGCACGACCACGAGCCTCGGTCAACGAAGTCACCGTTGAAGAGGTAGGCATGCGACTCAGATGGGCTTCCGTTGCGACGGAAGATCTCGAGCAAATCGAAGAATTGACCTGATTCGTATTAGTCAGGCCGTTCTGAGTACATCGACAAGTGGACTTGGTTTGTTGACATACCGTGAGTGTCACCACAGACTGTCAACTTCTTGCCCGCATCAACACCAACCTCCACCATGGTTGGCTCATTATAGACGATTTCTTTCACAGCCTTGATGATCTGGAACACATATTTGCGGTGAATCTTCTTGCCATCCTTGAACCGCTGAATCATATCATCGATGAATTCCTGAGTCATCTCGCTGCCCAGTCGCACGCCATCATAGTCGCTCTCCACATTAATTGCTTCGATATCCAGGCCCTCGAATGCTGAAGGAGGGTCGGAAACTTCGATCGCTTTCTCAAAATTCAGACGGCGCACAAGCTTCTCACACTCCGCGAGCTTGATCTTCGCATTCTGGTTGTTGGGTTCCCGCTGAACCACTGCCTTAAAGTCGCGCAGGGCTCCCTTATAGTCGAGGATGGCAGTCTTGGCCAGGGCTCTTCTCCAGTACGCCTAGTGGAACATCATCACATCAGAATCGTGGCTTTCTATCTCGCCGGGAACGAGGAACATCGGAATATCGGATGGCTCGATGGTGAGCGGCTAACCTTGACGTAGTTGGGGTCCAATTCCAAGGCCGCAGTGGCGTCGGCGACGGCGAAGCCGAAGGCCTCGAGTTTGATTTGGGCCTGTATTCAAGATAAAAAAAAACAATAAATTAGCATCATTCAGTGCGCCCTCAAATCTACCATGGGACAAGCGAGTGATCTCATGTTGCAGCCGGTCATACCTGAGCCCTGTTGGAGAAGAAGGATGGCTCCTTGTCGTATTTCTCAATGGCTTGATCGTAAAACTGCACTGCCGTGGGCCAGTCGTGCTCAGCGAAGGCCTTGTTGCCTTTCAGCTTCAGGGCGTTAGCCTCTTCTTGTGCCGAAGCCATGGCGAGTGTGGAAACGAGGTTTTACGGAGGGGCACGAGACCGCGATGATCGGGGACGGGCAAAGACGATGCGGCGGCGGGGAAGAGAGGAGAAGAGTGGGCAGGCGATAGAAAATTGAACTGAGAACTGGATCACAATTGTCTAGGTGCCAAAAGGTGTATACGGTAGGAGGTGAAAAAGGGAAGAGTGAGGCGAACAAGAGATGTCGAAGCCGACCCCAAAAAAAAAAAAAAAAAAAGACTATTGGTCCGAGGGATCTGATAACCTGGCCGTCTCAACGTCTTGTCCCTCCGATCGTCTCTCGCTCTCTCGGCGATCTGCTCTCGCCGTGACTTTTTCCCCGTCATTCGCTGTCCCCGAAGGCTTGGCGCTTTTCCAGAACCATCGACCGCGCAACGCACTCCAACTCCGATCTTCCAACCAGTCACTCATTGTTGTCTGGAAAGTTCTCTGCTCGCGCCATATCATCATGTCTTTCTACGCGACTCCTTCTCAGCAGCGTCATCTTCGCGCATGCATGGTCTGCGCCGTCGTCCAGCCACACACCGTAAGAGCTTCCACCCAGCACTCTACTCTGACGATCCCCCCTTGTGCTGGGTCGCAAGGCGCTTCACTTAAAGACACAGAGCTGACCATATCTTGCTTGTCTCACTACAGAAATTCGTGCGCGAGGGCTGTCCGAACTGCGAGAACGTGCTCCAGCTCGCAGGAAACACCGACGCCATCGAGGAATGCACCTCGCAGGTCTTTGAGGGACTGATGTCGATTGGAAACCCAACAGTTAGCTGGGTGGCTCGGTGGCAACGACTGGACAACTACGTGGCTGGCACATATGCGGCCAAAGTGACGGGCATAGTAAGTTGAACCCTCTATTCAAATGAAGCGAGCGCTCGATGCTGATGGACGGTCTCTAATGACAGCTCCCCGAATACATCATCAGCAGTCTGGAAGACTCTGGGATCAAATTCGTACCGTGAGTCCCCCCTCCTGAGTCACTCATCCCCCTTCGCGAACGAGAATCTTGCGATCGGAAGCCAACCAAGTTATGATGTTTTAGACGTGACGGAAGTATGGACCATGATGAGGCCCAAGACGCTTGATACTCGATGCCATCTCACCGTCTTCTCGACCCCCCGTGGCAACTCCCGTGCCTCTTGAAGGCTGTCTCTATTCTAGATACCCTGTTACGAAGTCCATGGCGGGTCGAAATTAGAAGATGGAGTACATGGATGCATTGCTTGGTTTTGGGGAGTTTCGTTTACATGACTGCATTTAGCCTTTGTTCTTGGTCTTTTTTTCCTTATCTTCCGGTCACGCGTTTAGAGTGCGCGGGAATAAGACGATGGTTCTCAATCTTCAGGGCCTTGCTCCCGGCAGAGCTTGTGATCTCGAACGCACTTCGAAATTTAAAGTATGAAAATCAGTTTGAAGAAAAAGTGTCTATGGACATGAAATATCACGGTGTTTTCTCCAGGCACAGGACTGAAAGCGTGACGTACATCACATGACGAGAAAAAAGAACAGACATAAACGCTCACAAATTCGCAAAATTAAGACAAGAAAGTCCATGAAGATCCGCGGGTATCAATAGCCCCGAAAGTCAATTCTCGTTTGCGGAAGGCTCAACACAGAGTTCAGTCGATTAAAGCAGGTTGATGGTCTTCTCGATGCTCTCGAGCAGGATATCAGCGTGGTGCTTCTGGAAGATCAGCATGGGGCGCAGACGGACGGCCTGCGCACCGCTGCCACCAATGTTCACACCGACGGTCTTGGCCTTGGCCAGGAATTGGTCCCGCTTGGGAGTATCCCAGGCGATGAAGGTACCCTGGTTCTTACCACGGAGATTCTGGAAGTGTTCGGGGTACTGCTTGGCAAGACGCTCCAGGCCGGCGTACAGATAGTCGCCGGTGATGCGGGTGTTCTCGACCAGGTCGTGACGCTCAATCTCCTCGATGATGCCACGGAAGATCAGAGCACGGGATGGGTCACCCATCCATGTGTTAAACTGGCGGTAGGGCTTGTTGGGGCGGAGAGCTGGGTTGCCAAAGTAGTAGCCAGCAGTCTGGGCCTTCTTCGAGAAGGTCACCATGTCGGGGGAGTGGACAGGTTCCAGTGATCGTGAGCCCAGAACTTGCCAGTGGCACCAACACCGGTCTGCACCTCATCAACAATGAAGAGGACCTTGTTGCGCTTGGTGATGTCGCGCAGGCCCTGGAAGAAGGCGGGCGAGGCGTGGTTGTCTCCACCCTCCGACTGAATGGGCTCGACCATCACGGCGGCCACCGGGTTGTGGTACTCCTTGATCAGGCGCTCAACCTCCTCCAGACAGCGCTTCTCCTCGGCGGCGTTCTCCTGCACGTGCTCCTCGAGGGGATACTTCAGCATGGGGAAGGTAGCCTGGGGCCAGTCAAAGGCAGGGATATCCATCTTGTGGATGGGCTTGGAGCGGGTGGTGGAGAGAGATCCAAAGAGACGGCCGTGGAAGGCAGACTTGAAAGACAAGATGGATAGCTGGGGAGAGCCAGGACCCTGGTTGTTCATGGAGGACTCGATCTCCTCGGCGGTAAAGTCAACCTCGGGACCACCACGCTGGAGTTGACGGTAGTACATGAAGGCAGCCTTGTAGGCAGTCTCGTTGGCATCAGAGCCAGCCATGGCGGTGAAGACCTGGTTCAGTCCCTTGGGAGCAGCACGGAGGATACCGGTCCTGAGGATGTGAGACCAGTCAGATGAGGGGAAGTTGCCCAGGGCAGGACGGTTGATCAGCGAGGTGATCATCTCCTCGGATTGAGACACCTGGCGGAGGTGGGGGTTGTTGTAGCCGACGGGGATAGAGGCAATCTGAGCATAGCTGTACGATTCTGTGTAAGCTATGCTGTTTCAACAACATGGATCAGAAAGCGCAATGACTTACACATCGAGAAGTTGGTTGCCATCGAGGTCAGCGATGCTGTTTTAAGTGAGCTGGTGTTAGCATCCGTGGTGGCAAAGTTTCGGTCGAAAAGAGCACTAATATGGGTGGTTGGTCGTACTAGTTTCCAATAGACTTGTGGTAGTCAGCGAGCATGTTCAGAGATCGCACGTCAAAGACCTCGTCAAGCTCGGCAGCGGCGGCCTTGTTCTTGGGACCGGGAATGGGTGTTGAGACAGTAGGAGCAGCAGGCTCGTTGGGGAAGAAGGGCTTCTCATTCGCAGCACGACGAGCAGTGGTGGAAAGAGCGCGAGCTGCAGGCATATGAGCCGCAGTGCGCAGCTTCGAGCCGCAGCGAAGAACGGAGGCCATTGTGAATTGGAATTTGACTCTCGCGGGAGATTTGTAAAGGATGAGGGGATTGAGTGCGGGGGCGGTCAGCGGCTCAAGGTTACTCGGTGCGCGGGCGATAACCAAGTGTCACACCGAAGATGATGATATTGCTCAATTCCTGATTGAGCTTGTTTAAAGATGACAACTTGGAAGGTATGGGAAGGGCAAAGCACGGGGGCTAGAGCATTTATATCAATCTCGATGGCGACACTTTTTTGTTATCTTTCCCCGTAGAACTCACCTTGTCCTCGTTCCCCGCGTCGAGACCATTGGATCTCGGCGCTGTGAGCCAATCAGCGCTTCCGGATGTGACATAGCAAACGCCGAGGCGTCCCGAAAGGGAAAGGGACGAATCAAGAAGGTCTACGCAGAGCGGCACTCCTGGCATTCTTCCTGGGACTGAAGACATTGTGAGCCCTGAGTGGATTGAACAACCTGATTGAAATGTGGGGAGACTGTGTCGGTTGGCCGGTTTGCGGTTTCCATTAGTCTTCTTTTTCTGTTCTGCATTGACTTTGACCACAGTCAATTGGTCATTTTGGCGGCTACAGAATCGACCGTCTCATGTACATGCTGTTAAGTCATGATGATCGACCCTCCGGAACAAACGTGGGGCTGATAAGCTTGCCCGTCCTTATCGGCGCGATAAACCGGTCCGGCGAGGAGCCGCCCATCGGAGCTTATCGCGCGGTTATTGATGGAGGTTTCGATCTGGTGAACGTTCTAGTCGCTGGATTCCCTCGTGGCCTTAGTACTTAAGGGCATGTGATCGTTCTTCTCCATCTATATCAGTCTTCTCGATGTACTGCATGTTCGTGTAGTATCTGGAGTGCGTATTTTTAGATACAATCTGCAGTTGGGTTGTGTTAATTGTCTTGATCGAGTGAGGGCCGGAAATATATCTTCAAACCAGGATAGACTTCTCAACCCAACAACATTGGAAGTATCGAGCACGGGTGACGTCCGTTCTCCACGAGAAAGGCCATCTAGGAGATAGGTAGGTCGCGGCATCTGCGGTCGACCTATCGGGCAAATAGACACCTCAATTTCCTACCTACCACCATACTAGGTATACTGGATCGACCGCCGTACACAAGGATCAAAGTCAGGTCACACCCAGGTATACAGACCATTCAAGGCTCTCCAGGCAGCCCTAGGTAACGGACACAATGGATCCCAATCGGGTTGCCCTCCATCCAGCTCCGCCGCTACAACAATGGATCAATACAGCCCACCTCAGGGATCAGATGATCAGATAGGCTCGGTAGAATGAAAAATTGAAGGCTCACTACATCTCGAAGGGTCTATGCTATTGCCGTCCGAGCCTACAGTACAGCAGCCACACGTTTCGGATCTCGGCATAAATCATAACCTCACAACCAGATCTTGGTCTTCCATCTTTCGTTGCAATTGATGAACCTGCCCTCAGAATTTGTATGCCACAATCCTATGTAGGTTAGGTACCTACCAAGAGTGCAGGTGGGTCTTTCGAAGCGGAACTTGGCGCACTGGGACACGGGGTGGCTTGATATAACCGTACCAAGAACGCCCTCCAAGCAAGCGGGCTTGTGGTTTAGTGGTATAATACTCCCTTAGCATGGGAGTGGTCCGGGGTTCGATTCCCCGCGAGTCCATACGTTTTTGTCTCTTTGAAAATGTCGAATTGATATGATTTTCAGGGTGTGCCTCTATGCCTCTTATTGAAGTGATTGGAGACGAACCATTTTTTTTTTTCAATGCGGGTCAGGTACAAGGCGGGAATTACCGGCAGAAAAAATATCCAGTCTATGGTCCAAATCGAGGCCCGTTCTCCAACGAAGGTTCCATAACTCAGTTGGTTAGAGTGTGGTGCTAATATCAGCTGCAAAGTCTGTAACGCCAAAGTCGAGGGTTCGACCCCCTCTGGGACCATGTCTTTTTACGTTTTTTCTCTCTTTTTTACTCGCTTTCCACCGATCATTTGTGCCGTTCTCGATATTAATCAACGCAGTCCCGTCCCCCAGCCTTCTTAGGATTCAAAGGTTGACGCAGGTGTTCCCGAAGACGTTCGCTTTTTGCCGTGCACGTGCGGGGATAAGTCAGCATGAAACGACATTGAGAGATCAACGAGCACTGCTTCCCCCCTCAAAAAAGACAAGAAGAAAAAGACTTACCCCATATTCAGCTGACGTTACTGGGAATGTTGGACAAGTCGTGGCATAGATAGCAAGCACAATGCACAATATCCAAACAACTTATGGGCTTCTAATCATTACCGGGTCACAGCTATTTCTCGACCAACTTGTTTGTACATTTTTCCACGGGGAATGAGTTGTTGACAGGGTGTGAAGGTTCCATGAAATCCAGGAGGCATTAAGGAACAGTTGGGCTTCAAGTTTTTGGTGATGGCGGAGTGAACAGGACGGATCGTCGGTCATGTGATGAGGGTCTGTCGATCATGAGGCGCTACACTACGTACGGCGTCTAACTTGGGTGCGCCCGTTGCCTGGCGTGGGCAAGGTTTGGCAATACTGACGAAGAGTAGGTACAAAGGTAGGAGATACTGAGGATGTTTTTGGTCAGCTTCTCAAAAGTGCTAGACGCTTGTGTCTTCACTGAGTCCTGCTCGCAATAGCTTGAGGAGCACTGGACGGGTGCCTGATATGAAGTGGGCTACGAATCACACCCATCTCCTTATTTCAATAATATGTTTCATTACTCATTCATGTAGCTCACAGCATTGGGACATATGGCAATACTGGCTATTCATACAGAGGTAGGTGTGGCAGATCATGAGAGGAGAAAGGGCCCATTGCTCTCATAGTCGGAGAGCGAGAGTTCACCTTGAGTTTGTTCGAGTTGGCCGGGTCGGTCGGCTGAGTACTTTACTCTGGCATTTGCAGGACGTAGCGCCCAGCGATCTTTCCTTGCTCTGGTTCCGAGAAAGACACATGGTTAGCACATCGTCACAATTGGATCAAGGAGGGGAACGAAAGGAGCAGAAAAACAAAAGAGAAGAGGCAGGGGCATCACTCACCCATCAACTCAAACACTTTGGGCAAGTCCTTAAGAGGAACGGTCTTGAAGGGGATCTTGATCAGACCGCGAGCATAAAAGTCCACTGCTTCGGCAGCGTCCTGACGGTTGCCCACGTAGCTGCCCTTGATGTTGATCATCTTCACGACGGTCTCGAAGACGGGGGCCTTGAGAAAGGCATTGGCAGGCAGACCGATGGCGACGATATTTCCGCGGGGACGGGCGTACTCGACAGCCTGCTGGAAGGGCTTCTCAGAGACGGCGAGCAAGATGACGGCGTGGGCCCCGAGACCGTTGGGAGTAGCGGCCTTGACATCAGCGACGAGATCCTTGGATTTGGTAAAGTCGATGTAGACCTAAGGAGGGGGCAGGCTTTGTTAGCTTCACTGGGGGTTGCATGCGAACGTTCATGAATCAAAAGTCGATGGTAAATCCATTCAATGATACGTCGGGTGGTACTCACCTCGGAGCCAAGCTTCTCGCACATCTCTCGCTTCTCATCACCACCGTCGATAGCAATGACACGCAGACCCATGGCCTTGGCATATTGCTGAGCCATGGCACCAAGACCACCACCGGCACCGACGATGGCGACGGTCTGTCCTGGACGAGCCTCCGACTCCTTGAGACCCTTGTAGACGGTGACACCGGCACACAGGACTGGAGCAACACCATCCAGGGGGATGTCCTTGGGCAGGAGAGTCACATGAGCGGCCTTGCCAATGGCATACTGTTGGAATGTGCCGTCGACGGTGTAACCCGACAGCTGCTGACCGGCGCAGAGAGGTTCATCGGCCGTCTTGCAGTACTCGCAAGACAGACAAGAGCCATTCAGCCATTTGATACCGGCATAGTCACCAATCTCGACGCCGCTGGCGAGTTCACCCTTGGCGACGATGATACCGGCACCTTCGTGGCCACCCACGAGAGGCATCTTGAGAGGGAGAGGCCAGTCACCGTTCATCGCGTGCAGGTCGGTATGGCAGACGCCCGAGTACTTGATCTGCACGAGGACCTCATCGGGACCTGGCTTGGGCACGGGGATCTCCTTGTAGATGGGAGGTCCACCCTTCTTCTCCACCACCTGCGCCCACTGCTTCTCCGGGACTTGGGGTGCCATCGAGGGTGAAGTGGGTGAGATATTGGCAGAGTGTTGACAAGACTGATTCAGTGGGTGTAAATATGGGATAGGGAAGTGGCAGGCGAGTGCTTGTGGATTGATGAAGAGGACAAACGTTGGTTGGAAAGATCAGAAAGGAGGCAAAGTTCGGTTGGGTTGATAGTTAGGTAGAATGAGAGGAGAGAAGAGGTGAGACACAAGGGAAGACGTTGGGGTTAAGAAGTGCGTTGCCCACACGCATCAAACACGAAGATGGGGGGCAGAGACCGAGTCGGAGCTGGTTTATCGCACGATGTCGATGATGGCAACAAATCGGCAGGACAAGCAAACCGGCTCGGCGGCATTTTCCCAATGCAGGGCAAACCGCCTCATGATGCCATGTTGACGACCGATGGTGGCACTATACGGGTGAAACTGGTCGGATCCCAGCTACACTACGAGAGTGGACGATGGCTCATTATCGATCAATGTGCCCCTCCCAGAACAACGTGTCGAGTCACTGTGACCTTTCCATATACTCCCGAACCCGTCGATCTCACTGCTCCAAGTGGTTCCACCTGCTGATGGAGCTTCCGACAGCCGATCCATTGTTAGTCCTACAATCTATCGCCTTATGTTTCCACGACTTCTACCATTCATCTTTGACATCGAATCTTACGTCTTGAGCGTCAAGTCGAAATTGACCATGGATATTTTGCCTTTGATTTCAAATATGCTCGTTACGCCTCATAGTTCGAGTCGAAACACCCTTGCTGAGCTCCGGCTGCACTCTTGCCTGTCACCTGTCAATCGCCTCGAGTACCGCTTCGGCCGAAGGGTTGACGGTACAAGACACTGACACCACTGCCACTCAGGCTAGCGCCAGACCACTTCACCATCCTAGTGGGATATCTGCTTCTTTTAGGCGAGCTGCATCATCTGAAAGCGGGGAGCTGGCTTTGTCCAGATCATCCCGAGAAGATCGAAAGCTCCAAGTACTTTCACGTTGGGGAATAGGAAAGCCGATCGAGTGGAGGACGTCACCTCGGTCCACTTCTCCACCATCCCGCAGAGGAAGACTGGTAGCAGGATTCACAGGTGATGGGTATGCCCATGCGGCATGCGGTGATCATGGATGGTACTGAACTGACCTTATTCGGAGAAGAAAGGAGGGGGGGGAGAGTATGATGAATGAAGATCTCTCCGATCAGCCACCATCTAACGAACCGATGCCGAGTAGTCAGCACTACGTAGGAGTACATTTTATGTACCATTAAGCATTAAGCACTGAAGCAGTAAGTCACGACACTTGTAAGTTGTCACTACAGAAGTATGGCGGGTAACGATCGCTCAGGAACTGTCAGCTGGGCCACGCCAACGGGTCCCGCCCGAGACGGGATGATCGTGGCTGTACCACTGCTGCTCGAGCCTCGTCCTACCTCTCACAAAAAGCTTGGAGTTCCGGGGGTAGAAGGTCACCCTTGTGACATGAACTTTCGTATACCAGTAGTTTGTTTGGAAATTTGCCGATGATGAAATTGGCTCGATTTTGATCTTTAGTTTTCTGGGTGAGCATGAATCGTTGGTAAACGCCGCAAAGCTGCCGAACGTAGATGAAAATATGATAGCGTGGCAGTGTAGATATGTGAAGCTCTAACTGTATGAACAAATTCGAAATCACCAAAATTCCATATTTGCCCGAGCACCTTACTTCTATGCTTCAGAGATACAAGCCAACGCAAGCTGGCTTGATCCATGCCCGTTGATCGCCAGCTATAGAGTAAAGACGGAACGGAACCAACCTCTTGAGGCGAAGCCTGAAACACGAGGCGCTACCAATGATGCTCACACCTTGATCTCACGTGATCAACGGGTCTGTTGGTCACGTGTTTGAGGGTACTCGCTCGCTCTTCCTAGGGCTTCAAAGCGACAGCGAACTACCGTGCCAGAGATCGAAAGCAGGAGACGCTCTCGTCGCTGTTGCCTATGCGCGTGTTGTAAACTGTAGAATTATGTGTGGCCTGGGGTTATGGGATGACCAGCGCCGCAAATCACCTGAGACTTGATGAGTTCAACCAACTAATACTCAACCTTGCATGCTTGTCTACTGCCCATTAAGCTTGAATGACGAATCACTTGCCCTGCAATGAACGCTCTTATGAATGGTGACCTGAAAGAGGAGGCTGCTATAGTCATGGCTCTCCAGGACCAGGATTCGATCTCGATGTCCGTCGCTCGACACTGACTTTGACACTGACACTGACGAGGCGTGGCTCTCAGCCTTGGCATGTATCTCCGTCATCGGAATGACGAGCAGAGAGCCTTTTGGACTTGAAGTTGGACAAAATCAAGCTCAATACCATCTACTGATGTCTCTTTGAGTCTCAATCTCCAGGTACGGGGAAACTATGGTACTCCGGAGTTCGGGTTCATTCTTCAAAGCTCATATTGTTTTCGCTGTCATGACTCTACTCTTTTCTCGTTATGCGGCACAATCGGCATATGGGGACAGGCACCGTCGGACAGGTCACGGGATTGGCCACGACCGAGTCCATCGGGCCCAGAAGAAACGACCGTAGCGTCCGTTCACTTGGCTAGGAACCAGGCTCTCGCCATGAAAAGATGCGATTGATGGCCGAAAGAGACGCCAATGGACTCTTTGTAACTTGTTTGTTGAGAAGGACAGAACGAAATATCTGATCCGGTAGAATAAGATCTCTCCGACCAGATCTGCATTCCGACCGGCGGATTGGTCCTCTGATGTATGGAGTTGTTTGTATTGGATGAACTGCGGCCCAGCACGGAAGTACACGACACCACCATCAGATGGAGAGGATCGGACATGGAAAGTATCCATCCGTTGCATCAATTGTCACGAGATTGCGATAGCCCAACACTGAAAATGAGATGGTAAACATAATGAGATCTTTCATTGGAGCCAGCCCTCGACATATCGGTCTGCACAATCGAATGTCAATCATAGAGAGAGAGAGCCCTATCCCAGGTAGAAATCATACAAACTTCATCGCCAAAAGAGCGGCCGTCGACTCGAGGCAACGGAAAAAAAAGGCAGCCTCTTCCTTCAGGTCGGCCCCGAACGAGAGAACCTACCGGATAATCTCATCACCCACCAAACAACCTTGAACCATTGCCCCCTCCGTTCATTTTCCTCCCAAGACCGACTTTGATGATCTTTTCCTCCGAACTCGAGGCATATCGTAGAGATCACCTCATCCCTTCTCATCTCCAACTCTCGATATCTCTCATCCGGTCTCAAATGATCATCGCCGCCAGTCTCGATCACCGTTTCCCCTGCATCCTCGCCTAGTGTCTCATTGACCCTTTTGCCTTTCCTTTTTCCCCCCCAACCCGCGCTTGCTCTGACTTGGGTTTGCCGCGGCCACAAAGAACTTCCATCCTCCTGCAGCTTCCCACTCTTCCAAACGTAACCTTTTCCATCCTCCGCTGGAGCATCAACATCTTCATCATTCTCGCTGAAAGCTTCAACTGGACCACTCTCGACCTGACCTTTTCTACGCGGCTATTCCTCTTTCCAGCTGACGTCGCGTCCGTGCGGGATCCCCCCAGATCCTCATCAAAAGACCACAAAGTCCTGGGCTAGCGAGTTCATGAGAAAATCCGTCGGAGGCTGACTCCCATCTCACCATCAATCCCATCTCTCGTTTCTTGCCCTTCCGTCTCAGTCTTTCCATCCTTGGCAGCTGCATTTCCCTAGGTTAAAATCGTCCTTGCTGCGCAGGTTCGGCATCGGACTCCCGCACAATATGACGGGCGCTCAGCCGTACAACGGTGAATCCCCCCAGCAGCAGCCCCGATTTGCGGCCAACGAGTCTCCGGCCAAGAATCATTCTTTCTACCCGAGCAATGAGCCGTCGCAGGGACCGCAGCAACCACAGCCATCCTTTGCGCACCCTCCTGCTCCGCAGACTCCTCCAGCTTTTGGTGCTGCAGCCGTGTCGCGGAGCCCGCGCTTTACCCACGCGTCGCCGCTTCCTTCGTCAACCCTTCCACCGCCCTTGAATGGGGCCGCACCTCCTCCACCCCCATCTCTTCCGGAGACTTCCTCTCAATACTCATCAGGTCCATCAGGGAGTGCCACTCCAGGGCTGCCGCTGCCCCGTCCTTTTTCATCAACCGTCATGACTGGCAATGGCACCTCGCCCTACGGGCCCTCAGCCGCCCACGCTCATCCGACAAGTCGTTTGGAGAGCCATTCGCAGTCACCAACTCGGGATTCTCATTCGCCTTACGGCCTCAGAGGCAATGGCGTCGTCTATGGATCCTCGGCGCCCAAATCAACGTCCCCGGTGCGGGAATCGGTACGTCCATGAAGAAAGGGTCTTCTTCTCTTCTCACTGGCCTTCCTTCCCCTCCCCTTCCTAGATACTAGACCGACCTCCACCGGAATAGTCGATAGATGAACGTCGATCTCAGGGAACTTTAACTGACAATCATGCTTGCATGATTTCCAGAAGCCAACACGCGCCGCGGATCCCATGTCATTTGCCAGCATCTTGTCCGGACCAACAGAAGAACAGCCGGCCCGAAAATCCACTCCTCCTCCCGCTGCGACGAAACCCGCGTCGCCGACTCCGCCAAAGCTTGAACCCCGTCAGCCTGAAACAGGACCGGTGCCGGGCACTTTCCTTCACAAATCCGACAGAATACCAAAAGTAGAGCCTAAGCCTCTGGTGGAGCCACCCAAGGGGATCTTCACACCCAACGGGTCGTCCAAGACCGCGACGGAGCCGGTCGCCCTGGCCCCTCGCCCGGCACAAAAGAAGGACACCCCGCCCGCTGGTGTCGATACCGATCAGGTTCACCGGGCGATGATAGATATTGATAGTGGCGACAAGAGTGATGTCGACTGTCCAGGTTTTGATGAGGAACTAGAGAAGTTCCAGGAAAAAAGCAAGAAACGACTCTTGGAGACTTCTCGGACGGAACGAATCAGCCGCAAGGTAAGTACACTAGCTAGTCATGTAAACTAGATTGAATGCTATCATCCGCAGTCCCGCTAACAAGCCATCTAGCGTCGACGCAATCACACCTTGAATGAGTTGGGACGATCTTTCGAGAAGCATGCCATCCTCGGTGCAGAACGATTCCGTGTCAGTCACGAAAGCTCGGTCGTTGCCGAAGTGCAACAGAAAGAGATTCAGGACGAGAAGGAGCGCAAGAAGGATATGCAACGAAAACGTCGCCGCGAGAACACCGTCCGCTTGGAAATGCAGAAGAAGCTGGAGGCCGAACGAAAGGCCGACAAGGCTCAGGATTCCGCTGAAAAGGCCAAATTCTTGCGCGAGGCAGAGCGGGCACAAAAGAAGATTCGGTCGACAAAGCGTGCGCTGGAAGGTGGCAATGCTCAAGATGAGCTCGGCGAGGTGACGCCCCTGGCTCCCAACCTCGAGGGGGGTACAACGAGCTCCTTCCATGTTGGTCGCGGCTCACCTTCGCGCCGCAAGTCGGGACGTGGTGGCCCATCGGCGCGGCCCAAGAAATCCAAGGAGCAGAAACAGGCGGAGAAAGATGCCGCCGAGAACGCCTATCTGGCCGGCTTGGAGGATGACTCCGTCCTGCCCACCCCGCGCGAGCCCAAGAAGGATGCCCGGTCCAAGGAAGCCACGCCCATCATTCATCTGCACTATGAGAGCAAGGGCTACAACCAGATTTACGAGCAGATCTGGCGTGACACTGCTCGCAAAGAGTGTCCCAAGGTTTACCGTATCAAGACGGCCTCGCTTTCCAATCGTCAAGAGAACTCGCGTAAGACAGCCCAGCTGGCTGGCAAGCAGTCACGCAAATGGCAAGAACGGACCAATAAAAGTACCAAGGATACCCAAGCCCGTGCCAAGCGCAACATGCGTGAGATGATGGGCTTTTGGAAACGCAACGAGCGAGAGGAGCGTGATCTTCGTCGTTTGGCTGAGAAGCAAGAGCTCGAGTCGGCGAAGAAGGCTGAGGCGGAGCGTGAGGCCAACCGACAGAAGCGGAAGCTGAACTTCCTGATCTCCCAGACAGAGCTGTACTCCCATTTCATTGGTCGCAAGATCAAAACCGCCGAAGCAGAGGCGATTGGAGATGGTACGGTTGCCGGGAGCAACGAGACTATCCAACCAGGCAAGCCTACGGCACACACGGTCGACCTGCCTGACAGCGTTGCCGATCAGAACGCCAAGGTCACCAACTTTGAGGATATCGACTTTGATGCAGAGGATGAAAGCGTCTTGCAACAGGCTGCCATGGCAAACGCTCAGAATGCCGTGCAGCAAGCCCAGGATCGTGCCCGCGCCTTCAACAAGCAGGATGGTGACGACAAGATGGCGGCCTTTGATGAAGGCGAGATGAACTTCCAGAATCCGACCAGTTTAGGTGACATTGAAATCTCACAGCCGACCATGTTGACCGCCAAGCTGAAGGACTATCAGCTGAAGGGTCTGAACTGGCTTGTCAACCTGTACGAGCAAGGTATCAATGGTATCCTTGCGGATGAGATGGGTCTGGGTAAGACCATTCAATCGATATCCGTCATGGCCTATCTCGCGGAATTCCACAACATCTGGGGTCCCTTCCTCGTGATTGCCCCTGCGTCCACCTTGCACAACTGGCAACAAGAAATTGCCAAGTTCGTGCCCAACCTAAAGGTGCTTCCTTATTGGGGAACCACGAAGGATCGCAAGATTCTCCGTAAATTCTGGGACCGCAAACACATCACGTACACTCGCGAGTCAGAGTTTCACGTGCTTGTCACTTCGTACCAGCTGGTGGTTGTCGATGCACAATACTTCCAGAAGGTCAAGTGGCAGTACATGATCCTAGACGAGGCTCAGGCCATCAAGTCTTCGCAAAGTTCGCGATGGAAGAATCTGCTGGGCTTCTCCTGCCGCAATCGCCTGCTCCTCACTGGTACACCGATTCAAAACAACATGCAAGAGCTGTGGGCTTTGCTCCACTTCATCATGCCGACCTTGTTCGACTCTCACGACGAGTTCAGTGAGTGGTTTTCCAAGGACATTGAATCTCATGCGCAGAGTAACACGAAACTGAACGAGGATCAACTGAGGCGTCTGCACATGATTCTCAAGCCTTTCATGCTCCGTCGTGTCAAGAAGCATGTTCAACAAGAACTTGGCGACAAGGTCGAGAAGGATATTTTCTGCGACCTCAACTACCGCCAGCGTGCCCTGTATGCGAACCTGCGCAATCGTGTGAGCATTATCGACATTATCGAGAAGGCTGTAGTCGGCGACGAGACGGATAATACCACGCTCATGAACTTGGTCATGCAGTTCCGAAAGGTCTGCAATCACCCGGATCTCTTCGAGCGTGCCGAGACCAGATCGCCACTCTCCCTCGGAACCTTTGCTGAGTGTGCCTCCTTCATTCGCGAAGGACCCTTTGTCGATCTCCGGTACTCCATCAGAAATCGAATTGAGTACCAAGTGCCCCGCTTACTGTGCAGCGCGGATGGCCGTACGGATATGCCAGGCCCCGGAAATGATCGTGCTGGGTTCCGAGGCAAGTATTTGGACCATATGATGAACATTTGGGACCCGCAAAATGTCCACGAGAGCTCGCGTATGGACGGCGCATTCTCATTCCTGCGCTTTGTTGAGACCTCGGCCGGAGAGGCGAGCCAATACGGCCGCTCTGGGGTACTTGAGCGTGCCTTGCAAACCCGCGGTGCGCTCAAGGACAAGCTCTCCAGATTGAATGTCGTCTATGACGACAAGGAGGCTTACCCCGACTATACTGTAATGCCTCAGTCTTTGATGAACATTGTGGCGCGGAACAATCGTCAGGCCCTGAACGAAATTACTCCAGACGGTATCATGCGCAACTTGTTGAACGTTTCCCGGACAAAGTTCGAAGACCAAGGTCTGAACATGATTGAACCATGCGCTGCGCCTGCGGCTTCAGCTCCGCCCATCACCCTTTCTTGCTCGGGTCAAGGCGCTGAGCTCGAGACTCGGCGTGCCCTCTTCAATCCTGACGTCCGCTCTGCAATGTATAGCAAACCCTCAAGATACCTCGAGGAGCAACTCTTGCTCAACAAGGCCGAACCTTCACCGTACTCGAAGCCACCGATGCTACCAGAACCACTGTCGCGCAAGGCTAGATACACTCATGTCGAGGTTCCGTCAATGCGACGGTTTGTCACAGATTCCGGCAAGCTTGCCAAGCTGGACGAGCTATTGCGGGAGCTCAAGCCAGGTGGCCACCGTGTTCTGCTGTACTTCCAGATGACGCGCATGATCGATCTGATGGAAGAGTACCTGACCTACCGAAACTACAAGTACTGTCGACTCGACGGAAGTACGAAGTTGGAGGACCGTCGAGATACAGTTGCCGACTTCCAGTCGAATCCAGAAATCTTCGTCTTCCTTTTGTCGACACGTGCCGGTGGCCTTGGTATCAACTTGACTGCAGCAGACACCGTCATCTTCTATGATTCCGACTGGAATCCCACAATCGATTCACAGGCCATGGACCGTGCCCATCGTCTGGGGCAAACGCGGCAAGTCACGGTGTACCGCCTCATCACCCGCGGCACCATTGAAGAGCGAATTCGCAAACGGGCACTACAAAAGGAGGAGGTGCAGCGTGTCGTTATCTCCGGTGGTGCCGCTGGCGGTGTTGACTTCAACACTCGCGCTCGTGAGAATCGTACCAAGGATATTGCGATGTGGCTTGCGGACGATGATGAAGCCGAGCTCATTGAGCAGAAAGAAAAGGAGGCGCTCGAGCGTGGTGAATCGTTCGGTGTCCCCAAGGCCGGTAAGAAGGCGCCTGGAAAGCGTAAGCGTGAGCTGACGATGGATGACATGTACCACGAAGGTAAGTTTCTTGTGATGCTGTTCACACTGCCCACCGAATCCCTCTCGTGGCTGTAGAAAGCAGATGAGCTGACCCGAGGATGTTTGTGTCTGTAGGCGAGGGGCATTTTGACGATGCCAGTGCTAAACCGTCCGGTGCTGCTACCCCCATGTCAGACAATCTTGACGCGGTACCAGGGAACTCCTCTGTCGCGCCAGCCAAGCGTGGTCGTGGTCGTGGCGGGGGTAAGGCTGGCTCATCCAAACGTGCCAAAACCGTGAAAGAACGACTCCGTCTGATCGATGGTGATGGCGGCCTCAGCTAGAGAGAAGTCGTAGAGACATCATGTGCTTTGTTTTACTGTAATTGTTCAACCTTTCTGTTGACTATGTTCTACATACTGTTGCGTTCTATCTTGAATTGGGTGGTGGCGTTTCTTTCTGACAATGCGGGATTTCACTTGCCTCCGCCGGTTCTTGTGTGGTACCTTCTGTCTACGATATGCCTGTTGATTCTGTGTTTGGGTCATTTTCTCCTTCTCTCTATCCCCCCTTGACCATGATCTTCTTTCTTTCCCCTCCTAATCGCTCGATTGTTTGTCTTTTTTATTATCTCTTATTTTCCTATGACATGTATTACCCTATGACTACTTTTGAGCTCCTTTTGATGCACGTGCAGACATGGATCGTATTTGTCTGCCTCAATCAACCTTTGATCGTGGATCGCCCTGTTGTTGTTCCAGTGGGAAGGCTTCCAAACACAAGGTCACTTGCGGTGGAGAGTACAATGCTGACGCTTGTATTTGTTTCATTCTTGGTGTTTTGCATGTAGACCAAACTTATGATTCGTGGCGCTTTTCATAGAAGCTGTCTGACGCTGACGGAATAATAAAATCCAATTGCCTGTGGAACGAGGGCTTGTACTGTGGTGACTGTACATCTACTGCCCCTGGCACAATGGGCGGTGTGATCTCAAATTCGTGTAGGTAGGTACTTCCACATCTTCATTGGCACCGCGATGGAGCTGAAGCTTCAAATGAGGGACGCCGATAGATCACATGAAACAAGGGAATCATCTTTGATGCCCAGTTGAGTCTAACTTGCGAGTGTTTGCATTGTAGTCGAGGCACTCTTATCCCGATCTACGCTACGATTACCCTGGTCTAGTCACTCTAGCCGGCTCTTCCGCCCTCGGCATCAGGTACACCCAGATGTCAGCGCTGAATCTATCCGTATTCTGTGACATGCAAGTCACACCACGGCTATGTAGTTTGTACACTGTAGAATTCACCAAAATCATCGTTGACACTGCTTTGCAACTGCAGGGCCCATTTGCGGCGGAGGATCCCAAACTGACTGAGATCAAATCTACCGGCGCATCACGGAAGAGAGGCAAGCCTGCTGGCGTAATGATTTGCAGCAGACATGTTTTGATTGTAGGGTCTTCGAGACCTGTTCTTCAATTGACAAGAGTCAAGTGGAAAGACGAATTCGGAGACAGAGGATTCACAGAGACTAATTACCCCGCATTCTCATCGAGAATCGGCTCGTCGTCTAGGGGTCCCTTCCAAGCTTGATGCTCGTCAACTGGCTAGGGTTAGTCGCGATTGAGCTCGGAAACCGAGCGAGAGTTCAGCCACAGGATTGGCTTTGTACGGGGTACTTGATATGAGACATCTAGTACACCTCAAGCCATGTATAGAATACACTACAAGAGTACCCACGAATGGCTTCATCTTAGGTACCGGATACTCCGGTAGAAGTACCCGAAGATCTACTAAGGACGCCTCTGCAGTCACCAACCTTCAACCGATCATCCTCTGGCGCCGTGCTATGGTGTTGATTAGAGCAAAGGTATGCTCTCTTGGCTCTCTTCTGTTCACGGCCAGGATGATCCGAGGAGGCTGTACACTTGCCCGATTGGGACCGAGGCTTTCAGGGCCAGACGGCTCCGGCCCCGTCCACCAATGATCAAGTGAACTTTGTCAGCGCAGGATGAGTCAGCCTCTCCCCGCCGCGCGGATCGATTTTCACCGGACTCTCCGTGCCCCCGGGATCTGATCGGCCTCTGAAGTCCTGGGATTCCTTTTTCGTTTTGCGTCTCTCCCGCTCTCAACTTCGTCTTCCCTTACACCACCCATTGTCGCCGGTTTAGGGGTTTATTCATCCCAATTCGCATCACCATGGAGGCAATGCTTCAGCAGTCCCGGGCTATGTGCCCCTTCCTCAAGCGCACCGCTCCCACGACCTTGCGGACCCTGTCGTCCGCCGCTCATCCGAGCGGCGGCGGTGGCACCATGTCCAACCTCCAGGTCGTGGCTCGCCGCTGCCCCGTGATGAGCAAGGCCTTGGCTGTGCAGTCTGCTCGCATGTCTGGCCTCAAGCGCTTCTCCTCCTCTTCCAGCACTGCCGCCGCTGCGCCGTTGCGCCCGATGAGCAAGCGCGCGTTGCACACGACCGGGGGTCATCCCGCCAGTGTCGCCCCCGGCACCTATGAGAAGACCGAGTCAGGTAAGACAAACCCCTCCCAAAGAAGACAATATACCCCACTGAGATTTAATGTGCTGACAAGCCCTCGTGTCCCTATAGTCCATCCCAGCCTGGCCAAGACATTGCGCTCGACTCCCGCCGCCCAACCCTCGGTTCGTGGTCCTCGCCCGGCCGCTCCCGTCACTTCTCAGTTCGACTACGATGCATTCTACAATGGCGAATTGGAGAAGAAGCACAAGGACAAGTCCTATCGCTACTTCAACAACATCAATCGCTTGGCCAAGGAGTTCCCTCGTGCCCACACAGCCTCCGCGGAGGAGCGCGTCACTGTCTGGTGCTCGAACGACTACCTGGGCATGGGCCGCAATCCCCAAGTCCTCGAGTCCATGCACCGGACGCTCGACACCTATGGTGCGGGCGCCGGTGGTACCCGTAACATTTCCGGCCATAACAAGCACGCCGTGGCCCTGGAAGATACCTTGGCCAAGTTACATGGAAAGGAGGCTGCCCTGGTCTTCAGTTCATGCTTCGTGGCCAACGACGCCACTCTAGCCACACTCGGCAGCAAGCTGCCCGATTGTGTGATTCTGTCAGACAGTCTCAATCATGCTTCGATGATCCAAGGTATTCGCCACTCCGGTGCGAAGAAGATGGTCTTCAAGCACAATGACTTGAAAGACCTGGAAGCCAAGCTGGCATCTCTCCCCCTCCACGTTCCCAAGATTATCGCGTTCGAGTCCGTCTACAGTATGTGCGGATCAATCGCCCCGATTGAAGCAATCTGTGACCTCGCCGACAAGTACGGTGCCATTACCTTCAATGACGAAGTTCACGCCGTCGGAATGTACGGCCCACACGGGGCAGGTGTTGCAGAGCACCTGGATTACGACGTTTATGCCTCGCAGGACACTGCTTCGCCCAAGAGCACCAAGGGCACTGTCATGGATCGCATCGACATCATCACCGGTACTCTGGGCAAGGCCTATGGCTGTGTTGGAGGGTATATCGCCGGTTCTGCCAACCTCGTGGACACGATCCGCTCTCTGGCGCCCGGCTTCATTTTCACCACCTCTCCCCCCTGCCACGATGGCGGGTGCCGACGCTGCGATTCAGTACCAGATGCAGCAACCTCGCGATCGCATCCTTCAGCAGTTGCACACTAGAGCTGTCAAGACCGCTCTGAAGGAACTGGACATCCCCGTCATTCCCAACCCCTCACACATCGTCCCGCTCTTGGTTGGAGATGCCGACTTGGCCAAGCGCGCCTCTGATAAGCTTTTGGAAGAGCATGGTATCTACGTGCAGGCCATCAACTACCCCACCGTACCCCGTGGCGAGGAGCGTCTGCGCATCACCCCAACCCCAGGCCACGTCAAGCCTCTTCGTGACCACCTGGTCCAGGCGGTGCAGGCTGTCTGGAATGACCTGGGCATCAAGCGCACCAGTGACTGGCAGGCGCGAGGTGGCTTCGTCGGAGTCGGCGTTGATGGTGCCGAGGAGGCCAACCAGCCCATCTGGAAGGACTTCCAACTTGGCGTGGATGCTGCCGAGCCTCTCGAATCTGCCATTGCTCGTGAGCTCAGCACCGAGGCCGCCGAGAAGGCCATTTCCGCATAAAGCATTTGCAGCATGCGAGAAGCACTTGTTGCTTTCCTTGGGCTTCGGGTCGTATGTGACCCGATACATATGCCTGTCCATTCCTTCTTTTTGAACATAATCACATCCACATATTGCAGACAATCTTGCAATGTTTCAGCGTTTGTCTGAGATGAAAAGGTTTTTTTTTTTCTCTCTCTCTCTCCCTCTTACTCGTTTCGAGACTCTTGTCTTGATCACTTCTTGTGCCAATCGTGATGGTCGTACGATCCAGTTGTTTATGGAATGCTGTCCATCAGACTAGACGATGCATACGATGCATTGTGCTTGGTTGACGAGCATAGTATATCCAGAGTTTCCCTCCATGATCTCATCTCGCGTCCATGTTGGCCGAGATCTGAGTCAAGTCAAATACATCGGGGTTTCAGGGAGAGCGAGTCACTTTCTTCCGCGCGTAGAACTCAACGTAGTAGCAATTTTCTCAGGATACAAGCTGGGCCGGGGCTCGCCGCTGCATAAACATCCCAACACACACACACACACACACACACACACACACACCTGTAACAGCGCTCTTATGCGTTTTGTATACTTGGATGTACTCCATGGTCCATGAAAGACTGGCAGACTCATTCATGATGGCCAATGCTGCATATCATCATTTGTTCAAGTCTCGGACGTGACTTTCTCTATTCAGAAACTTCGGCAGCTTTAAACTTTCATTAACCACGGTGTTCCAACCTCCAACTTGCGTAGGCAAGAGGAACTTCCATTCGACTCCAACGAGATCCACTGTTGCGGGGTAGAATATTGGCAATGCGTCAATCAAGTCTGCAGCTTCCCTGATATTGTACGATGACTCAGACGGTTTCACTCCAAGTTGGGCTGGATGATTGATAATACAAGTTTGTTCCCGAGGACTAGTCACTGAACTTTCTTGTCTGGACTCTGGAATACTTAAAGGGCAGACGCTGAGATCCGAGGCTCTGATCTATTCATTATCGCGATTTGAGAATCACTCGGCACTCTTCAAGATGAGCGAGATTGCACCGTTTGCGCTTCCCCAGGTTAGAAATTGATCCATACAGCATCCCCGTCGGATTGCATCCAGATAGTCCACGTCTAACAATTTTCAACTCGCAGTGGATCGACTCCCAAGGGGCTGCAGCGTCTCTACCCTTGGCTGGAAGTGCCACGCCCGGCCTCTCCGTACAAGATCTCATCGATCTGTCCACGGACAAAGAGACAACAACCGCCAATCTGGCCAGTATCCAATCTCTCAAAATGACACTGGGATCGTTCAGCGGCGGCGCACAGCTGCGCCACCAAATCGCCGGCCTATACAACGAGACCATCACCGCAGACCACATCTTCCCAACGCACGGCACAACCGGAGCCAACGCCCTGCTATTCCAGAGCTTGCTCAATCCCGGCGACCATGTCATCGCCATGTATCCCTGCTACACGCAGCTCATCTCGCTGCCAAAGGCCGTTCCAAACGTGGACGTCTCGTATTGGAAGCTCGACCTCGACGACCAGGCAAGACCTGATATCAACCAACTCAAAGCACTGATCAGACCAACGACCAAGCTTATCGTCGTCAACAATCCCAATAATCCCACCGGTACTGTCCTTTCAAAACAAACGCAGATGGAGATCGTCTCGATAGCCCGTTCGCACAACATCACCGTCCTCGCAGACGAGATCTTCCTCGCTCTCCACCACGGGGTCTCGGATTCCAAAGACGCGCCTTTATCCTTCGTCGACTTGCCGGGCCCTTCGCCTTCAACAGACTCTCCCACGTCTGCTCTTTCTGCCTCTTCGCCCCCCTACGAGAATATCATCATCACCAGCTCCATGAGCAAAGCATGGGGTCTTTCCGGTCTGCGAATCGGCTGGCTCGCCACCCGCAACCCAACCATTCTCTCCCGGTGCTTCAACCGCGGCCTGTACACCATCATGGCCCTAAGCAACATCGACGAGCTCATCGCCGCAGAAGCCCTAAGTGACCGCTGCCGACCCGCGATCCAAGCGAAACATCTTGAACTCGCCCGACGCAATCTCCAAATGCTCGATGCGTTCGTGGCGAAGCACAAGGACGTGTGTTCGTGGGCAAGGCCCGTAGCGGGAGGAACGGGCTTCCTGAGGTTCAGAGATGGGAAAACCGGGGAGCCTGTGGATGATGTGGAGTTTTGCGAGGCGTTGGTCCGACAGAAGGGGGTTTTGTTGGCGCCGGGGACGAAGTGTTTTGGGATTGTCGGGGACGTTCATTTGCAGGGGACTGGGATGGAGGATGAAGGAGAGAGGTTGGAGATGTTGCGTGGGTTTGTGAGGGTTCATGTTACTGTTGATCCGGTGGTCATGGAGAAGGGGCTGGCTGCGATTGATGAGTTTGTGCGCGAGCAGGCGCAGTGAAACATGTGCATATCCAGGATATTATAAAAGAGTGATAGATAGGTATTAGGACAGGAGGGCTCAGGTCACAGATCCTACGAAGAGGAAATGTGCACGCGAAGAGTCAAAAGAATCGGCATATTTACGACCTAATTGTAGGTTCCAATATAACAACGCCGGATATACATGTAATGTCAATCCCAAATAGTAGTGTACGACGTGAAACAGAATTTTGTGGCCTGCGACCCCAAGTCGAGGCGAAACCGCTGCAACGAAGCAAAAGAGAACCCCTTCCCGTATACTCAACACAATGCTCAGAAGACCCCAGTAACGAAAGAGACCTTTCTACTTGCGACCTCCACGGCTGACCTTGGGAAACTCGAGAGGAATGCGCAAGCGTGCAATCCGACGAGCCGCTGCCTCAGCCTTACCGCCCTTGATATTCCACTTGGCAAACTCAGATTCACGGGGCTTGTCGATGCGACAACCCAATTCACGGAAGTATTGCTGGATGGTATTCGAGTCGAGGCGAAGGTCATCACGCAGATCCGAGGGATCAGTGGCAAGTTCATTGGGCGAGTTACCGCCCAGTGAGCTGGAGCCACCGTCCTTGGCCGGCTGGGGAGGAATATGGAAGCTGAGAGCGCAGATGGTCGTGTGCAGCAGGGTCAGGTCATGCTTGGAGAGGAAGCCGCCCTGGGGCGCGAATCGGCGACGAACAGCATCGACCACGGAATCCGGAAGAAGCGCGAGGTTTGAATCGTCCTCCTCCTTGCCGGCCTTGGTGGTGCTGGTGGCGCCGGCGCCAGATGTGCTCGAGAGGATCTTGCGCAGATCTTCGCGGGGAGGGAGCTTCTTGCTTCCGGGGCCGGCGCCCTTATCACGGCCCATGCCCTTCAGTGAGCGGGCGAATTCAAGCAGTAACTGAATGAAGCGGAGAACCTGGATCTGCGTGGTGTTGCCGGATTGCGCAACCGCCACGACCCGGTTGGAGACGTATCGGGAGCCGGTGACGATGCTCAGTCCAGATTCCACTTGCTCTACCCATTCGTCGACACCGGTCAATTGACGCAGAGTGGAATGACCACCGGGCACCAAGGTCTCGAGCGAGTAAACGTCCGAGGGATGAGCAGCAGTAAGATCGGGGGTAGGGAGGGGCTTGGCTGCCTGCACTTCGGCTTGCACGCTGCTGGCCTTGGCGAGACCGGAAGCCACATCGGCAGGAAGAGTAGAGATGAGGGCGGCGCCAGCTTCGTTGAGCGTGCCAGCGGGGGCGTTGGATAGTTGGGCGTTCTCGGCCATGGATTGAACAGCCTTGCGAGATTGCTTGGTACCGAAGGTGTTGGTGAGGTTGGTTCGTTGGGCACGCATTGTGTTCTGTAGACAGAAGTTTATCAGCGATGTTCTCCTTGCCTTACGAGCTTTGATCGACTCGTGACAATACTGTGAGGCCTCTGAAGCCAAGGTGTTGGAACAGGGACAGGAGTTTCTAACCATTTCCTCCTCCGACTCCTCCGACTCCTCTTCCACGGGCTTTCTGCTTCGAACAGCACCACGCACGGTGACTCGCCGCGCCTCGATGACTTGCCATGTTTTGCGCTCAGGGTCCACAACAGCAACGTAGTGCGTCAATTGAGAATCCGCATCTTCGCCTGTTCCTTCACGACCAACAAAGTCCATTTTCTCATGTTCGGAAGACTGCAGCAGCATCTCGGCACCGACAATGCCCGCATTACGGGTCGCTGTCCGCTCGGCATTGTGACGAGACTTGGTGTATGGGTTGAACCGGAGGTCCTTGGAGTTGAGAACGCCGGGAGTCGTGGCTATCGGGTGGAGAGCATGTCAGTCAAGTGATAGAGAGAAATTCTCAAGCTAGATCTGCGCATACCAATTACAGGCGCCAATTCGCTCTTGTCCTCAATGACACTGGCGGCGAGAGTCGGAAGAGTCTGCAGGCTAGGCTTCTTTGTTGGCCTCTCATTTCGGTCTGATGTGCGCTTGCGCTTCTTGTCAATCTTTTCTGAAGGCATTTCGGTGTGAGTGGGAATTCGTCAGTCCCAGCTGTACAATTTCGAATCTGCTAGTGTCTTGCGACTGACGAGTTTCATCAAATCATTATCGAGTCGGTGGCAGAAAAAAATCCGAGGAAGCTGTATCAGGCAGGCGGTGTATACGGATCCCGCACAAATGAAGCACGACAGCGGAAATTCGCACACATCCAGAATGCAAAAGTATGGTTACATGAGGTTCACATTTTCCAATTACATCAATGTCCTACGGAAGAATATGGATGCGAAATTACTCAGGCTTGAACAATGAGAATACTTTTCAAGTCATCGATTCATAACTGGTGTGGCTAGTGAACCGATCGTTCAGTAAATTTTTAAACTCTCGGATGGAAACCTCTCCATAGCTCCCGATATTTGAACGAATCCAAAAAAAACGGTTATGCGGGAAACAACTGAGCTGGTGGTTGACCAGAACCTCGGTATCAAAATCCCAGCAGGATCAGCAGAGCACCAATCCTCCAATCCTCCACCGAACATAGGAGCCTTTCCAAGCTTGAGATCCAATGTGTTACCACCTGGATGCAATATTCGACATGTGACCGGCGATGTAGAAAATCTGGGGATTGGGAAACGGAGAACAGAAGTTGTTCGAACGAGATTCTACCGGTGAAAAGCCAGGTCTCAACGAGAGCAGAGACCATATTCGAAAATGCAGCTTGTTTTTATGAAAGGCGATGAACGATACGCGACGTGCAAGTCATGATATCCATTCGTGGGTTGTCATGTTCGGCGTTCAAACGTGGGCCTCAATCCGAAGAACTGAGATGGAGTGGGCGAGTAGTTTATTTCCTGACCAGAACTGTTAGCATCGTGAAACATCATTGTCGTTGGCAGGCGATGCGATCGCTTGGAGAAGCAATCGCAATTCGAGGGCAGATAAACTCACGATCTGGCGCGCATCTTTCTGCGCTTGCGCTTGAGACGACGAACGCGCTTCTTTCTCCACTTAGCTCTCATCTTCGTAGATGTTCTGTGAAGGAGGTCATGGTTAGCAATTGCATGCCGAGGCGAATCATCTTTCTTGGGCTGGAAATGCGACTCACTATTCTGCGAAAATGAGGAGAGATGGTTGAGGGAAGACGAAAGTGCGATGACCCGCGACGCATTTGTGTGTTGGGCAGCTTACTCAGCTAAGCGAGCCGCTAGCCGAATTGAGGGCCTGCCCAGCAGACAGCCCACGTGACTGTTTACATCACACACTGACATGTTTAGTCTGAGGAGTGCTCCAAGAGGCCAAACACGGTAGCGCTTCAGGCGGGGCAGAACTTTGTTGCTGGGCCTTCTGCTGGTCAATGACACGTTTGAGAGTGACTCTGCGAAGATGGTGTTTTCCTGTGGGGACTTTTTGGAAGGTAATCCTGTGATCATATCTTCCATGGGATTCTAATTTCTGTACTACTTAAAGTTGACAACTCAAGAATATAAATTCTTGTCCCGCTTATTGTTTAGTAGATGGAATTTAATTAGATGATTTATTATGTAGATCACATCATATCATTAGCATTCAAGACCCAGACTTTTCAGTCTTTCATGGCTCCTGTTTCAAGAGAGCGAAGTATATTCCACCTTTTGCCACAGGGTATCCCAATTTAAGTTGACAGTCTGGCGTTTGGTGGAAAATGAGAGAAGTCTGCCCGTCATAGATCGCTTGATAACATTTGCACGTCTAAAGCTGGTATCGGTAGCTGAGAGCGAGATCGCCGAGATACTCCTCCTCGGTCGACGATGGGAGAGCTTCTGGGGGCACGTTGTCGCGCTTGCGGTTTTCGCGCCAAAGTAGGAAGCCGTAGATAGTGCACGCCACGATGGACAGACAGCAGAACGAGATGCAGATGCTATATCCTGTTCTGTACAGGGGTGCGTCGCTGTCGAAGAAGGAATAGGTGGCGATAATGCCGCCAATATTACCAAAGCCGATCTGCCAGGCTGAGCCCACACTGCGTCGGTGATGGCCACCGAGGTTCATAGCAAACCAACAGACAATGACAGGCATGGCGCTGTACGCACCACTGGTGACTAGGAACAGTGCGCCATACTGGGCTCCTCGATTCTCCTTACCGTGAATGGACATCAGCATGGCGAAGCCAGCGATTGCCACGCAGATTGGGAAGATGGTAAATGCAAAGCGGAATCTCAGACGGTCAGAGCACCAGGCGATGACGAGAGAAAAAGCAAACGCGGCGGCCCATGGTGCCACTGAGTATAGTTGGGTTTTGACAGCTGTTGAAATTCGGTCATGAGTGGGGTGGTCGCTGTGACAATTGAAAGATGGAACGACTTACGAGAGTATCCGTAGCTTTTAATGATCGAGGGTGCAAAATATGCGTAACCTATGCAAGGAAAGACAGGTCAGTTACAGGTTGTTCACAAATGAAACACACGGCTTTGAGGCATGATAAGGCCATACTGACCATATGCGGGAACAATGAGACCAAAGTACATAAAGCCTCCGATGATAACCCTGTCTGGAGAAATTGTCAGATGATCACACTTTGACTCAGCAACGCTCTGATTGAAACATTCCACTTACAGTCCTTTAAGACGCCCACGACCTCACGCCAGCCCATCTTGATGTGGTGAGCTGACTTGCCGACATCTTTAGCCAGCTTGGCTTTCACAAACTCGCGCTCCTCATCGCTCAGCCACTTGACCTCTTCGGGAAAGTCGGGCAGCACAAATAACCAGACAATGGCGAAGGCGCAGGTGATGGCACCCTCAATCACAAACACCCAACGCCAGCCTCTCCACCCGCGAGCACCATCCATCTGTCCGATTCCATAGGCGAGCAAGCCACCAAAGGCGCCCGCAAGAGTCGTGGAACTGAAGAAGAAGCTGAAGCGCTTTTGTGCTTCGCTTCGCTTGTACCACATGCCCATCAGGTAGAAGCCTATGGTCTCTCTCCATCAGCCTCCAGCTTCACAAGGTTGTCTAATCTCTCAACAACTCAACACATATAACTCACATCCTGGAAACATGCCCGATTCAAAGACACCCAAAAAGAATCGAGTGGTCATCAATCCACCCCAGCTGGAGACAAGCCCTTGGCAGATCATGACGAGGCCAAAGCCGAACATGCAGAGCGACACTAGTTGGAGCCAGAAAAAAAAAATCAGAACTGGGTCAGATCCACGTCATCAACAGAAAGTATTTTGAACTTCAAGAACATACACCAGACATGAGGCTTCAGTTTCTTGAGGATAATGTTGGAGGGGATCTCAAGAAGAATGTATGGCACAAAGAAGATGGTGAGGGCAGTGTTGTATTTCGTGCCCTTCTCCAAGTGTAAGTCCTCCTTGAGCCCGAGAATCGCCGCATTGCTAATGTTGACTCTGTGATATCCCCGGTTCAGAGGTTAGCAACATGATTCAGCATCGCAAGACAATGTTGTGACAACACAGGGTCGCACGTACCGATCTAAGAAAGCAAGCAGGTACAGAACACACAAGCAAGGTAAAATGTGCCAGTCAATCTTGGCCATCAACTTGCGCTCGGTGGTACTTGTGAGCGCCGGCAACTCCTGCTCGTACTCGGAAGGGGGATCGAGGACCTGTCCAGGACTCTTCGTATCCAGCTCGGCTTTTTCCGACCGCATGTCTACATTGGGAAGAAAAAGCGCCTTCAGTATAGATTCCCGGTGGAGCGCAAAGACCCGTGGGGTTTCGACTGCGTGCCCGTGGTATCCGTACACAACGAGCGCGAACGTTCTGCGCAGTGGACGAAGAAGTCACTCACCGGGCTTCATCCTATGTTCCATGAGCTCCGCGCTTGTGATGAAGGGTTCCTCTTGTTTGAAACTCCAGGCCCTTCGAATGAGGGGAATGGGCAGCCTTTTATTTGCGCCTCGGCTTTGCGGAGTCGCGAGCTGCAGGTCTGCCCCAGAGTGCAGGGATGACTCGAGTGCAACGCTATTATTGCGCGGTTCTCGTCCGCGGCTCTGGACCACTCCCGGCTATGCGCTGGTATGGGGAACTTTCGCCGTCAATGCGCCGAATCCTGTCAGAGGGCCAAGCTATCCTAGCACCGTGAAAGGCCAAAGATTGATGGAAAGAGGAAAGCCCTTGCGAGGCCGCGGAGCAGACTGGCTCCATTAATAAAGGTCACCTCGCGTCTCTCTCGCTGTGTTTGAGTCACACCTGGACCATTGGTGGCTTCGTGGGCTGACTGTGTTGCTACTTCTTCAGTCTAGAGCGTCTACTACCGTACATGCTTTGGATGGGCTCCACATGTAGATCAATTGCAGGCCCGATCTCGGCCAGTAGTGCGATTATGCGATATGACCAGGTTCAGCTGCGCTGGCTGCACGGGAAATGCTGTGGTACGCCTGAAGCGGCAGACTCGTGCGAAGTCATCATCGCACCACTATGAAAGCACACACCTATTTTCAATTCTACCTCTAGCAAACCATTCGGCTGTTCAAGAAGCTTGAACTGAACGTGTACGAAACTCAGATCAACGCGGGCGAGATCTCCGTGGGGTTCCGCCCTGGCCACTCAAGTGCGTGCCCCCACAAAACCAAAACTCTTTTCAGCTCGAACCCAAGACAAGGCAAGACGAGCCCCCAAACTCAAACCCCCACCGGGTCGGACCAGACAAAGGGACAGCGCGGGCTTTGTCGAGGCGGCTCGGTGCGACATGCCCGCTGCTCACTAGTCCACCGTTCAGACTCGGACTCGTCACAGTAGTTGCCGGCCTCGACCCTCGGCTACTGTCAGTGATTGCCGCTGCTGCTCGTCTGTGCCTCTGTGGAGGTGCGCTATAGTACTATGATCACGATCTGTCGACGACTCGACTTTGTGCGCGACATCGCGGCGACACCGGAGCGTCTGGTGCCTTCAACTGTTAGTTACTCGGCAGAATTGGGAAAGCTGAGCACATCAGCATAATAATGCTGCGTGACTATGCACTTCCGCAGTATGCAGTACGCCTGGTACAGCAGTCAGGCATCCAATATCAGGCCCCCTGACCCTGCAGAATTCGACCTTCAGGCCCGACCTATTTCGAACGGCTAAGCTTTCTCTAAGCTGGTGAAGAATCTGTTTCCAGCGGTCGGATAGATGCATATAGACAGCTCAAGTCTATACTAGGTTTCAGCACCCTACTTTCCGGTCCCCCTTCTCAGCTGCAAGGAAGTCTGGTTACTAATCCTCAAGGCCTCCACGGCAGATTGTAGGAGATCCGAGAAAAGGAGGCGCTTATCAATGACTACAGGACTCTGCTGACACGATGCACCAGACCGTCATACTAAGGGCATCGACCTGGACGAGGGAGTTCACTTCATTGTAAACAATCAGAATTTATATGTACTTTTTCTTCAACCGGACGCGTATGAACGCAGATCGAAGTTCTTGTGTACTAGAAACTCTGATGATAGACTTCCCGCGTCCCGTCCTTCCAATCCAAATTTTGAACCCTGTAGGTCTCCGACAACATTGACAGCATAGGAAGTGTCATCTCATGCTTTGTTGTGGATCGGCGAACTCGGCGAAGAGCAATTTGGCGACCCGTCGGCCATCCCCGCCTTTCAGGTGGACCGCCATACCGCGCTGTTTGGTAGTCTGGCTCACAGGCTCACTGGCTCGTGCTGTCCTGTACCATACTAGTCCACCTGGCAGTGCATCCACCGCCCGGCATCAAGTTGAAATCAACAGTGTAAATCTTATCAGCACGTGATCGTTAAAAAAAAATTAAAAAAAAAAATCACCGCCCCCGCGATAATGACCCTATCACGTAGTCCCCCATACTACTATCTCAGTCGCTACACTTCGCGAGAGTACGTGGTCGCTCTTCCCTCAAACCCCTCACCAGATCACCCCCAAGATGCAGATCAATTGCGGACCGCTTTCAGCGTTCACCAATCCCCGCTATGTGATCCATCTGTCGACCGGAAAGCGACTCGTCTTATTCCGCCTCGCCGCCATTGACCCGTCCTGTTCTAAACCCAACGAAACGCAAGGATGGTCCTACTACGCGATGGAGGCCGAGTGTCCGCATGCAGGCGGGCCGATGGCGGACTCCTCGGTCGACATTGAAGATTCGGCATATATCGTCTCGTGTCCATGGCATGCTTATGACTTTAACGTGGAGACGGGCGAGTCGAGCGTGGGCATCAAGGCGTGTACATTCCCCGTTGATGTATCCGACGGTGATGTCCTGATCGATTTTCCGACGGAGGCCGGGGATGCCGTGGGAATGAGTCGCGTGGAGCCTGTCAGCGAGAAAGTCAAGTTGAAGTCAAAGTCGAATCCAACGGCTGCACAGTCTACGGGGACCTCGGTGTCGTCGGTCCCCACGGTAGCAGAACCCTCGAACACGACAGAGGCCGGCCCGATCCAATATCTTGGCGACGATGCGACGCTATGCGACTGGGCTGTTCACATCTTGAATACCGCTCACCCGGAACACAAGATCGAATTGACGACACACCTTTACAACATCTTTGCTGCGCGAGAAGGCACCGCTTCCCCGATGGAGATCGGCCGAGGCACCGTCACTGCGCCGGACCAACCCCGCCGAGAAAAGATGATCGAAGTGAGACCCGGCGGAATGCCCCGTACCAGAAAGGCTGGGTCAGTGAAGAGTCGAATCGCATTGCTCCATGCTCTGGCGAATATTGAGTTATGGGCCATCGATCTGGCCATCGATATCTGTGTGCGGTTCTCGACTTTCAAGACAGTCGAATCGAATCCGCAGGAGCTTCCTCGGGCGTACTTCCACGACTGGCTCAAGGTCGCCCGCGACGAAGCGAAGCATTTCTCGCTTCTGCGGTCTCGGATCGAGGAGCTGGGTTCTTATTTCGGTGCGCTGCCGGTCCATAACGGTCTGTGGCAGTCTGCTTTGGAGACGGCGTATGACCTACGATCTCGGATCAGCATAATTGCCTTGGTGCATGAAGCCCGAGGGTTGGATGTCAATCCGTTGACGATTCAAAAGTTTCGCATTGCGGCGGATTTGGAGAGTGTCGAGACGCTGGAGATCATCCACAATGACGAAATTACGCACGTCACGACGGGACACCGTTGGTTGACTTGGATTTGTGCGCAGGAAGGCACCGACCCTGTGAAGATCTTCCGAGACAATGTGTCCAAGCACTTCCGAGGTAGCATTCAGGGGCCCTTTAACGAGGAAGCTCGTCTGCAGGCTGGGATGGATCGTCGGTATTACGGTCCGACTCCAACGCCGGTCGCAGCTTCATGACGAGATTACCAAAAAAAAAAAAAAAGGGAATATGCAGTCTACGTGATTAACGAATTGATGAAGTGCAAAAAGCACGCTAAAATGAATGAAATTCCTTCAATATGGTTCTGGAGAATCAAGCGAGATGGTGATCATCAATTAATACAAATGTCGAGTTTCGTCATGCGTCGTAGCAGAAAATAGTCGGACCCGGCAAACCAGTGCGGGTGGAGCAAGGCAGGTTGCAGGTACTCCACTTAAAGGGAGATGGGCTTCAACTGCACTTTGCTGCAGCTGGAGGGGATGGTCGCCTGGTAGTAGCGGTTCAGATAGAACAGCTGGGGGGCATTGTGGTACCAGTCGCAAACTATACATGAGATCAGTCAGATCGATGGTGTCAGGACTGGAATGAAAGCTTCCAGGTGGTTCCAACATAAGAAATCACTTACCCAACCAGCCACCGAAGCCATAGTCTGCCGACCAGACAAAGTTGCCCTTGTCGATGGAGAAGCCCTCTGTGCCGCTGCCGGCGTTGATCAAGATCGGCTCCCATGCTGTGAGAAAGATCCCGGGTCAGTACAATTCTCCTCGTAACGGATCATCGCTGGTCCTCGTGCATAGGGTTCCTCTCTCCGCATGTAATCTGATCACTTTTTCATTCACACTTACAAGCATAGTTGGCATCACCGGGCGCAACCATGCCCCATGGGAACTCAGTCTTGAGGTCTGCCAGGGCAATGGTGCCATTGAAGTAGAATGCGCTGGCAATGGAGCTGTCATTGGAGAGCACGGCATCGTTGAGTCCGGCACCAGTGTGATAGGCGTAAACGAACAAGTCGTTGAACTTGGCTTTGCTGGCGCCCGCAGTCTTCAGGTGAAATTCCTTGGAAGATTTGGCGGCTGGGGCGGCCATGACCGCAGTGGCCATCAGAGCGAGGGTTGCAAGGAACTTCATCTTGTCGGTTTGCAGGGGGGCAGGAAGAGAGAGTGAGACGATGGATTGTGCAGGAGAAAGTGTTGATAAAGTGAGAGCCTGGCGAACTGGATGATTCTCGTTTTATGAGAGCGGATGTGATCGTCCTTTAAATAATGACTCGAAACGATTGAGGCCCGTGAGTGCGGAGCTTTTTTTGGGGGGTCTGTTGATAGTGTGATGCAGATCCTCGCAGCGCAGCACGGTACACTGGGTCAGTGGTACTCTCAGTGCAGGCCGCTGAGTGGAATCATGCGCAAAGGTCGGACGTCTAAAATAGCACCATCGTCAGCCGGGCTCGCCGAGTTGGCCTGCCTTTGATGGAGAGACACGGAATGTGGCAGAGTTGCCTTGTTTTGCTGCTAGCTGTGCAGTCGAGGTGCGGTGGGTGAGACCGTGTGGAAGGCGCTGACAGGAGACTTACCTGGGCAAGTGAGGTAGAAGCGAGTGAGTCTAGTCTACGACTACTTTTCCAGGCGAGGAGATGGATGTGACCCTCTGGACAAGGAGATGGGACACGGGCAATGAGAGAATGGGAAAAGGTGAACCACGCAGCTCCGCTAGAGTCGATCGGGTCCGGGGTGGAGGGCAGAGGGAGAAGCAGTCGCCACTTCGGTTCCACGTTTCCGCCGATCTGCGCCCCATTTGGGCTGGTGAAGAGGCGGAGGTCGATCATATTGGTGGAGGGCATTTAAGACATTCGACCGAATATAGTTTGACCAGCTGGAATGGGTGATGTCTTGACCAGAGATCATTGGAAGATTGTCGGTGGATGGGGAACTTGGTATATGACATGTGTACATGGCGGTCTTTTGTTGATGTGCGCATCACGATATCGTGACTGTTCGGCTGTCGATACTACTATTGCTTAATGCTTACAGCCTTACAGTAGTACTGGACGACTAGTCTCCGTTGCCACTCCCGTCCCAAGAAACGGGACTTTATCGATCCTCCCATATTGTAGTCAGTAGTACATATGATCTGACGAGAGGCAACTCTTCCCCAAATTGGTCCACGGGCTCTTCACCTGGGCAAGCATCAATCAGGGGGACGTTGTCGGCAGTTTGGTATGGAATATTGTCAGGAGACAACCTTATCGGGCCCTTGACATACAACTATGCCATAACACCCCGATACTTGAAGTATCATTGAAGTATCATCCATTGGCCTGCGTCCATGGTGAGTAGTTGATTGTAGACACTCGCAATTGCATATCCAAGGTAGTATACCCGCGAGTACCGAAGTGGGTGTCATACTTCAACCGAAGTTTGATCTCGAGTACCAACCTCAAAGAAATCGTACTTCTCGAGGCGCTCTGACTTGGCTGCAGGTGGTTTCACATGGAGGTTCCACCATGACATTGCACTGAATGCTACCGGCTGTTTTTTTCCGAGCTAGCCTCTGCGCTGAGCGTGCTCATACGACCGTCGAACCGGCATGATGGTCTCAGGATATCAGTTCGGGTATGTGACCACTCTTCCCAAATGGGTTCTGTCTGTGAGTCTGTGATTCAGGGCATTGCTGTGTCCGAACTCGGCAGGGCTTGGATATTGACTACTTGCATATGACGTCGGGTTCGTGTGACTTGAGTCAGTGTGAGTTATCTCGGGGGAGTAGGTGTACAAGGTCCGTCGCTGTTGGCTCTACATGCGTATAGTTCATACTACATACCTAGCATATGGTTCAATTGGGAGCTCATAGATGGGCACTGGAGCTGGTCCCGTCCTCGGGTTAGAAATGAGGTATCTCTTATGGTTCGGACGGAATCCTTTTTTTATATATATGATAGGGCTTCCCGGGAGACACGTTGTACACTGTTGACTGTACAGTGTACCTGTACAGTGTGCGATCAGTCGGTACAGCAAGTCCCACGGAATTACTACACCTATAGCTCCTACCACATATGGATCAATGTTTTGTAGGTGGTGGCAGGGCTGTCGGGCATTAAGGTGGAATTACCTATCCTTCTTTTTACCTCGATCAACCCATACTGGACAGGCAAGGCCCACGGATATATCACAGTTCCAAAAAAACCGAAAACTTAACCATCAACAAAGCACAAGGTATTTAGCACTGCACTTCGTCTACCCTTGTACCCACTCAACTTCCAGGAAAACCAGCTTGATACTCACAATCTAAAACCATCAGGATCGTAGTTGGCTTCAATCGACCACAGCCGCACTCTTAACTACATCTAAATGGACTACGGTCGCAGCTGTTATTTTTCCAGAGTACACAACATGTGCCTCCCATGTCAGAATTAATCAGTTACTATAAGAATTACACTTTGTTGCCACTATACAACAATAAGCCTCTATAGCTCAGTGGTACGAGCGCTTCACTTGTATCCGCTCATCCGAGTAGTTATGACATGAAGAGGTCCGTGGTTCAATCCCGCGTGGAGGCTTTCTTTTTTCGTGGTATTTTTTTTTTCTCCCTTGCGGGATCGTGGCAGAAATGAAGTTTATCGGGGATCGAACATCAATTGGAGTATGGATAGGTGGATCGATAAGAGTTTTGCTTCTGCAACATGGAGCAGGAAAGGAACAGTCACTTGCTCGTGCTGTGCCATATACCGAGGTATACGATGTCGAAATGGGCACCAATAGGTAAAACTAACCAGACTCGCAGGCTGATCGCGTGTGCTCAGAGCTGTTGCAGGTAGTTGGAATTCGCTATTCATCAGTCATGTATTCGCTATTTTACAATTGACAGTGCAGCAGACCATCAACCCACTCGACCCTGACCAGCATCGGTGGTAATACATAGGTATAGAGTCGTGGGCAGCATGCGGCTTGACATGTTCGCACCCGATTCCTTTACATGATTCAACATGAGACCTCCTCCAATGACTATTGTGTAGAATTATTACGCGCCTCCGGCTTATCCTCCTCCGGTTCAAACGCCTCGTCCAGCCCCCGCTCTTCGTCCTCTCTTCGCTCCTCCTTCTCTTCATCGGGCGTTGGGGCATACTTGCTGCGGATTCTGATCTGTTTACCGTACCTATAGAAGAGGAACGGAATGACAGCGAGAAGGGTCGCAACACCAGCAATCAAACTACCTCCGCCACCAACCCCCAGGGCGGCGAACATCTGATCCGTGAACAAGGGGGCTGCGGCTCCGCAGGCGGATCGAGCAATGGTGTTCGCTGCGATGGCCGAGGCGGCGTACATCTTGTAGACATCGACTAGGTAGTTGAGATATGAGACGAAGATCAGGAGAAGTGAGCTAGACAAGAAGACACCGGCGAGGGTTGGAACGATCCAATGGATGGAGCTGTTGTATGTCAAGTCAGAGAATGCCATTGCCCGGGGGTCCATCCGAGCTGAAATGGGGTAAGAGTGGAAATTGACTCACTTGAACTCGGCCGTCCATGCAAACCAGAACATAGTCACGGCAAACCCGATCCCACCGGCCATAGCCAGTGGGAGACGATCCTCGGGCGTGGAATCCTCCATTCGCATCTTGCCTTGCTTGATCTTTCTTTGTTGCAAGGTCGTGTTTGTAAAGACGATCAAACCTCCAAGGATCGCTCCCACCACAGTTCCCAGCAGTGGAAGCTCCCCCACACCGGCGTTCCAACCCCGTTTCTGCTGGAAGACGATGGGGTAGATGGAGAACAACATGTACAGCAAGGCATACACAAATGCCATGTAGACTGCAATGAGCAACGAGATTGGATCGAATAGGATGATCCATGGACGAGTCAGTGCGACCCTGTAGATACCCAACAGCGACCGATCGTCATCTTCAGCCGGCGCCTTGACATTCTCATATCCGGCGATCTTCTTCTTGCGAATGCGTCGGGCCTTGTGAGTCAGGAGGGTCGGCGCATAAGTCTCGGGGATGGTCAACATGAGCGCAAAGGTTAAGCCGCCGAGCCAAAGGAGGACATAGAAGCTCCAGCGCCAGTCTTTCGTCAGCTGCAGAAAGCCTGCGACCACAGGCCCCAGTGCGGGCCCCATCCACACCGTCGCGGAGAAGCAGGCCATTGCATTGGCACGCTGCAGCGGATTCCACATATCCGCCAACAAGCCCGGACAGTTACTCAAGGGGGCAGAGACGAAAGTGCCCGTCAAGAATCTACCCACCAGCAGAGCCCCGAAATTGGGAGGCCATGTACATAAAAAGTTGAAGGCCATGTAGCCGGTGAAGGAGCCATAAAAGATCCATCGACGGCCATAAAATTCACTCAGCGGGGCAAATATCAAAGGCCCTGCACAGTATCCTAGCAGAAACAATGAGATGGTCAAGCCTGCCGCCTCTCGTGAGACTTGAAAGTATTCGGCTATCGAAGGAAGGCATCCACTGGGTGAACTGGATGCAAAGGTGGCATTGACGACCAAGAGCACGGCGCTCATAGTCACCCCGGCTCTCCGCCGTTTCGACCAATTATGGGGATTCTCAACATCGTCGGGCGAGAAACACACGTATCCATCGTCGTCGAGACAGGGCTTCTCATCCTTGAGCTGCTTGGTACGGTAGGGCCTGTTGAGAGGAAGTGAGATGACTTGATCAAGAGCCTCCATCGGGAAGGTCTGTGAGTTCTCGGCGCAACGGGTTGAAAGACAAGACTCTCCTTCGAGTTGGCCGGCCTGGTAATTAAGGAGAATTGATTAGGTTTGGACCGACAAAGGAGCGAGCATATATCATTCTTCTTCCGTACGATCTCTGTCTCCGATGACCATGTTTTTTTTTTTTTTTTTTTTTTTCCCTTCCCTATTTTGAGGGTTCTCCGACTTTTTGTCACATACAGATTCGACCCCAGATCGATTCGGTCCATCCAACCGTAGTGCACCTCGTGTTGGAATGTCGTAACTGGTGGCAGACTCCCCGGACTGGGGCGGAAACGAGTCATCGCTGGGCTCGTTTGGGTGTATACAACGTGCAAAATCCCGGGCTGATTGATCTCCGCACGCGTGCCGAGACCCGGGATGAGATCATATCTACCCTACCTTTTTACCCTGCACCGATGCTTCTCATCGGCGGGTGGCGGACCTGGTCACGCTGTTCGAAGCCAACAAGGAACGATTGAAGTGTGGTGGATAGCAGCCCAAGTGGATTATTGATCAGATCGCGATCGGACGGAGATCTGGACAAGTCATCCACTTGCAGATTCTCGGATCTACCAGGGAGGAGAAAGGAACCATCACAGCAGTAGGGAACAGCAGACAGTCGCCTTTCTGAGTTCGAATTGACTCCTCTCAACCGTAGGTCTGGACTAGGCGAATGAGAGGGTCGCTTTCGAGATTCTTTCAATTATCACCGCTCCCTTTATTTGGATCGTGGTGCAGGTACGGGAGTACTGTACATGATCACGATGATCTCATTGCCGGGCGTATGAGATCGCCGATTTGCGAGAGCGAGGCTTCGACGACGGGAGGAACACCGAGGTTGGCACTCACCACCAGCGCATTATTCGCTCCCTGCATGAACTTTTTCTTCGTTTCACGTCTCGTTCAGAAGAGAGTTTGCTTATAAGGTGGAAATCTCCAGACCATCTCGACTCTGCACACCCTTCGTCACACACGGTGGGTATTTCCCTCGGCGCCTGGACTTCCCCCAACATTGAGTATTAACCTTTCCACCGACCAACCCAGCCAGCCTCCTTGTAGAAATACTGTAGTGTCGTCGGTATGCCATTGCCTGCGAAATAAGGGGCGGTGCGTGTATTTGGCACCCGAGGAACAACTATCGCCGTGGTTGAGTCCGTCGGCGATGCAGCGTGTCCTGAGCTTTCCTCACTACCATTTCGATATCTAGCATGGCCAAACCGATATTCACGATATTTCCACGCTGGGAATCGGTCCAATGCTAGGACCCACAGTCGTCCAAAATTCAGGTATAACTCAAAGACTGAAAATACAGGACAAAGTTCATCAATCTCCAACCTCCCTTCGAAGCCCCAGATCGTGGCTGGCAAAGGCGGACTCTCCATGAACCCGTGCCGACAAGATGGGTTCCAGTCCCCTTCCGATAAGCTTATTGTTCGAGCTCCGTAGAGGCACCTTGGCAACTTGCGAGCTGAGACCAACGCCATTCATCTTGGCTGGACACGGTAGATCCGTACTGCGGAGCGTCGAGCGACACTTGACCGAGTGGGTAAAAATCGGTGCGCCTGGTCCAAGTGGAAGCCAACCGGCAAAAGGTCCACCGAGGTCGCCTCACTGTTCAACCTCAATGACCTTGTACTATACCGAACTGTCTTGCTCAGGACGATCCAACTCCATTACATTGGATATGCACATTTACCCATGAGACCTATGACCATACCCCCTCGAGGATAGACTCCTGCAATCCAGCTTTTCCACCGAGCGGATCGTGACCGGACTGTTGTGGAATGAGGCTACCGTTAATAAGCATCGCTGGGCTAGAGAAATTCCCTTACAGGGTCCGTCCTCCGAATTGGTTGACAACTGGACTCTGGGCAATATCTTCCAAGATTGGGTGTCCCAAATGCTCATGAAACTTGTCTTCCAAAGAACCCAGAGAAGACTCCGACTCCAAGCTCTCTCTCATTCACAGAATCACGACTGATCTCCATCTGATCTCCATCTGATCTCCGTGATTCTGGACCCACCCTCACCGAGAAAATTTCCCACCCCCTGACGGGAGTAAGCGTTTTCGACGAAAAGTCAGGCCAGATCGTGGATGTCCAGCTTGTGAGCGTACTGTCTTCAAGTCTTGCGGTTTCTGTTCTCGGCATTCTCATCACAACACACCCCCTCTCTCGAGACACTAGAACTACTCGCCGGAAATTGTAACACACTTCACCCCCTGATGGATGAGTGTTGAGCAACAAGCTCCCGATCCATCTCCCGCGCAGGGTTGCCAAGCCATCCCTCCCCCAACTTGTCTACCTCAAAAAACAACAGCCGATATCTCTGTTCAGTCGCCCAGCATGGATCCTACCACATACGTGGATCCAGAGTTGACCATTGCTGATCACCTCGTGCTGGACACTTTGGTGGATAAATCTCTGGCCACAGGTATGTCGTCACATACTGCCCTCCTTGCACTCAGTCAAAACATTAAGCATTGGCTCCGACCACTGACAACAAGGCAATAGGAGCAAAGACCACAACAGCCGGGGCCCAACGGCCCAGCGATGAAGATGTTGCACAGAAGCTCCAGGATATGAATGATGCATCACATCCAGACTTCGATCCTACCATCTTCCAATTTTGGGACTCTCCCGTGCTACAAGCCAAATTACCTGTGGCTCTCCAGCAGTATGTGCTGCAGCCGTATCGGCAATGGGCCCAGGGAGTGGTCCGATTCCCCACGGATGTGGTGATGTTGACCCATTTGTTGTTATATTTCACCACCATTGTGCCGAGTGGGATCTTTTTGTACTATCGGTTCTCCTGGATTCACGGGATCCTGCACTGGCTCATGCAGCTGTGGTACTGCGGAGCGTTCACCTTGATGAAGCATCAACATATCCACATGAATGGTGTCTTGGCGCCTCGATACTGGCTCTTTGACACCCTCTTCCCGTACCTCCTGGACCCGATGCTTGGACACACGTGGAACTCCTACTATTACCATCACATCAAGCATCACCATGTGGAAGGGAATGGGGAGCAGGACCTGAGTACCACCATGTTCTATGACCGGGACAACGGGTATGACTTTGCCTGTTATGTGGGCCGCTTCATCTTCTTCATCTGGATGGAATTGCCGCTTTACTTTTGGAGAAAGGGGCAGGCCAAGTATGCCGCCAAGGCAGCCTTTTGGGAGCTGGGCAACTACATCGCCATCTATATGCTTTACCATTATGTCAATGCCCGCGCGACTGTCTTTGTGCTGATTCTGCCCCTAACGGTCATGCGCTGTGGCTTGATGGTGGGAAACTGGGGCCAGCATGCCTTTGTGGACCCCATCGACCCAGACTCGGACTATCGCTCCAGCATCACCCTGATCGATGTCCCGGTAAGAGACCGCCTGCTTTTCTCGCGAATCAGTTGACCCAGATGAGGAAAGACTACTAACAACGATCCCAGAGCAACCGATACTCCTTCAACGATGGCTACCATACCTCTCATCACTTGAACCCCCGTCGTCACTGGCGAGATCACCCTGTCGCATTTGTCAAAGGCAAGGATCGCTATGCGGAAGAGCGAGCCCTGGTCTTCCGCAACGTCGACTACATTTTCATCACGGTCCATCTGTTGCGCAAGAATTATATGCACCTGGCCAAGTGTCTGATCCCGATCGGTGACCAGGTCCACATGACTCTCGAGCAGCGGGCGGAAATGCTGCGGAGTCGGACTCGGAAGTTTCCCCGTGACTATGGGAAGAAGAAACTTTGAGATTTGTTGATCTCCCAACGGGGAAACAGGGGGTGGAAAGGCGCAAGTCGAAGAAGAATGAATCAACCTGCCCAGACGCTATGAAGGGGTCAGACGGGCAAGACATGCATCCTTCTACCCGTAGTGAGACGGTTATTATATCGATTAGACAAAATTCAAAGAAGAGCTCGTTCACTGTCTGGAGAAGTTTCCGAGGGCTTGCTTTCCGAGGGGGCGTGGCTGCCGATCTTCTGCCACGCACCAGAATGTGACATCTGATTGTTCGGCAACCAGATGCTGTGCATATATGCAGGCAAAAAAAGACCTCAAGGGGTCGAAGGAGATGCAGCTTCACAGAGACACGAGGCAGTGAGAAGGTTACTGATGAAGCGCCCTCTTCAGAGCCATGACCTAGTAAAGAGACATGAAGACTACGTGATGACATGGCACGCTCAAGTATCAAAAGCGTGTCGACCGTTAGCGCACATGGCATGGTGGCACAAAAACAGTTGTCTCCAGGGATGAACGAGTACGAGCAATCTTGCCGACAACCTGCGACGGGAAAGCCACTCCCATATGCATGAGTCATGGATTGCCCAGAGCGGACCGACAGTCTCATGTCATGAAGAAGAGTCGTGCAGAGTCAGGTTTGGGGTAGGTCTGTTGCAACTTGCGACTCGCGCTCGTAGTAACACCGATGTCTTTGCTCACGGGACTTGCCTTATCAGATGACGGCATAATCTGCACCGGAACAGACATCACGCAAACTCTCTTTTGGCTCTTCGATTTCCCTTTTCCCCCTCACAGTTTTAAATCCGATCTCACCCCTGCCTCGGACGCATTGACCGATTTCGTTCAGGCCTACAGATCAGAAGCGTCGATGATTGGATGCAAAAGAGTCGGTCCTGGATGGTCGTTGGAAAGCTGACCTCCCTGGACAAAGATGGTGATGATGATGATGGGGGAAAAATGCGGGGAACAGGTACAGTCCTGCCCTGGCCTTGACCCCAGGCGGTCATGAAAGGCAATCACACGGCCAAATGGGGTGGTGGTATTGTGACCCACTGCATGCAAATTCTCTATATTCAGTCGAGATGGGCGCCCCATAAGTAGGGAGCAACCCTCGCGCTTTTGTGGTATGTAGTCAAGCACTGTAAAGGGTCTCTTCTTTGTGACCCTCCCTTGGCCTGCCCACCCTCGGCGGCCCCGTCCTCCCAAGACTCGGAATCTCTGATTCCCGAGAAAAAGTGACGAGAAACAGAGCGACCGCACAATTTTCATGATGCGTTTGTGGTTACAACTCTCGCTGGTCGCCGCAGCTGCAGGCTGGGTGGTCGAGCAAGACAAGACGTGCACCTTGTACCCAGAGTCACTGAAACATGATGGCCAGCCTGTGGACGATGCGCCTTCGATCGAAGAGGCCTTTGAGCGTTGTGGACACGATGGAAAGGTGATTTTCGCGGCGAACCAGGTCTTTCACGTGAACTCGGTCATGAACACGACGAATCTGGTGAACTGTGAGGTTTCGCTGCGCGGAGAGCTTCGATATTCCACGGACATTCCGTATTGGCTGTCACATTCCTACTCGGTCGTTTTCCAGGACCAGTCCACGGCGTGGCTGTTTGGCGGCACGAATGTGACTCTCAAAGGCGAGGAGGGAGGCTGGTACAATGGGCAAGGCCAGGCCTGGTATACTCAGAATCGGAACCAGAGCAATCAGCCCGGCCGGCCGATTAGCATCACCTTCTACAATTCGACCAATCTGTGGGTGGACGGACTGAGGATCATTCAACCGCAGTTCTGGGCCACGTTTGTCTGGCAAAGCAAGAACGTGTCGATTACGAATTTCTACGTTAACGCGACCAGCAATGATGAATGGGGTACCGTCAATACCGATGGGTTTGACTCGTGGAACAGCGATAACCTGCTGGTGGAAAACACCGTGGTCACCAATATGGATGACTGCATCGCCGTCAAGGGAAACACCACCAATCTCCTTGTTCGCAATGTGACCTGCCACTGGGGCTTTGGAATGGCCATCGGATCCGTGGGTCAGTATCCCAAGAATCCAGACTACGTGGAGAACATCACCTTTGAAGATGTCAAGTGCATCAACTGCATGGAAGCCGCCTTTATCAAAACGTGGCAGGGTGTTCCCGAGGACGACAGTTCCAACGGAGATGCCGGCGGAGGTGGGAGCGGCCTCATCAAGAACGTGGTTTTCCGCAACTTCGAATTGACCAACGTCGCCATGCCCATCCAAATCTCCCAATGCATCTACAATGAAAATGCAGGAAACTGCAACACCTCGAAGATGGCCATTGAAGACGTGACCTGGTCGAATATCAGGGGAACGTCACGCTACAACATTGCCGCCTCGCTCTACTGCTCGGACGTGCACCCTTGTCCCGGGATCAAGTTTGAGAACGTCGACATACAATCGGTCAATCATACCTTGGGACTGCCCATGTCTAATACCAATCTACAGGACGAGGTGTTCCAGTGTCAGAATCTGGTTAATCCCGTGGGCGTGCCTTGCAATCGGGTCGCACCGAGCAATTACGGGCAGGTGGTGACGTCGAACGTGAGAGATGATCCGAGTAGCCAGGGCACGCTGCGAGAGTCGATTGTGGTCCCGGTGAAGAGTGGCCAGGAGCCGCTGCTGGATGAATGATCTAGAAATGAGACATGACGCATGATATTGCATACAGGCAGCAATCGAGAGGGCAATCATACCCGCACTACCATAGTACATCAATCTCCCAACTTGATGAAATCGTGCAATCTTCATGCACATTGTGTAGGAGGATTAATACCGAATGGACAAACGCCTCCCTTCTCTGTTCGACGAGTGAATCATAAACCAAAGCCATCCCTAGAACCTCATATTCCTCTCCAACGCCTCCATCAACTCCCTCGCCCTCCCCGCCACAACTCTACACTCCTCACTGAATCCATCATTCCCTCCATCTCCATCTGCATCCGCATTGACATCCCCAAGTCCATCTCCAACTCCAGTCTCAACCTGCCCGAACCCTCCCCTCCAAAACCTCCACCTCTCCAACGAAAGCCCCCCCTCCCCTCGTCCTTCATACCGCCTCCCCACCCCCCAGGCCTGCTCCCGCCTCAAAGCCGGCCACGTCTCCAGCGTGACATCGAACAGCGCAGGCTCCATGACAAGTTGAAACAGACCCTGGCCGTTCCAGAGGATCCACTGTGCTGCGCCCAGGACCCAGGCGCTACGCAGCGCCGCGGGCTCCGAGTTTCTGTCGTCTTCGAAGGCGGCGCGCATGGCCCACAGGGCGTATGTCGGGTCGGTGGGGAAGATGCGGTGCGAGTACAGGTGGGCGAGGAAGGAGTTGTAGTTTATGTAGTGGGTTGGGTTGGATCGATTGGGGCCTGCGTCTCAGTGGTACAGTATTTGGATGAGCATTGTGAGAGATCATCAACTGGCATGTATGTCAAGGAATCTGTTGGGCTTATCACCTTTATAGGAATTGTGCATTGAAATGCGTAATGGTTCGAAGCGCCAGACTCGGCCGTTCTGTATAGTTTGAGTCAGTTGCCCGGTTTTTCTCATTGAATCAAATGGATCAAGATAGGGCCACGAGAATCCTATCCAACAAGCAGGACCTTCATCGTTCAAGCCAAGAAGATTTCATTACCTCGCGCGTAACCCAAGTAAATTGACTCGATAACCCCAAAGCCTCAAGCAACTGCGCCAGTCTGGAGTGCGCCGAGGTCTTGTACGAGCTTATCTCGGCGATCTCGAAGCAATCTTCTCCGAATCTACAAAGCTCTTGCGAATCCGGACCGTTGGCCGGTAAGAGTTTCAAGAGCGATTCCACCGCCAGATCTAGCGGCAGTGGGCTTTCGGGACTGAGATAGTCGGCTAGCACGGCGAAGACTTTTTCTTGGGAAAAATCAGAGGGTAAGGGTGAATCGAGGTGCAGGTGTGATTTTCCTTCTTGGGAACCTGAGGGCGTTTGATGCACTTGGGAGAAAATGAGGCCCATGATGAATGTAATTGAGGGCTTCTGACGATTCGGTAGGTAGGTCGACGAGGTACTTGTGGTAGCAAGATCGTGAACTCCTACTACCTAGATAGGTAGACAGAAGAAACTGGTATGAATTGTTCCTGTCTAAGAAAGCTCATTACAACATCTTAAATATTTGCTTCTGATCAAGCACTCGCCCTATTCCATTGTAAACGGATGTCTTCGCACTCAGATCCGAACGTCATGAATTAATAGACGCAGATTAAGCGCTATTTGGGATACTTCGTCACGGGCGCTATGACTTTGTATTGGAGGAACCAGTTAGAATGTTAGCGCCGGTTTCAGGATTTTTCTCTGGTCGAATCAGGCCCACGAGAATTCTGCATCTGGTACTCTTTTCCTCGAGGATTCTCACCTATCTACCAGGGATGTTTGATCTTAAATTGTACGCAATCTAGAAACGTTCAATGTTGGATTGTTGATCACCTGGGCAAGAGAGACACACCTCGAATGGCACCGTCGGCTACAACTAGCTTCCATCCTTTTGATGAACGTCTTTTACACACACGTCAACCTCTTTGAGGCTTGACCTTTTCCAGAGCATACCGGCAAATATTCTGTGTCGTGGGTAATCTCATGTACTGCTAGTACAAGTAGTACATGGCATGAAGTGTAAGCGCTCTATAACTAAACAGGAAATTGCACCTCTATTGCCTCGTCACCTTGTGTCTCGGCAATGAAGTATGATAGTTCGTCTGCTGCATTGACGATCGCTGCTTTTTCAAACCGCAGTCCAGAGTTTCATAGGACATTCACGGCTCGAGGAAAAAGGCAACCAAGGCATTGAGCTCTCAAATAGGCTAATTTTCAAAACAAAATCAGGGCGTGTCGATAACGTACAATTTATTGGGAGTCATTTGCCCATCGCAGTAGTGTCAGTGTCAACGACGCGGCTTGTTGCTGTATGCGGAAGAAACCTAAAAATTGTCCACGAGGCTGTATTGGCAATCAACACTCCAAATGACTCACCTGGCAGGAGTTTGGACTCTTATGCAATCTTCGCCCTCCTACTATCAGAGCCACCACCCTGAGACCTTCCAGTCGATGTTCCCATCAGAGTGACCCATCATCAGGGACAAGAACAAGAACCGTCTCCATCCTCTCCTAACATGGCACAACCCCTGGATCTCAGTCGGCCAACTGCTCTAGTCCTCATCGACAACCAATTCGCCTTCACCAATCCTGCAACAGTCTCTCACTGGGGATCCTCGCGCTCCAATCCCCACTACGAAGCCAATCTCCAATCCCTACTCCACCATTTCCGCACAGCACGCGCAACATCTCCAAGCGCAAGCAAGAACCTGCACATCATCCATGTCTTTCACGCCTCCGACTCGCCCACGTCCCCGCTGCACCAGGAACACCCATCTGGCGGGATCCAGCCGCTGGACTTTGCAATCCCCGCCGCCGATGGATCGGAGCCCGTATTCTGGAAAGACGTCAATTCGGCGTTCATTGGTACGGAGCTGGAATCGCACTTGCGCAAGTTGAACATTCGACAGATTGTTTTTGCGGGGTTGACGACCGATCACTGCGTGTCGACGACGGTGCGGATGGCCGCGAACTTGAGGATCGTGGATATTCTCTGGGGCACCGATCTGACATATAGGCAGAAAGGCGACCATATTCATGACTTCGAGCTAGTCGATGCGAAGGGGGAACAGGATGATGGTCGGATCATTCTTGCTGCGGACGCGACGGCGACATTTGCGAAGGGAGGGTTCGATGCGGAGACGGTGCATCAGGTGTCGGTTGCGAGTTTGGAGGGCGAGTTTGCGGATGTGTTGAGGACGGAGATGATTGTCGAGGCTTTGGAAAATTACGGAAAGGCGTAGAGGTCTCCCATCTTCAGAGGTGGTTGAACAATTTTGAAGTGTAATGGCAAATGCGGTTGGCAACTACATTCGCGTGACAGGCGCACTGATTGTCGGGAAGTATTTGCGAGAAAGTCAGTCCAAAGAGGATCGTAACTCCAAAGTGGAAAGTTGATCAGGGCGTAATCAATGTACAATTCATCAGACACACACCAATGGGACGTTCAGTTTATGTGACTGGAGGGCTGGATGTATGGATTACTTTCCAATGACACACGAAATTCAATTACTTCAAGGGTCTCTAACACACGAGGGAAAAAAAAAGGAAAGAGAATACAGAGGCGGCATTCAAAAAAGACATGGACCGCAAGTTGACCATTTAGACAGACATGGTTGATATACCTCCCGACAACCCCAGTTCTCCAGTCGAAAGAAAAAGGATCACTTGTTGAGCATAGGAATGTCGGAAATTGTGGGCGAAACAAGAATGGCAAGCAGAGCTTTCCAGGACGGGGTTATTTAAACAAGGTCGCGCTTGACGAACTCAGCAAGCAGAGTCTTGCCGAGAGAGGCAGGGCTGCGCTCAACGATGACACCAGCATCCTGGAGAGCAGAGATCTTGGAGTCGGCACCACCCTTACCACCGCTGACGATGGCACCGGCGTGACCCATACGGCGGCCGGGGGGAGCGCTGATACCAGCGATGAAGGAAACAGCAGGCTTGTTGTGGATGTTGTTGGCCTTGAAGAACTCAGCGGCCTCCTCCTCGGCAGAACCACCGATCTCACCGATCATAATGATACCGTCAGTCTCGGGGTCCTCGAGGAAGATCTTCAGGCAGTCAATGAAGTTGGTGCCGGAGAAAGGGTCACCGCCAATACCGACAACGAGAGACTGACCAAGACCAGCCTGGGTGGTCTGGTTGACGGCCTCGTAGGTCAGGGTACCGGAGCGGGAGACGATACCGACGCGACCGCGCTTGTGGATGAAACCGGGCATGATGCCGATCTTGCATTGACCCTGAGAACAGCAGCGAAGCAATTAGAGGTGGTAGTGAGGACAAGCTTGGGCGATGCTTCAAACTTACGGGAGCAATGATACCGGGGCAGTTGGGGCCAACCAGACGGGTCTTGTTCTGGGTCTTGAGGATGTCGGTGATGCGAACCATGTCTAGCATTCGAATGTCAGATCAAATTTCCAATCCGTGAGCTGCAAATTATATCATACCGTGCTGGGGAATGCCCTCAGTGATACTAAATAACGCAATCGCATGGGTTGTTAGCCTGGGCCAAGAGGGGGGGGGTGAAAGAGGACGAAAAAAGGCGCCTATCAGGGGAGCCAGCTGTCTGACAGTCGCCGGAGCGCAGAGACGTACCAGACAACCAGGGGAACCTCAGCGGAGATGGCCTCCTCAATACCGGCGGCGGCGAGAGGGGGACTGCGAAAAAAAAGAGTCAGTTTGTCGCGCAGCCAAATGTTTTGAAGTATCAGATTCTCGTACGGGACGAAGATGGCCGAGGCAGTGGCACCGGTCTCCTTCACGGCATCGGCGACATTGGCAAAGACGGGACGGTCGAGGTGAGTTGAGCCGGCCTTCTTGGGGTTGGTACCACCGACGACATTGGTGCCTGTGAGGTGTGAGTTGAATTGCTATTTTTCGACGTCGCGACGCAAGGATGGTAAATACCGTAGGCAATGGCCTGCTCGGCGTGGAAACTGAGTGAGAAAGAAGCTTGTCAGCATCCAGCGCATTGCATCAATTCAATGCTCAAGACCAATACTCACGTTCCCTGCTTTCCAGTGAAGCCCTGGAACAGAACCTTGGTATCCTTGTTGATCCGCAGGTTGTTCACAGTGTCGGCGTAGGCAGAGGTGGCCTTAAGGTAGGTCCGGCGCTGCTGACCAGCGACATTTCGGACGGCCGAGAGGGTGTTACGGCGGAAGGCCTGCATGACTGTATATGATCAAAGGTGATGGGAGGAGAGAGGAGAGGGGAGAGCGTGGAGGAAGAGAGGTTTTGACTCGGGGAAGAGATGGATAGGATAATCGGGATGCGCGCCCGGGAGTTTTCGTTCGGGACAAATCCTTTACTTAAGCGGACCCGAGATCACCTCAATTCGGAGTGCTGCCTCGGCCACCACATCTTTTGTTTCTTCGTTGCGCGAACGATCCACGTTAGCTGTCCGCCAAAACGCCATCAAACTCATCGGTATCGATTCCGATCGTCATAGCAGAGTTGATCAAAATCAGATATTGGCTTGCGCTGCGCTCCAACCTTCGTCGCCGCTGCGCGGTGATATTTCTTCACCATGGCCACCATGACTATGACTGCGCCGATTAATAAGAAGACGGCGAAAAAGAACAATAAACTGATTCCGGAAAATGAGCGATACATGCGAGCGTGCTCAGATATTGCAAATGCACTCATCCAGGAGTACGAGTCTCAGAAAGACAGCTCTGCGCCACGGAAAGATATCAATTTGAACAAGCTGCGGGGCATGATCGCCAAAAAGCACTCCTTGGCCACTCAACCCCCTCTCACGGCGATCATCGCTGCCGTGCCAGAACACTACAAGAAATATATCCTACCCAAGCTCATTGCGAAGCCGATCCGTATGTCACCTCTAACTGCCGAGTGAGCAACACCGTGGAAGCTTACAGCCTTGTACAGGAACGTCCTCTGGTATCGCCGTGGTGGCGGTCATGTGCAAGCCCCATCGATGCCCTCATATCGCTTATACCGGCAACATTTGCGTCTACTGCCCCGGTGGCCCAGACTCCGATTTCGAATATTCCACACAATCCTATACCGGATATGAACCAACGTCGATGCGCGCGATCCGCGCTCGTTATGATCCGTTCGAGCAGGCCAGAGGACGAGTCGATCAGATCAAGTCGTTGGGTCACAGCGTAGACAAAGTGGAATATATCATCATGGGTGGAACTTTCATGTCCTTGCCCGAGGATTACCGGGATAGCTTCATTTCGCAGCTTCACAATGCTCTCAGCGGATACCAAACAGACAATGTGGACGAGGCAGTCCTGGCGGGCGAAATGAGTAACACCAAGTGTGTTGGTATTACGATTGAGACTCGGCCGGACTACTGCCTGGACACCCATCTGAGCAGCATGCTCCGTTATGGGTGCACTCGATTGGAGATTGGTGTACAAAGTCTGTACGAGGACGTGGCGCGAGACACCAACCGTGGTCACACTGTGGCCGCCGTGGCCGAGACCTTCAAGCTTGCCAAGGACGCAGGCTTTAAGGTCGTCAGCCACATGATGCCCGATCTACCCAACGTGGGAATGGAACGCGATCTGTTTCAATTCCAGGAATACTTTGAAAATCCGGCTTTCCGGACAGACGGCTTGAAGATCTATCCGACGCTGGTCATTCGCGGAACCGGTCTATACGAGCTGTGGCGAACTGGCCGATACAAGAACTATACACCGAACGCGTTGATTGATCTCGTGGCTCGTATTCTTGCTCTGGTGCCCCCATGGACTCGAATCTACCGTGTCCAGCGAGACATCCCAATGCCCTTGGTCACGTCTGGAGTCGAAAACGGGAACCTGCGCGAGCTGGCCCTGGCCCGGATGAAGGACTTTGGCACGACGTGTCGAGACGTACGGACTCGAGAGGTCGGAATCAATGAAGTCAAGAATAAGATCCGTCCCTCGCAAGTTGAGCTGATCCGCCGTGATTATGCTGCAAATGGCGGCTGGGAGACATTCTTGGCCTACGAGGATCCCAAGCAGGACATTCTTATCGGTCTGCTTCGACTTCGCAAGTGCAGCGCTACTCACACATTCCGTCCCGAATTTACCGGTCAGCAGACGAGTATCGTTCGCGAGTTGCACGTTTATGGATCGGCTGTGCCACTTCACGGTCGCGATGCCCGGAAATTCCAGCACCGAGGCTTTGGCACATTGCTCATGGAGGAGGCTGAGCGCATTGCTCGCGAAGAGCATGGCAGCACCAAGATCAGTGTCATCTCAGGCGTGGGGGTGCGAAGCTACTACGCCCGACTGGGTTACACCTTGGATGGTCCGTATATGTCCAAGATGCTCGATCCGTACGAGGGCGAGGGCGAGGAAGAGTAGAGAGGCGACCACAGAAGTTGTGAAAATTTCGATTACTCTCGCATATTTCTAGGCGCTGCTGGTTGTTTTCTTCAAGGGGTCTCAAAAATGCTTACATGTGACTTAACGATTATCAACGATGGGAAGAAATTTGTTTGTATTGCTCTTCATTAGGTGAATTCAGTGAGGGACCACGGCATCCTCTCAGGCGATCAAACAAATATGGAAAACAGATTCCGCACTGCTATGTACAAAAAGGTCGTAGAGGACAGGACGCCGTGTCTTGACGGATCAAGTTGGTGGTGGAAACTGCGAGATTGAGGAAACCTGTCGAGCAAGTTCCTGTCTGTCTGAAGTCAGCCAGGACTCGTGACTGTCGGCCTTGAGACGTGAAGGTATAGAAGCGCTCAAATTTGGGAGGTCGTAGTTGCCGGAGTGGAAATAGAGAGTCTGTCTTTCTCGCGCCCAGGTCTCCTGCGTCTCGCGCTCTCCAATCCACACACCTTATCCCCGAAGAAAAATCCCGAATTTATAATGAAGCCAGAAATTGAAGGCTACTGAAATAACACCGCCTCCACGCAGACGACAGAAGTAGGTAAATCAAAGGAAAATGTGGTCGTTGTTGCTTTTCATATAGTGCTTGAATTACCGAAGTGATATGGCGCCGCCTCGGCTGTCTCGAAGGTGGAGCCAAGCTTGGAAACCGCAAAAAACGAAGAAGGCCTAACATCCAAATCGATCAACACGTCAGCAACATTTCAAACTGGTAGTATGACTCGAGCTCAAGGCGAACTTGTAGACGAGCGACGGCGAGCTTCGACGGAGGGGCTGGAATGTGAGATGACGTACAGCGTAGACGACAACAGCAGTGTACAGAGAAGCGGCGACGGCAGGACCATCCTCAGGGTCCTCTTCAGATCCCATCACCGTGTGGTTATTGCTCTGTAAAAGATCGTATATTGTCAGTACTTGACGGTTATTGCTTTGCGAGTATCGGGCGACAAGCGCAAGCGGTTTCAAATCGTGAGGTGAGACGATTCACATACGCCGTAGAGAGAGCCGAGAACTGAAAGAATGACAATGGCAAACACAGAAATAACGACACTGTAGGGCGACAACTTGGTTAGATATTGTCTTCTTCAACGGAGTGGACATGCATGTAGCAAGTCGAGAGAGAGCCTACCAGGACCAGGCGTTCATCGCCGACACGATTGGCTTCATCTTGGCGGTAGTAGGCAGAACGACCCCGCAAATTCAGAGCTTGAAGAGAGGTTGGAGAAGCAGCAGCTTGCTATATGCGCACTGAATAAGATGGCGTCGTGGAGGTGAGACTGTGAGATAGCTGTGACGCCAATAGAGGAGCAAGCGATTGAAGGTTACGGAGGTTGGCGGGCGGAGCTGATTCAACAGCCTAAACCGCTTTTGGCATGGTGCAAGGCATCCATTCGAATCCGATGATCACCAGTCAGATGAATGCGGATCCTGTCTAGTTCTACACAATCAGCTCTATCTTATCCTTCAATCTACTGCTGAGCGCATCTAAGTACAGAACTGAAACCTATTGAAGTATCTCTAGGCTAATTCTTGAATCCGAGTAAAGACATAGTTGAGTCCTTGCGCGCTGACATGAAACCACTCACTAACTACCAGTCAAATGTCCGTGAAGACGCATTCCTGTGTGGTTCGGTTCCCCTTCTAGTGCTGTGGCACTAACAGACGATCAATATCCGGTGCTTAGAATTAGGATTCAAGTCAGTCTTCAAATACTCGAGGTCGAGCAGCCCCGATAATGCATTGTATCGGGTTCAGCATTACTTACCCCATCCGCCCTGGTATCCGCTAATACTGATCACGTTCGAATTCCCCGAGTTCAAGTTCACATTCAAGCTTGACGAGGATGGCGTGTTTCCATTTCGCGATGGAATGAATGCCAGAATGTGTGATTGACCATTTACCGTGACCGTGGCGTATCGCTGTGTGCTATCACCATTCTCATAGCGAATTTGAACCGTGGTCATGCCGCTTGAGCTGGTGGAGATGCTGCTGAATTTGATGCCGCCGTTGCTGCTCCCGCCAAGGTAACCGACTGACTTGCCACCCGAGCAATTACTGCAAGAGAGTATTCTGGCACCATTGGCAAGAGAGTTCGAGGATGACTCGGCTTCTGAAGATGTTGTTGTCGAGCCTGGTGCCCAAGCACTCTGGCGAGAGATGGTCCAGCTGGCTTCATTAGTCTGCCGGCAGACGGGTCAGTTTCACTTTGGCCACGGCTTCTTTGCGCTCAGGCAAGGTTGAGCAAATGAAGAATTCTACTCACGAGCTTCGCAATCCTTCCCGACAGTGTCAGAGGTAGCCAGATGTAGGTTGACGCCATCAGATTCGTGGACAGCCACCGATCACCCATGTACCTATTGCATTTAGCGTTTCTGCTGTGTCGTTTCTCACGGAGCATAGGTTTTCAGGCTTCACACTCACATGACGTTCGGACCAACTCTTAGGATGAACGAGGTCTGAGAGTTGTACGTGTTCGTCCCGCTGGGGGCAAAATCGCTCCAGGAACTCCATGGACCACTGAGTTTTGTGGCCGTACTGTATTTGTTATCGTTTGTTGCTGCAGAATTTTGGTGTCAGTGCCAGAGCATCTGTCGTCAGACCATGCGAGACCTTACACCATCCTGTCATTTGGATTGTTAGTAGAAGTGATGAATGGTCATTACAAGGCGGCTGCTCAGTTCTCACCTGTCAACTGCGATCCAAACATGAAATATACGCCGTCTTTCTTGAACATCGCTGGTGCCTCAATATGGTCTGGCCACAGGTACACATTCGAGGCGACACCCGTATAGTCATCGGTCAGTCTGTTAATTCGGAGACCGTTCGGACGCTGCGCAGTGACGAGGGAGAGATCAGCATCTGCACGCGGGGGATTGAAATCGCATCATTGACAAACTTACATCTTCCGTCAGGAGGTAAGCTGATCCATCATCGTCTTTGAACAGATTCATATCGCGTGACTGAAAGCCCAGAGGCTGGAATGACCCACTGTGAATCGAAGACTTAACACTCTGCCGGCGTGAATTCTTTCTCAGGAAGGATGGAGTGATATGCCTTACAGGTAATTGTACTTTCCGCAAACACTCGACGACGTAGCAACGCCAGTCTTTGCCTCGCCATAGCTGCTGCTGTCAATATGCATCCACATGACATACTTGCGAGAGGCCTCGTTATAGATGACCTTGGGGCGCTCGACGACGCGGTTTGGCCCCAAATCTCCGCTACTCTGACGGGACAAAAGCTCTCCGACAAAGTCCCATTCTACCAGGTTGGTGCTGGAATAGCAATTCACGGATTGAAAGGCGCTCCCGTCAAGCTTGTTCTCGCCGATCCAGTAGTAGACACCATTTTCCTCGATGATACCTGAGAAGCAACTTGAAGTCAGCTTTCTATGAATCATCATGTGCGTTCAATTGTTTACGTACCACCACCGTGAGCTTGCACATGTTGGTTCGTGCCACCCGCAGTCCAAGTAGCACCAGGCACCTATTCATGTGAGCCCCATTTTCTCTCTCTGTATATTTTGGGCAGTTTGAGGGACGGTGGAATAACAGACGATTTCCAAAGAGGCCAACGCCCCTTGTGCCCAAGCCAGGCCTGCGACCAGGAAGGCCGTTTTCAGATACATCTCGTACGTGTCGAGGAGTGTCGACGGAAGTGATATTGCCTGACCACGTCAAATCTTTCTTCTAACCTGCGCAGATAGAAGCTCTACAGCATACACACGAGTCCGAGTCCGAGTCCGAGTTTACGGCCTTTACAACGAAAGCCACGAAACCTCCACTTCAACCTCCCTCCTCGCAAATGTCAACCCCGCAATTGAATGCAACATCTCCTTTCAACTGGGCCAAATGCTACTATTTGTGGGATAAAAAAAGTCTGTCTCTCCAAGGACGATGCATTAGTGTGTGTGGAATTTCGAGGACGAGGGACAAGGAGCAAGCTTAGAAATGCCGACCCCACCGGAGTTTCTACGGATTCTTCAGCCTCGGCGGGGGATCGTCGGTGGATCGAATATGCAATTACTGCAGGTTGACATTGTTTGACCGGAGTGGTGCCGGAGGTCTTTCGCACGAGAGGTCAAATGGGTTTATTTCTCGTTCGTCTCTGGTTCAGGTTCACTTTCCCAGCTCCTGAAGGAGCGACTAGTCGCGCCACCTACATGGGAAGAAACATACACTCAAGTAATTCAGCTTTTAGACGTGGAAAGGCAAACTCCCGAAGTGCAATTTTCGCTTTTGATATCTCCTTTTTGACCTTCCTTTCCGCCGATTTTCTCCGATTTTCTCATGTCATGAAGGCGGTGCTCTGCGAATATACGATTGATTTATGTCACCACACTCAAAATCTGGCCTACATGTCTTGTTGTGAATTATTGATCACCGTGTACGGATTTCGCCGAATATCCTAGGATGTTGGGAGGTCCATCACATGTCGTAGCTCTTTCCAGCAGTCTCGGTGCAGAATCAAACTTCAAAGCTGCTTTGGCGAACATGGGCCCAAGATTCAGGGGCGAATGAATGCACATGTAAAAAGTAATATTATTCGCGACAGAATTGACATGGATCGGGATTTGCTCGGGCAAGTAATAACACAGAGCATTAACTTGGTCGTCCTCCTACAACAGTGTCAATCTGGCACTTGTCATGCTGTGGTAGTTTGCTTATTGGCACTTGATCACTAATGAAGCGAGCCAGAAATTCTGGGGCAGCAGTGAGCATGTAAGCATTGAGAGGCATTTTCAATCAACTTGCGCATAAGAACCATGGGCAGGGGTAGAGTTAGGGAGAGTGTCAGTGATAATGTGTAAAAAGTCCATCACAGGGTAACGCATATGGTGGGGGTTGCAAATCTTCAGCCAGAAAACTTCAGGACAATCGTCCTAAGTTGTTCTGTTTGCCTGTCTAAGTGTGTCACATCTTCCGCTTGAAGTTGATAAATGCATATCTCTTCCGTATCTTGCAGATTTCCCAGTAGATGACAAAAAGCGCTGAGGCGACTCTATGATATGAATTCAAGTCAGATGAGCTCAGGTCACTTGAAACGGCTTGACCAGACGATGACGACGAGAAGTTGTTGAAATGGATATGACCAGCTGTGCAATTTGCAGCAGATGTTGTAATTCAATCTCGTCCGAGAACGTGACACTGCTCATGTGATAGATCCAAGAAGCCCTTGTCACGGGTCTTTTGATCCTTCCGTATCGAGGTTTGGCTTTCCACCGCACTGCACCCAGCACTTCCTCCTATCTTCCTCCTAATGACAGACGCATTTTATCCCAGCTTGCCTGTCCCACCGGAGCAGCACACTTGATCATACCTGCCGGGTGGGGTGTTTTCGGCAGGCCAGACCCTGACTTTGTATGATTCGTGTGTCAGACCAAAATTGTCCGGAAATACGAAAGATGGTTCTCCACTCCTCCACTCAGTCCCACCGGCGCATACAAGTCGAGCACATGGCGATCCACTTGGCCGTCCTGTACTCGTACTCACCGAGCCACCGAGTCACCAGTGCACCACTACTACCGACTCAAGAGCGAGCTCTCACGACCCGCGGATCAGTATATCCAGCAGGGCACGAATATCAGTGGTCTGCGTGCGCGTGAACTCAACGCGTATCTGACGCACTCACTGTTTCCAAGGAAATTCAACAAGCTTCTCCCTTAAAGCTTCTCTGAAACCGCCCAAGAAGGCCAAAATGGAAAGTTATGGGGTGGCTTTCTCGAATATCATCGATGTCTCATGATGCCTGTGTCGACTGCAAAGTTGTGATGAGAAACACGCACTCGCAGATCCTCGAGAAGCAAATCAAGAGACAATCAGTACGAGATTCAAAGATCAGTATTACTATTGAATATGCACCTTCACCCTTGTCGCTCAGAACACAGCAAATTTTGCTAAATTTCCTCAGGACCACGTCTCACTCCTGCTAGCCAGTCTCGCATTGTTTGGACCAAACCCAGTTAGGATTAGCTGGCGCACCGGAATGGTCAACTACCACATCTCGCCATTTTTCCGGGTGAACATGAGTGACGCCACCGTCCTCGCTAGAGAATCGCACGTCTCTCTCTGACTGACGGCACCGGATCAAGAGCGATGTCTGGCTTTGGGGAAGTTGCGAGGACAACAGTTGCGCATTTCCTTTAGCCGCGACAGAGTCTCGTGCTCTTGTCATGTGATACAAAAAACTAAAGCTCATTGGGGGAAGAGCTTTTTTGTGTGCAGACTCACCACGATGCAAGCTTGACTTTTAACCAAAACTCAGACGAAGTTCTGCACATCCCGAGGGCCTTTTTACCAACTCAAGTCTGATTCAAGCTCCGGGATCAAGGACCGCTCTCAAAGGGTTTGGGTAGAGCCCAGTTGGTGGAACCCGCAACCTCGCACCTCGACCCTGAATCTAGAGCCTGGAAAAGAACAAGGTGGCTGGCCTGGAAGTGTTTCAGGGTGTTTTATCTTCCCGAATCTCACACGAGGGTCGATGTAATTCCAAGACACGGAGTGACCGTGAGTGGGGAGGGTCCGCATGCGCCAAATCGGGCATGGTGTGCCGGCACTTGTGCCGTACTACGGGCAATATGGGGTAATGAGTTTCTTCAGAGTGGACGCATCGCGGTGATACTTGACCTCGTGAGTCTAGAATCCCTGTCATGACGAGCATCGACTCTGCAGAATTTGCAAAAATCCCATCACTTAGCTCACAGTGCGGGGAACCCCTGGAGGATTGATACGCCCTTTCTTAGCCTGAGGAAAGTCGGCCCAGGTTCGGAAACCAGATTCAGCGGAGGCGACGAAGCTAGCGCAGATCCCTGCCTTCCAGTGGTCCGGAGACCTGCCTTCTATGAATCATATCATTATTCGCATTCAGCCAAAATGGATCGCAATCCTTCTGAGAATGAAACCAGCCGGAGCAATTACCTTTTCGGCCACGCTGAAGACGACCGACAGAGGAGCGAGAGGGAGCTTCTCGCAGATCAGCCTCCATAAATGCTTGACAATATCCCAACTGAAAGCACTGTTTTTCCCTTCGTCTTCACCAACTGTCTTCCTTCTCGAACTGCCATTCCTTTTTGCCAAGAGCAGCTTCATAGCTGCCCACCGCCAAGATGAAAGGCTCCATTTTCTCTTTCCTTACCACTCTCTTACTGTTTTTGAGCCTGTCCACTGCTAGTCCAGTCGGCCAAGATGCTGGCAATCTTGCGAAACGGGTCAGCGCTGGGTCGCTGCAACAGGTGACCAACTATGGTAGCAACCCGTCCGGAACCAAGATGTTTATCTACGTTCCCCGGAAGTTGGCCAGCAGCCCCGGTGTCGTTGTTGCCATTCATTACTGTAAGCGGGATTTGTTGTCTTGATATAGTCTTCTTGATATCCTTGATTTCCACAGTACAAAGACTTACCACCATGACCTAGGCACTGGAACTGCCCAAGCTTACTACACTGGCTCCCCCTACGCTCAGCTGGCTGAGCAGTATGGCTTCATTGTCATCTATCCCGAGAGTCCCTACAGCGGAACTTGCTGGGACGTCAGCTCCAAGGCTGCCCTGACCCACAACGGTGGTGGTGACAGCAACTCCATCGCCAACATGGTTACCTGGACTACCCAACAATACAAGGTGGACACCAGCAAGATCTTCGTCACCGGATCCAGCTCGGGTGCGATGATGACCGTGAGTGGACCCTCCAAATACATTCAGCAGTATCCATCATGAAGGGAATGAGTAACTTTTAACTGACCAACATTGATGCGAAGAATGTCATGGCTGCTACCTACCCGGAGCTGTTCAAGGCCGCCAGTCTTTACAACGGTGTTCCCGCCGGATGTTTCTACTCGGCCGCCAATCAAGCCGATGCCTGGAACAGCACTTGCGCACAGGGTAAGAGCATCACCACCCCCCAGCACTGGGGTGATATCGCCAGGGCTATGTACCCCGGTTACACTGGCTCTCGCCCTCGCATGCAGATCTACCACGGCTCCATCGACACGACCCTCTACCCCGAGAACTACCAGGAAACCTGCAAGCAGTGGGCCAATATCTTCGGATACAACTACAACGCTCCCCAGTCGATCAAGAACAACAGCCCCCAGTCCGGTTACACTACTACCACATGGGGTCCCAATGTGCAGGGCATTCTCGCCTCGGGCGTCGGCCACACGGTTCCCATTCACGGATCGGGCGATATGGATTGGTTTGGATTCTCAGGTAGCGGTTCCTCCGACGGCGGCTCCCCCGGCAGCGGCTCCTCGCCTTCTACGACCACATCGACTAACGGAGGCAGCCACACAACAACAAGCGTGAGCACCCAACCCACCGGAGGCTCGCCCGGATCTGGCGGCGGCACCGTTCCGCGATGGGGTCAATGCGGAGGTAACGGTTGGACCGGTCCAACTCAATGTGCGGCGGGATTCACTTGCACCGTCTCCAACCCCTGGTATTCCCAGTGCTTGTAGATGCGAAGTCTTTTTCGCCCAGGTCTCTTTGATAGCAGATAAGCCGGGAACATTGTTTGGTACTTGCGAATTCACACCAAAGTTTGGCCCATGACATGTCGTAAGAGATAATCTTATTTAAGCGAACACACTACTAGTAGTATTCCCTTCACGGTATATGAAGACACTTCACGAAATTTCATGCCCGTTGGCCCTAAGATCTGGCCCCAGTGTGTTTCTATCACCCTTTGTTTCCTTGTAAATGACGCTGCGCTTTCAACGATCAGAAGAATTTTCCCACCCCTTTCCAATCAAGCTTCGTAACCTCTGCATTCACGTGTACCAAGGGCGATTTTCACGTCCTACAAACATTTAGTATATGGCCATTGTCTACGTCACTTCTGGATTTGTCTCGATTGAGGGCAGCTCCGTCGAACTATAAGACAGCCCCCTTATTGCAAGGAGATTCTGAAGTCTCTGGATATGATGATGAGTACCAAGCGCGGAGCAATTGAATGCCGGCATGCATTCGAGACTGGAAAGCGAAATATCGGCGACCAGCACCTTGCTTCAAAAATGAGGCATGCGTTCTGAATTCATTTTTTTTCCAACGAACGGGGTTCTATACACGTGTAATGGTTCATTGATGAGCTTTGTTCCACTCAACGCATTCGTCAAACGTCACACCAGAGCCTCCGAAGATATCCAGCGCACTGCCGATAGTCAAATCGACCTTGCCTCGACTGCTGCTGTGAATCTTTTCGAGATCGTGAAGACTTCGAGCGCCACCAGCATATGTGATTGGGATGGTACACCATTCAGCAAGTTTGGACACTAATTCCTCGTCAACACCTTGCTGAAGGCCCTCGACATCTGCAGCGTGAATGAGGAATTCGGAGCAGTAGGGCTCTAGTAAAGCGATGGATTCTGCGAGATTCGCATATGATTAGTGAGCCGTCCGACCATATCTCTAGAGTAGAGCTTTCTTGATTCCGTTCTTTTGTTTCCTGTTCCACCCGGGTAATAAAGCATGTGTCGTACCTTGACAAATCTCCATCTCGGTGATGGTCTGCCACCGGTCCATGGCTACAAACCATGTGTTGTCTTTCCGGCGGCAGCTCAGGTCCAAAACCAGCTTGGACTTGTCACCACCCAGGGCTGCTAGGACAGACTGTAGTCGATCGAGTGAAAACTTGCCGGAGGGAAAGAGGAAGGACGTAATGATCACCTACAGATGCCAATTGATTCGAATTAGTATAAGATCTTGAGAATAGAGCGAAAAATTGCACCGTTCAATCAGAGTATAAATTTAGATTCGAAGGTCAGATGAACCAAAACAGCGACCAAGCGCAACTCAACTACAGACTCGCGGCGTCGTCGCGGGGCTAAACATTCCATTGCGGGGTGAGGGAACACAAAGCTTACTTTCTCCGCGCCTTGTTCGATCCAATATTGCGCATTTTGATCCGTAATTCCTCCGGCGATCTGTAAACCATTTGGCCAAGCCCTCAATGCTTCTAGCGCAGCCTCTTCATTGCCGGGCCCCAGCTTGACGACATGTCCGCCGCGCAAGTTGTGTTTTCGGTAGAGTTCCGCATAATGGCTGGCGGGAAGCTTGGAGACATAGTTGGTCTTTAAATCTCCGGCGACCTGGCTGAGTGTGCCTCCCACAATCTGTTTCACTTGACCTGAGTGAAGGTCAATACAAGGCCGAAATTGCGTCATTGTGAATGTTGAGATGTATGTAACAATAGTTTCATGAGACTGACACGATGGCGTGCAAAAGGGCACCTCCGGTGTCTCCCCGATCTCCGTGTAGTGGGTCTTATCTTATCACACGTGATACTGAGCTTCGGCCGAAACCCTTCAAAAAAAAGGTCTCGGGGAAGAATAAGATGTTGACCAGTTAATTACATTTTGTGAATTAGCCCGCGAAGTTGGTCGTCGCAAACTACAAGCATGGCTGTCAAAAGGAGAAAAGATACCGCCGTTGTTGCGAGACTCAGCGATGAGAAAGAGCCAAGTCCCCCTCCGGTAAATGACGCTCAGGACATATTCCGCAAATATTTCGAGGCGCAATTCGAACCGATTGAGACCAGTGCTTCTTCGAAGCGAAAAAGTGACGCGCTCTCTTCCGGAGATGAGGACATCGATGAAGAGGATGAAGAGGATGAAGACTTGTCCGAGGTGGATTCGGACTGGGATGGTGTTTCCGGTGACGAAAGCGACGAGGAAGCGGAAGTGGAGGTCGTTGAGCATAAGGATGCGAATCTGTCAGCAAGTGACCTGATGGATAAGAAAGCGTACAAGGCTTTCATGGTACGTCTCAGTGTGTCGTGGGTGTCGTTCGACATCAGCTAATCACCCATCAACAGAGTGCTAAGCCTCCCACCTCCGCGGACGAGAAGAAAAAGACCGCTCAAGTAACGAAAAAGGATGACTCAGAGGACGACGCCCACGAAGCGATGAACCTGAAAAACGATCTTGATCTCCAGCGTCTCCTTCGCGAATCCCACCTCTTGGAGTCAGCTTCTGACCTTGCCCCGACTGGCAAGAACCGTTTGAAAGCGCTAGATCTACGCATGCAAGATCTCGGAGCCAAGGAGTCCCTTTACAAACAGAAGAACATGCCTGATGCCTTCCGTAAGGGTATCAAGGCAAAAGCTGTCTCTAAAGATGAGAAGCGACGACGAGAGGCTAAAGAGAACGGCATCATTCTGGAGAAACCCAGCAAGGTCGCCAAAACGGATAACAAGCGCAGAGAACGTGGTGTCGGAGGCTCGTCGATCGGCAAGTTCTCCGGAGGTACATTGAATCTGAGCAAGCAGGACTTGGAAAAGATGCAAAGCTCTCGAGGTCGTGGCGGGCGTGGCGGGCGTGGTGGGCGGGGTGGTCGAGGTGGTCGGGGTGGTCGGGGCGGCGCAAAGAGAGGCCGCTTCTGAGATACTACACCGTAACCGCTGATTTCTCCTGCATTCGCCTCGGAGATCGACACCAATGCCAAATAGGCTGGCTGTGCAGCATGTTTCATTCCCTCGGCGGGACAAACAGCGAAGGCCAAGCACTGGGCTCTCTCCGGCATAAACGCCCGGGACACCCTGGTCGGGACCTTTGACGGACACTCAGAGCAGTCTAGGCGACCGATATAGTGACAATGACCGAACGCGGAGGGATATTTGCTTTCGTGCGGCTACGTGTCTCACGTGCATGATTTTCTTAGCCTTTTGGAGGTCCAGAATCCCAGCAGCTCGATGTCACACCTTTGCCCCTGGCCGGATTCTCTGCTCCTCTGCCTTGCTCTGCCAGGTACGGCTTAGCGATCACCCTCATGTCAGGAACGAGTTACGATGATGAAGGTTGACAACGTGAGGCTCGTTCGGTTCGACACAATGTCATGGTCTTCGTTTACCATGCCAGACGAGGTCGCTCAAGGTAGCAGTCGATGCTCGATCTGGGGGTCTAGAAAGTATCTCTTTCACGGCTGATGGTTCATGTTCCCCCTTTGTCAAGTTCACAAATGGGACATGGCGGCTGCGACAGCATATTAAACTGCCCTCTGCAACCGCTCACGGCATGCTAGAGTGATGACTTGATTTATTCATTCTCAATGCCTGAAGACTATCCTTCCAACATCCCTACACGCATTTGTAAACTTCTGAATCAAAGTATGTACGAGGCATTCTCAATTGGGAAACAGTGCAATTAGTGTCAATCCTAGGCACTCGTAGTACCAAGGTGCCCCCATTTACAGGCTTGGTGGGTGACAAGTATGCTTAAGCCATGTATGGAGGCTGCTAGAGCGGACGTCTATTTATCCCCGAGACCTCAGGTCATACCGAGGGGTTTTGAGCATTTCCAGGTTGTCAGTATTCCAGAAGAGAAGGGCAACGACCTTTGTATACAGCTCGAACGTCTGACACGGCGACTTTAATGACGGGTGAGGTTGAGAGGCAATGAGTTTGAGCCAAAAACAAAAACATACAACAGTCAGGATTCGCATGTGGTCACCCACCATACTACTAACTAACCGGCGTGTGGCTTGAGTACGGCTGAGCGGACGGGAAGCCCTATTTTCCACACCCTATGGTCGTATGTAGTTGATCTAGCTCAAATTCAAATAATCAATCTTAATGATTTTGTGAAACCAAAACTACAATTACTAGGCGGTTGTTCTATAAATTGGAGTAATACTAGGGATATCCTATAGGATTTGATGATTATTAGACGAGGAATACTTAGCGCATGAATAAAAGGCTTGAGACATAATACAACTAATCAGAATAGACAATAAAAACATGAATAACCTTGCCAGGAAGAAAAACATACAACAGCCAGGATTCGCATGTGGTCACCCACCATACTACTAACTGGCCGGCGTGTGGCTTAAGTACGGCTGAGCGGACGGGAAGCCCTGTTCTCCACACCCTATGGTCGTATGTGATTTGCAAAACTGATTTTCAGAATATGAGTAGCAAATTTGGGGTGGAAAGTAAGCTGACATTACCTATCATCCTCCGGCAACCATGAATATTAGTGACTGAGCAATAATCGGTATCATGTTACTCACGTCTCTAGGTAATGTTGAAGCTAGCTACTCACAGTATCAGATATGTCAAATGGACATACCGCCCTAGTAATGGGAAAGCAAGCGATAGCGGCATCGAGGATTGACGGCGGGACGACCACAGGCGTTCTGAGGTTAATGGGTAGACGCAATGTTTCTGTGTCATGAACGACGTTCCATCATGACATTCCATAGTTTAGAGTTCGCAAGGGTGGAGATCAGTTCATTATGACTCTGCGATTCAAAAAGGAATCAGGATCAATCGAAGACTCTATGTATAACCGTTGTCTAGTTTTAGCTTCTGTGTACTGCGAACTGAAGACGAGATCATGCTTACCGACTGCACTGGACACTTGAACTGCAGATCAAGACTGATCTGGCATAGGTAGACCCGGACTGGAGGACAGTCGGTATTTGAAAAGGCAAATGCTAGTTCAATTGTGTTATAAATTCACTCCATGTTAATGCACTTCGCGGTAAATATATAGTATTCCCGCCCTATTCGACATACAATTCTCGTCACGGAACAGAACATTGTGAGGGAATCAGCACCTGTAGCCTTATTCCGTGCAGTTTGGTGCTCGTAGTTAAGTTGGAAGTCCACAGAGACGTAGTACGTGGTAATCTTCGTGGATATCCATACCAAATTGATGTCGGGGGAATACCGGCTTACCTAGATGCCCGGGCTACACCAGTCTGGTATTGAAACTGAGGATTTCAGCTGGAGGACATATCCGCCTCCTTCGAGTTACCTTCTGGGCACCTACTAGGTACGCTTGGGTTCAGATCGACCTCACTCTCCAGCATTCGAAAAGTGACGACATGATCCTAGATAGCTAAGGTGGGTCGTCTCGTCAAGCTTTCCAAGCGCAATCTACCTATCCCTTCCAACGTTCGCAAAAAAGTCTAGGAAGTATACATCTTCGGCGACACCATTTATATAAGTCAAACTCAAGGTGAGCACACAAAATTGTGGAGGCTTTAGCAAAGATCTGGTAGAGTGGACAGCCTTGACTGCTGGTATATTTTACTCACTCGGTGCGGCGCTTCTGGTCCCGCAGGATAACATAGCTTTGAATCATCTCTCTGGAGGAGACAATTATATCACGCTCGAAGTCATGGATGGATTGGAAGGTTCTACTTTAGCCAAGGCAAACGCTGCTCCGGTGCCTATGAAGAACTACTGAGATTCTCTTGACTGGCACCGAGAGCAGAGAGTGTTTTCCTCGTTCTGGAATAAGAGAGACTGTCTCTCAACGATAGATACACGGTGTCGTGGGGAATTTACTTGTGCGTACATGGCTTCGCGGAAGGTAAAAACCTTTTATTTGGTCGAAGTCTCAAGTTCCATCTATGGAGTTGACGTCTTAGGGAACTCTGAGTTCAAGATCAATCGGTTTCCACATTTTCTTTTCTTGTTGTGGTACAGAACCAACTTAGGCTTAGAGAGCGGAAAGGTTCCTTCCATTGACCAGGCAGGTTTCCGTTTATACTCCGAGCTCGTTACCTACGCACGCGTCATCAGACCTGTATATTCCTTCTAGATTCAAGTCCGTAGCGATTTTAGTTGATCTGACATTCTGACCCACGGATCCGGGTTTCGATCTTCTGCTGGACATTCCGAAGCGTTTCACACGTCATGATTTAAACCCTGCTGAGAATGAGAATATCATCAGTCTCGTCATGATTTCCGTCCATATTTCTCCCTAATGGGTCAAGTATGACCAAAATATGGCATGATATGAGATTTCTTTTCACGATCTTTCGACAACATCGGCCAGCTCTATCCCATCCGAATATTGGCGAGTCAGGGGCTCCTGGCTCACAGAGGCCTTGATGTTTTTTCCGAGAGAGACACCTCGGGAGTGCCGCCCGGCCACTCGCTGAAGATGGAAACTCTTTTCTCTCTCAGTTGTCTTTGGATCTATCCCAGATGAGTGGGGAATGCCAATGCAGGGGTCAAGAAGACGTTTTGACAGGCGGCGCATTGCTGGCATGCTGACACAGATCACTGCTGTGTAACTTTCGATGAGCGACCAGTATGCAACGGGCACAAAATCGTCTGTGGACATTTGTCAGTGAATTCAATCTTTCATTGGTGGTCCAACTAGTCAACAAGAACCGTAGAGCTTTCCGTACATGTTGCGTTGCTTGTATGGGCAAATGTCACGACCGACTTAAGGCGAATGATGCTCACGATCGTGATGCTATTATGACAAAATCCCCTTTTGTCAGTACCACATAGTAATTTCTCTCTTTCTCTTTCTCTTTGAATGTCCACGCGTAGTCCCTTCACTCACAAAAATCCTGTACAAAACATCAGCATCACCAGGTTCTTCTTCACTGGCCGAAGCTTCAGTCTCGCAAGTTCGCGAAGTGGCAGGGCCATCACAACCACGTCGAGGACTATGTTGAGAACTGCGCACGCAATTCCAAAGGCATTGAAATTTAGACAATTACCCCTGGTCTCATTTGTCCATGAAGTCCAGATATATGAGACAGGTAAACAGTTGAGGCAAGTTCCGAAGAAAAAGGCGATGAAGTAAGCGACCACTATTCCCATAGTAATGTAGATTCCACTTCGGAGTCCGTGATTTGGGAAAATGTGGAGGTAAAGGCTGAGGAAAGCCAATTTGATTGAGGAAACAGCGCCGACATAGAGCATCTCAACAACCCAATTATACTAAGTAGGCCCGTCAGTAAGTGGAAAGAGGGACCTGCTTCTGCAACGCGTACCTTGAGAATAAGGGTGACATTTGAAAAAGATATCGTCCAGATATCACGTCCGTAGCCTGCGTCGACCACTTGAATCGATGGTTCAGTAAAACAAGAACAGACTAGCTCATTGCTAATTGCAAAGCACTCACTCAAAAACTCTAACATACCCATACTCACACTCAAAAGCTGCGATGGTTAATAAGAATGTAGCGGATAGTTTATAGATGGCATCTCACAAGACTCAAGATCACAAACCCATCTTCAAAGCCGAAGTGCTTGCAAAACTCCATGCTTCGAATCAGGGTTGCAATGATCGCCAGGGCCCCGAACACCGAATTAGTGATTTTGATGATCCGAGAATTATCGCGAATTGGGCTATGACACATGGTGCGTGTTGTATTCGTTGCAGCTGAATTCATTGATAAGCATACTCACACTTGAAGCGGCACCCATCCCAGGCTTACTTAGACCGTCCCTGACGGTGCAGCTAGCTTGGATACACGCTGTCAAATTTGACTGTAACGGGGCATTTGCACAGATACAAGAAGTATCGTGCATAATGCAGGGCGAGCTTTTGATACTAGCCGACATGCAATCTATCTTTGGGAGTATCAGTAGAGTCCGTAGCCAGGGAATAGGAGAAGCTCACTGCGCAAAGCGGCATGTCTAATGCGGAAGACATCGCTGCCAAACCCAGCATGACGAATATTAACATGGCCTTTGATACGCATCGCATCTCGAGTATCATATGCTGATGGGCTTTGCGGTGGGAGAAATCAGGTGAGATTCCAAAGTAAGATTAGCCAGGGTAACGCTTTATATTCGATGTGGTATGCTAGTGAATCGGATCAGGGTCTTACAGGCTCATCACTCGGTGAACAAAGAAATGATTGTATTCAACAAGGGGGTTATAGGCAACTAGACATAAGAGTATAACATAGTGTACTATAGTGTGACACCAGCCTCTCATATAGAAATACTGCATTAGTAGTGAGTGGTCCAAGTGGGTCTTTTATCAATTGGCCCCATTTTAGCCTGACCGGGGTAAGGCTGACTTTTCCGAGTTTTCGTTCCCATTCGTTTTGTTTGTTCCCCCCCCCCCCCCCCCCCCTTTATCCTTCGGTTTAGGGGACATCAGGACAATGCGAAGTTCGAAAATGTTGTCCCTTCTTCTGGTTTCAACTATGATGATGGAACGACTGGAGCCTTTGTGGTTCATCGTCGAGGCGCCCAGGATAACCCGCACGATCCCTATCTTAGGTAGACTAGCAACATGTCTGTTGTGCCAGACCGTTCCCGGCTAATTCTTAGCCGAGCTTCATTCGCCCCTCAAAGGTAGCGAAACGTCCAATAAGTACACCAAAAATTTGTATGTAACGTCAGTAAAGATGGTTGTTTCAGGGGTAAATTTGACGTACACCCCATTGGCCGGCTACCACTGCCTTTATCAGACTTGATGAATGTACGCCTTTGAACAATCGGAGCTATATTTTCCCAAATTCAGTACATATTCTTGCGGTCCCATTCCACGAGGTCGTTCTCTTTCTGTAAGTTGATCATTGGCGACAAGGCTGTCTTTTTGTGCTAGATAATCGGCCATTATATCCGAACCCGGGATTGATAGCTGGCAAGATAGAGAATCGTCGAAGTGACTAGAAACTAAGAAAAGGCTATACAGTACAGATAATTTGGTCCAGTGATAGCCCCACTTAGCAAGTTCAGTGGCATATATACCAGGGCCCTGGTTCAAAACTGCAAGTTATTGGAAATCCCTATCCCACATCACTACGTTGTCTTTCAACTACTCTCATCCACAATGGACACCTTCAAGCCGACCGGTTTGGAACTCACAGTCCAGAGCCTGCTCCAAGGCCTTGGCCTTTTGATTGGTGCTTATTGGACTGGATGGATTGTCTACACACGGGTCTTCCACCCGCTAGCAGCTTTTCCAGGTCCATTCTGTGCTTCAGTGTCGCGAGCCTGGATTGTGCGCTCTGTGATCAACGGGAATCCCCACGAGGTCCAGAAACGACTCCATGCACGTTATGGTAAGATATCTCTGAAAAACTTCTACCCTGCGCACTATCAATGGATTTGAATAGGTCACATTGTTCGCGTTGCGCCAAACGAGCTCTCCATAAGCGACCCCGAGGCTGTCAAGACTATCTACGGCGTCAATACTGGATTTATCAAAGTCAGTTCTGGAAAAAAGGAGTGAACGCAATCACATGGAAAGAACAAAGAATAACCTTTCGTTAGACTGATTTCTATCTGGCTTTCCGCGCACCCTATAGTAAGAAGTTCATCGCTTCGGGGGGATTCGATCAGCACTAAGGACATCTTGCTCAATAGCCCGATACCCCGACCATTTCACATCCACTGATGAGAAAGTCCATGCTCAAAGGCGTCGAATTGTCAACGGCGTATATACTATGCAAAGCATTCTCCAGTCAGAGCCGTACATTGATCAATGCACAGATGTTCTCTTGCAGCGACTTGGGGAGTATGCAGACGACGAAACATCGATTGACCTGCTTGAGTGGGCGCGAATGTGAGGCAACTTCAGATTTTGTTGTTGGGCATATCTAAAACAAGAATAGGTACGCTTACGACGTCATTGGCGAGCTTTACTTCAGCAAAATGTTTGGTTTGATGAAAGCAAAGGGCGACCATCTTGGCATAATGAAATCTACCGACACCTTGATCCCTGCCATGGCGATTTCGGCTGTCATGCCATCATATCTCCGATCGTTCTTCATGCTTGTTGGCGTGTTATTTTCCGAGACACGAAATGCGCTTTCGGCATTGAATGACCTGGCCACTGCAGCGCACTCTGCTGTTCAGGGTCATGTTCAGAACTCCAGTTCAGACGAGGGCATTATCCGACGTGTTGATATTATATCCAAGGTATTTAAGATCCACCAAGATCAAGGCGAAAAGCTTGATTTCCAGATCGATGATGTGAAGCTGGAGGCCTTTGGAGGATAGTAAGTTCAATACTTTCTCAGCCCACGCGATCCGCAGACTGAAAGGTTGTTAGCTTTGCTGGAAGTGATACAACAGCGATTCACCTATCCACCACATTATATTATATCCTGAAAAATCCCGGAGTTCACGCAGCCCTCAACAACGAGATCACACAAGCCACGCAGCGGGGCAACTTGAGCTTTCCGCATGTATCCTACCATGAAGCGAGCAAGCTGCCTTATTTGAGCGCGTGCATCAAGGAAGGCGCCCGCTTCCATCCCAGCGTGGCACTCACAATGCCCCGACAGGTGCCATCGAATGGCTGCCAGATTTCAGGGAAGTGGATTCCTGGCGGAGTTCGTGTGGGAATTAACCCGGCGGTCATGCAACTCGATGAAGCGGCTTTTGGAGATGATGCAGGTGAATATAATCCAGATCGTTGGCTGAAGCCAGATGCCGATAAGATGAAGAGATACATCCTCCAGGTGAGTTAATCCCAACGAGATTCAGAAACTGTATTGATTGTCTTGGTTATAGTTCGGAGCTGGTTCCAGAGGATGTATGGGAAAGAATGTGGGTGCAGACTTGTTTGGGGAGACCTAGTACCACGATTGACCATTGAACAGATATCCTTGTGCGAGCTGTATAAGGTCATTCCTGAGCTACTTCGCTCATACCGTCTTGAGCTGATCAGCCCAGAGAAGAACCTCGAAACAACCGGTTTCTGGTTCTACAAGCCAGCATCTATGGGAATTCGGATCTTCCGTAAGTAGCGGATAGCCAGGTGGATGGATATACTACATAGAAGGCGGGAGCCTGAGGATGGGAATAGGCGGTAAATATACTCAGAAGTAGTCATGGGTTTATACCTAATAATCACCAGATTTGCTGTAGACTCCTTAAATTTCAGCCTCTTTCAGGTAGAGGGGGTGCCTATTAGGGAGAGCAGGGGTCGCCGTATCAAACTCCGATGAATATACTATAACTCCTAGGTAATACAGCTATAAGAACCTACGTATAGAGGGAAGAAGGTGAAGTAACTATGTCCTATATACTAAAGAAACCAAGACGAAGAGGAAAACAGAAACTCGAATCCCGGTGCGGTTGCTCACTGGTATTATCATTAAGCCAAAAGGTCTAAGCTAGACTATTCGATACGAATAGTCTGCATTCAACGGTATATATAGTCAGTTGATCCCGCACCCGCCTTTTGGTATACCTCTGAGATCACAAAAGGAAGAAATAAGGAAGGCGAAGTAAAGCCTTAAATACTATTATAGGATATTGATGGGATACGGCTACTGTAGGGGCAGCAGTATCGATGTGTGAGAGAGATGGGGAGAGAGATTGCTATGGGGGAGAGATTCTACCTAAGCTATGGACTGTGGTGAGTGGCAGAATCACATGTCATACAAACAAGAAGAAGTGCGCGTTGGCCATTTTCGGACAATTCTGATCGCTGATGTTTTGTTCCACTTTTATTCCAGAATGGCATGGGTCCCCTGTAGCATAATATATTCAAAATGATCTATATCTCAGCGTTCCTGACACTCATTGGTAGGTCGGACTTGTCACAGATGACTTGATATTTTGAAGCTCACGGTATATCTATAGACAGGTTGTAATGATATCTGCAGCCTCCACGGCGCATGTGATTCAGTATCATTTGTTGGCAGAATGACCAGACATTCATACATTCATACTCTCAAAACCCAGCGCCTCTTTTCAAATGGCCGAAGGACACCGTTCTTAAATTCGTGAACCAGATGAATGGAAACAATAAAAGAGATAACGAACCTCAACCGAATTGGGGCAAATATAACACTAAGCGAGTTTGTCAGCGAGTTTGTCAGCGATACACAAAGTCGGACCGACGTACCCATCTTCGGTGCAGGTGTCAACACTCGGTCCAGCGCAATTTGGGGACAAATCTTGCCCCTTGAGAGAACCGCCCCAAGAACCGAGGGTTCTTCATTACCCTATCTGAGACAGGCAGTCAGAACCTCACCAGGGTTCTGGTTCTCTCTGTATGGCGGTGGAGCACACTCTTCCCGTTCTTTGTCGACCACAAGGCTCGGTGAATAGTCAACACCTTTCTCCGCATCTTTTTCTATTGATCGAACAGCATTCTCAGGTGTGTTGTTTTGTTGACGTCGGGATTTTCTAGTATAACAGCAACGCGTCATGCCTAGGATGCATGTGAGAAGCCACAACAATAGATTGATCAGATCCACCCAGACAGCAGCGCGCATACAAGCCAGAGACAACGTCGCGCTTGCGTGAGGCTCGTCCAGCGTGCCTTGCGTAATGAAGATATTTCCAAAAACACCGGCCTGGGCGAGCCAGATGATCGCTAGTACGCCATCCCAGATTGACCATGCACAGTGAACGACAGGTACAAGGAAAAACACGAGTGACGTCACGCCAGACAAAGCAACTGCAACTTCAGCGTACACCCATTCTGGAGAGGCGCTGGTGTTCATGTTCGTCACATGGACGAGATCAATGCCGTACAGGATGGCAACGATGATGGCGAAGAGAAGCTGCGCAGGGCGGAGGACACGGAGGGTTCGACCTCGTTTTCCGACATTGTTCCAGTAGAGGTCACAAAGACCAACGCTCTGAAGCTTGCGCGTCATAGTGGTGGTAGGAGATTTGGAGAAAGAAAGGGAGAAAATGAATAATTGTCTGAAGAGGGTTGCTTCCCATTGCCAGACTTAAATTCTTCCCTTTAAGAATCATATACCATAATCTGGATTAGGCCCGCTACACGCGAAAGTTTTCAGTGACCGTGAATCAGTCTGAACTTGACTTGATAAAGTATTTTTAGAACTTGATCCGAGATCCACGAAGAGTAGATAGAGGATAAGATACTACAGTATTTGCATGCATTACCGCTTTAGGTAATTTCCAGCGTATTCGCATTTTAACCAAGTGGGGACGGTGGGTTCGGAGCCCCATCCGGGGGGATGTTCGCAAGTTCGCAACGGGCCTATGACTGTGACTTAATGTGGGTTCAAGTTCCAGCCGCTCCATGCTCTACGTTTTCTTATCAATGTACAGAATCTGAGAGGGAGCCAGCTCAACTCTGATGCCGATGCGGAACAGCTGTTGATGAGGGTCAGGCGTGCGACAGACCAATATGGGCACAGTCAGGAGCCAGGAGTGTGTCCACGGATTCAACGTCGGAGCTCACCACAACACTCCTACTCTATAGACTTCTCCATAGACTTCTCCATAGACTTCTCCATAGACTTCTCCATAGACTTCTCCATAGACTTCTCCATAGAACTACCATGTTCCGAAGGACTGACAGAATTCCTACTTAGGAGGCATGGCACGACGTTCATGCGCACCACACTCACTGATCAACCTCACGTACAATTAGTTTTCATGATGAGGATGAACGTGAGTCTTGAATGGCGCTTTCCGTCCCGATAGTTGTCCAGCAGCTTGTTGACATTTGAGAACGTCCAGGTCATCTGCAACCTGGAAGTTCAAGAGCCTTAAGTAGTCGTTTTCGATTTGCCGGGTAGTCCTTGCTAGAGACGGATTAATAAATCACGGTGCAGGTCCCCGGCTGCGAGCACTTGGTTTTTCTTGAAGCCCGCGGTCTTCGTAGCTGCAATTACAGGATCGGCTTCTCCGGCAAGCAAGATTGCCAGCAATCATTCCTTAGTACAGAACCGAAGTGAGAGTGCCAGTAGATGACTGATGGCACCTCCATAAGCTGCATTGACCGTGCCGATGGCGGACAACAGGTCGTCGCCAACAAGTGCACGGATTTGACCTTCCACATCAGCTGCGTCCCGATCGAAAACGCGAGTGGTCCTCAAGTCACGAAGCGCGTGACTCCCGCCACTGCGGATCATAGCATTCGTGATGAGTCTTCCAGAGCCAGCAAGGCGGGCGCGCATGAAGAGCAAACTTCCTAGTATTAGAGCTGCCTCCAACCACGACAATCGTCTCGTACTCATATTCCAAATCATGTTCCAGCAATTTGGGTCTCAAATCCAGGTGTGGCGGGCTGAATAAAGCAAGAAAGTAAGAAAGCTTACAATGGCATTGACTATGTATGTCGCTGTCTTATCAAAAACGCCTCATAATCGCATGAGACTCTTGCTATGATACCATAGCCCTGTTTGCCGACTTTGTTTTAGTGATCCGTTGCCGAGATCTTACAGATCCAATCTGCCAACAGTCGGTATTCAACTTTGATTGCTGGACCCTTGGGCGCAGGATCAGTGCGAGGAAAGGTTTCCGTTCTCAGGTTATTCCAGATCAGCTTTGCTGGTTACTTCACTGCTTTAGTAGTATCGAGCACGGCTCCTTGCCATAGAACAATTGTTTTACGCTCCAAGCCACAAAATAGTAGCTACTAGCTAATAGTATCTCATCCGAGCAAAATTTCCGGCCATTTAACACTTTATGCGAACAGGAATATCACGAATTAACATCCTTGTCAATGCTGCCGACGAAGCGAAAGATCGTTGTGTCGCGTGACCTACACCTGCAAACAAGCTCATTTTCTTCCTCTGAATGCTGGCCATTCACCGCTTATATTCATTACCATTCTATCCTGTGGCTGTAATTGAATGCCCAGATCACAATGGTTGCTAAGCTCAGTAGCGTGTCCAGTTGGCCACTGCCCGCTCCCAGTCATTTCCTGAACATGTCTCTCTATTGCGGGTGGACTCGACACAACAAGCCACTTTGCAGATCGTAGCGCCAGTGATCGCTACCAAGACCACTCCATACAAAGATGCTTCCACTTGGGTCATACTTCTGCTTCAGTCGAAGGAGTCGCGGATAATTCTCGCCATAGAAGTCATGCTTCCAAGTTCTGGAGAACGGATTGCCCTCATTCATGTAAGATCCGGTATCGGGCGCCCACTTCCGCCAAACGGGCTCCAGGACAGTCTCGAGCCATTCTGCTCCCGCAGCCAGAGCCTTGCTTGGGTCGGCAGTAGCGTTGACTGAGACGCCGTAGGACATGACATGGGCGTAGGCTGTCCGCCAGGCAGGAAGCACACTACCACGCCTAATCTCGGCGGTGCCGGCCGGCCCTTTTCCACCTTGTAGACCCCACACAAGCAGAGTGCCCGACTTGATGACTTGAGCAGCGGAGAGTTGTTGAAGGTAGTGGATCAGATCAGACCTGGGAAGGTCAGATAGCTCTTTTCTTCCGAGGAGTCGACTCGAAGTTAAGCTGGTCGCACCTGCAGAACGACTAGCGAGAAAATCGGGCTTTGCGTATGACCAGTAGCCCTGAGTTTCGGATGATGTCAAGGTCAAGTTGACCTGATTGAGACTGACACGAGTGAGGTTTGCCGCCAGGTCCTGCAAGGTCGCATTCATATTTTCTTCCGTGGAGTTGTACATGAGGAAACCAAGCACCACCGAGGGCCCCGCAAGTGCTTCACTTTGGTCAGTATAGCTCATAGCTCCTTCTCTCGTGGCTACCATGACGGAGCCAGTGATGCCTTGATCCATCAGATCCGGAAGTGAAGACGCTACCTCGGCAAATGCAGACCAAGACGCGTTTGCGCTAGCATTGTCTTTGCTTTGTGGATAGAAGGTCAGACCCCCCGTGACCACATTTTTCGGAATATGGTGAGTCTGAAGCACGAATTCGGTGACGACACCAGATTGTCCTCCACCAGTACCTCGAATGGCCCAGAAAAGATCTTGATTCTGTGCATCGTTCGCAACCCAAGATTCTTCCGGTAGGAGTCACCACCCTAACTTGATAGACCTTGTCAGATGCCAAGCCATATGAACTCGACAAAATTCCGTGACCCCCGTTCTGGATCAAGCCTCCGAGGCCCACAGTTGCATCCTCTCCTCCCACAACCGTCTTGCCGACTTTGTGAGCCGCGTTGTAAACGTTGCCCCAGTTGTTTCCACCACCACAGATCAGAACATCTGCTGTATCATTGCTTTCAGGGATCCGCCATCCTTGCTGATACTGGATGCGATTGAAATTGTGCGTCCATATAGAGAGCGAATATGCTCCCGTTGATCTGCATACATATCATCGGGGCGTTAGAATAATGGCCCGATTCATCGAGGGAATAAAAACCTACCGGCCGCTGAGATCATGTCCAGTAGACTTGATGACAATACGAATGTTCCTGTCCGACGCCTATGCCATTGCTTTTGCAACTTGTACCTCAGAGCGAGCGTCCACGATGTACTGAGGCATTCCTCCAATGCTGCACCCTCTATCCTCAGTGTAACCGTCTACCCCGGGGGGCACACATGAATTGTTGTTCCAGATAGAGTAGTCATTACTTTCCGGCCATCCGGAGTGGTTGGCGGCATAGGACCAGTGATTCTGGACCTCGGTGCAGTTGAGAGACGAGCTGAACGGGTTTCCCCTGAGGCAAGAAGATGCAACAGGTGCAGCTTGAACGAGGGTTCCCCCAATGGAACTGTTCAGGGCAGTCCATTCATTGACGGAAGGCCAAGAAGCATCCAAAGGCGAGGCTTTGCATGCCGTGGAGGGACCAGAAGAGGGTGTTAGGGCAGCTAGAGCCAGATTCGAGAGAAAACCATACATATTCAATATTGATGAACATCAGTAGTGTCGTTGAGCAATGCGACGTTGGACTGGAGCCAACTTTTGTAGACGTCCGCCATTGGATGGCCTTGGGCTTCGGGCAAATATACAAATACGCATTGTGGCATTATTTCTCTGTGTTTGAGTACACTTGGTTGCTGCCTGCTTCTTCGAATGACGAAAGGCCTGCGATTTTGGCAAGTGTATGTCCATCCAGTCCGTCATCTTCCCACAACATTCTGAATCGGGTAACTTCACACGAAGACGAGTGGTCCTTGCCGCAGCACAGCCCTCACCCAGAGTTGAGGCGGCATCTAGAAACCCCCTATGACAGACATGCGCAAATTGCACACAGCTGATAGAGAGACACGCCTGGAACCTGTTTGCCAAAAGTTGATGCTCATACTTGATGGAGGCCGTGGCATGGATGGGTAATGATATAAATTGCCTGTGGGAATGGAGCGTCGATGTGGAAACTACTGAAGCGGGACTGAGCCCTGCCCTGCCTACATTGGACGATACTGACCACACCGGGCAGAGAGTCTTGGACGACCTCAAGACTAGTATCGTGGCTTTGTACATTTGGAAAAAGCCCTGTCTAGGCACCGGAATCTTCCTAGTTATACCAGACTCAAATTCCCGGCAAAGTACTGTGAGTTGCAATCGGTATTGCATTTCTTCTTGCATAGTATCTTGCTTGTCTTCGGGCAAATGGTGGTTCTTCACAACTATTTCGACCTGACCGTCAGATGATCAAAGCTTTTGCCATGGAATACGATCTACACACGGAATCGATCTTCCTGTCATGTTCTCTGAGAACAAGGAAAGAAACCAAAACATATTGTATGCGTGTGTTCTGATAGGACCCCGTCAAGGCTACCATTCAGAGTTTGAGTCCGCTCACAAACGGTCAAACACGTGCTTAGCAGATATCTAAGAGGCTCTCTGAGTCTCTACTATCTTTAGGTGTTTCTGGTCATCTTTAACGGAAGACTCAAGGTTCTCGAGCTGACGACGAGAACGGATTATCCAACTCCAGCACCCGGTTCAATCTGATTCAGATTGTTTGATCTTACCGTATCTCCTTTGAATATAGACCTGTAGATTCATCACGTTACGATATCATGATACTGATCTACATGTGGCCCGGCTGATGATTCGATACGACAGTTTGGCTTTTGTTCATGACAGTACCAATTTAAAGCATGTCGAGGGCGCAAGGTCGATTGCCAACTTCGCGACTGCGCACAACAGGGTGCATGTCATAAATATTTTGAATTACTACATCACCCCCACGTGCGGATTCAGTACCCTACGATAGATAGTGACTGAGAAAGATTATTTGAAAGCTCCTGAGAATCAGACGACTGAGCCACAGAGTCGTGTTCGGAGAGGATACTTGCAGAACGAATGTTCCAGAAGGCAAGTAGGTACTAGGTAGTAGGTATGTCAACTTTTGAGCAAAACCAGATTTCCTTTGACAAAAAAGGAAATACATACAACAGCCAGGATTCGCATGTGGTCACCCACCATACTACTAACTGGCCGGCGTGTGGCTTAAGTACGGCTGAGCGGACGGGAAGCCCTGTTCTCCACACCCTATGGTCGTATGTACTTATGTCGTCAATGATTGCACCTCATACTTGCTCACTAATGTCAACCCGACCTCACCATCATAGCCCTTTGCCAAATGTTCAGCGTATCTGTTGATCTGCGGATCCGATACTTGAACGTGAGCTGTTCTGCGACCGCGAAAGGCTCCGCGCGAAAAAAAATGTATTCATACTCTGTCTTTTTTATAACCCGGGCGTTCCTTGAAAATGAGGTTACATTGTGGAGAGGACCCTTCAGGATATGCAGACTGCATAGTCTTAAGGGAATCTTTCAATTTCAACTGGAGGGTGTCAACGGACTCCACTGTCCCATTGCACAAGATCGGCCTTCCGAAGGTGTTCGGGATATTCGCTATGAATGTGATGTTCGGTGCAGAAGCTATTGGGAGAAAATCCCCTTTCCATCAATCTCGCCCTGATCCTTGCCACTGTATCTTCTTTTTTGTTCAATCTAACATGTGGTCCTTCTGCAAGACTTGTCTCGCCCCACACCATCCTGGTTGTTGTGATGAAGTCAGGCAGCAAGAGTCTGGTCTGGGCGTGATGCTCGGAGTGTATTTCCTCTCGTAAGCAAGTTCGAGACGAGGACCTTCTCGGCTACCCGTCTTGGCACGGACAGACCGGCCCTGGCGTGGGTACCTCTGTACCCCAAGATATATCCGAAGCCGATTCACGGTTGGTGACCGATACTTTGCCCGAGTGGTGGGATCAATCTAAAGAGATACGCCGAGGCTTAAATCAGGGTCTCGATGCTACGTGGACAGGCATGCACTTTGACACGCCGTATCGATTGGCCGCCACGAGGAACGCCGCGCTGCTGACGGCATACGGCCAACAAGGACGGTGCATATAGGTATGCCATCATGATAAGATTGTGATGGTGAGGTGCGTGAAGGATTCAGTTGCAGATGCAGGCGCTCGGTGACACCTTCCACGAGACTTCCTGTTGAGTGATGCGAGTTGCAAAAAAGGTCGGCAGCCTTGGTTTTAGCGAAACCCTAGGGCCAAGCCTCTAAGGTGACGATATCCACGAACGTGTTGAGATTGCTTGGCATGGAATCGGCCCAGTGCGTGCGGGTTTCCGAGACTTGCCAAGAGATTCCAGAGTCTAATTGACCAAGTGGACTATGTCAGTGTGTCAGATCGTCGCGGCAGGGCGAAGCACTATTGATTGTCGATCATTTGGGAGCTGTCGTAAGCCTAAATTGGGCTTCGGCATCCACATTCTACCTTGCCCCTTGACAATCTATCGTGATTGTTATTAGAATTGATGAACTCATCATCTAAGTTGCGGATGATTGACCCGGCCGGACCACGCAAGTCTTCAGAGACCCGTTGCCAAAGGTCTGTACCAGGGTGATGAGGGCTGATGAGCCGGTTCGAGGTCGATCTCTATAGGAGGATGAAACGCCAAACCTGATGGGACTGGTGTAACAAGCAAGGTCTGTTCGTGCGACAAGTGTTATCGGAGCCACAAGGTACCTGTGGTGGTGAGGATCAACACAATCTCGTATGCGTGCTCTGGGTTTTCTTTCTGATTCGAAAGATAATGTCCACGTAACGGGCGGGCCGAAAACACATGTTTTGCAGGGTTTGATCTATTCGATGCTCAATTGCCCGCCCCTTATATCGGAACCACATTCTTAGCACGGTTTCACGGGCTGGAAAAGCCACAGTTTATTCGGATGTACGAGTATCAATCGGATCTTTAAATGACGGTGTTGGTTTGCTTCTCGATTCGCCACTTCGAGCTGATGGCTGCACGAAAAATCAATTGCCAGCGCACAATCAGAGCTCCGCGGCTGGATGGAAAAACTCGGAAAAAACTTATTAACGGTTCGAGAAGCTATTCGTGCAGTACAAAAAATGTGCAGATCATTTTCATGGATCTTCTAAAGCAAGACAGGATTACGTAGGCACCTTGGAAGATAGATCCCCTATTCATTCCAGAACCCCATGTTAATCCTGAAAAGGCGGGTAATCAACAGATAGCTCTAAGCCCTAAGATCTGATCCATCTAGGCTATTCGGCTGATGTAGCACCTGCAAAGATATCAAATCATAATAATAGGTACCTGGAACTAAACACGATCACAACGGGCTCCCATCTCAGAACAGTCAAGCCTGCGGCTACCATCACAATCGGACAAACGAATACCATCTGCCTTTGAAGATAGGCATAAGTCCCTGATAATCATTGATCTACTTGTGGGTCTGATGAAGTGTCGTCTACTTTTTGCGTCCGATCCTTGCACATGCGCGGTCTCCGTATCCAAGTGGATGGGAGATAGTTGGATGGTGTGTGGAGCCCTCCGAGCACATCTTCGGTGTCGGACAGCTTCTAGTCTCTGCCCAAAGGGGGCGGGTAATCTAGGAGTGGTGTCCAACTACAAATACGTAGACCAGAGGTCATTGAATTTCGAGAATCAGATGAATCAAAGGCCAATCTTGAGTTTCAAGAAGCTTGCCATTGTCTTTCCCATTCTATACACTTCACTTCCTGTTGTGATTCGAATGATCGATATTGTGCTCGCCCATAGATCACTACCTTCAGAATGTCTTTTTCTACATGCCCACAGCAGATTAAAATGCCTGATACCACAGAGCTTTCAGTCTCATCTTCCAGCCCTAGTCTTTCAACCCAAAATGAAAAGCAAATCCCGTCCTCTTCTCCCAGCTCAAACGATCTGGAGAGTCAACCTCCCCCGCCAGCCCCTGTCTATCATGTCTTTTCACGAACTCAAAAGTTATGCATGGTCTATATCGTGTCACTTGCTGCTATTTTCTCTCCTCTGTCCTCGAATATCTATTTCCCCGCGTTGGGGCTCATATCTAAGGTAAATACCTTCAGCCACTAGGTCGCTCAACCCGCACATTATGGAAAAGACCAGGAAATATCGGCTAACACTCATTTACATTTATTCTCATCTAGAGCTTGGATATCTCCATGTCTCTCATCACGTTGACTGTCACAATATACATGATTGTGCAAGGGCTGGCCCCGAGTTTCTGGGGTTCCTTTTCCGATGTAATCGGTCGCCGAACCATCTTCGTGGGCACTTTCCTTGTCTACATCATTTCGAACATCGCTCTCGCTCTTTCCAAAAACTATGGACAGCTCATGGCTTTCCGTGCCCTGCAAGCTGCCGGTAGTGCCGCGACCATCTCGATCGGTATGTTGCTACCTGTGGAGCTGGCTATCGATTAGGATGTCTCTTACTGATCTCTGGACAGGTGCTGGTGTCATTGGTGATATTGCCTCGTCGGCCGAAAGGGGAGGCTTGGTTGGTATATTCGGTGGAGGTAGGTTGGAATAGCCCCCCCCTGAGTCACATGTCTATTTATATATAAAGCAAAGCTAACATCATCCCAGTTCGCATGCTTGGTCAGGGCATCGGTCCAGTCTTCGGAGGTGTTCTCTCCGAATATCTGGGATTCCGCTCGATCTTCTGGTTCCTTGCCATACTGTCCACACTCAGCCTTCTTACCATTCTCTTCTTTCTCCCCGAGACCCTCCGCTCGATTGCCGGAGACGGAACAGTTCCTCTGCATGGAATCCACAAGCCTTGGATTTACCTCATCACTGGTCAAAGACTAGCCAGACAGGATGCTGTTGCTCGGGACAGCACGAAAAGGAAAATTACCGTGAAGACGGTGGTAGCTCCTCTCGGGTTCTTGGGTGAAAAAGATGTCTTTGTCACCTTGTTCTTCGGTGCAGTTGTGTACTCTGTGTGGTCCATGGTGACCTCGTCCACGTCCGACTTGTTCGAATCAACCTATGGGCTCAACACTCTGGAGGTCGGCTTGACCTTTCTGGGCAACGGTCAGTTTCTCTTCTCCGGCTTTGCTTCGGGCTTGACTGACATCATCTGGCAGGCTTCGGCTGCATGTCCGGATCGTACACCATCGGATACCTGATGGACTATAACCACAGACGAACCGAGCGCGACTACTGCGTCAGGAGCGATCTCCCTGTCGAGACTCGCATCACCACCAAATCTCATCCCGACTTCCCCATCGAGTACGCCCGCATGCGCAACACTTGGTGGATCACGGCGGTCTTCATCATCTGCACCGCCACATACGGCTTCTCTTTGCGCACACATCTCGCGGTACCGGTTATCCTTCAGTACATCATCGCTTACTGTGCCACGGCCATCTTCACCATCAATAGTACACTGATCATTGATCTCTATCCCGGTGCGAGTGCCAGTGCTACAGCTGTCAACAACCTGATGCGATGCTTGGTGGGAGCCGGCGGGGTGGCTGCCATCCAGCCTATGATTGACGCGCTCACAGCTCAGTGGGCCTTTTTGCTTCTGGCGGGCACCACACTGCTCATGTGCCCCTTGCTAGTCGTTGAAATGCGATGGGGTGCGGGCTGGCGACAGAATCGTCTAAAGCGACTAGAGAGGGAGCAGGAAGCAGCTCAACAGCGCAGCGCCCAGCCGATCTAGCTGAAGGTGGTGATGGCCCAAAACTTTATTGCTTGGATTTTCAGACATTTATTATTGACACTTACTATGTTTGTTTATTAATGCCTTGCTCCATCTTGGAGGTTTGCGTTTCGTTGCACTATACCCAGTTCTGCTTGCGGGATGATAGCCATGGACGGGAGTGGCTCGTTGAAGAAACGAGGCATGGACCTTTGCTCGGAGTGAAGGTCGCAATATATCCATCTACACCTACTGGAGGACAGTGGACGGGTCCCCTCCATCGAAATTTACGAGCCGCCAGACCAATTGCTATTTTAAGGCGTTTTTGAAAGACGCTGATCAGTACGCCATAATGAAAGAACTGAAGTTTAAGTTTGTTGAAAGGGGGTCCTTTATTTTATTTTTCTCATAATGTGTTGTTCTCATGATGTATATTTCCATTCCAAGGCCGATGATGAACTAGAAGCAAACTTCGGGTGATGAGTGCAGACTCTCCATATTTTTAAAAATGACAGACTTTTTCAAGCAACAAGCAAGCTGGCGCATAGGAAGCGCGTCGGGCTCATAACCCGAAGGTACCTGGATCGAAACCAGGGTTTGCTATCTTTTTGCATTCTTTTTCCATCACCACGGCCATCACCTCACCGCCTTCCGCCTTACATCAATACCGTCGAAGACCCTCCCATCTTTAAGTCGTTGGACTTTTCATGTCCATATTTCTGGAGACAACCTTTTTCCGAGGTCCTCAAGAACCCCCTAACATTCTGTCCTCTACCAGTGCTTCGCACGGTGAATGACCCACAGCAAGCGTTGGGTGATGATCGACCCTGAGCCTTGTCCCTCTCAGAAAACCCTTAGACCCCGTGATCACTGCAAGCCCGACCGAGCCAAGAGACTTTGCAATGTTGCATACATCCTCTGATCCTACGACGAGGAGACTGGACCATCATCTATCACGTTTCAATCTACGTGCTATCTGCTACCTACCTACCTACCTAGGTGCCAGATGATGCGTAATCCAAGGAGCCATCAGGAGTCGCAGCAATGGTCGGGAACTAAGGAACCGTCACCTTGACGCTGGTAATTGGAGGTAAATTCCATGGAAGGCCACGCTGGCGCACAGAGCTTCTCCCGAAAGTCTATATCAATATCAGTTAGCTTCAAACGACTGGAAGGCTCGTATTTGATACTGGTCGTTTGATTTGGACTCTCCCAAGAAGCCTGTTCAAGTTCCGTTGACCAGTTCGCTGGAGAAGCTCAGAACTGGAATGGCTGTTGAATTGGGGTGTCCTTAGGTTGTCCACCTCGCTAGGACCAGAGTGGAAAGGCTGAACTCTATTTTTCACGTGACTGTTCTGTCATTTTGTATCGATGCTGTACTTGCCAAGAGACGAAACTATTTTTTGCTACTTCTTACCGCCTACTGACTTCCCGACCGAGAACACCAAAAACTCATTCAGAAGTTTTCTATCTGATGGAGTTTCCTCCCTCGGTGCTGCGTGGTGTGCGTGGCCAGGACCAGCTGTTGCCTAGTGTTGAGAGGTTTGGAGGTTTTCCCCTGCGTGGGCAGGTTTTCCCTTCTTCCTCTCCCCAACCCGTTCAGATCTCGTGCTGCTTCCTGTGCCTTTGGACCGCTGTAGGTCTCTCACTATCCTTAAGTACTTTTATTTATATTATAATATTATATATTTAATTATAGTCCGAGAGAATTATTAGGGATAAGGTTTAAGTAGTGACTCTATAGGGCTATGAACTTGATTTCAGAGGATAGGTAGGTGCTAGACCGCTAACTTAGAAATTTTGAAGTGTTAAGTTGGAAATTAAAGGCGGAGTAGTATTTTACTTTGAGAGTCGAACACTTTCGAAACGGCACCCGTAATAAATAGATAATTTGACCTTACTTTTTCGGTCCTAGCGAGGTGGACAACCTAAGGACACCCGTTGAATTGCCGGGCATGCATGCCATTAGATTGACTTCCTCATAGTCCACTGTCCTCCTCGTGTTACCTGGATTTCCTTCAGCTTCGTTCTGTCTCTAGCTATCGCGTCATGTGACTGGACCTCTCATCTCACCCCGAGTTGCACGGTGTCATGATGTGCTAAATCGGATCGAGTCCCCGGATTGTTTTGAGTTTCACATGTCAATTGAGCCGCGACTCCTTCCAGTCTAGCGCGCGCTGGTCGTGCATAGCCCGGAATCGGGCCTGTTGTCTCACTGGGCAGCTTCACACCCTGCATGACTTGACGCAGTGTCTGTTTGCTGCGCCTTGTGTCTCTTGCGCCCCAGCCCTCGTCCAACATCGGGGGACCGAGCTCTCTCAAACAAATGAACATGGCCGTGATGTGAACGCAGGGGCCCTGCGCGTCCAGACATGTCTCTGACTCAGTCGCCCTCAGGCCGTCCAGTCCTCCCCCCAAATGAAATCACTAGTCCATTTTGGTGCCAGAAATTGGGGCCAAAAAAAAAAGGTCATCAGCTGCTTGAGGCTAAACAAGTACGGCCTAAGACGAAAATTGAGCCTCGCTTCTATTCGTATTAAAAGTCCTTTGTCCCCCTATTCCCGAAGCAGGACTCCTGCTCCTATATTTTTCTCTTTGCTCGTCTCTGAACGAATCTGCTCCTTATTAAGACCGACGTTCGCAAATTCGACATAATCATGGAGCCCAACAAGGAAACGGCTGCGACCAACACAACCGCTACCGCAGAGCGACCCGCGGCCACTTCGGTGATTGCCTCTGCAACTCCTGCGGTTGCGAACGATACAACCACAGCACAAGAAACTCCCGCTGCCGGAACGAGGGACGTGATTAGTGCCGATGCGCCACCACCAAGCTATGAGCAGTATGTCAATGAGAAAAGAGCTCGACCGCATTCCTATCGCAAAGACAGAAACAATGCTAACTCCGCGAGCAGACATCGCGACACCACCACAGGCGCCGAGAATACCGCTCCGCTAGAAAAGACCGCATGGCAGGCGGCGCAGGCGGCGACAGCACAACCCGCGTCTCAGCCCGGTCAGGCGGTCGCTCCAGCTGTGCAATCGATCAACATCATCAATGCTGGCGAGGAACCCTGCGTGGTTGACTGTCCCTTCTGCCACCAGCAAACCACGACTCGGACTGAGAAGGAGAGCACCAGCGACACGTCGTGAGTTACCTCTGAACATGAATATCCCTTACGGCCTGTCAAGCGAGACGCAGTCGTATTCTGAATGTTTGACTAACACCATACTTAGCATGGCCGCGATCTGCTGTTGTCTCTTTGGAGGTATCATCTGCGCCTTCTTGCCCTATTGCATGCAGATGTGCCACGACACTCATCACTTCTGCACAAAGTGTGGCCAGAGAATTGCGGTCCGCTCCCATGATGGTGGCGTCGAAGTGGTCACTCCGGCACCACCGAGGCCCGTGGACGTGGCGCCTCCGCAGATCCAGGCTCCCCAAGCAGTCGCCCTGAGTGAGAAGCAATGATGGCATCCTTTGCATGAAAATACCCCTTTTGCCAACCTTAAATATTCTACGCTCTGTTTTCTATTCTCTCTTTAATTCGCCGCTTTTACTCGGCTCAGATTGGTACTGCCGCTGAATTCATATCAAGACTGCTTCACGGGGTCACCGTCACCGTCACCATGTCGGTCTGTCCCTTTGCCTCTTGTTCATGTTCATGTTCATGGACATTCATTTTCAGGCATCTTCCGTTGGCCTTCTTAGGCGTTCTCATCATCATCAATCTCTAAATCTTGGTCAATATCAAGCATGCTCAAGGGTCGTCAACACCAGCCCACCTCAATGGTGATTCTCACTCATACAAGATCCCTCTGTGATCGCGGAAGGTGCGCTGATCGAGCTAGTGAACAATGATAGTATCGACTACACTTGCTTTTCGGTTCACCTGTAATCAAAGAGTCCTCTAAATCTGCTCGTTGGAGGAAGTGGACCGTGATCATCCTCGACCTAACTCGTTGCGCTCTGTCGCTGCGTCTGTTTGCACTGGAAACCCAATCCCTTTCCAAACCTTAAGGGGTCAAACCAGCAGGTGGAAATACTCGTACAGATAACTTCAAGGGCCTAGGACTGGAATGAACGATGACGCCAAAAGACATCTCTGATCATATTCGGGAAAAGCAATGCGCCTGCACGATCGCTAACTTTGCTGTATTGCGACTCACTATCTCACCACGCGGTATGACCGCCATCAATCACGACGGTGCTCCCAGTCACAAAGCTACTGGCGTCACTTAAGAGGAAAATAGCCGGGCCAGCAAATTCGCAAGGTTGCGCCAGCCGCCCAAGCATATTCTCCGACTCCCACACTTTCCGCGTCTCCGGCGACTTGTCCATCACCATCTGAGCCATCGGCGTAGCGATGTGACCCGGACAAAGAGAGTTCACCCGAATAGGCGAGCGCATTTGTCCGTCCGGATTCCCCCATTCCATCGCCAAGCTCCTCGCCAATTGAATGACGGCTGCTTTGGATGAATTGTAAACAGGCGACACCATGCCTTTATTCGCGATCAGCCCGCTCATACTGGCGACCAGGAGGATCGATCCAAGGCTGTTGTGCAGTCTCATATAGTTCGCGGCTGCGGTCGCCGTGTGGAATGCGCCGATGTAGTTGATTCGCATGACTCGGTTGATGTCTTGTTCCGTATGGTCGGTGGCATTACCGAGATGGTTCACTCCTGCAGCGGCGATGACTCCGTCGAGGCGTTTTCTTTTGCCGGAGATGCTGGCCATTGCTTCGTCTAAGGCTTTTGTGTCGCAGACGTCGAGTTGCCAGTACTGGAGGTTTTGTTTTGAGGGTTCATCTTGGCGTGCTTGCGCCGCTTGGAATTCTTCTGCTGGTTCGGGTAATTTGTCCAAGCAATGAACTGTGCAAGTGCAAGCATTAGTGAGTGCCCATTTGCAACAAGTAGACGGAGGAGAGTCCGTTGAAAACCCATAACATTCTCTGGCTGGTGATTTGGGACACTCACCTTCTCCTCCTGCTGCGAGCAAGGCCTCTGCCATTGCCAGGCCCAGTCCGCGTCCGCCCCCGGTCACAGCAAAGACCTTGCCATGGAGATCAAAGTGTTCCGACGGGTGTATTGGCTTGCTCGGTTGTCGAATGTGCCTTCGCTGCGAATAAAGACCTAACAATCTTCTTCGAGCACGCAATGGAAATACGCCTGACGTTTGTCGAAGCAGCATGTTTTGTGGAAGCATGGTTGCTGTGGAAAGTGAATCCGAGAGGTGTCCAACGATAGAAGCTTGGATATTATGAGGTCGAGTTGTTATTGAGAACATCCCAGAACCACCGAGCTTTTGGGGCAGAGATGTAGCTCTCATACGAGAGAAATTCAACTTGCGTCATCATGAAATACGAAGTCCCAGCTGGACAGCTTTCGCAGGGTTGTCTGCACCGAGTACAGGTCGCGGCTGTATGGGAAGCCTGGGCAGCGGAGATAATTGGTGGAATATGCCTTTTCGATTGGCAAAGTGTCTCTTACCAAGGATCTATTACTTCTGAGAAAGCTACTTATAAAATGTATTCGTATAGATGACTGAATCCGTAAGAATGGTTGTGGTTTGACTCAGGTCGCAGACATCGCTGTCGCTATTACGTCGATGTGACAAGGCCATGAAGTAGATGATCTCCGAAGTTGGGGGCCAGTCGGTACCTTCAATGTACTTATGCACATACTATCAGCCTTACAATCGCAAAAGGACCTGGTATGTACATTCCAAATACATCATGAACAGCACGCCCGGAAGAGGACTTAATATTTGTGCGAGTATCTCCGCGGCAGATCTAGGGTCTATATTTGCGGGGATGCTTGAGGCACAATTCGAGCCACACCTGTATCTACCTGAGAGGTCCGGCACGTCAAATATTCGACCTTCTCAGTCTCTCTTCATCCGACTAGCCACGCACATAGGGCTTCAAGATCACTTGATCAGATATCGAAGAATGACTCTCTTGCGTAGCTTAAGATTTGACTGACAGTGGCTTCGCTGAGTCTTCCTTTCCTTCGTCGCATTGAAAGACGGGCATTTGCTTTGCGTGGCTCCATTGAATGATGTTGCCTGAGGCAGAAATAAATGTTGCTTTCTCATGTCCGTCTACTGCAACGACGTCTACCGTACACGAGAGAGGTTGATCACATCTCTCAAGCCACAAGCGAGATTCCCTTGCTACGAGCCTACCCGAGTCCTCCGTATAAGCAGTACCAAAAAACCAGAGCAATGGAGCAAGCGCGAACCCTATACAAGAAGGAAATCGACTTTGCAGCCCTCGCGTTGCAGTCGCGAGAATTCGCGAAACAGTTCGTGAGCTTGCCCCAAGATTTTCTTGGATCTGGTCTGATTACTCGACAGCTTGCGATTCAATGGTCAACTGGATTTTCACGATGAAGCTGCTGTGAGGTACATTGAAGCATGATACAGCGGCAAGCCAACGTCGATCGACAGGCTAACAAATTCACAGGCAGTTGACAATCAGTCTGTTGGAGCATGATTTTGGACTTCATGTGAAATTACCGAAAGATAGACTATGCCCCCCAGTGAGTGTAATATTAACTTGCAGAAATGAACACCCCAGCCTAATGGAGTTTGCAGGTGCCAAACAGGTATGTGGGAAGGATCAAGTTCGACGTGCTTCCAAAATATCGTGTCTGACGAGACAGACTCAATTACGTCATCTGGATTCAAGATCTTCTTGATACAAGTACTGCCAATATTCGTGAAAACTACGACCCAGACCGAGAGGTCGCTGGACTGGATGTGTATGTCGCACGTGAAATCATGGGCAAACATTTCGCAGTCACTGACGCCTCCACAGAGGAACAGGATGCTGCAGCATTTACCCTCTTTTAGGCTGCAAGGTCCGTCCACGATGGAGATTCATAGCCACGGGTTCGTCAATTGATCAATACTCTCGGAACATCAGTGCTGATAATGCATGGCAGACATCGATGAGCAAAATGTCAAGACGGCCCGTGAAAACGTGTCTCGAAATGGGCTAGACTCAAAAATCCAGATCATAAAGACCAATGCAGAAGACCTCTTCTTCGCGCCGGATGTTTTCAAGCAGGAAAAGTGTGTTTCCCACCGTCTTTCTTCGTGTACTCATACTCACACCAAACACAGGCTTGACTTTACCATGTGCAACCCTCCATTCTACGCCTCAGAGCATGACATGTTGAGCTCTGCTGAGACGAAATGTCACGTCCCATTCTCGGCTTGCACTGGAGCTGCTGTTGAAATGATAGTGGAAGGTGGTGAAACCGCGTTTGTCGCCCGCATGATTGAAGAGAGCCGACAATTGCAAGAACGGATCCAGTGGTACACTTCAATGCTGGGAAAACTCAGCAGTATAACGACGCTCGTGGAAGTACTCATCGAATACGGCAACAATAACTACGCAGTCACCGAATTTGTGCAGGGCAACAAGACAAAAAGATGGGCTCTCGCGTGGTCATGGGGAGATCGGAGACCCTCAATGGTAAGATACTCGAACATGATCTTCCTCCTGCTCTTAGATACGGTGCAGCTGATGGTATCGATCTCGTTCCGCAAAAAAACAAATAGCCTTTAGCTCGGAATATTCCTGGATTCCCACGTCATCTACTTCCGTTCCCGGCAGAGTTCACATTCACATTACCGACCGGGGCTCATGTCGATTCAGTCATCGCCAGTATGAATGGAGAGTTCGACACACTTCCCTGGTTCTGGAAATGGGATAAAAATCTCAGTGCTGGTGTCGGCTTCGCATCAGAAAATGTCTGGTCTCGACAAGCTCGAAGGAAGATGAAGCTCGCCGGACAGGCTCGGTCTGGAAAGCTGGATGCTGCTCCGACAGAGGTTGAACTAGGTGTCAGAATCCAGGTACGGCTACTGTCAGGAACTGGGGAGGAAGCAAGAGAAGTGCAAGTCACGATTCGCTGGATCCAAGGAACGGATAGTGTCATCTTCGAAAGCTTTTGCGGAATGGCTAAACGGAAAATCGAAGGCAAATAATGATATACGAGAAAGGAGAAGGACGAATGTCTGAGCATGAAGCATTCTGCAAGTCAGGATCTGTGATCGATGCGTGCTGGCATGATCTACGGGTAGAAAAGGAATCGAAAAATAGTAGAAATTTGTTCAATTGCAACGCCGATCATTCCGTGTGGTATCATATTGATAGACCTCTATAACTTCGTGAATTCTTGAGCAGGCTTCCGCCGCTTCAATTGCCCACAACCTCGCTTTGCAACTCCTTTAGCTTCTCCCAGCCCTCAGAGTCCTCCCAGAACTCTTTGCCCTTGCCCATGATACCGCGGACAGCACTGCGGGCCTTGAATCGCCAATCGCGCATGACCATCTCGGGCTCATCAGTTCCCTCGACCTTTTTCTCTTCATGATCCATAGGTCCGTACCGCGCGTAGCCATCACGGACAAGCTTCTCCGTGGCTTTCACGACTGCCATCCAGGGCTTCTCATCACCCATCTGAAAGGCACCCTGGGCATTCGAGGCAACAGCTGCCCGCCACGCTTTTTCATGGGCGTCCATGGCACGACTCGGACGGTTGCGGAACATTTCAACGCGCGAGACGAGTAGCCAGAGCGTAGAAGAGTGCGTGATCAGTGGAACCACGTTATCGTCAACCAAAGAAAGGATCTGGCCTGGAATGGTGCCTGTACGAATGACAGGGCCATCGTCACCTTCAGTGAAAAGAGATTCATAGTCGAACGCCGTCACGAGGAAGTCGATGAGCATGCCGAAAATGGGGAGATCAATACATTTCTCGCCCTGCTTTTCCCCCAAAAGCTCAATCACTCGCTTCTGCGCGGTGATCACGTCACGGAAGGGTGTCGAGGGGGGAGGAATGGAGGCTGCTACCGTAAGCACGTTGTCCCAGATGCGGGCATCACTGTGCTTTAAGTGTGCAGCACGGAGAAGAGCCCTGAGAGCGTCGCGGTTACGCTGGTGGGGATCGGCTTCTTTGATAACTTCCTCGCCAGTGCTCTCGTCAATCTCAACCTCGGGAGCTGGTTCAGGCGCTGTTGAGCGAAGCGTCGCGACGGCCAAATTACTCCATCCTTGTGCATCGGTGTCGTCGAGTTGGATGGTCCGTGTGAAAGATTGGACAGCGTCGTCGTATTTTTCAAGTTCGAGTTGCACACAGCCAAGAGAAAACCAAGATGCTTCGTTCAGACGGTTAACATGCAAGCTCTTACGGTACGCCGCCTCGGCATTCTCCAGCTGGGGCGGAGTGAGGCCCAAGAAGTAACGCGCGAGTGAACGCTGCGCACGAGCGTAACGTTGCCCGGAGACTTCCCAAGCACGCTCGTACAGTTTTTGGTCATTGTCAATGTCTCCCAGAATGCAGAAAAGTCGAGGAGCATCCACTGGCAGTTCAGATCGTTCCGGGCCTTCGTACTGTTCATTCTCATCATTCTCAACGGGGCCCTTGGGTTCGTACAGTTGCCGGCGAACCATAGAACGGGCCTTCGTCTCACGTTCGGTAGCGGCGTAGCACAGCGCCGCTTCAGCCCACATCTCCAATCGCTCGTAAATTTCAAGAGCAGTCCGGAGACCACCAAGCTCAACCCACCGCTTAGCCAGCTCAGCCTCCAAGCTCCACCGCGTAGCAAAATTTAATAGCCAGATATTTTCTAATCGATCGGCAGCAGGGGCCGATTCAGACTTCTCCGGACGAGGAAGGAACGTAGTGGCGTCAGAGCCTGGCTGCTGAGCGGCGGAGTCACTTGTAGCGGTATCCGCAAGGACCTGATCAACAAGTGCCTGCATTTGAAGAACAGATCTCTCGACAGTGCGCGAGCGGAAGCCCTCGACACGACTGCGAACCAACAAAGCTTCCGTATAGATCTGCCAATTGGAACTGCCACCCTCCAGAACACGGGCTGCATACGGTTGCGTCTCCTCACGAGTCAGCCCATGGTCGGGCGAAGTGTTGGTGATGGCGGTAGCCATGGCCAGCAGGATAGCGGAGTCGACGGGATTGAGGATGGGCTGGTTGTTGGCATCAACAGAGCGCAGAGCCTCCGGAAGTTCATCGGCAACCGTGGTGGATTTCTTGTCTGCAAACGAGATAGCCTCCAACAGTGTGTCGTCGTTCAAGTCAAGATTCTTCGGGCCAGACGGCTTGGAAGAGTCGGGGGCTTCTTCGGCGCTTTTGGCAACCACCACAAGCTGGCTGATGTCACGGTCCTGGAATTTTGTCCGCTTTCCGAGCTTGCCGGTCAAGGCGAATTCAAAGCCCCGAATCTGCGATGCTTGATCAAGATCCGCACGAGCTTTGGCATCGAATCCATGATGCGTGTGAATGAGCGCTCGCTCCACCAACAGTCGACTTCTCTCCTCACTATTGAGATCTGCCTTCATGAGACTTTCCAAATCCTTGTAGATCTCATCCTGCAATGTGCTTGTGACCTCGGAAAGCATCTTTTGGTGGAGGAAATTGACGCGCATACGCGCGGTGCTGGCCGCAACTGAACCATCAACATCCAAATCAACAAGAACGGCCTTGGCGACAGAGAAGAGTTCGGGGTTCGGCGTCAATTTGTAAAGCGCTTCTCCGTCCACGGACAGATCCCGGATGATCTTTGCGCGCACAGCTCGAAGGGTAACTTTATCGTCACGCAAAACCGAGGGAAGAAGGACGTCTGCGGGCGTGAAGTCAAGAGGAGGTCCGGTGACGTTCGATTGGAGGAAACTGAAAAGGGCAGCGAGACCAATATGCACAATCTGCGATCTTGTCTGTTCCGGCGTCAAATCGTCGCGGCGGGATTGGAGAGCCGCGCGAGCTCTGTCAGCGACAAGGTCCGTATATGATATTTGGCCCTGGGTGACCTGCATGAGTGCATCCTGCTCTGAGACATTGTGACCCAGAATTTCTTGCGCAAGGGGCAGTTCGAAGATCGGCACGATGTTTTCGGACGTTAGATGGATGGGATCATATCGGGAGTTTAATGGGGCGTCACAAACGCTGTTTAGCGTAGTCGGGTAGGAAGGTTCGCCGGCCATGTCGACACAAGTTGTCGGGATTAGAGCACGGAGAGGCTGAACAGCTGTTATGCGACGCCACCGAATCTTGAACACATCCGAGTACAGTCGACCCCGCGATCTTTTTTTTGTGATTTTTCAGCAATGTGCCTCTTATCGATAACGTGCGGATAAATAAAGCTGTGTGCAGATTACACCCAAGCCAGTGAAGCCACTCTATTCGACCGCAATTACTCCACTTCTCAAACCCTGAAGGCTCCTCATAATAACTCCACGCACCGATTACCCCTCCAACCCAGCGTCTGGGCTTATTGGATGTTTACGATCTATGCGGAACACATGGAAGCCGTTCATCCATGACTCGTCCGCTTACTGAGATTTTGCAGAGGTGCAGTGCTATTTTCGCGTGACGCGAATGTCTACAGTAGGGAATTACTGATTTGAGAACTTCCAGACTAGTCCAGCGGAATGACATGAGAGGAAGACGATCTCGAAGGAAATTGAGAAAGAGCCACTTGGCTGCCTCCGCTGGCAGCAGCCGTTGTAGATGGATACCTACTAGGATTAGTTTTCGAAATACAAGCCAAGAATAAATCAGTAACTATCCTCGGTAGCTCTTAATAATTCTCGAGATACGATGCAATGAGATCCGAGCTATTCACAAACATGTACTGCTCCTCACTTGGATGTCGCAGCGTGGTCCTTCAAGATCTGATTCAGGCCCTCTCGTTGCTTGCATTCGTCGTAATGGAAACTTCTCGCCAACTCGTCGAGCTGCTTCTCATCCATGCCCCGGAACAACTCCGCAAACTCATCGACGAAGGACTGCGCCAAGAAAGTATTGAACACATTTCGCAGCAGATGCAAGTCCGTGTTCCACGATGTCGGATACGTCTCCTTGGCCGCTGGGCTGACGCGGTCAATCCACTCCACCATGGGTCGGAAGACCGCCTCGGGTTCTGGCGCAGGCCGTTGTCCCCATTTATCGAGCCAGAACTTGCGCTTCTTCTCAAGGATAGGCTGGATCGTCTTGTTCCATTTGCTTTCGGGATTGGTGTAGAGCATACCCTGGAGACCGATGTCCTTGTATAGCCAAATTGACCAGCTGATGTTGTACTTGTCGTAAATGCGCAGCTGTTCTCCAAGTAGGTTGTAGCGATCCTGATTGATTGACTCGGCATCGGTATCGAGGACTGCATCAGCATAGACGGGGCCGAACTCGCCATTCCAGATAGGGGTCTTCTTTTCCATCATGAATTTTGCCTTGCGGAGGAATTTGCGTTCGAGCGAGTCTTTCTGTTCGGGGGTCGCCTTGTAGGGCTCACCGGTAGGGAAACCCATGGTCTAGGATGATGTACAGTCAGTTGTTCTTTCTTGACTACAGAAGCATGATCGAATACGCACCGAGTAGTCGTGCATCGCGTAGACGCAATTGGGGAGAACTTTATCGAAACCTTTCCACTCCATGGCGAATGTGTTTCCGTCCAGCCACAAGATGTGGTTAGGGTCAACTGAGCGAATTTCTTTCTCGATCCGTTCATAGAATGCGGGAAGTCGGACATGCTGAGGATCACAAGGCTCATTCAATGGATTGTAACCAGCAACCCAAGCATTGTCCTTGTAGCGGGCTGCGAGCTGCTTCCACAGCCACACTGTGCGATCCTGATGATCCTTGTAGTCCCAGAATGCAGCATAGCTTGTAGGGTTGTCCGAGTGCCAGTCTGGGTTCTGACCACCAGGCACAGCGTGCATGTCAAGAATCGTATAGATACCGTGGGCAGCGCACTATCTCCAAGTTTCAGTACAAACGATTCTCAGTGTGCAGAGGCGGTCCTCTGCCCAAGTATCCTGGCGGTCACTCACCAGGTCAATCACGCGATCGAGGTGCTTGAAGCCAGACTCCTTGAGAACTCGCGGGTTCATATCATCCTCAAAGTGACGATAGTTGAATGGAATTCGTAGACAGTTCAGATCCAAGCTCGCAAAGAACTGGGCGTCTGCGTCGGTGAAGAAGTACTCGAGCCACTTGTCGAAGAAGAACTCGTATTTTTGGTCACCCAGGACCCTCCGCATAGCTGCGCGATGCTGCACCTCATGACCAGGGAATCCTGTGATGAAATTCTCCATGCTACAGAGTCAATCAGCACAATGACCTGGCGGGGGCTTCTGAGCACATTGGCTTGGCATACTTCATCCATCCACCGATCGCGGTGCCTCGAAGGACAACTTGCTGACCATTCTCATCGACAACAGTGTCGTCTTTCACGCGAAGAATTCCGCTTGCCATAGTGCTCAAAACAATGGTAAAATTGGTTGAGAGGAACTCGGGAGAGGGGTTCGTTGTTTTACCATGGAAAGACGGATCGGGCTGACACCGATTTATAGGAAACAAGAAAGCCAAGAAAATGATCCTGCCGGACGATTGCACGGTTAATTTCATAGATGAGCAACTCGGCGTGGCCTCCGACTGCGGGGGAATTTGGGGTAAAAGTAGTCATTTCGTGACAAGAGCCGACCTTGCCCAACTAGGGTGAACTACATAGTACATACTACATACAACACTACGGTGGATGATAACGGTCACACCGGCCAGTACATCAATTGTGGCATTGGTGGAAGATTTTGATCTTCCGGTGAGATCATTTGTAGTCCGAGAAATTTTTGAAAAGAGGAATGACAGAGATGTAAGCTCAGGGGGAGCAAAGAGAGCAATGAGCAGATACGTAGCGAAAAACGTAGGTAGCCTTGATGGGAAATGAGCATGTTATGCCGGGAAACCGAATCCCGTGTAGGATGCTCGAAGAGAAAGGAAGCTTTGGGCCAGATGTACAAATCACTAGACATCATTATCTTTGTTGAATAGTAGGAAAGCAACAATTCCTCAAGTCCCTACTGCCTGGTGTGACCGTTATCGTCCACTGTACATTTGTACACAACTGCACCTGCCGCTGCTGCTAAAGGCTGGCTAAATTCATAGTTCTATTTAGCCTATTGTGGTGGATGGGTCCCCCCACGTGTTTGGGAACGGAACGGGAGCAACAACGACAACTTCATGTCACAAACATGGCTTCGGACAAGACTTTATGACTGTACATACAGAACATGGCAACGAATGACATTCAACAAGGATATCTGGGTATTAGTCAAACAAGGATGCAACACAAGAACACCAATCCGACAAAACCGCCTGAACGCTCAATAAAATAATCATGACAAATGGCGAATGTACCCCCACCCTACCAGTCCTGGCCACGGTCTTGCATCAGAATCTCGATAGCTTCATCTTCAGGGACTGGGTTGTCATTCAATTCTTTGACGCATTGAGTAAGACCCTCGGCTGACTCGTCTGCCTTTTCGGCGGACCAGCCCGTGCATGCCATCACCATGCGCCGGTAATTTTGCCCCAGAATAGCATTCTTCGCTTTCAATGCATTGACTTCCGCCATGATACCAGTGTTGATGTTCCGATAGCCCTCGATGAGTTTCGCCAGGATTTCTGGCCGAGGAAGCGACTTCAGAAACTCGAGCTGCTGAGCTGAAAATCCGTTGGATGGATCGAAGTCCTCCGGAAACAGGGACCTGAACGTCACAAAGTCAACGCCAGTAGCTTTGTCAGCATCGCCTATTTCCAGAGTCCGAGTCGGGTCAAATCCGGGCGTATTTTTTAGTTCTTCCATTAACTCCTTCGATGACTGTTCAAGATTTTTGATTCGTCGGTCGAGATGCGCTCGCTCCGACGCCCGTTTCTCCAAGGCGTCAAGCTGCTTCTGCTCAATCTGACGGGCCTTGGCTGATTCTCGAATTTTGGAGTGCCAATGATCAAATTTCTCCTGTTTCTGGGTACTGATTGATGCGAGATCTCCGGCGATTCCTTCAAGCATCTCTTGAACGACATTGCTGATTTGAGACACCGCGGCTAGAATGGCATCAGTATTGCTCCTTGGTATTGTCGAGAGAAAGGATTTATTATCTTACCATCAATGATCTCCTTCTTCGACTTTGCCAATTGATTGATGAAGGTATCATTGCGCTCAATTTCTGGCTGCGATTGTCCATTGCCATCTACCATATCAACACCAACACCGTAGTCCGCAGGTCGCAGTCCAGTGTGGTTTGGAATATGCGGATCAGCGCCAACCTCCAGGAGCTGAGGAACCAATACGGATCGCGCCCGTCCGGCAAGGTTCAGAGCGGTATCACCCTGATCGTCTCGCAAGTTAACAATTTCCGAAATGAACCGACCCAAAGTAATGACCTCGCTATTCTCCGTCTCGGGCCCGACATTGCCGTTTGCAGACGCGCTTCCACCATGACGAACAATGAACTCGAGAAGGGCCTCGAGATAGTGTTTTGCTGACACATGTCCACCCCCACCTGTGGCTGCCATAACTGCAATGTGATGAAGGATAGTTCGCCCACTGTAATCGACCATGTCAATCGTTGGCGCAAGGACTTGGAGAAGACGTGGGAAACTCCGATAATCAAGGTTGTTACGAGTCCCGACTGCCTTCTGCAAAGCTGTCTCGCCTGCGGCATTCACTCGGAAAATATTCACGCCCTTGGCCACAAGAGCATGAATGAGTGGCATGCGCGCTAGCATTGCGGCCCAGTGAAGTGCGTTGTTCTGGTAGTTATCCAGAGGCATTTCGAGCTCTTTGCTAGTCAGCTGCAACATGGCAGGGTGCTTAGAAAAATCTTTCATTTTCTTGTCCAAAAACAAAGTCATGATCAGCTTCTGCTTTTTGAACCCTTCAGGATTCGACGCAGGAGCAATGGCTTCAATCCCGCGTTTGTGTCCATCATCTGAATGTGGGGCAAGATCCGCGTCCTGATAGAATGAATCGTTGGGTTCGGTTGGAGTGGGCTCATGAATGGACAGTGTAGAGTGATCTCGAGGAAGTCCAATCGGAGGACCTTGGTGTGACGTTGAGCGCATCCGTTTGCGAGGCGGCTCCATAAGCTCATCGTTTTCGTCATGCGTTGGCAGACGGTTTGGAGCGCTGCTGAATCCGCTGTCGGATACGTACATGCTCTGCTGACTACTTATTTGCATCTGCGACTCTTGACTGCTCAATTGTTGTGACGGCTTGCGCATGACGCTGGGTCGTCGGCTGTTCGCATTTGGAGAATCGAAGCGAGCCTTGCTCAGGGCGTTCACCGCCGTGGCTGCCGTGCGTGAAATATTCTGGAAAAAGGTTCCCTGTTGAGACTGGGTCATCCCGCGATTTTCAGCGCCGCTGTAGAGACGTTTCCGCTGAGCTGCCATGGCTTGCTCTTTCGTCGGAGTTTCCAGGGCGCTGTGCGAAGGGCCAGAGCCATCGGGACTCATGTCATACTCGAGCAACGGTCGCAACAATTCCTCAACATGGTACTCACGACATAGCTCAACACCTCGCTGATAGGTGACCCATGTTCCTTGGTATTTTCCATAGCCACCCTGAACTTTTTCATGTTCGCCAGCCGTGATCTCTTTTTCCAGGGTCTTTGTACGCCGAGCCTTTGCAACCCCAGCCACCTTCAGGATTTGAGTAGCGTTCAGCCACGAATCAGACCGTCGTTTCATGACAGCCACACCATTGACTTCCATCTCGTAGACAGATATGTTCGAGTAAACCGCCTGCAAATCGAACAGAACCGAAGACAGTGTCAGACAATTGATGATATGATAGCACAGGGCGTGAGCAAAAGGCGGGAGGGGGGGACGTACACGATAAATCTGTGGGCCTTGATCTTCCTGGTAGGACATCATGCTTCCATAGTCATTTGCACCATCATAGTTGGCATTGAAGCTGCCACGGGAGGCGGCGCCATTGGAGATGCCGAATGAGGACATTTGCGATCCTCGAGGTGGCGGAGTCGCGCGAGGGGTGGATGAAAAGGACTGTGAATTGTGTGATTTGTTGTAGGGTAAGGTATTCGCTGATCCGACACCACTCTTGGCACTGGTCATGCTGCAGGGTCTGCTGCAGTGGTATGCTCAGCGAGCCGCAAGGGCACGACCAGGGTAGGAAATATTGAATTATTCAAGGTGGAGATGCGTACCGAACGGCGGCTAGACGCGAGCTCGAGGAGGCGCGTAGCTGCCGACCTTCCGGCAAGGAAAGTAGCAATCAGCAATCCGAGACTCCATGCAAGAGCCTCAGTAATGATGTGTGTGAGTGTTGGATGCGCACGTGAGATGATACAAGATGTACAGGAATCTCTAAATCCGAGGCACGACGCGTGGTTGGGGTTCAGTAAGTGCGGGTTGAGGCTGCGAAAAGAGGCGCGTCGGTCCCGTGACGAGTCTTACCGCCCGGGATTTCGTGTCTTCAATTTGAGATGATAAGAGCAATCGATAATCTAGAGCTTTAGATAGCCCTTCACTGCGATGGCAACTGCACAAGCACCTCGATTTCTTCACATCGCCGATCCTTCATCATGGAGGTCAATATACCGAGCCACGCTGCGAGAGTGCAGCTATCTCCCAGATCCCATGGCCAGGGAATTCATGCGGCAACATGTCAGGCATCGCTACCGGCATTCTCAAAAAACAGACCGCCCAAGTTCAGATCTCGCTCGAGTAGCACGACAAGGGCTATCAACGCTCCAACGTGCCAACCAGGGTTACCAGCGCCCTCTGGAGAGAGTGTTGTTCATGTCTTATGGCCGCATCGGCAGGCGAAGACATGATCTTCTGTCACAGTTGATGAAGCCAGCAGTGCCTCAGAATAGTGAGGCTGTAAAAGAACTTCTTTCGCAGCCTATATTATTCGAAGATGGCTGGGAGCCGCCAGAGATTGTGCTCAGTCTTGCTAAATCCCAAATGCATAATGGTGTGTTGACATCGTCACGGATACGGCCCGCATTGAAGAGTCTTCACCCTCCTATACCCGAAACAAATAGCTGGGGCAAGCCAATGCCTTCCATACGGCGTACCAACATCCGGAAACGGTGGTACGGTAACTTGTTGGAGACCCTTTTACCACCGCTTCCTGAGAAAGAGCTTCAAGTATTGGATGGCTTGATTGAAGGTACCGGGGACTGGGCTCCTTCGCGGCGGCGAAAGTCAGGAACAGCTACATCGTCTCAGAATGCCGTGGAAGGCCTTGATGGTAACCATCTCCTCGACTTTTTGATTCGAGGGCCTCAAAAGGATTACACGTTTCGTGAATTTGCAAATGGCCGGCCCCATGCAATTACTTATCGCTTCATGCGTCGACTCTGGAGGCGGGTGTCCTCTTTGGTTCCTCGCATGCATCACAATCCCTTTTCGAACAAGGCTTATTTTGTTTGGGACAGTCCCAAAGTCATGCCTCAACTAGCATTTGAGATAGACAAGGATGTAAGTGTTGAGGACATCTTTGGTCCGGTGACTGGAAGCCGTTCAGGGCAAGACGCCCAACCGAATGAGCAAAGTACTGGCTCATCAAGGCCGGAGGTCCCCGTATATGTCAAACAAGCCTCTGGAGTCAAGCTCTAGAACAGGGTTTTGTTATTCCATCTTGCAGCGATCATTCCGTGTTTTATCAACCACCAATATACCCTCTTGCTTCCATCTTTCACGTTGATCATTTCTGGGCATCCTCTTTTATAACAAAAAGGCTCTACAATCCCATGCCTCGGTGAGCGTCCTCACGAAATCTACTGCCTGATCACCTCTTCTAGGGAAGATTCAAATGATATTCTTGCTTTTTCCGATCGCCTATCAGGCCATCATCTTCAATGTCGGTTTGCCGAAGTGGGCAACAATGTAATAATATTGACCCTTCAATGCTGGTGGTATTCCTGCAATGCGAAAAGAGAACGAATGGCTGAAAGGCATAGAGGGTATAGCAATGGTCCACGCAACCATTATCCTCAAACCAGCCGAACAAGAAACTTGGGAATTACCGAAGAGCATCTACGAGGCGATCGAGCAATGTCGCACCGCGGCTCGATCCCACACAGATTAGCGTCTGGAAGAACCGGAACTGGAGCTGGATCTCGAACTAGAACCCGAGCCACGGCGCTTGTGATGCTTTCCCTTCTTCTCCTTTTTGTGCTTTTTGTCTTTCTTGTCCTTCTTGCTGTTGCGGGCAATTGTCAGTATCAGGGGCGGGTCATTACTGATTGACGAGGCGACGCGCAGACTTACACTTCATGAGTTACAGCGTTCATACCAATGGCGCCCAAGGCAGCACCGCCTGCTGCTCCTAGGAGTCCACCGCCCATCTTCTGGCCCGCGAATCCTCCCATTGCGCCCCCGAGAAGAGTTGACCCAAGTCCCTTTTCTCCCTGCGGACCTCCGGGGCCAGGGGCGTAGCCCGGGTTCTGCTGATGCGGATATTGAGCAGCTTCACCGCCGTAGTATGAAGAGTTTGCTCCACCATGCTGATACTGCTGCTGCTGCTGATGTTGGGGTGGATAAGGCGAGTGAACCTGGTCTTGAGGAGGCATTTGTTGGTTGTAGCCGTAGCTGGGTCCTTGCTGGTACTGCTCGTATTGAGGGGGTGCACCGTAACCATGTTGGCCTTGCTCGCGAGGGGGATATTGTCCGCCATATTGAGGTTGACCGTACGGGGGCTGGCCATATGGTTGTTGTTGTTGCTGTTTTGACGGTCCATTAGCATTTGAAGCGTCCCAGTGAACCGGTACGAATGGGGACTGTCCCCTTTACATTGGGGGGGGGTGCGGTAATCAAGCACACCGATGTGTTCGACTTTGGACATACTTGTTGAGGATAGTAGCCGGGCTGCTGAGCGCCAGCGTGGCCTTGCGGAGGCGGGTAGTGGCCCTGACCCTGACTTTGCTGCTGGCCATAGTAGTCATTGCCACCGTATTGATTATTCGTGGGGGCTCCGTGGTAAGACATGATGAGAGAGTGTAGCAATCTTAGCTCGAACCTGACTGATTTTCAGACGAGTTCAAATGAGGGGATGAGATTACTAGGAAACGAATTCGAGAGTTGAGAGGGAAACCTTGATTAAATAAGACCGGTGGCAATCTTGGAGACTAGCTAATGGCGAGATTGGAAGTTACGATGCTGAGGGGCTGTCGCGGCTAATCCACGCACCGCCTCAAACTGTCCCAGCTTCCTATGCTCTTCGTTCCGTGTTCGAGTCAGATGGGGGGAGGGGTCAATGCAGCATGGGTACATTGGGTACTGGTAAGTACGGTAGTAGTGGTACCTAAGGTACTATTCAAGTTCTCAATCCTCCACGAGCACAGCCACTGCCTCTGCCACTATCTCTCCACGATATTCGACCTTGGTGTGTCTTTCCTTGGCTGAAGAATGTTGTAGTACGCCGATGAGCTATTCTTCAAATGCCAAGCAAGTCGAAGCAATTGCTATCGCCCCACTTCCTGCGCCGTGGCAGCCGCGGCGTTGAAGTGACCGAGTTAAACAAAGGGGTTCGTTCGGCCATTCATGGTACTTTTGTATATACCCACTGTACCTGAGCTAGGTACTCTACGGACGAGGCTTCAAGTAGGCTTGATCGGAAAGGACACTTCGCTTGTGGAATATGTGTGCTTGTGCTTGTTCTGCCAGTAGACTTACCTTTGCTGCATTTCATCAGTTCACAACTTTCACAGAGCACGTGCTCCAGTTGCGACTGTCAATCACGTGAAGAGTGCGTGCCCTCGAGATTTAACTCAAAGGACAACGCAACATCATCCACGGACAAGCCTCTCACGAGAACGAGATACCTGAATCTCACAGGTGGTGGGGGGAGGACTCGGACACCTCACATCTGGTAGGACGTCACTAGTGGATCCAGTCACTGCAAGATTCGCCTGCACAGCCAGAGACGCCCCAATACGAAGTTACCTAATGGGGACAGGCCGCTGCGCGTGAACTGGCGAGAAATTCCGCACTGACGGGAGCACCACGAGACACTGTGCCATCAAGGCTTGACTGTATAAAAGAGTAGAAGTCAACCATAGCTGTGAACGCCATCTGCAGCATCGATTGCATATTCATCAACAGGACTCATCTTGATTACAGAAAGACTCCAAGGTAGCTGAACGCCCGAGCAGTATCCGTCGTTGGATGGAACAGGCCTCCCAGAACCTTAGACCTGCACCTAATCACCCGCTAATGGAGTACAACCAATAAGAGTCATAGAGCTTTCATTCACTGCATCAGTGCATCAGTGTATATCGCCCCTGGACGCTCCTCGTCATCAGGACCTACCCAGTGCGGATCTATTTCAATCATGTCCTCGTCCAAGAAGACCAAGGAGCTTCCGTCATGCTTCACTGATACCCACGGCGTAATCACCTCTACCATGAACGATCTCCCAGGCTACAAGATCAAACAAGTCCTGGGTACGATCTACGGCATCACGGTGCGCGCACGGAATTGGAGCGCGGATATTGGCGGTGGCCTTCGCACGGCGGTCGGAGGAGAGATTCGAATATTTACGAATCTGATGTACACTTCTCGCGAAGAAGCGATGGAAAGACTGGTCGGGGAATGTATGAGTCGTGGAGGTAATGCTATTATCGCGGTGAGATTTGATGTGGATAATTTTGGGTCTTGTTCGCAGATCTGTGCGTATGGAACTGCTTGTGTGGTGGAGAGGGTTGAAGAGAAGTAGATCTAGTTGGGAACTGGATGTCTGGATTGCTGAGGTGCGAGTGTGAGGTTAGGTACTGAGAGTGAGGTATATTAGGTATACGTTACTTGTGCACCTGACCTATTCAATTGGAGTAATTTCAAGAGTGGGTTGGACTCAATGGAGAATGGCCCGTCTGACGGGTGATACACATCCAAGGCTTTGGCCTGCGCAAAGAGGCGCACCCACAACAAGATCGGTTCGTCTCCTCATACAGTAAATGGTAGATCAGCTTCTTTGCACATTCCTGGATTGAATCAGGCTTGGTTTCCTGTCCCGCAATAGCTCCTACAGACCCCTGTGGAAGTCAATATAAACCTCCAGCCAGCGTGCGCTCCGAGAACACCCGTTACCTATCCCTCCAGGTAGACCCAGTTCATGGAATCGTCAAGTGATCTTGAAGTCAAATCTCGAGTGCGCCCCATCGGAGCTATATTCAATGGCCGAGAACAAGGCTTGAACCTACACTTAATCATCCGTCATCGGAAGGCGGCTTTGCCGCTCGAACGACAAACTTAAGCAATTGAGATTGGATGCAGCTCCATAAAGTAGGTTCCAGGTCTAGCTGCATCAGGCCGGCTATAAGATCAATCGGCGGTCTCATCCAATCGAATCTGCAGCATTTTAGAGTGATTGCTGTACCACGGTATGTAGATGAGTGCATGGCTACATGCTCGTTTAGCGGCCGCTATGTTTTAGACTTAATTCTGGATGGCGGGGTTCGCAACAAATCAAACAAGGGTCCCGGGGGATCTGAGCTAGGAGGACTGAGACCAGGCTGCGAATCACCTTTCCTCGGTCTTAACCCCGGGTGGTGTCGTAAGTTTTGGGTGTCGGCAGGATCACCGAGAAATATTGCAATGAGGATGCGTGGGTCATTGGTGCATACAGCTTCGATCCATCGAGTGGATGGCACACAAACAGAGCAAAGGATGAGATGCACATGGTCAGAGACTATAGCGGTCCAGCGGATAGGTCACGTCACAAGCCGAGACCGGATGACGAGAACTGAATAGCAGAGAAAACCCTTTCAATCTTGAGTCCCTCCATGGACGACATAGACCATGTCACCATATAGCCCATCAGTGGCCGTTCATCGCGTCGGAAAAACCTCGGTCCAATTGGGCCCGGTCATATTGACCCGTTTAGTCTTTTGGTTTCGGTCTCGGTCTTGGTCGCAGTCGTGTTTGACTTTGATGCCAGGCTACGGGCCTAAAGTCATAGTGGCTGTGGGTTGGATACCCGATACCCAGTCCTTAGGCTTTTTTTTAGGGGTTGTACCAGTCCGGGAGACAAGATCCTTTCGGTCAAGTTCCGCGTGCGCGCTGACCACACCCCATCTTGATTCTTGAATAACCCGACTCCGCACTCAATTCTCGGGGTTGCCCTCGAGGGCCCCACAAGTCTATTTGGGTTGCCATCCAGCCCCAGCCCCAGGCCCGCCGAAAGTCGGAGGAAAGGGCCTCGCGTCTTTTCCGTCAAATCTGGAATGTGACAAGTTGACTGACATTTGTGTCGCTTTCAAATATCATGACTAAGTTCCAAACAGCCTCTCACGATAGCTCCTCCGTGAACACCAAGTCTGGTCTGGTTGTATGGTTGGGCCTCCGTGTTGTCTTCGCCGGGGCAGGCTCAACTGTTGCGGGTCGGTATCGTCGGTATCTGGAGAGTGGGACTAGATTTGGCCCGGGCACGATGAATTGCCCGACTCAATGAAGCCGAGGTAGAGCCGATTTGAGCAACTGAAATGTTAAAGGCCAAGGTGGCACAGAAAAGGTGGCCGCTGGAACAAGTCTTCCAAACATGAAAGCATTTGGACTCTCGATTTTCAACATCGGACCTGCTGTATTCTGACGTGTATGCAAAGATACGAAAGGGCTCGTATAGCACACGGACAACGTGTCTTGACTTGAGAGTAACCGGAATCTATGCCTGCCACGACTTTGACCTGGGAACCTGGGGCTCTCCGCAGCCCCCCATCTTCGAAGTGTAGTTGGACAGCGCCAGGGAGTTCCCCCAGCACTCCACCGGCACACAGACCCCGGATCCCTTTTGAATTTCGAGCGTGTGAACATCTGAGGTATAATGAAACCCAAGATCCCAAAGTCGGAGAAGATCGGGAGGGCATCACATTGCCACTTTGAGAAGGTTAACCTAGTCCTCTGTACCAGACCGTTCCTCTGGCTTCAGTCTCCGCGGAAATGCACCTTATTTGGTTCATATATCGAAATCGCAACTTGAGGCCATAGCCATCTGAGCAGAACGGACAACATCCGACGCACAATTCACGAGTGGAATGTTCATGACTCCGCGACGTAGGACGAAGCGTTCAACAAGCCTGGGACGGATAAAAGCTCTTTGCCCAGCAAATCTTGTCGCGGGAGGGCTGGGCTTGGCCGGCCTTGGCGGTGACCGGTGACCGGTGACCAGAATCAGCCGCTTTCGATCCCTCATCTTTCCATCCTTACTCGCGCGGGGTATGCGACCACCAAGAAGGACAAGGTTGTCTGTGGAGAAAGGCGCATGCGGGGAACAGAGCAACACTCGACTTTGCACTCGGTCAGCTCTTGGGTGACATCTGCCGATAGCAAAAGGCCAATGCACAGCATGAGCAAGCAGTATCACTACTACTACTACTACTATCGAGACTCCAGACTCCAGAGTATCCAGTGATCCACTATCCACGTAGTGCACAGGATTAGGTTCGTGGTGGAGATCGGGGTCCCGCGGACTCAAGACCCAAAGAGTTTCCTCCTCTGGGAATCACATACCTGCCCTTGTCGGGTCACCCTGTCGGCCCTGGGATCCATCCAAAGCCGCGAGTCTCATACGCCGAGCGGCTAAAATTTCCTTGAACACGGGACTGAGCTTGGCTGGACTCTGAGACACAGATTCGGGCCAACCTGATGGGTCTCCGCTCGGTGAGATGCATTGCAGAAAATGGGGATGGTACCTTTCGAGACACTGTACTGTAGGCGAAAAGATACAAGTCTGACCTTTTCCTCAGCGGGCTGGGGTATAGAGTCAATTGGTGTTCTACTAAATTGGGTGGAATGGCGTCAAGGTAAGATGACGCCCGACGCATCGACCACGTTGCTGTCATACATTTTTCGGTAGAAGTACAGTGTACTAGACTACTAGTACAGTAGTGTGGGCTTCTCCAGCTCCCGCTTCCCCAGAACAGAAGACCAGAGCAGTGATCGGCGGTGACTTTTCCCCGATCAGAGATACACGTTGCTCCTCCAAGAGACCGCGGACCATCGGTTTTGGACGAATGAACCAGGGACCTAATTCGGCACTATCCCTGCCTACCAGGTTGCGCGGGGTTGCAGGTCCAACCGTCGCTCGCATGTCTCAAGAAGGGAGCAACAAAATAAAATCTAAATCATAGAAATAAAGATTTTCGAAGAGTCATTCGGTCCATCTGACCAGTCAGTGGTCATGATGAGGCAGGATTTGACTCCACGACCCCATGAGGTTACTCCTCGGGAACGAGTGACGGGTCGTGGTATTTAGAGTCACTACTGTCCCTCCTCCTTGCCGGCTTAACTGCTCACGTGTTTGGCTTTATTTTGTGTCCAAGCCAGCCCAGACAGAGTAGTCTTGCTGACCAGCTTTTACTCTGAGACTTGTCTGGCAGGTGCTTGACGTGGACTCAAGTCTCTCCTCCTCGATTGTCTGACATAGGTGCCGAGGGCCCTCGAAGACGCCCAAGATGGGTGAAACGAAAGATCTGACTACCTCTCACGAGCAACACTCGCCCGATGTGGAGGAGCATATGAGTGTCGGGCAGTACATTGCGACTCGGATTTCGTCGCTGAAACCGCCTATGAACCCAGCGCCGAATCCTTTCAAGGCGCTGACACTCCTCAACAAGCAACAATGGATGTTCTTTGCAGTGAGTGATCAGGCGCAGCGAAGCTGTCCCCAAAGTGTAAATGCATGTCTCAGTGGACATGAATGCTGACCAGATCGCCCAACACAGGTCGCCTTTGCAGGCTGGACTTGGGATGCTTTCGATTTCTTTACCGTCTCCTTGACTACCTCCCAGCTGGCAAAGACCTTTGATGTCTCCATTACCGACATCACATGGGGTATCACCCTCGTGCTGATGCTCCGCTCCGTGGGTGCCATCATTTTCGGTATTGCCGCCGATCGTTACGGTCGTAAATGGCCGTTTGTGGTGAATCAACTGCTGTTCATCGCCATCGAGCTGGGTGGTGGTTTCTGCCAGACATACCAACAATTCCTGGGTTGCCGTGCGATCTTCGGTATCGCCATGGGTGGTCTCTATGGTAATGCTGCTGCCACCGCTCTCGAAGACTGCCCTCCCGAGGCCCGTGGTATCATCTCCGGTCTGTTGCAGCAGGGTTATGCGTTCGGCTACCTGCTGGCGACTGCCTTTGCTCGAGGTCTGGTCGACACCACCCCGCATGGCTGGCGCCCGCTTTATTGGTTCGCTGCAGGTCCGCCCGTTCTGATCATCGCTTTCCGCCTGTGGTTGCCCGAGACCAACACATTCCTTCAACGCCAAGAAGCTCGTGCAGAGATGAGGGGAGGCGCTGCAGCCTCGTTCGTCTCTGAGGGTAAAGTCGCATTGAAGCGTCACTGGCTGCTGTTGATCTACATGGTCCTCCTCATGGCAGGCTTCAACTTTATGGTACGTGATTTGAGGGTTCATGTTTCATGGAAAGCGGAACTTTGAACGTAGCTGATGCTGACAATTTTCCAGTCTCACGGCTCTCAAGACCTCTACCCGACCATGCTCGGTAACCAGTTCAAGTTCGGCAAGAACGCTGTCACCGTGACCCAGATTGTCGCCAACCTGGGCGCCTTGACCGGAGGCACCCTGTGTGGATGGGCCAGTCAAATCTTCGGTCGTCGCTTCTCGATCATTGTCATCTGTATTGTCGGTGGCGCCCTGCTCTACCCTTACACTTTCGTCACGACCGAAGCCGTCATGGCAGCTGCCTTCTTTGAACAGTTCATGGTCCAGGGAGCCTGGGGTGTGATCCCCATCCACCTGATGGAGCTGTCTCCAGGTTCCATTCGAACCTTTGTGGTTGGCACTGCCTACCAACTGGGTAACTTGGTGTCCTCCGCCAGTTCGACCATCGAGTCCACTATTGGCCAGCGCTTCCCTCTGCCTCCGACCCCAACCGCCGCTCACCGCTACGACTATGGCAAGGTCATTTGTATCTTCATGGGCTGTGTCTTTGCCTACACAATCTTGTTGACCCTGGCAGGTCCGGAGCGTCTGGGTCGGAACTTTGATGCGGATCACGATGCGGACCTTGCTGTTGTCGCAGCCCACCGTGGCATGGACCGCGACGGGTACCAGAGTGACCCTGAGAAAGGTACTGTGGAACAGCGGGAGTGATCTCGGCCGCTTTGGGGATTTTTTTTCCTGCGTTCTTCGGATCCTCCAGTCGCTTTATCCACTAGCGTGGTTTAATGTGTCTTGACACTTTTGCTCTCTGGGTTGGAGGGAGATTTGACTACACCAGAATCTCAATGGAATAAAATTCCTTCCTTGAATCCTTTTTCTTAGTACTAGCTATGGATGAAATGAGCTATGAAATTGTTGATCTTCTTATTTTTTGCAAAAAGGTTTAGACGGCTTCAATGTACTGTGTTTACCTCCATTTAGTCTTGAGATTGTACATTTGCCTGGGACAGGTACAGACCGGAATCCATCAACCAGCTTCATACGTGCAGTTTTCTATCCCACATACTTTATCGGCGGCCTACCTCACACAGGGAAACGATCTGAGAGGATCCACACTCGCTAACAAATTCCCCATCTTGGCTCGACTTCAAATTCAATCTGATTCCTTGCTGATGACGGAAAAAAATATGTCAGTAACCTTATGATCCCCATAAAGTGAAGAAAACCCCAGCCCCGGACAATAACCCCTCCCTACCACCGAAAGGAAGCTCCCCATCCGAATCTGCTTAATCTGGTGCTCCGCTCATCCCAGCCACAAAAGCTGGTCAAAGGGTTGAAGATTAAGTTCTCTTCATGCAGGTCTTTCTTCCCTTGTCGGTGATAGAGTGAGAGTGACGGAACATGGATGAGATGAGAGGGGCCTGGTAAGTGAAGAGTGCGGATGGAACTTACACTTTGAAGGACGGAGAGTGAGATGGGGGATCGGAGATTCAGGGCGTTGGTATCTATATATGGAGCTGGCCTGCCTGGCGCTACAGTGACTCTCGAATGAAATGAGTACGAGGTATTTTGAGATACTGCATTATGTGCTAGAAGCTGGAGGCGAAAGAGCAGGATGAAAGTAAGAAGAGGACGACGCACCACGTGCGGGATCATGTGAGAGATAGCAAGGCCTCTTATTGTGCTTCAGAGGTCCCGTAGGGAGGGGTAGTGTGTAACAACACCTTTGGACAGTAAACGCTTCGACGACAGTTGGAATTACCGATTGGTGACGCGGACGGGTCAACGACACAGCGCACTCATCTCTCAGCCATTTGGCGTAGAATTGCTGAATGCAGTATCACCAGGTTAGTGAAGCTAGCGATGCATCACGGCATTGTTTCGAGGTTTGTGCTCAAGAATACTATTGAAGTGAACATGGACATAGGCTAATATTATAGGTGATTGTGCCATCCATGTGCCTGCTAGGTTATCTAGGTTGCGGCCTCATAATAAGTGGCCGGGGTTTCTTCATTTCCTTGATTTTTCTCCACCGGGCTTGGACCTGGGTTGGACACTCGGCCTACTTTGAAAGTTACTTTGAAAGTGGCTTGCTTAATGCTGGTACTTTCGTCATTGTCACCTCGGCAGCTGCACTGGTGCAGGTGGTTGGCTGGTACATGTCGGCAGGAGGTATAGAATAGGCAAGGTTGGCGTGTCGCTATTCCTTAAGAACCGCTACCTACTCCGGGTTCCAAATACATGGTTACTCGATCACCAGTCACTGTTCAGTGTTTACTGTGTAGAGTGTTCTCACAGTCCCCGTCAGATTATTGTCCAATCCACTTTTGACACTAAAGCGCTCACAGTCTTACCAGAGCTGTAATGTATTAACAGTACGTTAATCCTACCGCATGCAGTGAGGCTTCCGTAACACATTTGCTGATCCATACAGAAGTTTTGTACATGTAATATGTATGTAATATTGATCATTCGCCACTAGCGTGAAATAACGTTGGAACAATTAATTAGTGGGCACGGTACTATTCATCCTAGCATTCAGACCATCTTTCAATCCAGATGTATCCCATTCAGCGATAATTAATAGTTCTGATCGTCAATATTGAATCTGCTGTACCAGATGACAACGCGCCATCAGGTCGTGCCCCAGAGGCAAAATAGGTTTACCATACTTCATGTGGAGGAGAATGCTCGTGCTATATTTTGAGTCACGAGTCAGAGATCGGTGCTGCGTATCCGAATCAAGCTTTACCTTAGCGCTGACCAAGAATTGACAAAGTGCAGGTGCTTCCTTCAAATCTAGGTATATCCATCTTGCTTGCATGGTCCAGCCGTGCACGCTCCCAGAAAAATTGAACTATGCCAAGGTACTCCATGCGCTTGGACGATGCAAAGTCCTGATCCATAGGAGAACCTTAACTGCCCAGAAAGAGCTCCGTCTTGATATGCTAGGCGCGCTTGTCTCCAACTACATGAAAAGCTTGGAACTCGTTTCCTGCTTGGAGGCCCGAGTCTATTTAGGCAGAAGAGTTCACTACTGGTCCATCACCGAGATTTCCAACCCGGGTGCTCCGATAAGGCTCCTCTGGTGATGGATCGTCATCGTTCTCGCTTGTTGGTGACCGTGCGCTGCCAAGATCTCAGCCTGACAGTGCCAGGTGCGTCGACGGGGAGCCGCGAGAAAAGAGAACTTCCAAAGTCAGGACGAACGAGTGCGTGGTGAGTCCAAATCAGCGAACCTCCACCTGCAGATTTGTACGGTACCTTGTCCGGCAATTCAATTTATAGTCCAGCTTGCGACATAGCCCTACCTCCCCTCAGTGCTCTCCCTGAGCATCCTGGTTGATATTGGGTTCTTGTGCCCAGAATCTGCTCTATTCTGGCCGAGTGGAGAATCGAATTACTTTAATTCTCGATTTTTCCAATCTCTTTTCCTCTTCGATTGCTTCCACTTCGACCAGCGGACGGATGAGCCCGCCCGTGATTCCCAACCGGTGGTCCGTTTGATTTGTGGCCCTGCTGGTGCTCTCTGCCGCTGCCGTTGCTGGGCGCATTGCCTTGCCGTCCTGCTCTGCTCAACTGCAGCTCTTTTCCTCACTTTTTCACGCTTCCCTTTGCTCTCCTCGTCAGCCTTTGCGACTCGCATCGTGTCGCTGTTCCGTGTCTCATACCGATTGGGTCCGGCGAGACCGACCTCCGACCGACACGACAGGCCCTCCCGTGCCAAGATCCACCCCCATCGAAGATTCCCCCCGTTCTTCCTTATCCCTTGTTCGGCTGTCTGCACTACTCGTCTCCCCCCCCGACTCGCTCGGTCCTGGATGAGTTTCGACTCCGCTTCCTCCAATGCACAGACGCTCGTCTGGCTCTCTGGTCGCGGACGACTCTGACAACTCTTCCCCCATACGCGCCTCCGACGATCATGGGACGGGTCCGGGCCTGGGCAATGTCACCGAGTCCTCCAACGAGAAATCGCACTCGAACATAGCTCGCCACGGTACCAGTTTTGATCTACGCCGAGATAACGGTCACTCCACGCCGCGATCGCGGAATTCCAGTGTCTGGCGCAACCCTGCTACGCAGCTCTCGACCGACGTCAAGACAATGCCTCCTCCGGGATCTCCGCGACTGCCCATGGAGGCATCCTCCCCCGAGAGTCGCCGCGCGCGTCAATCGAGTCTGCGCAGTCCCTGGTCACTCTCCATCCTCACAGCCTTGACAACACTGTGCGCTCTCGCCTTTCTGGCCTCGATTGTCAGCTCCTTTGCCACTCGACAGCAAGGGGAAGCCGGATGTGGTGTACCCATGATGAGTCCAACCTTCATCCGCATGTTGGAATTTGACACAGAACATACCCGTTTCGCCAGCAAATACAATCTATTCTTGTACCGGGAGGAGGGCGTCGACCCCTATACACAGGATAACATCGGGGTAAGTGGAAGACTTCTCGCGGCGCCGGTGGGCGCATTGGGCCACAGGGCTCGGATTTGAGGGGCCCGGGTCAGGTGATGGGTTGCTGATGATTTGCGACGCGTATCTAGCTCAATGGCGTCCCTGTGCTTTTCCTGCCCGGAAATGCTGGGAGTTATCGGCAGGTTCGCTCTTTGGCCGCCGAGGCTTCGCGACACTATTACGATGTGGTGGGTCATGACGAAGCCCGACACGCCGCCGGAGTGCGCAGCCTCGACTTCTTCATGATGGACTTCAATGAGGATATGGCAGCCTTTCATGGGCAGACCTTGTTGGACCAGGCCGAATATGTCAATGAGGCCATCTCATACATTCTGTCACTCTACCACGACTCCCGTCGTACTCGCCGTGACCCGGGCCTACCGGACCCCAGCGCCGTCATTCTGATCGGACATTCGATGGGCGGGATTGTCGCGCGGACCACCTTGACTATGGCAAACTACCAGGCCAATTCGGTAAACACCATCATCACCATGTCCACACCACACGCGATACCCCCGGTGTCCTTTGACTCGGACATTGTCCACACCTACAAGCAAATCAACGATTACTGGCGAGAAGCATATTCGCAGACGTGGGCCAACAACAACCCGCTCTGGCACGTTACCCTGATCTCGATCGCGGGTGGCGCACGCGACACCGTCGTGCCATCTGACTACACAAGTATCTCCTCCCTCGTCCCCGAGACCCACGGGTTTACCGTCTTCACCTCCTCCATGCCCAAAGTTTGGATCGGCATGGATCACCTGTCCATCACATGGTGCGATCAGTTCCGCAAGGCCATCATTCAGTCGCTTTTTGACATTGTCGACACTCGTCGTCCATCGCAGACCAAGCCTCGGGCGGACCGGATGCAACTCCTCAGGCGGTGGTACCTGACTGGTCTTGAGTCCGTTGCGGAGCGAACCCTCTCGCAAAAGGAGCCAGACACGCTTCTGACGCTGGAAGACAACGCGAACACTATCCTGTCTCAGGGCCAGCGACTGGTTCTCCGGCAACTGGGTCAGCGACACGGCCCTGATGTGCGCCTTTTGCCTATCCCACCCCAGGGTGTCTCTGGCAAAAAGTTCACCCTCCTTACTGATCAAACTTTTGACAAACAAGGCCACATCGAGGTTCTTTTCTGCAGTGTGTTTCCCTTGAGTAATGGCAGGTCCACGGTGTTTTCCATGAATTTGGACTTTTCTGGGGGCACTGTGGGCTCGACTCGATTGGCTTGCAAAAGCGCTGCCGAGGATGTCATATTTTTGCCCGCGTCAAGGGCAAACTCACATTTCCCTTACGATCGCGTGCCCCCATTCTCGTACCTTCAATATGATTTGGAAGATCTGGCAGAACATCAGTTTGTGGCTATTGTGGACAAGGCAAACGTGCCCTCCGCGGGTTTCTTAGTGGCCGAGTTTTCCGACAGCTCGGACGCGGTAATCCGTGCCAAGGTCGGGTTGGGCAGTCTGCTGAGTGCGGGCCTGAAGATGCGCTTGCCAGCGACTCGTCCGATGCTCACTGAAGTCAACATCCCCGCATTGTACTCCAGTCTGCTCAACTACAAGCTGAAGATTGAGCGCAAACCGCAACAGGAGGAGCTCTTCGCTCCATTGCTTCGTCAGTCAATTCCCGACCCCCATGAGTCCAAGTTCTTTGTCAATGTGAATGATGTCAACGTCAACTTGCATGGAATCGCACCTTTCATGCCGTCTCCGGTGCGCGAATCTGTCTCTGCAGGGGGTGTGTCTTTCCAACTGTGGACGGACCCGACTCCGGGCGAAACGGTGGACATCTCTCTGTCTATCGACATTCGTGGGAGTTTGGGTGAACTTGTCATGCGCTATCGGACTGTGTTTGCGGCCTTCCCACTTTTAGTCGTTGCAGTGGTCCTTCGCAAGCAATTCCAGATATACGACCAGACCGGTTATTTCATCCCTTTCACCGATGGCCTTGACCGGGCCATGCGATCCTCGTTGCCCCTCTTGCTGGTGGCCATGTCACTTCTGGCGACGTCCCTAGCTACCACGAAAGCCCTGCCGCAATCGGACGATCCTTTTCACTGGCGAACCAATTCCACCGAAACCCCTTTTGACTTTACCAAGAACGATCTACTGCTCGGCTCCCAAGACGCTTTTTTCTGGTTCCTCGTCCCTGTCTTTGGTCTTGTCAGCATTGGGGTTTGTGTTGTCGTCAATTACCTTGCGCTCTGCCTCGTCACGATTTTCTCGCTGGTGTACGGTGCCATCATTAGCAAGTCAGGCTATATCCGCCGAGAAGACCGAGGCAATTCGACCGTCTTCACAGCTTCAACCCCCCGCCGTCGCGTGATTCACACTGCCATTCTGCTTCTGCTCGTATCAACCGTCATTCCTTACCAGTTCGCCTATATGGTAGCCTGTATCGTGCAATTAGCGACCACAGTGCGCAGCCAATGGCACGCAAAGGAAACAGTGAGCTTCCCCCCTCTCGGTCATTTCTGCGCTGGAAAGCTGCAACGTTGCTGACTCGACTTTCTAGCGATCGATTTCTCACCTCAATTTTAACAACTACGCCCATTCTATCCTAATTCTGATGCTTTGGATTCTACCCATCAACGTGCTCGTCCTCCTGGTGTGGGCCCATAATTTGGTCGTGCACTGGTTCATGCCCTTTTCGTCACACCACAACGTCCTCTCCATCATGCCGTTCCTCCTTCTCGTCGAGACCATGACCTCAGGCACTATGATCCCTCGCATTACTACCCGTCTGCGCCATGTGACGTCCGTCATCTTCTTCGCCATCGCCATCTACTCGGCCGTCTACGGAGTCACCTACGCTTATCTCCTCCACCACATGGCCAATCTTCTAGCAGCTTGGTTCGTGGGGATCTATCTCGTCGGCAGTGGCTTTTCACCGAGAAGGTTGTGGCGCATCATTGACGATGATGAAGCTCCAGATATCTCTGGAAAACATGTTAAGAAGAAGCCATGAGACCTGTTTTGAAATGAAATGTCGGTGTTTTTTAACATCCCTTTTTCTTTTGCCTTTTTTCCCCAAATTTTCTTCTACTCTTTGCCGCGCCTACCCATAGAAAGTGTTTTGGAGTTGTTCGCTCTAAATTTGTCATGTACCATCATGTTCAGGGTTCTCGTGTGTCCCCTCTACGTTCTTACCAGCGGTTCTGGTGGGTGTTGTTTACCCGCTCTAGGGTTCTGTGGTATAGCGCATAGGAATCGGAGTCTAGCGTCTTTTTTTTTACTCTTTTTGGCTCGTCCTCCAGATATCTTCTTCCTTTTCTTCTTTTCAGGCTTCCCTTGAATTCGGTCACTAATATTGTATCGGCGTTTTCATTGCCCAGAGCTCATGGAAGCTGCCCTTTCCCCCTTGGTTGAACTTGGAAGACTCTCGATACCTTGAACGGGTCGGTTGCCAACAAGCTCGATGTGGAAGGGACTCGGTTTCAGTTGATTCCGCCGATGGTTCTCAGGGAACATAGACCAGTAGCCTTGGAGGTCAAGACGCCGTCCTTCTGGGGATTACCTATCTACGTCGCGAAGCGATTGGCCATGACATATGCGAAGCTTGGCGGACGAGGTCAATAGCGCCAGAACACGGGTCTTCCGTTCTCCTCTGGAGTGCATCTCGTGTCTTGCTGACTACTACAGATAGTAGTCCTGGTATGATACAAGCTTACATATCGCGCTTCAAAATCTTTTCAATGGAGAACATCGAATGGCCTTGTCAATGTGGCAAGGCTGATTCCAAGGACGGAGCGTCAATGTCAACGTAACATTGTGACTGAAGCAATGCACCCACCCGGTTCCTGCAGCTGTCAAAACCTTAAACCAACCAAGGCCAGGGTCCCAGGCTCTTCTGCATACGTGGTGTCCGATCTGGGGGCATTTAAAATTTGCATTCCATTCCATGTACCTGAATCTCTTTTGCCCATACTTACCACGGACTCATCGACGCTTCTCAGCAACAGCCCTTTAATTCTCACAAGACATCTTCCTCCAATCCTCTTTCCTTCTGGCTCTTCATCATCATAGGGCAAAGTGCGAAAGGTAGTTGCCGCGCCGATGATCAAATAAATTACCATGAGCATTCAATGCTTACCGATCTGGTTATTCTATTTGAGAAAACAGTCATTGTCAAACCAGCACGCCCAACATCACGTCAAAGATCGGACCTTGTCTTCGTTTTAGTCGGCCAGTGAGGAATCGCCGTGAAAAGAGATATAGGTAGACCATCACCAAGGGAACGGTGACATCGAACACTTTCTCGAGCCAGTCTGCGAGTTTGTAGATCTCATCTGCGATGGAATCAATTGTCCCACGTTTCAAACCTGTTGATATCTTGGTCAGTGACTACAGCCGGCATGACCCGGTACGAATTTACCACGTACATATGGCATGAACGGCCAGGGGGTCAACCTCGCGATCCCGAGCAGCCATGGCAAAGCAGAACTGTGTACGGACACAGCGAGTGGTCAGCAAGTGATTTCAAGTCTCAACTTAATTCTGAAGCGCACAAGATCGATCAGCCGCTCCCAATTTCATGCACTCAGGCCAAAGTGGTCTTCTCGTCTGAAAAGTTCGAGAAAAGACATCTGAATTACCGTGGGATGGCATGAAAGTTTTGACGTACTTGGGACAGCAAACGAAACACAGTCATCGACGGCGAGGGGGGCAGCAAATCCGTCTGCCATTTTCGATGAGACAAGACGAGAGGGACTTCAATTCTCTTTTTTTCTGGAACAAGCAGTTTTTGAACAAAACGTTGTTGAACGAGCTCGAAGAGTGGCTGGCGAGTGAAGAAGATTCTACTCTAGGACAATTTCACGAGGCCATACTTCAAACGGCGCTGGGTAAATTCCTTTTGAAACGTCTTCATCAGCCGCTCTCATTCCATCAGTCCATGCTAGTTCACGTTATTCCGGGTACCCAAGGTTTGGCTTGGACGAGTCCGTTACAATGGAGATATCGACAGAAATGATGAGTGATTCCGACCTTCTCGTCTCTGCTCGTTTGCAGTTCAAGACCAACCATGAAGGCAAAATGTGGACTTGTTCTCCTCCCTGGTGTGAACAGGATATCTTCTCTTTACTTCTCTCTTCGCCGGCGGCTTCCTTACGTCTCTCTTGCTGCTTCGTGTGCCCGTAGACTGAAGTATCCGTGCGCATCTTGTTTCCATCACTTTCCCCCTCGCACATACTCTGATGCTGGCCAACCTTGCCTTTTGACGCTGGCCACGAACAGATGTATCAAGGTCGTTCAATGCACTGACCGAAGTGAGCATCTTGAAATAAGTCGCCTCTACTGGATTGCACTCCATCAGACCTAGATCAAGCTATGGAGCAATGGTGCTTGCTCCTGAGACATGGCGCCCTTGTCTCGTCTCAAAGTGCCTCTTCTGCTTCTCTTCACAGATCACCCAATACCTTGGTGACGCTTACTTTGCTTCCACTTGCGCGTGGGCCTTGATCACCCTCATCCAAAGAGGACGACCTGAAGGAAACAGATTCGCAGCGGCCTCGAAAAGTACTCAGTGGCTCAGCACCCATGTTAGCTTTTCTTCGTGATCAGCAAGTAGTCCTCATGAATGGCTGGACCTGGATTTATCGTGTACTTCGCGAACGGAATAGGGCCGCGAACTTCTGCAAAGCTAAGCCGCGTCCTTACCTCGTCTGATGGAGATGAGCACTTGCAGAGCTCGTGCGCGAGGAAGGATTCTCGCATAGAATCGGCAGTGTCGCCTGTGTAGTCAGTTGTCAGCGATCTGTCTCCCGTCTGTATTCCGAGTATCCCACGAAAAGCACGGTATCGAGAAATACCCTAGGCGAAGAGCAAGTCATGGCCCACGAGGTCAAACATGGTTAAAGTGGTAGATGCGTGGAATGAATAGAGAAGAATATTTCCTTATCACCAAGTTCCGACTTTTCGGTCAAACCCCTTTGATAGATCACCCCCTCTATCTGTACACACATCGTACTATCCCGCGATAGATTGATCCGATGGTCTTTCTAACGGTTTTTCCCGCTCCCCATTAGCCCTGTGGGAGTAGACACACGACGTGCACCATCATGTGGGTTCGGGCATGATTGGAGGAATGATATCCTCTACGATTCTTGCTGTTGGTCCATCTTCAGGTGTAACGTGCCATATGCATATCCGTTGGATGTTCAAATAACTGTCATTAAAGTAGACAATCGGCCGTCCTACGCTAATGTTGAGAGAAGGCCAACCAATGGAATATGCATGAACGACGCTGATTCAGAGACAGATCGAGAACGGAGAAGTATTCCATGACCGCGATTGAAATTGATGCTGACCCTAAAATATAGACTTCACTATGAAAGGGGACATGCAAGGGGTTACCGGGGGAGGGATCACGGCCGACGAATACGAGGAACTCCATTGAGGTTGTCCACATGCAAGAGCAGCGATGGGTCCGACCACGGATGAAAAAGACTTGTTGAAAGTAGATAAAGGGGGCCCCTTCGAAGGGCTTGAGGGCTGTTATCATCGATGGGGCGCATTCAAAGACGATGCGGATCCCGTATCCACCCCCAGGTTCTTAATTTCAACAACAGACTACTCCCAGTGCAAGAGATACACCAAGTCCACACCATAGCGACGAGGTTTTCCACTTCACTGCGTCTTGCTAGTTCGCTAACTCCCAAAACTGTGACTCTGGGCTGTTGACAAACAAACCTCCATGATGACTTCAATGACTCGATCGCAACGTCAGCACCCAGACTTTGGGTTCTCCCTTGGATCGCTAACTGGCGGGCGCATCCCAATCAATGGCTAGACAAACGCCACCAACTGGACAGTTTCCTGCAAACCTCCCCATTCTGTGTTGGAACTCTAATCGCCCCCCTTTTTTTTTCGGTTTCATTTCCCTCCTTGAGATTAGTCGTGTCATGCTCTCGTTCTCCTCTACCGAGGGGAAATTTCAGCGAATCCAAGGCACGGAATCAGTAAGTCAATGTTGAGCGAACAAGAGCAGTGCAGCCAAGCCACTGGGGCTCTCGGATCGTCTCCGGGGTTCAGCAAGGATACCTCGTATAGCCGGCAACCACACAAGTGCACAAAGACATGGATTTGCTGCCTCATACAATTCATGAATCTGACACGTCACCGATGAGAAAAGGATTACCAGATTACACATGAATACCCCAAAAGAACATCTGTCCAGGGTCACGCAACGCAATGTGGTCTGTCGTCTGAGGGGGAAGAACTCAGAAATCTGAGATGCCTTCCAACACATGAGCATCCTACAGGCCGACCCTGAAACAGCAGGGATGCATCCGTAGTCCAGCGAGACTGCAGCCCGACAAAAGCGGGATGCAGCCTCGTACTCTACCGAAAATTATTCTTTTTCTCTCGTCTGTCGCCTATTTTTCGAGTAATGCCGTCTCCGAAGTCCTATGTGCAGTATCTTGAGGTCCGAAGGTAAGTCGTGGGTATCTGATAAGTTTTGAGCGATATAGGCGGGTTGTCCTTTCAGAACCCTTTATTTCCTGAAATCCGCACTGAGCGTCTCGGGAGTCAACATCGATGACTAGAACATCTTGACAGCCCGCCTCTGATTATGAATCTGAGCACTTCCTCTCTTTCTTTTCTTTGAGGCGTGCAGGGGTAGAAGAAGATTTCCAATGGGGCTGAATCCCATCTGGATACGTCAAGCGATGAGTGATTAGCTGCGGTCAACTTGAAACAATTGGGGAGCGGTGGATGTGATGCAGGGGACCCTATTCGGCAGGGCACATGGGGTACATGTGAGATACCTCCTGAGGTACGAAGTTGATGGAGTTTCCGAGTGTTAAAGGGTTTCAGCCTCGAGGTTACTTTCAAGTCCTTGGAAGCCCACCCTTTGATGACCCTGGGTAGATCGGTCTTTCTTCCTACCGCTGAAGTATTCACAAGAAGATCGCAGGTTGAGACTACAGCTAGAACAGGACCACTCAATAATGCTGAATCCGGACGTTTTCAGCCAGTTCTGCTCATTTCTCAGCCTCGGTCTTAATCTCGAATTCTGGCTCTGGAGATCGTGTAGTCAACGTGACCGCGAGAAAGTGTCCGACTCTCTCTCTCTCTCTCTGGAGCTCAAAAGTCATTATCCAGGCCCACCTGACACGAATCATGCTCCAGAGATCTCCATTCGACCATTATTATTACGGTTCTAGAAGACGTCAACAGAAAAGAAAAAAATCTCTGAAGATCTGCAAACCCGGTGATTGGGTGTTTGTAGGGCTGGTTGGGGACTGCGCCACCGGATCATGAGCAGTGGCGAATTCGGAAGCCCCAGGCCTCGGTGCCGGGCCCCGTCGAAGGACCCTGGAGCCCGGAGGCCTCACATCGAAAGTTGCATGGAAGTGCAGTGCTCGGTAGTGCGGCAGTAGTTTAAAGGATTGGATCTGATGTCTATTAGCATCAAGTGACTGTCTGAAAGTTGCGGCTGTCAGGTCAGGGAGTACTAGTAGAATTCATCATTTGACACAAATCAACATGCAAAAGTGGACAAGATCGACTCTGGTGCTATGTGCCATCTACGCAGTGCTAGTACATTACTAGATACAACGGAGTTCATTAGGTTGCCCCCCTGCTAAACAACAAGCACTCTGTTGTGTTTCATCCCCGGATTTGAGGAGGTCTCCATCCTGAGGCATCACCCTTTCCCGTTGATCATGCATGTAGACTGCGATACCCCATGTGCGCCGGAAAGACCTCGGCCGATCAAGACCTAACGTGATACTGTACTTGGGCCCTGACTTGTCCCAAAACAAGAGCGATGTGAGTATTCTCGATATTCTCGGGCCGCACATGTTGTAGGTTGCACCTGGACTGTCTCCAGGGCCGAATGCCGTTCAACTTTGTCGCTTGGGTTGATAGACTACGTTTTGGGCCTTGTCTGGCAATAGACAGAGTAACGGTCATTTAGAAGCATGATTCTCGGCCGGGCTGCTCGTGGTGCTTGAATCCCTCGAGAGGACTGCCTACTAGTCCCTACTTTACCTAGTACCTACTCAAGAGATACCTATGAATTCACGGTCACTCGTGTCCGGCGTCTAGATCGTGCAGCGTACCTGGCCGACGCCTCCCTTGAAGCAACAGTCTGAAGAGCAGGACTTCACGCATAGACAAGTGGCGAATCTTGATAATCAAAGATGAAAAGGGTTATTTAGATTTTACCCACCTTGTAGGTTCGTTCGGTGTCACCATGCCGATGGTGGTTCTCGGAGAAAACCGTACCCATCTCCACGGCGGCAAAAAGCCCAGCAACAAGGTATGCATCATTCGAAAAATTTTCAGTCTCTCCCCCAGTCCGAACACAATTCAGTTGTCGGCAGTCTCTCCGCCAAGGCAGCCCGCCAATGATGAAACGGAGGTTGATCAGGCAGGCACCCCCTCCACCCAATCAGTACCGTTTGTGCAGACCCACTGACTTCCGCCAACGAGCTAAGCCTCTTCCGGACTAGCGGCACCGCAGCAGCAAGCCAAAAAAAAAAATTTCTGCGGTTGGGCGGCGAGGGGCCACACGATAAATATCTTCCCCCCCTTCTAATCGCACCCCTCCCTCCTTCACTCTCCCATCCTCTTCCCACCCCATCTTTTTTCTTGGGTTCTTTCTTTCCTGTTTTTGTTCTTTTTTCTGCACAGCCAGGAAAAAGTCCTCTCGCCCCAAAAGTTCTTCTTAGACTCGCTCTTCATTTTCAGAGCGTTGCTGCGTCTTGGACAGCTGACGCAGTTGGAGCCACTTTTCCAGCTCATACCGAGATACCCCTCCTCATAGAAAAAATCTCTTTCGTTTCTCCTTAATTTACGATTTCCTCCCGTCACCACACAACTCTCGCCCATCATGCCTGCCGTTGACGTTTCTTCCGTTCCTGCTGTCTCCAGCAAGGAGGTCGCCCAGTCGATCGCCGTCCTCGAGGACCTCATCAAGAACCTCAACGTCTCTACCTCCGCCGATGAAGTCAACGCTGCCGCCAGCAACCTGGCCACCCTCTTCAGCGGTCCTATCGATGAGCAGGCTCTGCCCCTGAAGGCCGTCGAGACCTTCAAGAAGCAGCTCGCCAACAAGAAGGATGCTTTGGCTCGTGAGCGTGCCTGCGAGGGTATCCGCGCCATCGCTTCCCACACCACCATCTCCCCCGGTGTCGAGCCTCACTTGGTTGACCTCCTCGGCCCCGTCTTGAACGCCGTCGGTGACAAGATGGTCCCCGTCAAGGAGGCTGCTCAGTCTGCCGCTGCCGCCATCGTCCAGGCTGTGAACGGTAACGCCGTCAAGGCCGTTGTCACCCCCCTCATCGACTCCATCCAGAACGCCCAGAAGTGGCAGGAGAAGATGGCCGCCCTCAAGTGCCTCGACACTCTGGTCGAGACCGCCCCGGCTCAGCTCTCTTACCAGGTTCCCCGTCTGATCCCCGTAATCTCCGAGGCCATGTGGGACACCAAGGCCGACATCAAGAAGGCCGCCTACTCCACCATGGAGAAGGTTTGCGGTCTCATCGTCAACAAGGATATCGAGCGTTTCATTCCCGAGCTCATCAAGTGTATCTCCAAGCCCGAGAACGTCCCCGAGACCGTTCACTTGCTCGGTGCTACCACTTTCGTTTCCGATGTCACCAGCCCCACCCTCGCTATCATGGTTCCCCTGCTGGACCGTGGCCTCGTCGAGCGTGAGACTGCCATCAAGCGTAAGTCCGCCGTCATCGTCGACAACATGTGTAAGCTTGTCGAGGACCCCCAGCTGGTCGCTCCCTTCTTGCCTAAGATGTTGCCCGCCCTGAACAAGAACTTCGAGACCCTCGCCGACCCCGAGGCCCGTGAGAAGACCAAGCAGGCTTTGGACACTCTCACCCGTGTTGGTGATGTCAAGGACGGCAAGATCCCCGAGGTCTCCACCGCTGGTGACATCGAGACCGTTGCCGGTATCCTCAAGGATATCCTCAAGGAGAAGAACTTCGAGGACCGCATTGCTTCCTCCGAGGCTGTCATCAACTACGTCGGTGCCATTGCTGGTCAGCTCGTCGACGAGAAGGACTCCGACAACACCACCTGGACCCAGAACGCCCTCCCTTACATCGTCGCCATCGTCGGTGAGGAGGCTGCCAAGCCCATCGCTGAGGCTCTCCGCAAGCGTGCTTCTCCCGATGCCGCTGCCGCTGACGAGGTTCCCTCCGACGAGGAGGAGGGTGAGGATCTTTGCAACTGTACCTTCTCCCTTGCCTACGGTGCCAAGATTCTGCTCAACCAGACCCACCTGCGTCTCAAGCGTGGTCAGCGTTACGGTCTCCTCGGACCTAACGGTTCCGGCAAGACCACCCTCATGCGTGCCATCAACAACGAGCAGCTTGAGGGTTTCCCCAAGAAGGACGAGGTCAAGACCGTCTACGTCGAGCACGATCTTGACGCTGCTGACACTGAGCTCACTGTCATTGGCTGGACCATCAAGAAGTTGAATGAGGTCGGTCTCGAGCCCGTCGAGTCTGAGGTCCGTGACAAGCTTGTCAACGAGTTCGGTTTCCTCGAATCCCAGCTCGATGGCTCCATCGGTGCCCTCTCCGGTGGTTGGAAGATGAAGCTCGCTCTGTGCCGTGCTGTTTTCGAGAACCCCGATATCTTGCTGCTCGATGAGCCTACCAACCACTTGGACGTCAAGAATGTTGAGTGGCTCGAGAACTACCTTAAGTCCTCCCCTTGCACCTCCATCATGGTGTCTCACGACTCCGGCTTCCTGGACCGTGTCATTCAGCACGTTGTCCACTACGAGCGCTTCAAGCTGAAGCGTTACCGTGGTACCCTCTCCGAGTTCGTCAAGCGTGTCCCCTCTGCTCGCTCTTACTACGAGCTCGGTGCCTCTGAGATGGAGTTCAAGTTCCCCGAGCCCGGTTTCCTCGAGGGTGTCAAGACCAAGTCCAAGGCTATCATCCGTGTCAGCAACATGTCCTTCCAGTACCCCGGTACTCCCCAGCCTCAGATCCGTGACATCACCTTCCAGGTGTCTCTCGGCTCTCGTATCGCTGTCATTGGTCCCAACGGTGCTGGCAAGTCTACCCTTGTTAACGTCCTGACTGGTGAGCTCATCCCCACTGCCGGTGATGTCTACCAGCACGAGAACATCCGTATCGCCTACATTAAGCAGCACGCTTTCGCCCACATTGATAACCACTTGGACTCCACTCCCTCCGAGTACATTCAGTGGCGTTTCCAGACTGGTGAGGACCGTGAGACCATGGACCGTGCCAACAAGATCGTCACCGAGGAGGACGAGAAGGCTATGGACAAGATCTACAAGGTTGACGGCACCCTTCGCCGTGTCGTCGGCATCCACTCTCGCCGCAAGTTCAAGAACACCTACGAGTACGAGATCTCTTGGGCTCTTGGTGACAACGTCGGCATGAAGTCTGAGAAGTGGACTCCCATGATGTCTAACGAGAACACCTGGTTGCCCCGTTCCGAGATCATCGTGTCTCACCCCAAGCAGGTTGCTGAGGTTGATCAGAAGGAGGCCCTCGCCTCCGGTCAGTTCCGTCCCCTTGTCCGTAAAGAGATTGAGCAGCACTGCGCCAACTTCGGTCTTGATGCCGAGTTGGTCTCCCACTCCCGCATGCGTGGTCTGTCTGGTGGTCAGCGTGTCAAGGTCGTTCTCGCCGCCTGCTCGTGGCAGCGTCCCCACATCATCGTCCTTGACGAGCCCACTAACTACCTTGACCGTGACTCTCTCGGTGCCCTTTCCAAGGCCATCAAGTCCTTCGAGGGTGGTGTTGTTATCATTACTCACTCTCGTGAGTTCACTGAGAACCTTACTGAGGAAGTCTGGGCCGTTAACCACGGTGTCATGACTCCCTCCGGTCACAACTGGGTTCAGGGCCAGGGCTCCGGTCCCCGTCTTGACCAGAAGGGTGATGACGACGAGGACAAGTTCGATGCCATGGGTAACAAGATCGTTGTTGAGAAGAAGAAGAAGCTCACTGGTTCCGAGCTCCGCAAGAAGAAGAAGGAGCGTGCTGCCCGCCGCAAGCGTGGTGAGGAGGTGTTCTCCGATGAGGACGACATCTAAATTGTTTAGACTTTTGCAACGATGCTCTGATTATGGAGTTGATGATTATGAATTTTCTTCGTCTGTTTCTTTTTTGCTGAGAACAAATACATTCACCTTGTTCAAATCAATACGTTTCATTGTAGATCCGTAAAAGTTATGGTTGAAGTATCGATTTGGCTATCAATATTTTCTTTATGACTGAACAATCTTACGATGGACTCCTAAGGCTGTTCTCTCGAACCATATCTTGCTTGCCTTGCTGTCTTGAATTTCTACGTGCGAGTTGTCTCTGCGCGTAGGTCAAGCCTTTGCCTTGCATGGCATATTCCTCGTACCCAAAATACTGTAGATACTAGACCTCAAGTGAAAAAAACCGAAGTCGTCGTAAATCTACAATGCTTCATTACGCACACCCTCGAACTTGATTAATCTTGGATTCTTCCAAGGTTCCCGTTATGATGATCATCGTCAAAGTATTGCCCGTTCTTATGGCCGCTTCGTACGATTTCCGTTCCTCATCCTGCCTTCTCTCAATGTCACCCCTGTTTTGTTCTTGTTTCTCCTTCACGCTGAGCGCAGACTGAGTCTTCTGATGAACAGCATGAACAGCGATAGATGTGCACTGTGCATGGCTGTTCGGAAGAGTGAATTCTCGTCCGTCTCCATTCTCTGGGCGAATTGAGGAACTGATGGGACTCGAGCGACAGATTTATATTGTCTAAGTAATGGAAGAGAACCCTCTTGCTGATTCAGAGGGTTGTTTTCCAGGTGTAAACGGGACGATTAGGCTCGAGGAGTCTCTTTGATGCATACGGATTCGGGATAGCGGATCAGTGCCTTAAGAATGGACTGCTTGTCTGGGCTACGGGCATTTCACTAAGCAACATGCGGACCACGAGAGACTTCTGAAAACCAGGTATATGATATTCCATACCGTCATGCCTTCGGATCTATCATCGAGCCGTGAATCAAGGCACTTGGGAACAGACGGCAAGTGTTCAAGATGCGGAGCAGGCCGCAAGTCAAAAGACAGTTGATCCGTAGTTGAAGGACCCCTATAAAGTCCGCATACAAAATGGCCCGTAGAATCACTACATCCATTTAGGTAGGTATTGTAGTTTACCAGAAGAGTCATGCACAGAGAACCACAGCTATCGCCTGGCTCACTTCACTAGTTTACGTAGAGTGGGTTCATTCCTGGATGGTCTTATCGCCCGCCGCGTATACCCTCCAATTTTCAACTTGTCACATTCCATCCGCGCTCCGACAGTCAAAAGTGACTCGTAGCACGAGGACTTCTACAATTCGCTAGTTCTCTACAGGCCCAACCTTGACCCGAGTCCTCTCTTGCAACTCAGCAAAGTCATTCAGAGCTTTCTCTCTCCTCTCCGCTTTGCGCTGCTGGACCTCGATACTTTTGAAGCGCTTCTTTCCACCAAACTTGAGCTTGGTGATCATGTCGGCCGCTTGACCACGTGTCAAGTCGTCGGGTCGTAATTTGCCTTGTCTGATGCGGGCTTTATTCAGGAGCTGAAGCTGTCCTGCAGTGGCGGGATTCTGTCGCCACGGCTTCCATGATGCAATGTACCGCTCGTCGAATTTGTTGCTTGCGTAGGTGTCTGCAGCCCGGACTGCGGTCTCCAAGTCCTCCCCTGATGCGACGCGCCGAGGACGCGTGAACTGTGGCGTCTCAGTAGCCGGATTGTTGAATTTCATGACGTGGTACACATTGTACATGTTTTTTTCCTTTTCGAGACTTAGCCATCCAGATGATTCTGAAAGTAGATATTTCTCGTCGCCGACGCGGACCCAAGAATTCGGACTGAGTGAGCGGATGTGCTTCTCTGAGCGCGAGTCATCCAACAGGTCGTAGATACTATCGTACTTCGTAAATTGAAGACTAACGTCTGGTTCTGCTGACTCCGCGGCTAATGATTCAGAAAGGCGTTCTTCTTCTGCTGGTCCCTTCTGAAAATCATTGACTGAAGACTTGTTGAGTACTTCATCAGGATGAAGTCCAAAGAGTGTCGGTGTTGACAAGACACCAGTCGCCAGTGTGGCAACCATGTCAATGATGTGACAGTCCTTCTTCCCGGGGTAAAGACGCAAGCCACGTCCGATCATCTGGATAAGAAGATTTTTGGACCTCGTTGGTCGTGCAAGGAGAACACAGTCAATATTAGGTATATCTGTGCCCTCCGTGAACAGACCACAGTTCAGAAGCACGGGAAAATACTGGTTCCTGAACGCTTCTAACTGCTCTGACCGCACGGTCTTGTGAGTATTCGCAGTGATATACCGCGCATCTACGCCATGCTCGCGGAATCTAGCGGTGAGTTGCTTCGCATGCTCAACATCGACGCAGAATACCAGAGTTGACTTTCGATCTTGAGCGTTAGCCATCCATGCCCGCACTGTGATGTCATTTGTCGTCGCTGTATTGACGGCTTTGGAAAGAGAGCCAAGAGCGAAATCGCCAAACTTGTCCTTCTTGACTTCCGAGAGGTTGGCTTCGGACTTGACCGTGGTAAAAATTGCATTTGACAGCCAATTATCACCGATCATGTCGACATAGTCTTTGTGATAAACGATGTGATCGATGGCAGCTCCAAGTTTGAGACCATCGAACCGTGCAAATGTGGCCGAAACACCGACTAGGACAGGCGCACTTGCCGATGGTTCCTTTAGGCCAAAGTGCCCCAGAGCTTCACGGTATGATCTCGCCACAATGTGATGTGCTTCGTCAACAAGAATCAACTTGAAGAGATTTGGATCGAATTTATGGATGCGTCCTCGCGCAAGCGTCTGTACTGAAGCGATGATGATGTCTCCGTGCCCCGTCGCGACGCTGTTTCCCATTTCAATCTCCACAATTTTGTCGGGGTACGCAAGGCGACAATGCTTCGCTGCCTGTTCAACCAGTTCGCGTCGGTGGACGATGATCATCGTTTTGGTCGCTTCGACACTGCGCGGCGGGATGCGGCTGATCAGCTGCGTGAAAATCACCTTGAAGGCTTGTTCTTAGTGGGAGCATTCATAAGTCATAATTGAATACGTACTGTTTTCCCTGCGCCAGTTGCGAGTGATATGCCGAGACGTCGGTGGCCCTCATCAAGGTATTTCAAGACTGATTGGATACATTCTTCCTGATAATCGCGGAGCACAATGCTCGCCGAGCCAGTCGAGGGTGTTTGCGTATGATTCAGTCGAGCACGGAGGGATGCCGGCGACCACAAAAGCTTCCTGGGTGGCCTCGTCCAAGATCGCGAGACTGCTAAGAGCCCAAATCTCCGAATGAATTCCATGACTAGATCAGAAGATAAGCTTGGAAAGCTTTATAGAAGACAACCAAACATTGCAAACATTCCTTATCGGCCGTCGCGATAACGTCAGTCGCTGTTTTGGTGGTGGAGCTATCGCGGAGCGGATCTCTTTTTTTTCTCTCTCAGCTGGGTCGAAGTTGGATCATTCTGCCTCTGCAAGGTCACTTTTAATTCACAGGCGCAGCTGTGATGTCCTCGCCTCCGGTTCGTTCGGATGCACTGGGTATCTGCAAGCCCGCACCATGAGCAGTTCCGAGTCCTCCTTCGCGCCCGATGAAGTTTCCGATTCCGAGTCCGCGCTGAGCGTCGATCAACAACCGCACCAATTGCGCACTCGACGTTCTTCTTCCCGGGTAGCTGCTCTAGACACTTTACCAGACGAGGAATTTGATAGCAAGCCTGCGTTGTTGTCTGATTTCGAAGATGGAGTGAGTATTGACAGAGGACCGCAAGTCATCAGTCGCGAGAACGAATTCGGCCCGTTTGATGACATTGTCGAGAATTTGTCGGCCAGAACTCTCGGATTATACTCCTCTCTCCTTACCGAGATCAAGAACGATATCAACTTTTCATCGACCAAGGAAGATGAAGAATTATACAATGTCCACCAGAATGGCGCGGTGATCTGGACTGCGACAGAGAAGGAAGTTCTATACAATGTTCTTGATCGGAAAGGCAAGAATGGAATCAAAGAGATAGCTGCAGCCATCGGTACAAAATCCGAACTCGAGGTGTTGGATCATCTGCGACTCCTTCAACAAGGTCTCCAAGGTCAACACCGTATTGGGCGACACGTCAAGACGATTGTCATGGGGGATGTTCCTGGCGCCGCCGAAATCAGCGAAGCATGCTGCGCCGAGCTAGACGAGTACGCGCAAGGACTGCGATCCAAGGAGGAGCTCGCAGCCGCCATTGCTGGCCGCACGCGCTTTGGTGAGAATTGGAATGTCGACAGCGATCGGGCTGAACAGCTGCTGGCAGCTGATGAAAATGTAGCCCTTCGCGGCGATATACAATTACCAGCCGGCTTGCTGAATCTTCCGACATGGGTCAAGCTTCAGCAGCGATTCTTCATGAACTTTGGAGGCTCGAAAGAGGATGACAATTGGATGAATCTTGTGACTTCCAGGAAAGAGTCGCCGTCTCTCAGTGGAGAGGCGCTGATGGACCTCTACGCTTTGGCCGTCAGCATTACTCGTCGACTCATCCAGTCTGTCCAATTTATCGCCATGAGTCGCATTCGAAGTCAGAGTCTACATGGTCGTGAACGAGCCAATGCGGTCCGTCGCAAGGATGTAAAAGCTGCCATGGAGATTCTAAACATGCGCCCTCGGCGGGACAATTTCCTTCTAGACGTTGCCCGAAACAACGAGCTGGTCATCGAGGACAGCCGCAAGACCAAGGGCTGGAAGACTCGCGAGTTGAGCTACAATGAGGCCGAGGAAATTCTCAATGGTGAAACAGACTACTTTCGGAAATCCGAGACCGATGCTATGCCTGGAGCCGCAGCAAACGACAGTGACGGAGATGAAGAACTTGACGATGCTGAAGACGTTGAATCTGACGAGGACTCGATCCAACGTGCGCCAAGTCACGCTCAAGATACAACCGACCATCTCTCTACAACGTCTTCAGAAGTCTTCTCGACAACTTCAGACAGCGACACAGAATTCCTAGACCTCGAAGAAGAGCACGCCGACACTCTCGATCGCGAGCACAGTCGTGTAACAGAGCTTCACCTATGGCAAATGCTCGGCAAACCCCCTCCGCCAAAACTCGAAATACCCATCGCCACCGAAGAAAATGACAAAGAAGCGTTTCGCAAACCCCCAGCCGAGCGCAAGGCTCCTCATGAACTGGTCGATTGGCGAGATCGTGTGTTGTATCGTGGTGAATGGGAGGAATTTGGCTATGAAGCCGGTGATGTAGAAGAGGCGCTGATTGAAAATCGCCGCAAAAAACGTCGAACAGAGCAATTTCTCTCTGCTTCAGTCGTCAACAGTGAAGACGACGAATCTAGCGAAGATAATGATACCCATCGCCCGCAACTCGGAGCGGAGGAGCACACGCGAGTTGAGCCTCCAAAGTATGGCTCTGCTGGCTGGGAGGCTTTTCTTCAGTCATTCTTAACGCCCGGAGAAGCTCCGTCTGCAGGGCCTACGACTGATTGACCAGCTGGCTCGGGAGTTCGATGGCAAAGGTGACGGAACTCCACGTGGACATGCATAAATAGTTAGCGATACCTTAGTGAACCACTTCATTTAGTACCCACATCGCAGTGAATTATTTCCTTAGACGTTTGTTTACTCTAGACGGGCCCAGGGGCAACCAAACCATCGCCCGACCCTTCACGCAATCAGTCCATCGACGAGGTAACTGAATATTAGGATTCCGCAAGAGATGAGCCTTGGCCGTTTTTAAGAGATCGCTTCACCACATGTCTGTGCTACAAGAGAAGACTAATTGGAAAGCACCCTTATTCAGATTCAGCTAGAAAACTGAACAACCGGGTCCCCGCTTCCTATCCTCCATCGCTGATAAGGTTTTCCACAGCAGGAAAAGAATTCAAAAAATTGACTAGAACTCCGTAGAGGTACCAGAATACTGCGCCTTTTCCCAAACAGACAATAAGGTCCAAACCAAGACGATTCATTAACACCAGCAGAGGCGGGCAAATTTCCATTCAACAACGGCGCTCGGCTTGTTCACCCCTCATACACCACACTCCATGGGATATCATACACATGTTGCAGACAGGTAGAGGGCTCATAGGTCAAGGGCTTTGTAATCGGCGCCTCCATCGGCGCTCAAGGGTTGCACATTCGGCTGGGCTTCCCCCACTGGAGTTTGGAAGCCGTAGGTGTTTCCGATGCCAGCAGTGGCGGCACCGGCAAGCATGGCGTTGGTATGTTCGTTGGGACCTTGATCACTGACAACCTTCAAAGCTTCTTGAGCCTCCGTTACGCGCTTCTTGAAGGCCATTCTGTCCAGGAAGAGTTGGCGACGGGCCTGCTCCAATTCCCGACGCTCGGCCTCGATAATCTCCTCCATTTCGTTGAACTGCTGCAACTTAATCTCGAACTTCTGGAGAGTGACATTAACAGCAGCTCCAACCAGACGAGTCATCTCGCGCTCTTCGTGAGATGCGAGAGCCTCTGCACGGGCCGCAGAGGTTGCCAGAGCCACAGTGGCCAAGGACTCCCTGGGCTTCTGCAGCAGTTGCTCTCCGTCTCGGGAAGAGTCTACCTCCATAGAATCCTCAGACTTGACGCCTTCATTACCCGAACCCGAACCCTTCTCCACCTGGGCACGGAGCTCCTTGCGAATCTCCTCGATGGATCGGCCGGCCGCGGCAGCAGCAACGGCAGGTTCGGCCATTTGAGCGAGGAAAGTCACTACTGACAGGGCCGGGTTCTCGGTTTGTGTAACCGGGTCGCGTGAAGGACCGGATCGCAGCTCTGGGATATCCTGGACAAACTTGTCCTCGATCTCAAGTGACAAAAATCTCGTTACGCATTCCTCGCGCGTCCGCGTACCAACGTGGTTGGCAATTTGTTCCCAGTTGTCGTCGAAATTCTCGAGAGCTTCGAGCAGCAGCAATAGCTCTGAGTCAGACCAAGGAGCATCCTTATCGGGTACCGAGGTATGGGCCTTGTCTTCGAGTTTCACGAAATCGGACGCATTGTGACTGGATGGCATACGACCCTGTAGGAAGCAGTTGGGGCACAGGTCGTATTTGGTGTCGGGGACATTGGCATTTGCGGACGTTGGAGCTGCTTTGGCATAATGGAAGCGGAGTCGTGTGCAGTCGATTCCACAAGAAAAGCAATGGACCTTCTTCTTAGGTTCGGAGATTTCGATTCCGTTTGCTGCCTGGCCATTAGTCTGTTTTTCCTTGTCCTCGGCAGACGTCACATCTTTGCCTTTGTCGTCGTAGATGTTGCGGCGTAGCTCCAGGTTCAAATCGCCCTTCGCGGGAGTCGCTGAGGCAGCCCGCTCGGTAGCAGCAAGAGCTTTACCAGAAGTGACTGCTGGCTGAGGTCCAGGCTGGAATGGCTGCAGTCCGCGAGGGGTATCGGCAATGACGCGGAAGTGACCAGTGAATGGAGGACCGATGTTGGAGGGCCGGGATTGGGGGTCAACCTAAAACGCAGAAAGTCAGCAACAGTCTACAGCCACCATTCGCAAGGCCGATACTCGCCTGGTAGTTGATCAGTCCCCACTGCTCAAGGAAGGAGTGCACGCGCATGATCGCGCACACGTCACCGGCAAGGTTACGGCGACAGGCGGTGACCGTCAGGTATTCAATGGGGTTCAAACGGTAGGTATTGATCATGAAATCGCGGTAATCTTTGTATGTGGCAGGGGTCTTGCTTCGATTGCGGCCGTTGAAGAATTCAGCGAGGGCCTTCTTTTCGATCGCATTGATGGTGTTCATGTCAAACCAGGTGGCATAGCTAGGGAGGATGATGGCGTGTGTCTGTGAAATGAGTTGATCGCGAGCCTTGCCCTCTAGTGCCGATTTGCTGGGCACTGGCTGATCTTCTCCAGCAGCATCCTCCATGCCTTCTGTCGCCGCCTCTGGAGGCTGTGACTCCCCCGCGGCATCGTCTAAACCCTCGGTGTCAGGCTTGGCGTCGGTTTCGGTGCCTCCCATCTCCTCATCCTCCGGTTCGGCATCGGCGTTCTGTGCCTTGGGCGACGCAGGGGCATCAAGAGGATTGTCGAGCCCAGCAGTGGACTCAGCTTTCTTCTCTGGGGAAACCTGGCGTGATTGCCCTGTGATTTCTTATGTGAGCCTTGCTGCCATGTACAGGGTGAATCAACGGAGCAGGCATAGTCTGACCTGAAGAAGCAACGCTGTCTGTGCCAACCATTTTGTTTATGTTGTCAGGGTTCGATGTTTGCTCTGCTGAAGAACCATCCATACCAGTGTCGCAAGGTCGAGCTGTTGGCGCGGGCGATAGAAGATCAAACTCCTTGCCCTCTATTTCTTTGTCGGAGCGCTGCGCAATCAACGATGCGTATTGGGACTGGAACCTGCGGCTAGATCTATGGACGAAGGAAAACAGTAGCCCGCTCGGATGACGGATCGGGCGACGCGAGGATAAGCGGACAAGTTATTGAAATACGGAGGAGGTGGATGTCGCGACACGGAAAACTCGCGGTCGCTGTGCCAAGCCATCCATCCACGCTAATCCCAGAATGGAAGGGCAAATTACGGGAATTGTTATGACTTGGTGCCTGGGCGCCTGAATGCTCGTGCCGCCGGCTCTCTAAACTTGAACAATAACATGCTTTAACTGGTACTTTACTTAGACTTGGAAGTTTTTGGCTCACAGTCAGAAAATGGACAGTCACTTGTAATTGACGACATGGAATGTGTTCTAGCGCGAGACAAATCCCATCGATAATTTTTTTTTTTTTCAGATAGAATATTTGTGGCCTGGACTAGAATCTCTCCCTCCTCGATATCACCATGCAAGAGGCTTGGACATCCGAGCCCATGGGCAGCGAGCGATTTCATAGGCTGTTGAAGATGAAAGCTTCCATCATTCAAATGGCTCTTTGCTTCGTGTTTCTATCACCTTCGCGATCGTAGGGCGAGCGTGCTGTCGCTCCAGCCATGCATTCAATTTGGGGAACTCCTGCGCCAAATCGATTTTGAACCAATCCATGATCAAGTACCAAGGGATGAATGACAAGTCCGCATAGCTGAACTTCTCTCCTACGAGATATTGCTTGTCTTGCAGAAAATTGTCTAGGACTCCAGAAACACGCCGAATCTCTTTGATATAGCGCTCGGTGGCGCTCTCGATCTTCTCCGGGTGCTGATGTGTAAACCACACTGCTTGGCCGAAGTAAGGCCCTTGGCCCGACACCTGGAAATGAAGCCATTGTTTCGCGAGAAAGTAATCTGCTGAGCCTCTTTCGAAGCTGATTTTGTGCTCCGTGTCATATGTCTCAACGAGGTATTCAACAATAGCACCAGACTCCCACAGCGTCAATCCGGTATTGGGATCTTCGATGGCGGGCACTCGACCATTCGGATTGACCGAGATGAAGGGCTCTTTTTTGATGACAGCGAAATCAACATGCTCTCTGGTGTATGGAATACCGAGCTCCTCTAGCACAATGACCACTTTCCAGGGGTTGGGGCTCGGACCATGGTCGTAGATCTTGATAGGCTTGAGTGACATGATGGTTCTTGTGAGCCGAAAGTGTGAGTTTGGTTGCTGTGGCCTGGACTGAGCCAGTAATAGAAATCGAGATTGGGGAACGTGTGAGAGAGTCGTGTCTTTGGAGTTTCATGGCCTCATTGCGTCTTAAGTAGACTCTGCCCAGTCGCTGGGCGGGTTTCTCGGTGGCTGTACGCGTGCATCTGCTATGCGCATCCTCCCTTGCGGAAGCAATCGTCCTGATCCCGTCTGAACCTGATTTCAAAGCAGGTTACAAAGCAATATTAACATCGGACTTTGTGTAAGCCGGATTGATATCGAGTCACTAGCAGATCCATCTTGCCCTGACAAGAGTGCGCTGGGCAATCGGGCAAGATTCGATTACTAATATCTGTAAACATGTTGGAAGGTCCCGATGCCCGTGCTAGGGGAGTGAAGTGACCACTGAAAGTCAATGAAAGATGCATGGCACAGAAAGGGATCAATTATATACAAAACGTTTGGTCAGTCGGGCATGGAAAATCCCCAAAAGGTCTGATAGTAGATAAGTATGATCGCCATGATGCAATGTATAGATCTCACCCATGCAGCTCCGGGATATGCTTTTTCGCCCCCAAATTATGAGGGGCGTAGCCTCTTTCGCCGATTCGTACTAATCGACTCGAGGGACGCCAGCTTATGCTCCCACGCATATTTCCTTGAGCGTTCAATTGGCGTCGTTCGCGGATGCAAAGGAAGGCTAAAACTGATGCAAACTGACGCGACGACGATCAGCGGCACCCCCAAGCCCACTCCTAGGCCTATCTCGAGACCAAACGTTGACTGGGAAGAAGTGCCGCTCTCCGAAGCTGTAGTGGATATCTGTGGTGCGGCTGATGATGGGCATATAGAAGATGACTGAGCGATTGAATCTGACGAGGAATTCGAATTTGCAGACGCTTGTGCCGAGGAAGTTGGGGACTGGGAGGATGCTTGGGATGCGGATCCGGCGAAGCCCATTGTCATCGAGATCACAGGGATATCGATGGGTGAGGGTATCGAGATGGCATTTTGGCCCGTGGTTATGTTGACGCCAGAGCCCCCAACCCAAGGCCATGTCACACCCTTGGTGAGTGAGCTTCGGCCGGCCCCAGAAGACCCATTTCAGAACCGTGACTAGAAACTGGCTATTGGTTGCTTCCAGGGGCAAGGCCGGCGAGAAATTCATCGGTCCAAAGTTAAGACAAGCGCTGGCTTCTCATGACCAAGAGCTTTCCATTCGTCCACACATCACCACAGTGGTCCAAGGTAGGCTTGAGGTTACCGCCAGGCTCTGCTCACAGGGAGCTTTGTCGAATGACAGGGCCCTGCTGGCATAGAGAGCGTATGGATCTTGATCGGGGCTCAGCTTCTTCCGCGACTGGGCAGGCTATATCATCTATCATCTCGCACATTGCCTGGAGTCCGATAGCCCATCGCAAAGCTGCGAAGTCGAGCTTCAAGTCGATCTGCGATAATGATCCTCAAAGACGTTGTCCTGTCCAAGTATAATTAGAGGCTGATGTACCGTAGACATGATGGTACGAGCCCGTGGTTATCTGTCTGACACGGGTTGATCACCATAGAGACACAAACCAGCCCCCTGCCCTACCCCGGGTCTAAATACCTGTGTGCCGGTAACTGGCCGGCGCGTGGCTTAAGTACGGCTGAGCGGACGGGAAGCCCTGTTCTCCACATCCTGTGGTCGTTTGCACTCGAACAAGCTTGTTTCATATATCTGACTGGCGAGTGTTAAGTGAAAAGTTAGAAGTCGATCCATAATATTTGTCACGATCCAGCATCTACGAGTAACAGATACCGAGACGGAGTTATCTTGTAACTCTTGTTGACTTATATTATAAGATTAGAGCTGCTCTATTCTTGAGTATACCAATCCAGTAGCAAGATAACTTTTGGGGGGTAGCTACAAGAGGTGCAGCATCACCATAGGAGATAGGGATGAGTGTGAGATTGACTGGCTAGGAGAGATTCTATCTAGGCTATAAATTGCGGTGAGACGGCAGTATCACATGCCATACGTTCAGCCATCAATTTTCATCACATCAAGTCATAATCTTAGCAAGACCCTGTCTTGAACCCTGCCATCAAGACCTCATCTAGCGGTCTAAAGGTGGGGAAACTGAAGAAGTGAAATATGACTGGAACCTAATTCGGTTCGATTGTCGAGTAAGAAGCTTAAACAGATGAATATCACAAGCGTGAAGCCTAAGTTCCTATACAACCTATCTACTAGAAAGTGGATTGTCACGCTCGAATTAGCAGTAGAGAACTTGTTACTCAACATGACACAATCATTCAAGACTAGGTTAGACATCTCGAAATGTGCGTTAAACATGGCCTTGAGGGCATTTCGAGGAGGGTACAGTCACAAGCACAGCTGGATGGCCCACTTCGAAGGTCGATGATGGAATATTACTACTTGGGCGTAGCCCATAAGTCCGATATACCTCCAGAATCTCTCTATTATCTGAGTTTCATCTGATCTGTAAGCGCCCGCACATTGTTGGAGCAGAAATGCGTTGGTCACATCGCTACTGCAGCACATGCTCTCTTCGCCGCATATGCAGTATTTGTAGGTGATCTACGAGAAGGAAAAGAGAAAGGTGAAAGACAACTTGATTGGTGTGAAGAAGATGGGAGGAAGGTGAGGCTATCTGATGCGTGGGTTTGTGGGTCCCTCGGTGGTGAGTCAGCAGAATCATCCAAACATGCAGTTCAGCTGAACTCTCACGTGGCTAAATCCTCGTAATATACCCCTCCCCCCGGCGCCCCCCAAATGCCTCTATTTCTATAGCCTATATCTCGTCATGTCTCGTCCCCTGGTCCTTCAAAAATGGAAGATCCGAGTCTCCCACGTCGTGACGTCGAAGTGCTTAGTCGTGTCCAGCGAGATAGAGATGATCACCCAGGTAAAGGGAGATCTACTATCGCCGACACCGACATAGTGATCCACCAGCCCACATATGAGCTAGGAAGTTTCTCTCCTCCTTCCTACTTCAATTATTCAAGTCGCCTTTCACCTTTCTCTTTTCCTCCCGTAGAGGATTTCTACGAATATTTAAGTGACTAATTTTCTGGTCTCTCAAAGACAACTCTCCGACTCTGGTAATCCTATTCCTGACGCTTGATGGGTATGCTAAATGATCGAGCTCCTTTAAGCTTATAAGAGTTAATAACATAACGCCGTCTCATATTCCAGAATGGCGGATGGTGACAGATATCCTTGGTAGATTCTGCACTTACTCTTACCTACCTGGCACCACCTGTACCTGTGATAATTGTGAGACAGGTCCAGTAAGTACATACGACCACAGGGTGTGGAGAACAGGGCTTCCCGTCCGCTCAGCCGTGCTTAAGCCACACGCCGGCCAGTTAGTAGTATGGTGGGTGACCACATGCGAATCCTGGCTGTTGTATGTTCTTGTTTTTGCGTTTTTGCCTGTCTCTCTCTATTCGTTCTTCATCCGACAGTCATATTTCGATTGTTTATACACAATACACAGAGCTACTTCACTGTGGTTATGCCTATGTGACCGCACGCGGCAGCCCTGAACCATGTCAAAAACTATCCACAGAAAGGTGGTGGTTGAACGGTTGAACACCCAAGACAATGCGAAAACATCGCCCTGGCAGACAGCGGCATAGCGCCAGATATACTTTCATTACGGGTGTTCCCAGTCCCATTACTAGTGTTCGTACGGGACCCATTATAAGCAAGTCACCCTATGACCCTAGTACAGTTGTTGACGCAAACCTCATTAACGGTGTCTACTCGGTAACTCTGCCGGAGGCGTACCTCACTCGCCAGGCCGATAATGAGCCCCGTTCCATCCATTAGTTCCGCAGGATACGAGGTCCACATCTATGGGTGGGAGTAAGCATATCTCCGAGGGGTCAATATTCGTCCGTGTAGTCACCAGATAGAAGTTCCTGAAGTATATGAGAAACCACTAGAGCGTGTTCTTAGCATGGACACTTTCTTAGCTCCCAAAAACTAGAGTATGACAGGAGACCTACCTAATCGCCCTCTACGACTGCAGGATTTCCATTGCCGTACCATTTGACCTATTTGGCGCCGCTCCCTGTAAGTGTGCCGTTGCAGAATTTGATTCCATTCAGAAGGAGTGTAAAACTCCAGTGAGTGGCCACTTTTACACCAAGTGAACTTTGAAGCAAAGCAGAGGATTCTTTGTCGAATACAGTAATCAAGTGGTAATATTGCTTCACGACCTGACGTAAACGCCGCTGTGACCAACGTGTGCGCACTTGTCTGCATTGGTCTCGTGTCTGTGTGACGTGTGTACCTGAGTAGGGTGAGATCCTTATCGCCTAGTGAGAGTGGCTGTGGAAACGTAGCAAGCTCGGGCATCAACTACTACAGGGGATCGAAACTCCTTGAGGCTATGCAGCGAGCGGAGCAATTGACGAAAGAGGACTAGATTTGCGCCCGCGAACATAGTCGTACTCTGCCTTGTAACCAATCGCTCACAGAATCATCTTGATGATCACCTCATCTGGGTTAGCCCAGTTTGGCCGCTTGGACGTGTCAATTGACCACTGCGCCTACTTTGAACTGGATCTGGCCGTCTCGCCGAAAAAAGCCGACTTGAGTGGAAAGCCTGACTGAAGTCGGGTAGAACACTAGTCGAGATCAGAACCACGAGGATGATAAGGCACTTTGATACCAGACGTAGAGGACATTCAGTTTGTGTCTTCCCGGAAGTATTGGCGGCACGCGGAGATTAAAAGCGACCGAACACTCGTTTTGAGTAATTTGATATTAGCCCAGTCCTCCCAAACCACGGTACATCAAAGTATCCATGCTGTTGTCAGTGGGACAAAGCAACAGGAATGGACCCGAAGCCACATCACTGGTTGTGCCTGGGTATAATATATGGGCAGATTTTGGGTCTGGAAACGATTCGGTGCGAGGCTTGACAATGGGTAATGCTAGGCTTTGCTGGTGGCCGAAGGTTCAGTCTGAAAGTAGTACTGGACGGCGGACGCAAGACTGCTGTGTAGATAACTAGGTATTGCATTGGCCAGTCCACATCTCTACGATCACTCGATAGTCAACGACTCGACACAGCTTTGCTTTCTCCCTAATCAGTAAACTCAGAACGGGGCCGTATTCAACCAAGAGCAATGTCTTATGACATGAAATGGAATGGTGTTCAGTATTTAGTAATCATTAGACATAGATTAAACTTTAAAGCAAGAAAACTCCACCGCCACGCAGCTCTGTATGCACATGAAAGAGCTGTATCCTTACACAGTACACATATCCGCAAGACTAACTTTTCATCAACGTGTCCCGCCTGGTAGCTCTGCTGGAGGTATACCCCATTCGCCTGGCCGTTCCTTGGTTCCATTCAACTCCGCAGCATACACGTCTATCAAAAGAAAGTCAGCATTTGCCCTAAACCCCTCATTATTCCAAAGACGGGAGGAAATCCTTACCAATCTTGGGATATTGATTGCTTTGCGAGACGGGCGCACCATAATAACGCTGTTGCGAAGCGGGTGCAAGGTGGTCTTGGGGAACTGGGTGCTTGCGCCGTCGCCGGAAGATGAAGATTGCTGCAATTAGGGCTATTATTCCTAGAACGCCCACACCGGCACCGATTCCAATTCCCGCCTTCGTCCCCGAGGAGAGACCACTCGTGATTGTGCCTGGGGCGCTTGTGGGCGATAGAGTGCTTTGCGTAGATGAGGACTGGGTTGTGAATGATGAAGATGCAGATGAAGATGAAGGTGTAGACGAAGACCCAGAAGAGGAAACATGTGATGTGGAAGTCTGTGCGGGAGACATTGAAGAGAGCGATGTTGTCGTTGTTGCAGGAACGAAGAGACTCAGGTCAGATGATTCCATGGCAATCAAAATAGGCTGTCCCCAAATCGTGACTGGTCCGACAATCTCTGTACTGGCACTTGTCTCCTGGCGTACGGTAAGAATCGTTGAGGAATCCGACTGTAACATTGAAAGACATCCGGCATAGATGCCATTGGGGCCGTCAACACTTGAAGCATAGGAGTATCCACTGGAATTGGGGTCAGTATGAACGAAATCCTGGTTTCAGTACGTTAAGACGAGAAGTGAAATGACACTTACGACAGACAGCAAGCCGCGCTGGTCACGCCTCGGTTGATAGCCTTATCGGCGGAGGTATAGCCAGAGGGACACCATCCTGGACTGAATCGCTGGGTTGGCTGCACTCTCCCATAATGATAAAAGCCCGAAGGCCAACAAGCGCTGTCAACATGATCCGCGGTGGCGGCGTTCTGGACAATAAGACCCCCCGGCACAGCGTTCGCTGCTTCCGGCTCATATGTCCAGGAGCTTGAACAAGAGGCAGGAGGTGTGAAGCGTGAGACCATGGGAATGGTCATGGTCATGATGGAGGTCGTCATGGCAGACGCCGCCGTCATCGGAGCGAAGTTCATGATAGATTGGACGTGACTGATCACCCTCTGACTCTGCTGATATCACCTCTCTTAAGACCTCTTATAACCCCAGACTGATACAATATAGATCGATCTATGATGGGTCTCCTGGGTCTCCGAGGGCCCTTATAGAGACAGACAGAGCAGCGGCTAAGGAGTCAAGTGAGTGATCCTTGTACCTGAAAAGGGCTCGAGGCATTGATGATCAGTTCATCTGCCGACCTGGACCCCTGCGCCCACCGGAAATTGCCAGGTAGCTTGCATCACGACAAAAATAGGCACACCTGGCTATTTGCCCAAACGACGACTACTTTCAATAGCACATGCCCTAAGGTTTCAGCGCAAGCGCTCGCGGCGTCAATCCCTGTCGTCGTAATGTTTGGCTGATTTGGCGCCATTCCCGTCACCGTCCCACGGATGCTGTTTACCAGGCACAAAGAAGAATGTGAAAGGGCTGATTCGAACAGTTTCTTAAAAACCTTCACCGTAGAGAACATACGTTAAACCGTCGAACTCGAAAATCTTGGATGTTGACAAGTTCTTCAAATATCGAAGTAAATGATCGTCTGATTCCGTCCAAAGTCCGTGTGCCCGTGCTTGCATTAGTCTTGTGTCCGTGTGTTTGATCGGCGAGGTCCCGACCGCTCAGAGGAGACCAGGGAACAGTGGGACCAACAGACTACAACAGTCACGACTGATCAGTCCTGCACTACTCCTACAGTCGTCCCTGACAACCTGCACTTACTACTTAGTCACTTTCACATGGGAGATGTGACGCGGGTACTTGACCAACAAGATTCGAACGGGGCGAAGCTCCCCCGGAGCTGAACTGACTCAAGAGGACTAGACTGGCGCACGCAAATGGAGTCAGGCTCCGACATGGAGCCAATCACGTGTGTAATGCGGGAGATGGCCCACCCATCACGCCGAGCTCCGGCCCCCAATGCCACGACAGTCCTGAGTCGACAGATTCGACACTCGACAGAGTCGACACTGATGCTCCGTGTCCACTCTTTCCTGCGCTTGGATCAACAAACTTCAGGGTGCTGCCGGGGGATCAGGGTAGGACCCTGAGTCAGGGCGTCTCGGCCCGTTTGGGAACTTTGAATCTCCTTTCTGTCTTGGTCCACCAGCGACGGCCCAAATGCGCCCCGAAATGGTCAGACAGATAAGGTGACCGATGTGTACTTCATGCCCGGCGCGCGGGAGTCAGAAAATAATGGAATGAATGCCTATAGTGCTCAGATCGGCATGGCCGTACTTTTGCCTGATCCCAGGGCGGCCCACCTGAGCGACCGATGAACGTGCAGCCCCGCCTCGGTTGGTGCGTTAGGAGAACGGCGCTAAACCCGGGTCTAATGACGCTGGCTAATTCTAGCTAGCCGATGGGGAAGAGACGGACCTCGAACTTGTTCCTCCTTCGCAATCGCTTGACTCCCTACGATATATCTTCTTGCGCTGTTCCCTACGTGAATGCCAGAACTGGATCCTCGGAGATGGCCCAATGGAGTACGGCGTCGAGAAGCCGGAACATGAAAATGAAAATGATCCGCAACCTCTTTCTCGGGGTGCTTTCGATATTCGGGCTATACACTCTCTGCAATAGCTTGGGTACGTTGGTCGGACATGACGCTGCGTGGTAGTACTTGTGAATTCGCAAGGACTGATCCGGACCATAGCTGGACCTGCAATGTCCCCCTTGGGTGATAGACGACAAGCGCAGCCACGGCCGACAATAGGCAAAGTCACAATGATCTACGGCAACCGCTCGATATACGAGAGAGGCCTGAAAACACACGAGGAGCATGCTCGCCGATTCGGTTACCCAGTGTCTGTTCTTCGCAAACCCACGTTGAGCGGCACGTACAGCAAGTGTGCGATCCTCCTCGCTGAAATGCTCCATGAGTTGGAGAAACCTGCAGACAAGAGACTCGAGTGGCTTTTGTAAGTTGTGGCAGAGAGGTCTTAACCGAGTTCACAGGGTATGAATCCCTAAGGCCTAATTCATACTTCTAGCTGGTTTGACAGCGACACGGTCCTGATGAATGCGAATATGCCCCTCGAGGTCTTTCTGCCTCCTCCGACTCTCCCAGATGTTCACCTTTTACTCACCAAAGACTGGAACGGACTGAATAATGGCGTCTATTTCATTCGAGTCAACGAGTGGTCGGTGAGGTTGCTTTCTGCAACGATAGCCTATCCTTCAGTCAATCCAGACGTTACCCTCGCCTGGCAAGATCAATCCGCCCTGAGCAATCTTCTCGATGAGAACGAATATTTCCGGAAACATACAGTCTATTGCCCACTACGATGGTTCAATGCATACATGAGGTCGCCGGACGCTTTGAGACCGAACCCAGATTCACCAGAACATCTTCAAGTGCACCCAGGAGATTTGCTGGTGCATTTCCCCGGGACCCCGAGCGATCACCTGGACCAAACGCTAACGCCGTATTTGGAAATTGCGGAAAATCACGCTGCCGAGTGGGAGCTACCCTTGGAACAAACTGGTTATATTGAAGAAACCAAAGAATTTTGGGCTAAAGTGACCTGAGAAGAGGGCCAGAGGTATGGAATCTCGAGCGCGCGTCACCGCTCGATGTGACTCAGAATGTGTACATGTATGTAATGAACCGACGGGTACAGTTCGAGAATAGGCCTATCTTAGCTGCTGTGCGGCGGCCATTGCTCGACATCGTCAATTGCGCTTCTACGAAATACCTTATTTGTAAATAACGCACGATGCCAATTTCCAAAGCGCTGCATGTTTGCTTTAATCTGTACCGCGATACGACATGTATTTTCGTTGCCTCCATCATCGCTTTCCATCTTGCATATGATGCCTCAGTTCCTGAGATCTCCATGAACAGAATTCATATTGTGCGTCGTCGCCAGATGGATGGGGAACGCTTGATGGAACGGGGGTGCTCGCTCGAACGCTGCGGGCTAAAGGCCCAGAGTCACTGTGAGTCTAAGCCTCTACAAGCGCTTGTGAGCACTAAAATATGTCAGGGCAAGCTTTCGATCTCCCCCTTGCTCTTCATTTAGTAAGAACAACAGCTGGAGAGTCTGCTATTGGACGTTGTGCGCGAAAACTCCGACGCTGTGGCTTGCGCCACCTACTCTGCTACCCTTCGTTGCTGGAGAATCATGTCAAAATAGTACACCAACAGAAAATAATACATGGTGCATTCTGCAATCTTTGCGACGTGTTTCCACAGAGAATATCTCAAGAAAGGTCGAAAGGTCTCGGAGAAGCTTTTGCGGCAGAGGAGATTGCAAGGAGATGGACTCCGCCCAAACAAGACGACTTGAAGTGCGACTGATCATATCAAATGCCGTCACCTACGCGCTAGACGGGCTAGGGCATTCGCGAGTCAGGCCAGATGCTTCTCGTGAAGCTACTTTAGCAGCCCCACCGAACACAGTAATAGCGATAAGCGAGCCGAAATAGGGACGGCAAGACGCGAGACGCAATTCGCTCAGCGCGAACGAATGGACATGGATTCAAGCGGCTACAGCCCCAAGTTATTTCAGGGCATCACGACTACGTCAATCAGGATCCGGATGGAGATTGGGGGCGTTGTTTTGGAGAACAGACTAGGTAGCGCGAATGAATGCACGTTACTAAGCAATTCACGAGTCATGGATGTCACATGAAATTGATTCGTAGAATGAGATAGTCTGGAAGAAGTCTTCATGTATTTTGGAGAGCCAATGACACCTGTATAAAGGCCAGAGCTGTTCTTTTATTGCACGTGAACAAAATACCTTGCGCGTAGCCCGTGTCGCCAGCTCGTTCCGAATACGATCAACCTGAATTGTGCCAGAGAGCCTTAGATCGCGGGTAAGCCATCACGACCTTGTATTCAAAAGCGCCTTATGCTTGTCCGAATCAGAGCCCTGTGTGTTGGCGTAGCAGGTTGGACTTTCGCAGAGATCTGGCTCCTATCCTAGGATGTCATTCAACATGGTAAGTTTACCTACGTCCGGTAAAGGTTGTCATCAATAATTATATTCCGAGATTTCGAACTACTGCTCAAGGCTACAGAGAGGTATTTCCGCTGGTCATTTGCAGTCATTATATTACTACACTAAGCCCGGGCATTTTTATAACTTTTGATCTCAGTACAGCTAGGATGCAGCTTACAGAATAGAACCGTGGTATGCCTCCTAACGCCCCAACAGCATCATAATCCAGGCTTATGGTATACTTGAATCGTCAACTCAATCTCGTCGACTAGCCTTACACTCACATCCCTCGATTCTACCTAGGCCCCGGCTTATCGGTCGTTACGATGAGACTTTGCATTCCGGCACTAGTTTTCAGTCATTGAAGGTCCCGACTCTGTCATACATGCATATTTGATTATCCTACCTCCATAGCTCAAAGTCAGAACCCCAAAAAAGCTCTCAAGATCTCGGCTCCCACCAAATTGATATCTTGCTAATTGGTAATTTCTGATCTACATTGCGCGTTGGGTCCCTTTACCTTACGCCATGCCCGGATATCGGCCTCGGTGCAAACTACTGATGCCGAACTTCGGTCTCCGCCATATCCCCCGTTGAAAGATAAATGTCTCTGACATTCTCGTACCTCTGTGAAAATGCGTCCTTCTATTTTGACTTTTGACCAATAAGACACCGGCTTATTTAACTTCTCCGTCCGACCAAAGTTCTGGAATATGAACTTTCCTATGCATCTTGGCCATCGATCCTCTTGGTCGGCTTTCTTCCAATGGTCCGGCCCGCGGGTTGTCCAAGGCCCTCGTCGTGGGGTGAGCGGATTACTCCAAGTTGCACTCGTCGGGACTTGCACGTATTTTGTTGCGAAGAAGGTCTTCTGGTAGGCTTGCCTGAGATTCGACCCTTGAATCTTTGTCCTTTAAAGAAGTCGCACTAAGGCCATCTCTATAGCGTGGACCAACGTCCTTCATGAGGCCAGTTCGATGATGACTGAGCTTCGCCCGACCTGAGTTTACATCATGCAAGCCAATAGTCGGTTCCAATCCGGTCAGGTAAGAAGGCAAAATAATTAATTCGCAACTCGTTGGATGCATACAGACCTCACCCACAATGGCTCGCCTCCCCGACTATGCCATATCTTCTGCCGACTCCTCAGATCACGAGACACGCACCTGAACCCAGTCAGTTACCTGCTCCCAACAAGATGAAGGCTAGATATACTCCACTTCTTCTCTAGGCTTATAAAAGCAGATCAATCAATCCGACGGGAGAAACTCTGTACATCGGCATATCCGAGGAATCGCCATATACCAAAGATGATTTTACCGTCATATTGTGATCTTAGTTTCCTCCAGACTATGGTACCGTATGAATTATAATTAGAAACATCGCAATTTGTGTCCGCCAAGTCCATCAAGTTAACATGGAAGCACGCGAAGATAGGGTCGGCTGGCCGCGACTGCTCCCCAGTATTAGGGGCTACTGGGAAAACGTAGCAGACCCAAAAGAGGGGAGAAAGGAATGGTGAGATTGTATCTGGTGAGAGGTACCTATCTAAGCTACGAAGGTAGTATACGTGGGCGCGCACCACGCTAGTGACACGCCTGACCACCAAGCTATCTCAACACCCCCCTAGACCTCGATCCACTAATCTCACTCAAAATATAAAAAACATGAAAAGTAATCATATAAATATGTTAATAACGCCTTAATATAACTTTTTAAGCTCAAAAAGGTGTTTAAACCCTTAGAATTAAGCTCGCTATAAAGGCTATTAAATCAGAGCTTTTTTATACCTAAAAGGTATAGAAACCTCTCGAATTAGACTCGCTATAGCGGCTTAGTAAAGCTATCTACGGCCTACTCTGTAGTTAAAATTTTAACGAATTTATATATCCCCCTAGAGACTTAGTCTCTAATATAATAATATTTAACGTTAATATACTTCGTTCGTTAGTATAAAGTATAGCTTTTAGTAAGATAAATAGCGCCTTAGTTATCCTCGTAGATTATAGTAGGAAGTTATAAAAGGGACTCTATATTAAGTTCCTTAAGGAAAAGCTATAGCTATAATACCTCTTATATAGCTAAAGATATAGCGATATACTTACTTTCTGTAGAGGAAAGAGTAATATATATTTACTTTTTATAAGCCTAAGTAATTATACTATTTATAAGCTTAAAAAGGAAGCCGGAGGTTAATATACTACTATCCGTATATTTATCGGCCTAATCTATATTAACGAATCTAAAAAGGAGGTCTAGTAAATAGGAATACGCGATAGTAAGTATTTTAGAACCCTTAAGATACTAAAAGATATACTTTAATATAGTTATATACTTCGCGGAGGGGTTATACGTATATCTTATAAGCTTTATAACTATAAATATAATATCTAGTCGTATATTAACTATTAACTAAATAAGTAAGCCTACTATCTTATAGTAAGCTTTAACTTCCGCTAGAGTTATAGTATCCTTATATAGTTATAGGATCTTCTTATTATAAAATAGCGTAGGGACTATATATATATCTTATAGGTTAAATTTCGCGAGGACCTTTCGAATATAGGCGAGCTAAGAGAGCTTTATCTTACTATCTATATAAATAATATTAATTATAAGGAATCGCGTAGTAGTACCGTTATTAGTAATATCGAAGGATTTACGAATATAATCCTTAAGCTATATAAGAGATATATCTAAAGGTATAATAATTAGTATATTATTAACGTATATAAGAAGATAGAGCTTATATTTTATATATATAGATACCGAATAGTCCGTATATAAGCGAATAAATCTAATTATTATTAGAGTCCTATAGATAGTATTATACTATTCGCGAGGACTCTATTTTAGACTGTATAAAGTCTTTAAAAGAAGGCTATATTTTCTAGGCTCTTTAAAACTATTAGGAAGTTAAATATAGATTTCTTTAAGAAGCTCTACATTAAGGAATACCGTAATAAAGTTAATATAATATATCTACTAGCTAAAATATATAGCTATTACGCAGAATATTTTAAAGCTTAAAGCTTTAGCTATACTTATATAAATATTAAGATAATCGATTCCTTCGCGCTACTTAAATCCTTTTATAATAAGATACGCTTTATAGGTCCTATTATCCTTAATATAAAAGACCTATCGAAGCGGAAGAAGCGTCTTTTTAGTATCTTTAGTAGGAAGATCGTATACGCGCTAAGTACCGTTTTTTAGCTACTTCTATATTTCCTTATCTATAGCTTTAATCTATTTAATCTATTTATTCTTAATATAATTTTATATTATATCCTACTAGCTATCTAGTTTATATAGTATTAATTAAGCTAAAGCTTAATATAAAAGTTTTAGAAGTAATTATAAGTCTATAGCTATACTACGAATTAAAAAAGTAGTATATTTAATATAGTTAGCTAGAGCTATATATAAATACTTAAGAGAATATAAATATTCCTCTAACTCTATAGCCGCTTAAGTCTTCTTACGGATATATAAGGAACGCCGAAGACCTATCTTAGATTATAGATTTTTATTAATAGTTTAAGAACTACTCTCGATAGTTTTAGGATTAGCCTCGATAGTTTTAGAACTACCTTCTATAGTTTAAGGATTATTATCGATATTTCTAGGACTACCCTCGATAGTTTCGGAACTATCCTCTATAGTTTAAGGGCTATCGTCGATATATTTATTCTATTTATAGGCGAATCTCCGCTTAATCTATTTACGAAGCTTTTTAAGTTAGGCTTTATATTTAAATAATAAAAGTAGTATATTAGACTATTTAGATAATAATAGATCTCCTATTAGAATATAAGAAGATAGGGTTACTAGCTTTACTAGCTTATTAGGGCTATTAGCTAAATCTAGCTAAATTAGTTAATCGCTATTAGCTAGTAGGAAATCTGATAGTATATAATAGCGTTAATTAGCTATAGATTATATAGGAATAGACTTTAGCTCTATATCGAGATTATATATAGACTTAGGTAGATCCTTTATTATATTCTTATTAAAGACTATATTACAAGAGACTACGATCTTCTTTAAATAAATATTATAGAGGCGATATCTATTAGTACTATAGTCTACTAGCCTTACTTCGGCTATATACAGAGAAAGTTTATCTACCCTATATTCCTTTAGAATTAGATACTAAGCTTAGTAGCTAAGTATATATAGATTTAAAATATCTAGCTTTTTACCGTAGAAAGCTTTATATAGAGTTATATTAATAGTAGACTACTAGAGATAGTTTATAGTATAATTAATACCTAAAAGTAGCTTACCCTATAGATATTTAGGAAGCTAATTTTTAGCTAATATAGTAACTAGCGGCTTAATAAGCTAACGATTCCTAATCTCCGTAATACCGTTAAGCTAAGATATATAGAGGGGAATAGGATCCTAAATAATACTACTTTCTTCGTAAAAAGTAGCGATTTTAATATATTCTTACGTATTATCGCCTAAAATTACCTTAACTTTATAGTTAAATTACGTTAAAAAGTAGGTTACTAATACATAAATCTTATTAGTAATTTCGCTCTTAGTCTTTAATAGGAAGACCTAACAGAAACGTATTATATTATCGGTAATAGTTATAAAATAACGATAGCCTCTAATATCTATAATAGAAATAAGATCCTAAATATCGATATAAAGCTTCTACGCTAGTATAGTCTTAATATATTTACTTCGTCTAAAAGGTAAGATATAACTTTTACTAAGAATATAAGGAGGATAAGGGTACTTAATACTAGATCCCTTTTTAATATTAATTTCTTCGGTATATTTAGATATACGCTTTACCTTCTACTCGTCTACGTAATAGGCTCTGCGATAAGCTAGATCTATTAAAATAGATTAAATTTTACTGATTTAAGAAGTAATAGCCGAATCTATAGCGGGTATATAACTATTACTAAATACGTAGGATAGTTAAATAGATAGAGCTCTAAGTATATTAATATAACTATTACTATTATAGGTATAAACCTAATATTAACTATTCTCCTACTTAGCTATAATAATAAGCTCTTCCCCCCTATAGAGGGAGCTATATACCTTATTAAATCGAGTCTTAATACTAGAATCCTTTATAAGTTACTATAAGGAAATTAGATTTATATTAAAAGAAGGAATATACTAGACTTTAAATAGCTTAAGCTTAGAAATAGTATTTCTATTTAAAAAGTTTAGGATAATATTACTATATCCTTTAGTCTATACTTAATAACCGTTTAGAAGCTTTATATTAGTAATAAGTAGTATAAAATTAATAAAATTTATATAATAAGATATTATATATACTAATACGCTAGAGTCTACTATCTAAATATACTATTTATTATTATCTATTAATAGAGCTATAATATTAACGGCTAATAAGCTTATTTCGGCGAAACTTATTAAAATCTTCTCCGATTTCTCTTTCGATTTTAAGTCCTTTTTTAAATTAGAAGTACTAGCTATAGCTATATTAACGCCGTCTTAAGAGGTACCCTTAGATTTAGGGTTAAAGAAGTACTACTTACTAGTATAATAAGTAGAACGCTTATAGTAGATATAATAATACTATAACTCTAAGTTATCTTTATTATTTTAGCCTTAGCTAAGACCTTATCTAGCTCCTCTACCGTAGTCTCTATTACCTCGGCCTCTTCCTCTATCTCTATCTTAATTACTTTAGGTAGATTTAGCTTCTTTTAAGATAGAAATAGCCGCGATTACTATATTTATAGACTTTTTATTTAACTTATATTCGATAAATTTACCGAAAATATAGTTAAGTATACTTTCCGGATTAGTTAGAGGTTTATATATATTTAAGAAACCTTTTATACTTTAGTAGCTATTAATTATAAGCTTGAAATAAGCTAGAGCCTATTTAGGTAGTAATAGGGTATTTAGAATAGCTAAATTCGTAAGATCTAGAGTAGCTTACTATTTAGTAATAAAATTATATAGATTACTCCTAGTATATATAAGCTTAATTAACGAAGATAGTCTATAGCTTAAAGTAGTATAGTTACTAATACTATATATATTACTGTTTTAAAGAAATATTTTATAAGAATCTTTATAATTATATATAAAGCTATAAGCTAAATCGCTAAGTATATAATAGATAAGATATTTCGTAAGTATATATTTATAGCGAAACTAGTAAAATCGGTTATTTAGTTAAGTTATATTTTTATTAATCTACTTATTAAATTCCTCTTCGGTAGGCTCTTATCTAAGTTAAGCGAAAAGAACGTTTTAAATAGCTTCCTCTATAGGAGTATCACGAGGCTCTTAAATAGGGTATATTATTTTACTAGTAATAATAGACTATAGATCTTCGTCTAGACTATCCGTAATAAATTAAAGCCCCTATCTCTACTTCTCGAAGTTAGCTCTTCCCTTAAGCGTAGGAACTAATTCGGCGAAGGTTTTAGCCGCTTTATAAGCCTCGAGATCGGAAACTATATTAAATATTATAAATATATTAATCCTACTACGATAAAGTACTGCTATATAGGTAATATATAGCTTAAAAGCTCTAAATAGCGTAAGAGCCGGAAGATATAAGATCTACTATAACGAAGATATATTATATAGTAAGCCTACTACGGCGAAGTACCGTTATATAGGCGTATCTACTATAGCGATATACCGCTATATAGGCGTATCTACTACGGCGATATACCGCTATATAGATAAAGAGCGTAAGAGCTCTAAAAATAGTATAGAAGCTAGAAGGATTTTGTATATTTTTAAATAGTATTAGAGCCGAAGAAGGGACTTTTAGCGACGATTCGATATAATAGCTTCGGTAGCCGTATTCGATATATAGGGATTATCAAGTCGTAAAGAGGTACGAAGTCTACATTCTGTAGAAGGCGCAAAACGCGCCGAAAAACGATGGAAAAAGAGGTTATTATACAAGTTATACCTAGGCAGTAAGGAAATATAAATAACCTCACTCTTTATACGCTAAGCAGGGCTTATAACCTATTAGGGGCTACTGGGAAAACGTAGCAGACCCAAAAGAGGGGAGAAAGGAATAGTGAGATTACATCTAGTAAGAGGTGCCTATCTAAGCTACGAAGGTGGTGTGCGTGGGCGCGCACCACGCTGGTGACACGCCTGACCACCAAGCTATCTCAACACCCAGTAGTAGACTCTGGTAAGATTATGCAGTGCCAAACGCGAAACGTGATCCGACCTCTGTCATCCATGACTATCTTCTCAGATATTTTCCGCCTTCCAATCGTCCTTTGAGTGAGATAAGCAAATTTGCGGTTCGCATTCCCGTACGCCCGATGGGATTACAAAGCAACCATCAATAGCCGAAGAGGAAGAAGGGGTTGAAAAAAGAAATTGTTTAACATCTTTCCGATCTCGACGAGTAGAAGATACACAAGGGCGAGGTTTGATGAACCCCGTCATAGTACTGGCAATGTTTCTGTAGCGGCAAGGTTTGGAGTGCATCTGGTGTAAACCGCTTTGGAGATTTGAGCATGAAATACTTGGCACAGTACGCCCACCGGTCGTCCCCAAGCCGCACAAGAAGCTTCAATCTCAGCTCATGATTGCTGTTGACGAATGAGTGAGGAAGATACTGTAAGGAGGAAGAATTGCTTGATTCCTGGCAAATCCGCTGTATGTTGTGAAGAGAGGGTTGCAGGTGAGAGCAACACAGGTCTAGTCAATCAGATCAATTGCATTAGAGATTTGACATAAAATAGCCCAGTCAAAAAAGCAGATTCGCACCTAACGGGCGGTTATACTCAGACTTATGAGTAGCAAAGGCAGGAGTCAAGTATGTTCTCCTGCCGCAGTTCCTGGCTTTGAAGTCATCACTATGAACCTCGGACTTTGCCCTAGCCTCAATCTTGGGCTCGTCGAAGCTCGAATTCGAGCAATCTTCCCATTTATCTTAAGGAAATTGCCCGGGGGCTGGGATTAGCCCAGTGATCATTTTGCGAAAGCGCTTCATGACTGTTACGAAGATGCAAAGACTTCCATTAAATTTACGTGATGGTAATCTCGCTTGATGTTATCGAGGTGGTTTGTTGGAGTTTATTAAATTGACTTGGGCACGAGGAACTATAATTTGAGTGACGTCAAACATCGTGCTCAACTTTCATTAAGCTTGTCTACTTCAAGATACTACGACCCCCACGGCCCACAGAATTATTCTTTGCTTCAGGCAGTGCTGCTTTGAATCAAATGCTATATCTGAACATCAAAGTCAAAGCCCATCCAGTTTCTCACGCTATAGCAAGAAGGATGAGAGATGCGGATTGATTCTCACATCTTGACCTTTTAAAGCATTTCTGTGCGTTTGATGGGTCAGCCATAGTGTACGCTGTTCATCTCGGTTTTCAGAATTCTTTTTGCCCAACAAATTCAAGTGAGCTGGCGAATTGCAAAAGAAGAGTCAATGGTATGTGACGGAATGCAGCTACAGACGATGGGTAGCCACATAATGTGAGAGAGGAATGAGTGTGAGATTGTCCGGCTAGGAGAGATTCTATCCAGGCTTAGGACTGCGGTGAGACAGCAGTTTCCATACTATACGAACAGTATATGATAATCTGAGATTGACCATGCTCGTTCGCGATCGGATGAATGTCGACGAGATGACCAAAGAATATAGCTCTTCTCTCTCTCCTTGCGTCCATTCATTTCCAATACCAACTGCAAATCACGGACGCCTTTTTCGTGCACACCTAGAAAATGTCTGTCGACACTCCCCTATCTATGAATTTCTATCCACCACTTCACCTCGATCTTGAGACAGGTCAAGAAGCGGTGATGGAGGGTTCAATCCCATCCGGGCACTTCATCATACTTGTGCGTACTGACCAGTAAAGCTAGTACATCGCCTTGACTTTCGAGTATTTTTTCGAATATTGGCTCTCTGTCAATACTCGCCGAGATTTTTGTCGACGTTCATAAGTATCCAAGAGCAGCTTGCTATAAGATTACAGACAGAGCTACAAAGCCGACTGTCCGGACACGCAATACCAGACCTGTTCATTCTGGTCACCCGTATCCCACTGGAAGAAGAGCAGCTCCCTGGAGGAATCCTAGGATTATAAATTAATCACTGCCGATGTGACCTCTAATCACCGCTATAGCAGTGGGCCATACCGACCATGACGGGTAGTACATGTAGTGACGATTGTGAGTCTTTATTATTGATACTTATACTTGAACCTTTTGCTTAGCCCTCTTCTAGTAGGACCTGCTGACTTCCCATCTAGGTGACGTTTCTTCTTATGTCAGATTCTACTTTCCGTCTAGTTAACATCTATATTGATTTGACTTCCTACTCCTATTTTCGTCCTTCTTTTCATGTACCTGTCTCTCTTTTATGTGGAAGTACTTATGCCGCGTCTCGTCAGATTGCTGAACTCACTTGGTCGCACAAGAAGATTGGCACTTTCCGCAGATACAACACGCACTGTCCGGCGTGGCTGTCATCGTCCACCACATTGTTTGATGCTTTCAAATACCTCGATCTTGATCGATAGGGATATTAGAGATTCTTCTGATCAAGATAATATTCTTTCAAGTTTAAACCATCTCTCGTAGCGAATACTTCCGTCATGGTTAACCCATAACGTTCTGTCCAGTGCCACTCAACTCCGGTTATCCCTCATGCGGGCAGGGGTATGTTGACTTCTCCGTTAGTACTAACGATGCCCGTGACCTTTACGGATTTGACTTGACCTCATATCCTAGCTGACAGTCGGAGCAAGACCGCTAGTCCTGGCCATACTTCAAGTTAAAAATAGGGAAAGAGGCAGGAATAACCTATTCCAAGGTGACAAAGTCGTTAGTAATCAAGACGATGCGCCGCTTTCATTCTCTGCTTGAGATCATTTCACTCTCAAGGCACTTTAGTCTGAGTAAATGAAGTTCGCGAAGTAACAAGACGTCACGGGCATCCCTTATGAATGACGCGTGCATCCTTCGACTTCAATTATCCAAATCTGCTGCTCTGAACAATATATGGTTGATGTTCGGAAATTGAAATTCACTGGCCCTTGACCCTACTCAGACAATCGAAGCTGGGTGTTTAGCGCTCCAGTGCTCAGTCCGTTTGTCTGTCAACGTTACCTGTAACGGCCTGAGTCAGGTGGTCAGGAGTCTTCCCAGTCCTCTGAATGTGCAGTCCATCCCTCAACCACATCCCATGCCTCCGACGTCTTCTGCGACCCATGGCGCGACCCCCGACACCCAGGCACCATATACCCATTCGCTTTGAGGCTGCCGTCGCGGCCATTGTGCAGTGATGATTGCGTCAATCTCGGCCTTCTGTGCTGCAACCCCGGATGTAGCCATGGCCACGGCAGCGGAGTGGATACCAGTGCTGGTGCTTTCTTCTCGCGTGGGTGTGTCTCTGACCGACGCCGTTGGAGTTGCTGTGTATTTGGGTGCCTGTTTGACGGAGTCCGAGGGCGCTGGAGTCGCTGACGCCTTCGGCTTAGATCTGGTTGCCGGTCTGGGTGAGAGTGGGTTCTCGGGAGTCCATGGGGCATCGGGGATCTCCGCCCAGATATGATCCGGTAGGATTTGCTCCCAGATCATCTGGCAGTCCGCAAAGTGCTGGGAAGCCCGTGGTCGGAAGCCTGGCACTTCCATCAATGGTAACACCTTGGTTGGTGTCGCTACGTTCATCGAGCAAGGTACGATAACATTTCGTGTCATCGCGGTAGCGTCGCAGTCCATCTAAATACACGCATTATTTGTATTAGCAGCCGTACACCATGCGTCGGTGGCTTCGTCTCCACTGGTAACTAGGTATGGCTGGTTAACGTAACGCGGCCGAGCCACGATAACATAGTGTTCGCCTTCGATCCTGTCTGGAGCGATTGTGACTTGACCGATGGTGAACATCTTGTCGTTCTTGCCGGGTCGCTTTGTGGTGAAGATCCAAGGGAATCTGCGGTGCAGTGACTCTCCAATCAAGAGGGTTTTCTGGCCGAAACCAACGACCTATCTAATGCCAAAAGCTTCAACGACCGTAGCTCGCCTGCGCGCGATACGACTGCCTTGGCACCAACTGTTCGTCTTTTCGAAATCCGCTTGCCATTGGTATAATACCTGATGGAACGAACGAACGAGCGAAAGAACGCGCACAAACGCAAAAACGAGTAGAACTGGGCTCCTGGGCTGACCGCAGAAGGGGCTGCTAGACACAACTGAAATTTTTGACTGAAAAATTTCGCAGCAGGGTTGGGCCAGGAGTCCAGGACACATCTGTGACATCTCCATTGGCGTAAGTCAACCGTAGTCAACTTCTTGCAAATAAGCGGGGACAACTTCCCCTGAGAGAACAAGAAACTTTGAGGAAATTAACAAAGCACGAAGAGTATCATTAAAGCGGCCAAATTTCTACAAGCGCAAGCTTTGGTTCGTGGACTAGTTTTATTCCAGATTAATCCAGTCAGCGGCGTTGCCCCATAGTTCTGAATTTCCCCGCAATCCCGGGTTTGGCACGCTAAAACGGCTCTGCAACATTCTAGTGTGCAGAGCGACGTGCGGAGGGCGCTCCGAGATTAAATCAGCCACCTCTGCAAGATTTCCTCCCCGTTCCATGTTCCACATTTCACACGTCAACATGGGGTATACTGTTGCGGTAAACTCTGTTCCCCCTTTTCCAAATTGTGGGCACGCTCTGACCAAGCTTCATAAGGTCTGATTCTCACAGTGACATGACGGTAGTCATGGTAGTTACTCACTAAGATGCGAATAGTGCCTGCCAGAAGATACATTTCTCGCGTCCAGTAGAGCAAGCTTACTCGCACAGGAGTAAAGCCAGTTTGGTTTCAAGAAGGCGATACGGTCCTTACTACGCTGAAAGAGCCACGCTCACCATGCGCGACGCACTCGCAGTGATCACAGCTCTTCTCTCGCCATGAAACATCTCAACCGTTCTAGCTCAATCCGCCGATCAGCTGCACGATGGAGTGAATTCTTCCCCTTTCGGATCGGGGCTTTCTCCAGCGTCATCTGTCTCCGCAATCCTTCTCCACGACTCTTTTTGGCAGACGGTGCCACGCTTGTAGGGATTCAAGATTGAAAACATGTTATTCAGCACTCGAACACTATAATTGGCTTCGGTGGGGTCCCTCATTTCCGTGTCTAATACAGCGATCTGCAACTCTTCAGCGCTCAATCTGATCACGCTACCCCGGTGGCGCTGCAGAAAGGGTCTGTGCTTGTCTTGACACAAGGATGCACGCCATTTTCAGTGTGGCCAAACTCTCCTGACTGAATAAGGGTGAACTCGGTTGAGTCTCCGGTCAGAAATCGGCCAGAGATGTGGTGGCCAGCTGATCGTCGTATAAATGCAGAGAGCGACGCCGTGGAAATGAAGTGTTCGTCTCAGAATCCCTCAGATCTGCAAGCATTACGTCTCAAATTTCCACCATGAGATACGATCTCCTTCTAGCTGCCAGTGCTACTCTGGCACTTGCAGTGCCTCAGGGCATCTCCAAGCGTGCTCCAGGCTTCGTTTGTAAGTCAATCTACCATCTGGCGCAAATCGAAACATTACTGACAATCTTGGGAAGGGTTCGGAGCAAGCGAGTCTGTTGCAGAGTTTGGCCAGGGGAAACTTCCTGGTGTGCTAGGAACCGATTACTACTGGCCCGATCATTCGGCCATCCAGACTCTCTACGATGGTGGCATGAACATCTTCCGAGTGCCATTTTTGATGGAGCGGTTGATCCCCAACTCAATGACTGCTAGCCCGGATGCAGCCTATCTCAAGGGTCTTACAGACGTATGTTCTTAGTGCAAGATTGGAAGAGGATCAATCATGCTGACAGACAGCCCGATAGACTATCAACTTCATCACCTCCCTCGGTGCGCATGCCATTGTCGACCCGCATAACTATGGACGCTAGTCAGTTTCACATTCACTCGCCCTTGAATGAAGGATCCTACTAACCTGTCCATCAGCTATGGCCAAGTCATCACCTCGACGAGCGACTTCAAGGCGTTCTGGACGACTGTTGCCAAGCAGTTTGCATCAAATGACAAGGTTATCTTTGATACCAGTAAGCGAAAGAGAGATCAATCACACCTTCCAAGTTTCTGTGCTGACTGACATGACAGACAACGAGTTCAACACCGAGGACCAATCGACTGTCTACGACATGAACCAGGCCGCCATCGACGCCATCCGAGCTGCCGGCGCAACCTCACAATACATCTTCGTCGAAGGAAACTCCTGGACCGGCGCCTGGACCTGGGTCAGCGTCAACTCGGGATTGGCCAACCTGACCGACCCCCAGAACAAGATCGTCTACGAGATGCACCAATACCTCGACTCTGACGGTTCCGGTACCTCGGGCACCTGCGCCAGCTCCACCATCGGCAAGGAGCGCGTCACATCCGCAACCCAATGGTTGAAGGACAACAACAAGCTCGGTTTCCTGGGCGAGTTCGCCGGCGGTGCCAACTCTGTGTGCGAGAGTGCCATCACTGGTATGCTCGACTACATGCAAGCCAACAGTGACGTCTGGCTGGGCGCTTCCTGGTGGGCTGCCGGACCGTGGTGGGGCAATTATTTCGCCTCCATGGAGCCGCCATCAGGAGCGGGATACACTTATTACTACAAGATCCTGTCGAACTATTTCCCTGGTAAGAGCACTGGCGGCGGCTCGACGACTACCACTACGACTGCCCCTGCTACAACGACCACTAAGGCGCCTGTCACTACTACCACCACCACCACGACCGCCCCTGCTACCACTACTGCGACTGGAGGCGCGACTGCTGCACACTGGGCTCAGTGCGGCGGAGTTGGATATTCGGGACCCACGGTGTGTGCCAGTCCGTATACCTGCAAGGTGCAGAATGACTACTACTCGCAGTGTCTGTGAGAAGATGTCTTCAAGGTAATCCATGATTCAAGTTCTGCCTAGACATGTTTTGAAACATTCGTTTTTCTTTTGACGTATGAGGCTTTCTTTCCTCTACCGATTGTGATACATGCCACTTCAAAATGAAATCAATGCTTCGTTCGCCCTGAGCAACGCGGCTGTGGCCAATTGGCAAACAGATCAATACCTCGAAGACGTGGACCGGAATGTAGGAAGAGGCTCGCGATAAATATACAGTGCAAGAATCTTTACGTGTCATCTTACAATCTGGTATTTATGACACACAGTAAGGACCACGACGACTGATTTGATCAACATCGTAATGATGTATCACCTTGCCTGTGCATTCCCCAGGTCTGCCCATCCTGCTTAGGGTAAATTTATAGCAAACTGAGCCTGAGAACTGAGAGAATGCGGTGCACCTTCTCTGGCTCTAGAAATTCCTCGTGAACCAGCAATAGCATCACCGTGGAGTGTACTCCCATCCAACAAGCTGCCCAAATCCAACCAAGACAAGGATTGAGCATGTCCGAACTCGCCCTTCTTGATGAGTCAACTCGCAACCAGGATAAACAAAGAGAATATATCTTACTATCCAAGCGTAAACCTCCACCCCCACGCCGGCAGACGGGACTCAAGCTAGCTCCATAGGTAGGTAGACCACATTTTTTGCCTGGAACGTTGGACGCCACATCATTCCTAATTTCCTACTGACTCATTGCCATCATTGCTGCTTACCTGAGCTCGGCTCTTGACCGAGCAGAGCTCATTTCGCAAACATCAAAGATCCCCGGCTTCGCCATACCTGAAATTCAGTTGTCCAGGTATACGGTAGCGACGCCCTTGCTGTAGCATGTCAGCAATGGAAAGCGGCACTTGAGTTCAGATGTGGATCTCGTATCAAGTGGAGATGGAAGTCGATGACTCGATGTCTATCGCAGGGCGTGTTTTAGCTTTGTTGATTGCTCAGCAGTGACCGCCTTTACTCGACTTGACGCTTGAGCTGGTCCGAGCTTGAGTGTGAGGCTTGGCGTTGGTCCGAACATAATGTTGAACTTGGCGAACGCCGTGGAACGTACGCTTTTGAGATCAAACCTTCTCTTTCGAGCTCGATAAATACCCTAGTTGTCTCTACACGCGCCTTTCCTAGACCGATCGTAAAACTCCTAGTCGAAGCGAAAGCTGCCATCGTTCATGATTCAGGAGTTCACACGGAGCGCCGATCCTGCGGTATCGCGAATTGCGATGCTATGTTTAAAAGAGTCCACCAGCCAAAGAAAGACGCTAAACTATTCAGCCTAGGACAGCGTGCATTACTTCGTACGGAATGAAGAGCGCTAACTACCTGAAAGAACTCCGCTAACTTGGAGCAGTCTGGTCATGTGAGACGAGCGTTGGTCTCTCGGAGTAAGCGCCGGAGTAGGCCCCACTTTGCGGAGTATAATGGCAGAGCTTCGGAATAGACTCAAGGCTGGTGCTGAATCCTGAAATAGGAACGAGTCAACGACACGCATAGACGAACTTGATTACCACATCTACAAAGTGGTACGTACTACGTACTACGTACTACATACTACATACTTACTATTCTAGATTCATCAAGAAGACAATTCCTACGGGCTCAATGGTAGCGATTGCTTCACTTGATTTGCGGAATAAGTTGGATTTCTGATCCAGATGCGCCACCGATCTGACTCCAATGTCGGAAATACCAGTCCGCATTGTAAGCGACACTCGACCCGCAAAGTCATAGATAGATTTCAAACTCATTGCGTGCAATACTGTAGCTCAACTTGTATTCGACACCCCCTTCAATGATCAGATGCCAGTCTCACTCTCCTATATAAAAATCATAGACGGGCCTGATGTTTCCCGCGGCCCCGCTGAGTGGACTCTCCAGGACAAGCCGTTCTTTTTTTTCCTAGACCCTCATCGAGCCCGGAGGTGAGGACCAAGAATTTGTGAGATGTGGATGTGAATCAGTGGGTTTCAATCCAGCCGCCAAGTTGCTATGCTCGTACTGCGCTGCCAAGACGCGTGGGCGGGAGTGATGGTGTTTGCTTCCAAATCAAACAGCCTGGGCCGCGACTATGCCGGCTGCGTCACTGGCAGTGGCATACTACATAGTACATACTACATACTACATACTACATAGTAGTACATACTCCATACTCCATACTACATAGCCAACATACGAGGAGTATCGATAAACCTTCCTTTTAGGAATAGTCTCACACTCCCAGGAAGCTGACTTGGAATTGCCATCCATAGACTATAGTCAGCAATCTCGACAAGTTATTCTCGTGTACTACAACCGCATTGTCGATTCTATGGAACACTACTTGTTTGCCCAGTTTGTCTATCAAAAATCTCTTCACTGGTCGCCCACGGCCACCGCAGATAGCCGCATCATGAGCTCACCCGCCCAGTCTCGCCAGGCCGAAACTCCATTTCCACTCCGTTTCGGGACCCCGAGCAGCGCTGGAAAGGATTGGGTACACGGGAAGTGGAGCCTTTCGGATCGACTGAATGATGGAACTGCACTGACCACTGTGGTTTGAGTCGACCGCCACGTTTGTGCACCGCCGCAGCAAAGCATCTCCGATGGACTACTGTATGTGGCAAGGGGCTGTCTAGGTATATGCCTCTGATCCTTGTCGATCGGGTTCTGGAAGATGCGGTCTCAGAGTCGAGGTGCCATTGCTACGATGTCATTCGTATGTGGCAGAATCTAGATTAGTCTTCAGTCGGTGGCTGTCACCACTAAAGGAACATCACTCATGTGTCATCCAGCTGGGTGCCTAAACACATGTGATTAATTATTGAATGAGGAGTAGTCTGTGCAATTCAGTGATTGCTAATCACAATAGTGAGTGAGGCGTTTCAATTCTTCAGATGTATTACTCATTTCACGCCCTTGGATGATCAGGTTTGACCGTATTTGGTCAACTATAGAGAGGAGTATGTCCGGATCCACCGCAAAACATCACAAAAGAGCCCTGACAATCGACCAACGGGTAAGATCCGAACATGATCTTCAGTACCATAGAATGTCAAATTTATATTCGTGAGAGTCGGGGACCGGTCACAGACAGAAGCGGAAGACCCGCAAATGAATTGTCAGCAACAATCATCGTTTGACTGCTCTAAAAGTTGGCTCCTGTTACCGTATATTGCGACACATGTCGTCTCTGAAGGCGCGCCCTTGGGTTGACATGAGCGCGTCTTGAATACATGTGGAGCTCGGCGTTCAAAGTGAATCCACCCGCGAGCTGGTATTTAGCCTCGATAGAGAACTCCGAGAGATCCACTTCACTCCGAAAAGTAGTCCGCGGCGTAAAATCTCTTCGATGCGCCTAACTGCTTCCTCTCTCCCTCAGCCCTAAAGCGCTACTCCGACTCCGAGGCCTTCAGGGTCGAGATCCCACACCTCAAGGCATGTGTCTGACGCTGACGTCTGTGTGCCATTGTGGTGCCTCTCCTCTGTTCCCTTCAGGCTTCCGCTGCTGTTAGGCTCTGCTGTTGAAGCGGATTCCAGATTTGATCCCCTTTTTTCTTGGCTGCGAGGTGGGGCCGTGGCTTTTTCATATACCTTTGTTTGAGAATTCAAAAAAAAAAAAGAATTTATGAGGTTTTCTTTTTTGCTTGCGTTTCCCGTCTCTTCTTCGGAGTAAGTCACGATGGAGTCGAGTCGCATGGTAGAATCTTCTCAGACTTTGAGAACTATATAAGACCCAGGAACCCCCGGTTCCAAATCAATCATTCACCACTCAATCAGATTCAAAACAATCCATCAGAGCAATCAATCACTCAATCCACCAACACAAACTCTATCTACTTTGATCATCCATTTGATCATCAAATCAACAAACCTTTCTCATTCCAACCTCTCAATTCACCACATTGATATCTACCAAGACTCCACGTCAAATCACCAACCACATACCTCCATTCAAGATGTCCAGCTTCATCTCCAAGGCTTCCTCCAAGTCCGCCTCTTCGGACGCCGCCTCCACACACTCCTCCGTCTCCACTGCCACAACTCTCAAGGGCATGGACATCCACAAGAAGAAGTGGTACTCTCTGAGCTCCTCCAAGACGTCTCCCAAACACACTGAGGAATACTACGCCAAGCGAGCTCTTCACAACGAAGCCGTCGCCAGCTACTTCAGCATGCGGTAAACTCAGTTCCCTCTCCATCAATTGGATTTGGATATGAGTTTGAAACCAACCTTGCACAACTGAACTCGACGATACCCTCTCTCTTCAATGCCTCTGCCACAATTTCTTCGCGACATCAGCAATAATGCTCCCGAACAACCTCATGAGAAACCGATACCTCTTTGCTTTTCCATGCTTGCTTGCTTGCTTCGTTTGGTGCTTGCGTCTCGTCTCTCGAAAGTGATTTGCTTTTCCATTTCCACCTTTGATCTTTGCTCCGATGCTCCGCGTGCTCGGAGAGACTGCTTTGATACCACCGCCTTTCTCGATGAAGCCGCTTGTTTGCGACGATGGAACGACCCTGGATACCAATATTGTTCATAATTACCTTTGTCTTGTCATTTGATCTCAGATATCATGCCTTGATTTTTTTTCATGGATTTTAGCAGATTAGAATAATTGCTTATTTTTTTTGTTTGGATATTGTTACAAAACTTGACTTGTAGTCCTTGGAACATTGAAGTCGCGCGCGTATGTAGTCAGACAGGCCTCGTGGCCTACATAGTTCCATGTGCAACCTAGCATTCAATCAATCTAGTATTCTGCCTGTTCAAGTGGATTGCGTTGAGGATAACCTCTTGATCAAACCTAGAGAGTGGCGGGAGTTCTGGGCTTCCCCCGTAGCAAAGCTCATAGAAGTCTGATCTAGAGCTTGCTGGTCAGTAACGAGATATAATGGTAGAACCTTGATGTACGATTTCTGTCATGCTGTCGATCAGAATAGTGTAAGATTGTGTATGAAAGGTAACAACAAGTAAGAAACGCTGGATCAATGCCGTCAAGTCGACAAACAACGACTTTGAACCGAAATCGCCTTGACAAATCCCCCAATGTATCATAGCTTCATCACAATCCCGCCAACAATTCTCCCATTGAGATGGGCTTGCGGACTGCATTCGAAAATCCCTCATGATAGGTCACCCACACCTTCCGACCTGCCTTGGATGCCTCCTCTGACTCATCTCCGCGATTTGTGTCTGTAATGTCACGGACAGGTTGTTCGATGACTCGTCCGAAGAAATCGCGCTTGGCTCCATCTCCACTGACCTTGCGCGAGCCGATGCCGCCCTGTTGCTCCTTGCCAGCTTGACCTGGGACGGATCTGCCGTTCGCGACATTCTTGGCATTGGAGAACTTGCGCTGAATCTCTTTGCGATACTCTTGATCGAGCACTTGGCGGACGGCATAACGGACAGGTGCGGTACTGGATGATGAAGTGATGCCGGTCATCTTGGAGAATGCGACTAGAGAGTCGATCGATCTGTCGCGGAGTTAGCTGAGGCTCACCAAGATGGAGATTACCAAAATGGGACCAGCAGTGTTGCTGTCTTGACTTACGGCTCCATTCGGTACGCCCATCCACCGTGACTGCCACCTTCATGCTCGACGCGGACCTTCTCAAAGGTCACGCCCATGCCAGTCATGACCCGAACAGCGGACTGCACAAGTACACGCTCGCTCTCCCTGCGAATACTGGCTGTACTCCTCTGGTCACCACCACCACGAACAATGACAGGCTTGATATCTGGTGATAGCATTCGAATTAGATGTGGGACCAAATCAGTCACTACGCTCTCAGTGGACCGGAACATCCGCAGCATAGGTGCAGGCAAAGATGCGTGGAACCCGTTCAAAATTGATCGGTTCTCCTTCTGCGCCTCAAAGACGAGAAAGTCGGCTTTGGGTCCCGAGAACGGGTGCTCTTCCTCGGCATCCTCTTCTTCTTTGTCACGATCATTTGCCTCAATTTTGCCGGCAGCAGAGGCGAAGAGATGATGGAAAGCAAGCGTCGATTGGCTCAGATACGGGCCTAGCTCCCACTCCTGTGATGTGTTCACCCTCACCGAGACACAGTCGTGGAAATGAAGCCAGTCATAGGCAAGGGTTGGTTTGCTGAGGAAGTTATCATCTCGGTATTGTTGATTCGGGTACACTGCGAAGCAATCCGTCACACAACGATCATGTTCGCCACTGGAGTCTATCATCTCGCGGAGACGGTTCAGAGCATGCCGCTTACGCAGATCAGCGACTCCTACTGGAACACGATTCGACAAGCCGTCAAACTTGTCCTGGAATGACAAGCTGGCTGGAGCGTCGGTGAATCCTGCACCTTCGGCAAATACCCGGTTGACAATTTCACGCACCCCTCCGCGGCTCATCTCTTTGAAGAAGCTCCCGCCCTCCGTAGAAGCACTAAGCACTCGACGTTCGAGCCAATTGCGTGTCAACCGCAGAGATGAGAGACTCTCATTTCGAAGCTTGTGAGCCACCCACTCAGCGGCAACTAGTACGCTTCGAATGTCTCCTTCGGCCGACCCATTAGTCTTGGAGCTGCGTTTTCTTCTGGTTTCGAGTCCCCATGCGGCTTCGCAAAGCCGTCGTGCCCCATCATTGTCGCAGGGGATGCCCTCACGGCCGAAGATGTGCTTGACACGTTGCACGACATTTTCCAGAGGAGCTTGTCGAACTTGGATCATTTCTGCGATCGTCGATGCTCGCAGAGAGCGAAGACTCGGGTGATAAAGATCGTTGCACACCAAGATCAACGGCCGAAGAAAGCGAAACGTGTCGCCTTTCCGCTTTTTGGGGAACTTGCCACCATTCTCTGCAGCGAATCGAGCGTTTCGTTGATCAAGCATGACCAGATCAATGAGAGCTTTCATGAAACCTCCCTCGCCACCGCTACCGGCACCTCCAACAACGCCGTCAACTTCGTCCACGACGACACACACGGGCTTGGCAGCGCGACGGACTTTGTTCTCGCCCACCTCCACATTCGCTCCTTTGACGTTCTCCGTTCCCAGGGCGTCGCGGATCCTGCCTTTGACCACGTCCTTGCTTCGCTCATCGCTCGCATTGATCTCGAGAACCTCATAGCCAGCTTGTTTTGCACATACGTGTGCCAACGTTGTCTTACCAAGACCAGGTGGTCCGCTTAGAAGAAGCACTTTGCGGTGCATGCGCTCCTCTTCTTCGCCATCCTGGCCAGTCTTTTTGTTCTTGTTAGATTTGGCCAAGCCAGGGAAAACGATTGGTTCCCATCCTTTTAGCCAGCGAAGGACTGCGCGATGGGTGCGTTCGTCCCCAATCAGGTCGGTAAATTTGCGAGCGCGGTATTTCTCCGTCCACATCATGGAGTCCCATTTTTTTTGCTTGACATCTACTTCTCCGGCTTCGATAGATTCACTGACAGGAGGCGCTGGTCGAGGTGCTTCTCTCGCGGCTTTTGATTCCTTCGCAGCCTCGTCCATCAATTTGTGAATCTCGATACCATAGTAGCTGCGTTTCGCCCGTCCGGGATCCGTTTCTGAGCGGCCTGCAATCATCTGTTCGTAAGAGATGGGCACGGCAGCTTTCCGAAGAGAAGTGTAGCGAGTTTTGCCGTTACAAGTCTTGATCTGGAACTTGCTCGGCGCGGAATGGGGGCCTGGAATGACCCTGGGTTGTGTGATCGCGACTGTGGAAAGACTGCCCACTCTTGGAGTAGAATTCAGGTCCGGTGATCCATTCTGCATCCCCAAATTTCCGAGGGGTAATGGCTCGGCGTTCTCCTGCAGCTCGTATTGACTCTTCAAATGCTCGTCCCGCATCGCTGCAACTTGTTCGTCGTCATCTTCGTCGTCGTCATCGACGAATCCGCCAATAAATTTGGGTTTTTTGGGTTCAGTCTGAGAGGCCTGCTCATCGGTGTCCGGCACTTTGCGCTTCTGCGCGTTCGCGTCCACGTCCCCGAGAATGGTCGACCCCGGTGTCGTCATGAAAGGCATATCTAGGATTGGAGGTGAAGATGGTATATGGTCGGTTGTCCAAGCTTTAATCAGCGTGTTGCGGCGCGGTGTGGCAGGACACGCCTTTGTCGGAGTATCTGGACAAACGGACAGTTTAGATCGACGTCCGCAAGCTACAGGAGAAAATGGGGACGAAACCATACCGGGTCTTAGATCTTCGTCACTGCGAAACACATCTGACAAATTCCAGGCACGATGTTGAATCACAACTTTATTGCGGGTCTGCTCGAGGCGATGGAAGTGGATAGCCTCGAGATCGTCGGAGAACGACTCGGACAGAGGGACTGGTGGATGTTGGGATTCGGAATGAAGATGGAGGGCCGGGTCAAAAGAGGAAGGAATATCTGGCGATGAAGAAATCATTCAAATCGTCGTTGTATCATGTCTGTTCAGCCAATGTCGAAATCTTTGGTTCACCAACTCAATGTATTTCGCCCAGTTTCCCCCTCCGATTGAAGACGCGCCGACACGCGTGTAAAACGCGCTAATCTTGATTGGGTAACTTTAATTGATCATAATCGATGTGGGCCTCTGTGCGCCTCATAAATGAGGCACTAAATAGCTACTCAAGCAAAGTCACTCTAACCAAAACAGGCAAGTAGATTCATCTACATACCTTCCTACCTTATTGTGGAACATTTTTGGCTTCTATGGATCAGACGGTTGACGAAAGCTTGCCGACTTGATGGAAGACTGATTTTGAAACAAAGCAAGTCGTGTCACGAGCGATCATCTCCAGTAAGCCTCCCTCTGAGACGTGTGTTGATATAGTCCCTGGCTTATCCAGTCCGCTATGAGCCCTGATAAGTTCTCTGCTTCAATATCGCAAGTACATAGCAGGACTCAGCGGACCTGCCAGCCCCACGGCCATATGACGCACTGCGTCAACGCGTTATTGGAACGAGGTGCCTCGAGGTATACGAATACGTGATATGCAACCTGAAGGTTCAGATGTAATCTCACCACTTTGACATTCTCGATGACAGATGACGATGCTATTGCACTGTCATCTCATATCAATACATGATCTACGAATATCTCCATTTAACTCCGGATCTTGCGGAAAGATTGTCCACGCCGGAGACCTTGTCGGACTTAAAACATGGTGGACCGTGGGTCGCGACCCGCTTTGCAGTCAGCAACTGGCATAACCTTGCTACCAGCTTTAATCGACGTAGATGTAGCAGGTAGATATTTTGTATCTCGAATATGCATATAAGGATGACCTAGTAGCGCACCAAACTCAACTACTTCTTGCACAGGTATCATCTGAGTCATCGATATGGCTAGGACAATTGCATTCGGCGACCTTCAAGTACCGTCGCCCGGTTTCGGTGCGATGGGATTGAGCTTCGGCTTGGGGAACAACTTTAGCCTCGAGGAGGCAGAACCAGTTCTGCTCAAAGCCATTGAGCTCGGTTGCACATTTTGGGATACTGCTGTGAGTGGGATCGTTCTGGGCTGAAGCTGGACTTCACTATTGAAACTGATCAAATCCTTCTTACAACCCTAGGTTATATACCAGGCCGGGGTCAATGAGAAGCTCCTGGGTGACTTTATTAGAAAGCACAATGTTCGCGAAAAAGTGTTCAGTCAGTGTCACTTACTGTCGTCGGTGCTACAGCTGCCCCAAAGGCTAATCCATGATTGTAGTTGCGTCAAAGTGTGGTCTGATGGCCTTTGGCGAAGGAAAAGGTTGTACCAATTCGCCTGCCCACATCAAGGAGTACATCGAAGGCACCATTGAGCGTCTGGGCTTCACCCCTGATTTGTATTATCTGCACCGCATCGATCCCAGTGAGTCCCTTTTTTGATAATTGTTCGCGCGCCACTCTATCAACTGCAGTTCTTACCATTGAATAGACACCCCGCTCGAGGAGTCTATCCCAGCTCTAGATGAGATTCGCAAAGCCGGCAAGACAAAGTACATTGGTCTGTCAGAGTGTTCGGCAGCAACGTTGCGGAAGGCAAACTCCAGTAAGACTTCTGTCGTTCATGGTCTTCATGAGTCACATCACTGACGTCCATCCCTGCTACAGTCGCCAAAATCGATGCCCTCCAGGCTGAATATTCGGCTTTCGAGACCATTCATGAGACGGATGGCTTGGTCGATACGGCTAGAGAACTTGGTGTCGCTTATGTCGCCTACAGTCCCCTGGGTCATGGATGGCTCGTTGATGATTTCCCGTTTAAGTCGCCTGCTGATTTTGCTCCGGATGACTTCCGTCGCACTTGTAAGTATCTGACATTGGCCGACACTTGGAAGTGATACAGGTCACGGTCCGATGATATGCGAGACACTAATGCGGGTTCTTTCTTTCTCTTTCAGCGCCCAAATTTCAAAGTGAAAACTTCTACAAGAACAGGCAAATCGTGGATGAGATCAAGAAGCTTGCCGCTCGGAGGGGCTGCACGACTAGTCAGATAGCGCTCGCCTGGGTAGCAGCCCAGGGTATGATCGCAATTCCTGGGACGACAAAGGCCAAGAGACTGGAGGAAAACTGGGCCTCGCGAGATATTGCTCTAACGAATGAGGAGATGCAAGAGTTCCGCCGGGTGGTTGATGCGGCCAAGCCTCATGGAAATAGATACGGACCTGAGAATCAGGCAATGGTTGGTCATTAGACTAGCCAAGGCTGGTTCGCTCCCCAATTCATTCGCGAATAGATTGAATTGCGATCTCGCAGTGTGAAACGATGATGACATCTCCTTTCGCTTCCAATATTACAGTCATCCTTATAGCTCCTGTCAACTGCTCAGGCATTGATGAAATGGTTACCTGAGAGGTGGTTTTGAAGGTCAAGATGCGGATGGCAAAGCGTCGACTGGCTCTGCTTCTCTATTTTGTGGTATTCTGTCATGAAAAAACAGGAACAAGGAGAGATGGAAACGAGATCATAGCATACAACCCGCATGCGGGGGAGATCGCAAAATAGCAGAAAGTAAGGAATCCATATACACTTCGCGGTAAATCAGCCGATTAACGGTAAGCTTATGCGCTCTTAACCTTCTCGGTCAACTCGGGAACCTTGTCAAACAGATCACCCACCAGACCAACGTCCGCCACCTGGAAAATGGGAGCTTCGGGGTCCTTGTTGATTGCGGCAATGACCTTGCTATCCTTCATACCAGCCAAATGCTGGATGGCTCCAGAGATACCGGCACACAGGTACAACTCAGGAGCCACGTTCTTACCAGTCTGGCCAACCTGCAGACTGTTGTCAGCGAAGCCACTGTCGACGGCTGCGCGAGAGGCACCAATAGCGGCGCCGAGAGCGTCGGCAAGAGGCAGCATAACGCGGTCAAACTCCTCCTTGGACTTCAGACCACGGCCACCAGAGACGACACGACTAGCGGTCGCGAGGTCAGGGCGCTCGGACTTGGTGAGCTCTTCGGATACCCACTCAGTCTGGGCGGGAGCGTTCGTGTCAACACCGTCGACAATCTCGGCAGAGCCGCCCTCAAGCTCGACTCCTTGGAAGGCTGTGCCTCGTACTGTGATCACCTTGACCTTGTCGGAGGATTGGACGGTCAAAATAGCGTTTCCGGCATAGATGGGGCGAACAAAAGCTGTAGGCGAAGAACGATTAGATCAATCTTCCACATGGAAAAATAATTTCATGACACTCCGTATTTATACGTACTGTCTTCGCTCTCGATAGCGGTTATATCAGAAATTTGCTGGACGTCGAGAAGAGCAGCGACACGGGGAAGAAGGCTTTTGCCAAAGGCCGAGTGAGGAGCGATGATATGTGTGAAATTGATATGTGTGAAATCGCCCGTTTTGATGTTCTCAAGCAGCATAGGCGCGTAGTTCTCAGGAAGTCCCTACAATGACAACACACGTCAGTGAGATTCATGAGTGAGAGATTACAGGCGTTGCTCGCGTACCTTTTCGTATGCATCATTCTCGACAGCAATGACCTTGTCAAGGCCCTTGATCTTGGCGGCTTCAGCGGCAGATGTACCCTTGACACCACTTCCAGCCAGAAAAGCTGTCACAGGTCCCCCCAACTTTTGCGCCGCAGCGATCGCAGAGGCGTATGAGCCTTGCAGCTTGCCATCGCGCTGCTCGAGAACAGCGAGTGTGGAGAGAAGGCGGGCGAGCGCCGAGGAAGTTGGCGACGTCAGAGTGCGGGCTGCATAGATCTGCGAGCGGGCGGCCCGCAAGACGGACGATCGAGCAATGGGGATCATCACGAAATCTTTGTTTAGCTGTGTAGATGTGCGCAAGTTTTGTTCGAAAACCGTAGAGCAGGAGAGCAAACAGTCAGAGTTGACGCTCGGCGATCGGCGGTGATGTGAAAGTCGAAGATGTGGTTATCGTCGGGATGCCAAGACCCGCGCGCCCGAGGTCGGACTCGGCTAACACAGGCATCTTTGAAGTCTACGTGCATGAGCCGCCCGAGCCTATGACGCTGCAGATGCAGATGATCGTCAGGTATTGTTGTATAGCCACTCGAATATTCGGAAGAGTAATTTGGTCCGAATCATTTTTAATCTTACAGAGTTCATAGACGGATCCACCAATTGGTGAGGATAATATTCGACAAAAAAAGATAACACACGTGATATTTTGTACGCCGAGAATACCTTTACATGCAAAGAAGTTATAACGAGGCAAAAACAGATCCGACTATGATGTGGTCGACTTTCTCTTCTTCTTGCCAGCCTTGGCGGCCTCAGCCACGACAGGCTCACCATCTTCGAGAGCCTTGGCCTTTTGCTTCTGGAGCTTCTCTTTCCTGGCAGCGGCAGCCTTGGCCTCCTCTTCGTCCTCGGCGGACTTGGTCTTCTTGGACGCCTTGCCCTCGAGAAGCTTCTCCTCACCGGTAGACTTGCGCTTCTTACTGGACTTGGGCGCGTCCTCGATCGCTGCAGCCTGATCTTCCTCCATCACGTCGCCGTCTTCGACCCACAGCTCGTTGGCTAGCCAGATAGGAAGAGCCATGGTGTTCGCGCCCTTGACGTGAATGGCCTTGATGTTCCTCCAACCCTTGTTGATGAACTTTTCGGTCATACCGTTCACGACCGCACTGATGTTCTCGGACAATTGCTCAGCGGTAAAATTGGACGAGCCAACACGGATAGCGGAGGAAGTGGAGGGGGCGAGCTGGACTGCGGCACAGTGCAGGGTACGTTCGATCTCTTTAGCGCAGATCAAGGGCGCGGCGAAGGAAGCCTTCTTCTCATCCTTGGAGGGCTTCTTCTGCTTGGGGTCTTTCTTGACACGCTTGCCGTCGACCTTCTCAATCTCGGCGATACGGATGGGAATGGGACGCTTGCTGGACTTGTAGAAGATCTTACCCAGGGTGGGGATCAGGCGGGTGATGATTCGGTCATCGGCAAGGAAAACGTCATGCTCAGAGAACAGTTGACGGCGACTTTCGAAACTTTGATAACGAGCCTTGAGCTTGGAGAAGCCAATGACCTTCTCGATGCGCGAGGAAAGTTCCTGGGGGAAAGCGGGGTCGGCGACCACGTCCTTGAATCCACGCTGAGGATCGGCGGTGATCACGCAAATGCTGAGAGAGGGAGATGTGTGTAGAGAGTGGGGAACCACGATCTTGCCGGGCTTCAGGCGGTTCTTGTCCACGACATGCTTCTTGGTGGTGAGCAGCAACCAGACGGCCTCATTGTTGATGGGGGTATCCTCGTCGTCCGAATCGTTGTCTCCAATAAGAGTCTTCTTGGTCGCCGTCTTTTCCTTTTCTTGCTGGTTGGACTTGATATGGCGCAGCAGGGCGGTGGAAGCTTTCACAACCTGCGCAAAGGTAAAGGATTAATTCTCGCTGCTGGATGTTGGATGTTGGGATGGATTTGCAGACATTTCCACGTACCTGAGGGTTGTCAAGCTGATAAGGTGTGCCAGTGGCTGCCTTTGTCGTGAGGGTAGTGGAAGACGGCATTTTGATGAATATCTGTCTCAATCTCGCCTACAATTTTTCGGCGACGATATTGAGACTCAAAAAAATTTCTGGGAAGGCGGAGTGAAAAGTTCTGCCACTCCGGTGAGGCTTGGCGTTCTAGTTCTGAACCCCAGAGCTTGACGGCCTGAGGCATTCAAGCCGACCTTTCCATGGGGCGTTCGATGGCTCGAAGCCCCACGCGGATTCGGGCGACTTGGGGGTCCTGCGGCGGCTCTGCTCAAAAGTCATCTCGAAGTCAGTCCGTCTTGTTTGCGACACACGTGCTACATGCGATGTATCAACTGACGGATAATCTTTTTTAGACTGAAAAGATGGATTGCTATTCCGGTCATATTCGAGCCCTTGTCAAGACCCAATCCGTGTCCACACGATGTGCACTTTCTACATACCTAATGCAGTGATCTCCTTTCAGGTTCCGATGTGTTACGTGAAGTCGATCCAGGAAACGCATGAGAATCGACCAAATTTGAGATTTTAAGATCGCAAGGGTCGACTGTCACCTGACTAGGTACGAGACAGTAGCCTGTGACGTAGATAGAATCTCGTGCTGGTTTCGTAGCAATCTCACCATCTCCAACCGTCTCGACTTTTTAGCTTCCTAAGTACATGGGAGTGTTTTTGGTGATGACTTTGAATGAAACCAGCCGTTCAACCGCGCCTTCGACCCTCGCCCGCAGATGCCTCGCGTGGTTACATTCAATGGTGTTGGCGCCTGGTGGCTATCAAACGGACCTGTGCAACGGTCCTAGGTACATGTCTCATTTCGATGGTCCAAAGCCTGATTAGCGCTCCCTCATGTCCAGTATTCCCGCCTCGATCACGCGCTTCAATCATATGCCGGACCTTTTTTAAAATTTGAACCTCGAATCAACAGATCTTCATATTGTTCCGTCTCGCGCAATAATGCCAGTAGCGCGCATGCTGTCGTCGGCCACGTCTATTCATTTGCGCACGATGGAGTCTCGAATCTGGCAATTGACTCTGCTGGCCAGTGACGGGGAACAGACCACCTCTCTGCCGAGGTGGGTAGTAGATATATATTTCAATGAGGGTGGGAAATTCATTGATTCCATCGGGTTTAACCATACATCTCTTGCCCATAAATTCTCTTTTGCACAGACAATCGACCATTTACGGGGGACGAGCAACACCTATCGATGATCAATGCCAGCCGAGTCAGGTAGTGGCGGGGTAGTAAAGGGTACTAGAAAGATTTAGTATTAGGGCGACTTCCATGACTGTGATCAATTCATCCATTAAAGAAGGGGGAGCTGAGCGACACACGTATTCCGACGAACGGACACGGAAGTGCCGGTCGGGTACCTACCTTAGGTGTTCATCTGATCATACAGTCAGTGACACATTGTCGAGACGCACATGGAAGGCAGAGTTGACTGGAGAGACTGGTCGAAGCTGGTGTGAAAGACCGTAATGAGGGTCGACTGCGTACGGTACTTGATAGGTCGTGGACAGTAGAACTAGACACTCCACTAGGAGGTACTATAACCAACGTTTCCAACAACCCGTCCGACACAATATATATTGAGCGATAACCCTATGATCGCGAAATCCATACATGCTCATAACCTAAAGCATTCATATGGCAGGAACCTCTCCGTCGACATTGACGGACTCCTTTCATCAGTTATTTTCTGAATTTGTAGGAGTCCTGCTCTTCAGGATTTGCAGGTGGTGATAATCAATATGTGATGGACACTCCAAGGTTGACGATCATCGCCCGACCAGGTTCAAAGTTGACACTGGTGCCCGGCGTGACCTAGGTCAGGTACCTGGTAGGTATCGATTCGATAGGGGGATGATCAATCTGCCCGAGAAACATAAAAACCGCAAAGCGAACTCTGATACAGAAAATCTTTCCTTCTCTATGCTTCAAAAGCATGCAGCAGTGTAGATTGTAGATACCAAGTTTCCTATCTTTGGTTTCGAGGCACACTCGTCAATGGATTAGGTACGTGAGGTGTAGATCGTGCGGACTCGCGATGTCTGCCGTGGGTAGCTTGGGATATGACCCCTGAACGGCCGCCATCAATACTGTTTGGAAAAGATTTCCCACATATTCCTAATCCTCGCAAACCTTATGACCTTGACTGGAAAGCGCTTACTGATACATGCACTGAGATGAATCAAGTACATAAGATTTTAGTCCTCAGTTGATAAGGTAGCCACCGTCTGTGTCTGCCAAGTTATCTCGCACTTGACGCATTGGAAATTGACGAGGGGGCGTTGCTGCGGTGTAAATGTTTCTTTGTGTACAACTGTACACGGACGGGAACAACCAACATTGAATCTTGGAAGCTGCGGGCGCTGCTGCAATGGGCAAGGAGCTTCTATAAGGTGGGTACAACACCAACAGCTAGAAAGTTGTTCGTCACTTCGTATAACTAAAGGGGGGTGCTACTTTGAGGAAAGCTCTGACGAGGTAGGTCTGGAGATGGGGCTGAGAGACTCGTCATCATGTGGATCATCCTTATCGAGCGGTACAATTTTGAAGTTGCAAATGGCTCTGAAGTTTGTGGCCTGAGTGCTACCTAGAAAATGAGTACCGTCGGAGTGTAGTCCCTAAGGTATGGGGATGATCTGTAGGGAGATCTTCAGAGTGCACCGTTGGAGGTTGAGATCATTCGATGGAAAGCGCTGGTATATACATAGGGCGCTATATATCATTATCTCCTGCTACGACGAACCTTGGAGCGGAGGTGACTACTGTGACTTCGAATGTTGATGCCGCTGGTCATCATCGGGTGGAAACGTCTCAACAAGATTCCTCTAGAGTATTAAAGGCAGATGGACTTTGGAGAGACCCACCAAATATGGATCGTGTATCGCTCACTTCACATGATTTGCTGATCTCGCAAGATTGGAGAGGGACAAGCAATTGCTGTTTAATGGCATCTCGGTAATCATCGGCGAAGTCACAAGCACCCCACGGGACACCCGGCGGGGACAAGTAAAGCCTACCTCAATGTGTGAGTGATGCAAAACGGATGATGTTTAGACAGTGGCAACTACACCATGGACAGTGATACAATGATATTATGATACGAGTATGTCAGCAAGGGCAGAGTGCCAATCCCGTCATACTTGTCGTGCGAAAACTCGGTGGTATGACTATGAAGGATGCTTGGTACATCAGCTGAGGCCGATATGCCACTGGAACTCCTAAATTGTAATTGTTAGCGTACCAGTCGATGTGACCTCGGGCTTCGACAGACTGAAGGGCTGACGTAATCTTCTTCTTCAGCCTGGAAAGTTGTCCACTGCAGTGTTTCTCCACGGCTGGAGAGCGAGCCAGGCCAGACGAACCCACAGTCCCGTACCCTCGCGAAAAGCTAGTGTTATTCCGCCAGGCTACGTTGTTTGTTTTGACCGAGCTTTGAATGATTACCATATTTGTTGGTTTTTTCATGCTTGATGAATTCTATCGGCTAACCGTCTATGAGTCTGCGAGGGGGTCCAGGTCTCAGTGACAGAGAGGTGCTGCAGTGAGGGTTGAGTACCTTGGATCAAAGTCAGGCGCAGCACAAGCGCCCCTGGCGTGAGATCGCCAGGGCTTGCAGCACACGGTGACAGAAGCATTCAGCTTTTTGTCACTCAGACGTCCAAAGAGCCTGACTCAGGCATCACGGATCTTATGGACACAGACGCGGTCTGACTTTCACTTAATGGGACTAGATTATTATAGGCCATAACAGTCAGACTTCTCAGCGATTGAGTTGAGATGAAGTCATTCAAGCAGTAGTCACTCGAGTCACTCGACTCGTAGTGAACATAGCGTGACATGATAAGGGGGCTCTCTTTCGTTCCGTCAGTGAGAGAGAGGCTGGGCACAAATTTTGGTACGGAGGCAGTGACTAAGGGAAAGTACTTTGTCTGACTCAGGACCATTGCCTCTCTGGCTGGACATGAAAAAGGCCACTGTTGACCTACTCACCACCGCCAGGGGGTCACAGCGGCCTGCTGGGCAGCCGGTGGAGCTGATGATTGGTGTGCCTGGCCCCAAGTGGAGTCTAATCTCCTGGCCGGCCGCACACCCGCGCTCTTTTGCGTCTTCATTGGCTTTTCCCCCTGACGCTTGGGTCATTTCCATGGGCGGCAAGCTCCCAGGAACCAAACACCCACGGAAATTGGAAATTACAGATGCGCGAAGCACACCACTACTGAGAGTCGGTGGACCTCCCCCCCCAAGGTGGATGGGATGATCTATGGGTATCTCAATGCTGGAAATCATGATGGACACTGCAGACATCAATGGTGCGATCAAGGGTGGGCACCAGGGCTGGAAAAGTGGGCGAGGCCTATGCCAAGAAACAGCGTGACAGTCGAGACCTGGAGGGCTTCATGAATCGCGGGAACGGTTACTCAGGCCAGTGGCTGAGAATCTGAAACATGACTATCGCCATGGGTCACTGCCGGGCAAGCGGCAGCGGTGCGACCAAAACAAGTCCTCATCAAGACAGGTGCCCCTGGGCAGTGAGCAGCTAAACACAGGTAGATGGTCCAGAGGGCCTGATAACTAGGGGGCAATGTGCGGTCGAACAATCACATCGTGGGATCTATCGTGATTCAGAGTTTGTGAGCAGTAGGACTAGGAGGAGACAAACCCTCTGACGGACATGAGTTACAAAGCCCACTTTTACTTGCGCAAAGTCTAATTGAGGTGCCGAGATGAGCGGCGGTGCCTTGATACTTAATAGGCAATCAAATTACTACAGCGATCAGCGACCTAAAGACAAAAGCAGTCCTGTACATTGTAGCTGTATAGTCAATGTACTGTACATACCCCGTCTTGGTCTTGATTAGGGGCCCCTTTTCGACACTCTCTGACTACTACTGTATGCTTCCTGCATGTTGAAGCCGTTCCGGACTGTTTGACCAACGGTCCAATACAGCACTCGGCATAGACCAATGCACATCAATTTAACACACAAACACGCTCCACATCACACACGGTTGACTGTTGTCCATGCGTAAAAAAACAATCTGTCCCAGATTTCACAAGGCGCTGGCTGAGTGGCCCAGTATAGTGGCTCCCCCCCCCCCCCCCCCCCCCACATCCCAGGCCCCAAGGCCCCCGTCCTTAGGCCGCCCCCCTCCTTTCCACACCCACATATTATTATCCCTGGGGTTTTATTCTTCCCTCTTCCCTCCTCTCCTTTCTCGTTCTAGCCTCAGCCTTTCAGTTTTCCTCCCTCCGACCAGAGAGTTCCATCTCTCTCCCACGTTCTTTTCGGAAATCCTGTCGCTCCCTCTCACTCTCGACTATCGAAGCGATCCGGTCTTTTCCTCAAATTCCCCCCTTTTTGTGTACAGCCCTTGAACGAGAACGCGCGACTGGCTTGCGTCTGATGTATGTGCTATCCTGTATACTCCCACAAAGAGGGTGTCTCTGGCCAAGGGGAGGATAAGTCCAGTGCGGATCGCAGATGGTGGCTCTCGCAAAGTGCCCAGCAACACCAGAGATGACATGTGATGTCGACCGAGACGCGCAACGTAATGCCCTCTCAGATAGGTTGGGGATGCGATGTCGCGCAAACATCACGCCGCTCTTCCCCCCTGAACCCGATCGCAACCACTCGCCATGAACGAAGAGCATGGGTGTATGGCCAGGGACGCATCCTTCTGGAGATGACGGGAGCTTGTGCAGCTGGGATCTTGCGGACATTGACTAACCAGATGGCGACTTTCTTTCATATAGATCCCCTCCTCTCCCCCCGTTCAAATACGTGAAGCACCATGAAGTTCACCGTTGCCACAACTCTGGCCACGGCCGGCACCCTGGCCGCCGCTCATGGCCATGGCCACGGTCATGCTCACCTTCACCAGCGCGCTGCCGGAACCCAGACCGAGACCGCCGTCTCGGCCGGTGCCACTGTCTATGACTTCGTGGTCATGGATCCCAGCAATGGCTCCCCCAAGGTGATCAGCGGCAAGGAAGCTTGCGCTGGCCTCGCCAAGCACGAGTTCGAATGGTTCGACGGTGCCATCCCCGAGGCTTGCGCTTCCGCCGCATCCAGCTCCAGCGATGTCCTCTCGTCCGCGACTCTCGCAGCCCACGTGCTCATGGAGACCGCCGCCGTGGTCATCCCCACCACCAGCTCCGCGGCCCCTACCTCGACCTCTACCACCAGCTCAAGCAGCTCCACTTCGACCTCCTCCACCAGCACGACTAGTTCGACCAGCACCACCAGCTCGGCCGCCCCCACCCACACTTCATCTGCCAGCACTGCCACGGGCCTCAACGCTGAGTTCCCCGATGGTGAAATCGACTGCAGTGATTTCCCCTCCAGCTATGGTGCCGTCCCACTGAACTACCTTGGCTTGGGAGGCTACTCTGGCATCCAGTACGTGACCATTGCGGGTTCTTTCGTCACTGAAATTGTCACCGCCGTCGCTGGAAACGGCTGCACCAGCGGTGCCATGTGCTCATACGCCTGCCCTCCCGGCTACCAGAAGTCCCAGTGGCCCACTACCCAGGGCTCCACCGGTCAGTCCGTCGGTGGCCTGCACTGCAAGAACGGCAAGCTGTACCGGACCAACTCCGATTACAAGACTCTTTGCATCCAGGGCACTGGTGGCGTTCACGTTCGCAACGAGCTGAGCAGCACCGTCGCCGTTTGCCGTACCGACTACCCCGGTACTGAGTCCGAGACCATTCCCCTCGCCGCTCAGCCCGGCCAGGTCGCTCCTCTGACTTGCCCCGATGCCAACACCTACTACCGCTACTTGGGCAAGGGCACCTCTGCTCAATACTACGTCAACAACAACGGTGTCTCCATCGAGGAGGGTTGCCAGTGGGGTGACGGCTCCAAGCCCGTCGGCAACTGGGCTCCCATGAACTTGGGTGTCGGCCGCACTGATTCGGGCACCTGGTTGTCCATGTTCAAGAACGAGCCCACCACCGATGCCGATCTGAACTTCAAGATCAAGCTTGTTGGTGATGACCTCAGCGACAACTGTCGCTACGACGGTGCCGGCAACTTCTACAACAACGCCGGTTTGATTCAAGGAAACAATGGATGCACTGTGAGTCATACCAACTGCCATTTGTCATTGAATGGGGCTGTGATCATGAATGCCAAGGGCACAGTTACTAACTCGTCCTCACTCTCAACAGGCCCGATCGGCGTCTGGCAATGCCTACTTTGTCTTCTACAACTAAGCACCACCCTCGCGCTAAGTAGGTCGAGGTCTCGCATCTCGGCCTTTTGACAATTTAAAACCTCTACGGTCTAGATGATGCCTGATTTCCCCTTTGTTGCCCTTTATTTTTCCCACCATATTCTTCCCGAAAGGTGCTCGTAGTGGATCGAGGACAAGGCAATTGAATGAACCGGAGAAGCACTCGAGCGTCTGTTTCCCGCCGCCTTGTCTTTCTCTCTCCGCTACCTGTGCTTCTGTCTATATTACGGCTTGTTGTCTGAGGGGAGCCCCTTTATCCTTTTCATCTTCACTTCCAATGTATCTTACCTTCTGCCATCTGCTTGATCGTGGCCTGTGTGGGGTTGAAACTTATCTTTTGGTTACTTCCGTGTTACTTCCGTTCTAGATATCAAGTACTCGTTCTCGCTCGAATTGTGCTGTCACTTCGTCGTAACTGTGCTATCATCTATTCCTAGGCGATCAGGCTGTTTGACACGTAGCGCTGGAGATTTCGGCAATGACCTGTGCATTTTTCTGATGTTCACTCAGCACCGGGCGATCTGGTGCCAGGAGTGCCAGTATTCTTGTTGAGGGAATTGTCGCGCTAGAGTCTCTACTGTGTCTTGTTTTCGGTCTCATTCCATCGATCAATATGCACCGTGTCTACAATTTGGCTCGGCCTACCGAAGAGCGCCATGATTCACGAGACCCATTTATGGGCAATGTGTTTCATTCGACGAAGTGTTGACTCCACGGCTGACATGAGGCTCGCTCCATCCTCCGCTGACACTAAGGCATTCGGAGATACTCAACAGTATCAGTTTTTTTATACTTTTTTTTTGTGTGTGTGTGTGAAGCTGAACGCGACATCATCGAATACATGATGAATGAGCCAGCCACGAACAAGATACCAAATGACAGATCTATCAGGTGATTCGGGGAGAATGGCTACAGTATAACGATTCTTGCATCATACCTACACCTCACTTGTTCACTACGTACTCTACCCCTGGATTCGAATTGCGGGGAAGGCGAATATCTTGACAGATCGAGTTCTTCAGTTCTCGGCTCGACCAGCCCATGGAAATGAACTTCACAGATCTACATATCTACTCAGGTGGCCCTCTGTCGATACAGGTAGATCCGAGGTGTGGAATGGCCAGGTTTGTTGACACTGTGGTACACTGGTACCGTGACTCAACTCCCAAATGTTGGTTTTCCATCAACCTCACTGCCTTCCCAGCAAGTAACCTTAAGTGGTCATCAAATACTCAATAAGTGCCTTCCATCTCCAAGGTAACCACGTTTTTGAGTTTCGGGTTCGAGGAATGTCACTTCTAGATCGACTTGCCGATGACCCCAGGGCAGCGAAGCGGCCCAGTCCATTCATGCGCGGATCTTGTCGATCCCCACATACCTCTAGCTGGAGTCCATGACTACCTGACACTTTAGGCTAACTATGTATGTACTGACTCGGCGAATGGTATGCTTGATCGAGTCGATTTCGTCTTGCTAGTCTGGCAGCCTCTGCTGCAAATGTCGAGCGTTGCTTGTATACCCTCAAGGCATGGAAAAGCTGGATGGACGGAGCGTATAAATTGTGAGCTGACAATCCCGTGAAGTTGGCCAACTCCATGACTGGTTGCAGCAATATGAAATTATCAATGGAGCCCAGAATTCCATACATGTGCAAGCTCGATGCATCTGCTCTCTGCTCGAACGATCACTGCGCCGCAAGGAGAATGCAATTTTGTATGGAGAGTGGCCGGGTATCCTGCAGGATCGCAGGCGATCGCCCGAGGAACTACAATACACGCTCGTAGCGGCTGTTCGCTTTGCAGTCAGTTTGACAGCTATTCGTTAGTCGTGAGTATTGAAATCGGTGAATCTTCTATGCTCAGGATGTCTTCGAGACTCTAGATGAAAGATTTCGATCAATCGAGCATGTGGGTAGTTTTGCGCAAATCTCAAATTGTGGAGGTAATTTGACCACCATCAACAGGCCACTAACTAGCAGCTGGGCTAGTCTTCTATTCCGAATGCACAGACAGCATCGTTGGTCCGAGCTTAGTACCTATGGGGTGGTCGGTAGACTCGGTACTCGGTAGCCGAGACTCAACCTTGGACAGTGACACCTTCTAGGTTTGAAGCTATAGACCAGAGTTAGGGAATTGCGATACTGAGGAATGGCCGATCTCGTTGGGACGATCGGAAAGAAGATTGGGATTAAGAATACCTTTCAAGTTTGCTTCAAGAATTTGTGGAATAGGCTCTGACTGCGAGGTATGCATGGAAAAGGATCGATGGTGATGATCAGTGATCTCATTGGATTCTAGTGGCGTTTCTTGGAGGAAAATGAATACAAACTCAATCTCACCACAGGAAATGTACACTTGTGCAGTATCCTTATGTTGTTGGGTGGTTGTATACTCCTCCACTTGGGTGTACAGTAGACTCGAAAGTAGAAACACTACCTAATCTTCCGACAGCACTGCCATTCTAGTAGTTACATCCTACGTACCACGTACCTTAGTATCGTTGCGTGCCAATCGACCAGCACGCATACTCTTCAGTCAACATTTTACAGTCTACAACCCTACACAGTCAGAGTGTTGGCAGCTCAACGCAATCGACAGCCCCCACACCAGGGCAACCTTCCTGCCGGGGCGAAATCTTGCTCCAGATCTGAGGTCATTCTACTATCCAGTACAGTGCTCACTGCGCAGTGCTAAGTGCTACACTATAGTACCATGCAGATCAAGTACGCAATATTCATGCACTGGCCATGGAAACTGGCTAGTCGGTCAATACTCATGTCACATCACCGTCCTGTTCCATGTGTCATTCACGCTCTTCCCCGGAAGTGAGAAAGAAAAAGAAATCTTGATCGAGACCTTGCGTGGACTCCATTCTCCATTTGCATGGTTGATGTGGAGGGGCTGGGCCAGTCCGCCAGGTGATGATCACTTGGGTAGCGTAAGACGGTCAGGTATTTCGTAGTTACAGTAACGTTAAAATCGATCAAATCCACTGGGACTTGACGCAGTCACGTAACCTCACCAATTATTCACGCGCCATGAGAACTCCACGAAGCGAAAATTTTCCCTCCAGTCCTCCACAGCCCCGCCTTCTCCGGTCAGCCGTGAAGAGGGATCGGATTAGTAGTAGACTCGACTTGGAGGATGAATTGAGGAACACTTTCGAGAGTTAATATCTCTATCTCTCATAGAACCGACTTTCGATCACAGTGCCTAGGTGGAATCACAATGGCTGGATTCTACTCAATTTAGTAGTAAGTAGTATGAGTACTTCCTCAAAAGTATAAGGGTACGTGGAGTTGACTGGAGAGGTATTCTGTTCTCGGCTGATTTGAGTGAATCACAAGCTTCCGCCGCGGTGGTTCCGCACTGTCAATATGAGATACTCAATAGTCAATACGAATAGGAGTCAGGCAGGACTAGCTCGAGCTTGTCCTACAGATGTGTTTCTATGGCAGTGCGAATTCCCCGTCACATAGTCTCGCTTTGTATGAGACATCAGTTCAGAAACCCACAGCTGCTCAAGACCCCAGGTCACAATATGGCATCCAGCTATGCTGCCAAAGTCGAAATACACATTACGCAGCTACGCACTGGTCCAGAAGTCAATGGAAACGAACACCCATTTCGGCCTCACCGAGCTTGTCTCCGTATGCAGCAGTAACCTTGAACTCGCGTGCCCCGTCACGACCCACTCCTCGGTACACACGTGACTTGAGACGCGACCGCGTAGTGCAGCGGACGAGTCTATTTACGAGGACTGCAACTATGTAGAGTGAAGTGTAGCTTTCGATCGAGCCATGGACTCTGCAAATCACACGCAAAGTACCTTGATCGCGATATCTGCCTTGACTGCCCCCGGATCATTCAAGTAAAGGCTGGGTAAGGGTGACGGGGGTTGGCGTGGAAAGAAATAGTGGAGCCCACCCTCGTCGGCGCCTGTAGAACGCGTCTCTGACTGTAAGCGTGCATTACCGCGCAGGGTGAACCCACCGTCTCTACTGCATTCCACTACTGCTGCCACCTCACCTAGCGACCTTCCTTCACTTCCCTCCTCCAAAAAGGATCTCGCTCCCCTTGGTAAGCCAACTTCCCCTCCTTTTTCCCATTTGATAGCCCTTGAGGTGCCTTTCCAGCTCATCGGAGGCCTTTATTTATCTTTTCTTCACGTCCCGTCTGGGTGATCTCGAGCAAGACGCGGGTGACGCGAAAGCCGTCAAGTCAAGACTTTTTTCTTCCCCTCTGGGCCGTCTACTAATCATTTGAGTCTACACCCAAATCAGATCCGGACAAGTCGTCAGTGAACAAGCTTCGTGTGAGTTCTGCACACGGAGGGAAACATGATGGACTCGTCTCCCGCCCTTGTTCGTTCGGCCTCTGCGGCTGGTGTGAAGCGTCCTGCGGCTCTGCTGCCCGCCTTCGAGCCTTTGACCTCATCGCCGTCCCTCCCGCGGCCGTCGAAGCGGGTGGCTCGTGATAATGCTTACCCAACGCCAGTCCCGACCTCATCAACCCATATCCTATCCTCGTCACCTCCCGCTGCTCGGCCGTTGCTTCGTCGTACCTTCTCCGCCGCTACGGAACGGTCTCCCTTGTCGGCTGTCCCGCAGGTGATGTTGCCTGAGAATGGCGAGCCGGTGCTCATGGGCCGATCCAGTGCTTCGTGCCACCACCAGCTCGCAGCGAGTCGAATGATCTCGCGTGTGCACGTCAAGGCAACCTACAAACCCGCCCCGAATCCCTTCGATCGTGACCAAGTGGAGATTATGTGCATGGGCTGGAATGGTATCAAGATCCATTGCCAGGGGAAGACGTACGATTTGGCAAAGGGCAAGACCTTTACATCGGACATAAAGGATGCGGACATCATGATTGATGTTCACGAGGCACGCGTTTTGGTGCAATGGCCGCGACACGAGCTCGACCGCAAGGACTGCCCCTCGACTGATTCCGAGCAGACATGGGACGACGGAACGCCAACCCAGAAGAACCCTCACCGGAGACGCCATGAGAGTCCCTTCCTGGGAGGCGAGCGCCTCGGCTCTCCGGACTCGCCATCACCCGCTGTGCGCAATGTGATTCCTCCATCGTCGCCTATCTTCACACCTTCTCGCGGCCGTGGATCTGTGATTGTGTATGAAGATGAACCCTCTCCATTGAAGCGCCATAACACTGTCGGTGGATTCTCGGCGTACAGCGCTCGTCGAGCGAGTGAAATGCTGCAGATCTCTCAGTCTAGTGACGTCAGCCGACATCACGACGAATCTGATAACGACGAGGAGAACGATCCTATCGTGCATTCATTCGGTCCATTTGGAGATAATCTACTGCCTCGTCTGGCTTCGTTCCACGCAGGTGGGTCTCCCAGTCGTTCTCCCGCGGCACGTCGGCGCTCGGTGACTCCGGTACCTCGTGCTCACGCGGATTCTTCCCGTCATATCGAAAGCTCGGAGGAGAAAGAAGAGGTCGAGGTCAAGACCCAGGAAGAAGAGGAAACCTTTGAGCGTGTTCGCAACCATGCCATCAATCAGTTGGCTTACTCACGTCTGTCCTCGACCCCCTTCTCAATCATTCTCAACAACCTTCCCCCGTCATTCTGGAAATCCGACAAGGTGGCCAACACCTCTGGTCCCTCGCGCTCTGACATTCGCACCATTCTGGAAACCACTAAATGCATTGGCAAGGTTGCGCGTGAAGGCAAAGACGCCGCTGGACAGCCGTTAGAAAGCGAGTTCTACTACATTCCCGACTTTGACGAAGACATCATTCGCCGTGAGACCGTGGTGACCAATCTTCGCAAGCCGGGTCTCCGCAACTGCCGCAAGCAACACAAGGTACGACATCTTCCACCTCCAGATTTCACCGCTTCCCCACATTCCCCCGATCGTTCCTCTCTCCTTTTGTGGGTGGCCGATACTAATTTCTATTTAGCAATATTTCTGGAAGAAGCCGAAATAAGTCCCAGTTCCTACCCCAGTTCCGGATCGATTTCTCTTTCGTATATATTTGCAGTGTTCTTGGCCACCCAGACAAAAGCCTATCCTGGGTGGTCCGCATAGCGTGGCGTGTGGCATACCCTTATATTGTTTTCGCTTTAGTTTCTTATGCGCCTCATTATTTCCCCATCTCCTCCTCGGCTCCCGCAAATCACTGACCTCTGTGGACCTCGACCCGTGGGCCTAGCCTCTTGTTTTGCGATTTCTTCCTTTTTTTCGACTTAACCTCTCCTCCTTGCATCGGCATGACGATGTACGATTGTGTGCTGCGATTCCATTTGCCACATCTGTTGTCTTGGCTTTTGTTGTTTTGTGTTCCCAAGGGGACTTCTTCGTACCTCTCATGATGCGTGATGGATTACCGACATTGACGGCCGCTTTTGCTTTGATTCCGACTGCTATTTTGTTTTTTTGTAACATGTGTCTGTTCGATGTACCGGTTTCACCAGTCCACCTCTATTACCTTCCCTGTCGTCTCTTTTTGTACGAGTGCTGTTCCCTCGATCATGATGACGAGCTCAACACATGGGCTCCTCGTCGCGTCCCCACCTCTTTTGTTTGTCCGCTTTTTGCCTTCAGAGGCCCGATCTCACCGGGTCCGTGTGTTTGGGTAACACAATTGACCTATGATGTCCGAGTGTGTATCTTGACTTTAATTCTCCTCTTACAGGCAAATAGATCAAAAGTCTTAATTCATTCATGACACGCCTGCATCGGGTCAAATAGATAACGTGAGAAAGTATTAGAACCCAAGTCTTGACCCGTTCTCAATTGGATCTGTAGCGGTCTCCATGTCGGACCCGACATGGGTGCTTCCTCGGGTGAAACTGTGGATCAGGGAGTCGCCGTTAGGTTGTCGTGCTGTGCACAGGGCCAGATACTTCAGGTGGAACTTTATTGCGAGCCAGACCCAGGTATATTCATATGCATCACCTTCCATTCTGATGGACCCTGATCTCACCTGTTAGATTGTCGAGCAGGCGATCGCCATAGAACAATCCTCTCCACAATGTGAACTCCCTTGAAACCCGGCCTCATTCGATGTATTTCCTTGTCTACCGAGTCTAGATTGGTACCTCGTGTCCAGACGTTCTCGCTGCGGCCATTCGCCACTCTTGCGTCACTCGAGCTTTCCCCTCATTTACATTATCTCTGGTGCCGCAGATCGGATAGATATACATTCAGTACAACCATTGGCAGAGCCACCTACTCATAAGGTCGGACGTCGCCAGTCAACACCTTATTACCAAAGTAAAATTCAACGACAGTAGCTTATCTAGAGTCCCAGAAGGGGTCAAGAAAGATGGCCTGATCAATGCTCTACATTTGACGGCTAGCGTAGCTTCAATGACGAGTCTACTTGAAGTATCATGGATGGCTCAATTGCGCCGCCAAATGAGTAGAGTCTGTTACTCTGGGATCCAAAGCAGGAGGCTCGGCAAAAAGTCTGGTACAACTACTTTAAGCCAAAGTTTACATCATGCAATGGGAGCCACCCGGCTGGAGGCAATCACGGTACCACCGCCGTAGTGGCAGCTGCAAGCTGCAGCTAGCTGTGGCTGCACCTTCATCTCAACCCAGACCGCAATCGCCACCAAGTGCCAGTTTTTTTTGAATCTTGTAGGGTCTCGTCTTTATAAAACACTCAGACTCTGTCATTTGGACTGCCAGTTTTACCATTCTCCAAGTCCGTTGAAGCAAACCTGGAAACCATCGGTATTCAACCCAGACTAAACAATTCTCCTCCAGCCTCCAAGAACACCGCGGTCTTCTTTCTACTAAGTTCAGGTCTCGACCTCCATATCGCTCGACTTATCCACATCTAAATCATCACCGAAACCAACCCTCCAGCCACACATCTCGTCCCCATCAAATCACCACTATCTATCAAAATGCAATCCTCAATGGAGAGTCAATCCATGCCTGATCGCACCCGCGAGAATCCCTCCGCTAGCGCTCCCTTCGCCCATCAAGAGGCGCTTCACCGACCACCACCTACTGCAGACTCGGTCTCTCAACAGTCCTGGAAACCCAAGTACGACCGCCGCCAAAGCTGGAATCATGAGGATCAGAAACATGCGTTGCAGGAACGATTGCTGAACCTGGAACCAGCTCGGGAGACTGGGTTTTCTGAGACCGGACGTGAGGTTTAGGTGTTGATGGCGCTGACGACTTGCGCTTACGATCATCGGAAAGCGAGAATTGGCGTTGTATCGGTTGAGATTGAATGGTCTGCGCAAAGGAATGAGGACTGGACCAAGTTGAGTGGCTGGGTCCTATGAGTTTTCTATTGGATTTTCAATCGCGGGTGACAGCGATGCGTTTCATGACTTTGAGGAATAGGTATTAGGTGCTTTCCTGGTGTTACACAATTTTATGAATTAACCAAGGCCTGGCTTTGATATCGCTCATTGCCTCATTTCTTTCCAGTATATTTTGCGTAATAAAAGGATAGTCCATACTCGACACTCGAGAATCCCGAGAGTTGTAAGAGTTGTAATAGCGCGCGTGAGGCGAACTCGATATAACAAAAGCTGTCAAGCCAACGCTGGTACAGGAGGACCCAGGGTTGTCAGTGAAGACGGCGGGGCCTGACTGTAGGATAAGCGCGGCGCCAAGTAAGATGCCTGCTTTGCATGTCCGGCGATCTTCAACCTCCGCACCGCCTGGCAAATCTGCCTGCCTTTGCTCTGCTCCACCATCGCCGCTCATCACCGTCGCTCCTTGAGCCCGACGATCAGATTGCAGGGAGTGCAGTCTCGAGTTCAAAGTGCTTTTTTTTCCCCGCTCCTCGTTCACTAATTTGGCCGCTCCTTTCCCCGATGTGGCATTCAAGTCACTTCAATATCGACCTTTTGGAAGTTCTAAAAGGACCCCGCGACTAAAACCTGTGCCCCCGCAAACGCACACACAGCCATGGATCACCTCAAGAAAAGTATGCGCTTGCATTCGCCGAGCTTTTTCGGACTTTCTCAGCAGATTAACTGACATGTCTGGACAGGGGAGATCCGTGAACTGAATGAGAAAGCATGGGAAGGACAGACTGGTATGTTTAGCTCTTGTTCCTGTTCGAGATTAACTCCACAGAGGAATCACCGCCGAGCTTGACCGTGACTGATCGTCCTGGTAACTGCAGATGTCTTCCCCGTAAGCAAGACCCTCGACTCGGCGCTCAAGAAAAACACAGCTTTCATCAAACGTCTCCGCACCGGTATCAGTGCTTCCGCCCTCGCTACCTTCCTGACGGATATCCGCACCCTCTCGTTGCACAAGTACCTCTCCGAGATCATCTCTGCCTGCTATGAAGGACTTTGCAAACTCAAGTCGCCCGGCGAAATCGCCGCGGGGGTCGAGATCGTGTGCGCTTTGCACCAGCGATTCGGTCCGGCCGAGTTCACGCGGCAGATTGGATGGCTTCTTGGACGTGGCATGAGCTCCATGGACAAGGCCTCGTTGAAGACATTGCCCCAGGAGATGCGCGAGCGCGAGGAAAAGGATCGTCTGAGCCGGCACCGAATCCTTCTGCGTGTGGTGACGGAGTTGTGGTTGGTTGGTGTCCTGAGAACGCTCGACGATACGGAGAGACCCGAGGATGCCAGAAAGGATGCTACAACAGGCAAGTTGCCTGATCTGGTGCCCATGAGAGCGACAAAGACAGCGGCGGCTTTAAAAGAGTTGGAGAAGCAGGCTGAGCCCTTTCCGCTGGAAGTCCTCAAGGATCTACTTGGCCACGATCGCGACCACACCAATTTGCCACTTGCCGTGTTATTTGTGAAGAGCTTTAGCTGGGATGTTCTTGGGACTAAGCTGGTCGAGGAGGGCCGAAAGACTGTCGAGGCGGATGGCGCCACATCAAAACCCAACGGCGGAGAACACGAGGCTACAGACAGCCATGCGGAGACAACTCTAGAATCGGACCCGCCATTGGTTCCGGAGAAGACGCAGCAGCGTTTCAGGAACATCTTGACTCGGTATCTTGACGATGTCAAGGCCCATGTGGTCCGCGACCAGAAGGCACTTGCATCGCAGAGCCGACGCAATGCCGAGGCTTACGTGAAGAGCGGCGAGATCTTTGAAGACCGACAGTCCAATTTCGAGAAGCAGTCCAAATCACTCGAGAAGCTGGTCGCCAATACTCAAGTACTCTGCGAGGCACTAGGTGCAGAGATGCCTGATCTCGTCGAGAAGGAGTCTGCAGATGCCGGCGGCAGCGGTGGCATCGGCCTAGTCAAGACCACGGAGTACCTTCGTGGTCAAGGTGATGGTGCCGGGATCTGGGAAGATGAAGAAGAGAGGCGTTTCTACGAAAACTTGGTAGATCTGAAGGGTAAAGTACCTGCCGTGCTTCTCGAGGATGGGAAGAAAAAGAAAGGGGAGGGTGAAGAAACCGGGAAGAAGAAGCAAGACGGCGAATCTGAAGGTGCTGTGGAAAAATCGACCGAGACAGCTGAGGATCGTGCTGCGGCGGATGCGGACGACCAGTCGACAGCCATTGCCAGCAAAACGGTCGGCGCCCAGGTTGACGCTCTTCTGAGCAAGCTACCTGAGTTGCAGACCAAGGATCAAGTTGATCAATTCGCATTGGACTTTTGTTTTGTCAACTCCAAGGCCTCTCGAAATCGACTTGTTAAGGCCGTTTCCGACATTCCCAAGGGCCGAATTGATCTCCTGCCGCTATACGCTCGCCTAGTCGCGACGCTTGGACAATATCTGCCGGATATTCCACAAGGCTTGACCACCTATCTCGACGAAGAGTTTCGAAGTCTGCAACGGCGCAAGTCGAAGGAATTCTTGGGTCAAGTGCGTATGAGCAATGTGCGATATCTGGCTGAATTGACCAAGTTTGGCGTGGTTCCCGAACACATCATCTTCCACTGCTTCAAAGTCTCATTGGATGACTTTTCTCGTATGAATATTGAGATCATCGGCAACTTGCTGGAGAACTGCGGTCGTTATCTCCTTCGCAACCCAGAGACGTCGCCGCGCATGGCTTCATTCCTGGAGACTCTGAGTCGAAAAAAGACTGTGCAGCATCTGGGTCAACAAGAGCGGATGGTCATTGAAAACGCCGTCTACTACGTCGACCCGCCTCCAAGACCCGCCATCCAGCAGAAAGAAAGAACTCCCGTGGAGCAGTATGTCCGCCGGCTGATTTACCTGGACATGAATAAGCGCAACTACACCAAGGTCCTAAAGACGATCCGCAAGCTCCATTGGGAAGAGCAGGAAGTCGTGGACATTCTCGAGCGTGTCTTCAGCAAGCCAGTCAAGGTCAAGTATGGCAGCATCCACCTTCTAGCGATCTTGATCAGCGCGCTTTATCGCTATCACCAAGTATTCGTGATTGGCATTGTGGACAATGTTCTGGAGCAGATCACGCTCGGCCTTGAACTGAACGACTTCAAATTCAATCAGAAGCGAATCGCCGAGGTAAAGTATCTTGGAGAGCTCTATAATTACAAGATGATCGATTCGCCCGTCATTTTTGATACGCTGTACCGCATTGTTACATTCGGCCACGAGGGCGGCACTCCTGTACCAGGTAGAATTAGTCCTCTTGACATGCCGGATGACTTTTTCCGACTTCGTCTTGCTTGCACCCTCCTTGATACCTGTGGTCACTGTTTCGACCGCGGTTCTGCGAAGAAGAAACTTGATTTCTTCTTGACTTTCTTTCAATATTACCTCTTTACCAAGGACCCTTTGCCCATGGATGTGGATTTCCTGGTCCAGGACACTTACTCTAGTCTGCGTCCTCAGTGGAAATTGGCCACCGATCCAGAAGAGGCTACTCGCATCTTCAGCGAGGCGGTCGCACAGAACTACAATGTGCAAGACGCGGAAAGACATGCAGATCTTGAGGAAGAGGACGCGGAGAGCAGCTCTTCTGACGAAGGACTGGAGGATGACGTCATTCCTGAGATTGAAGAGGATCAAGAGTCGAGCGACGAAGCCGAGGTAAGCTGACCCCTGAAAAATTGTTGCATCATTGACCTCTGTCAAAGTAGCTCGCTAAACAATGACAGGCTTCTGGACCGAATGTGGATGTCAATGATGAGAGTGACTTTGAGGATGAGCACATTGTTGTCACTCGTCAAGAAGAAGAGCGCGACCCCGAGGCCGAAGCCGATTTTGATCGGGAGTTCGAGAAAATGATGGCGGAGAGTATGGACTCGAGACGCTTTGAGCGGAAGGGAGTCTTTGATATTCCTTTGCCTATGAAGAGAGTACCTCGTGAACATCTTCCAACCGAATCGTCCACCGAGTCGGCCACACCAGAGCCTATTCCGACAAAGACCGTGGCTTTTTCTTTGATGACGAAGAAGGGTAACAAGCAACAGGTAAGATCAGGATGAGGAAACAAAAAGGGGATGAAAAGGCGTGACGTTCATGCTGACAATTGTTCCAGACACGCACCATTGATCTTCCTTCCGATTCTAGCTTTGCTGTTGCTATGCGCACTCAGCAACAAGCTGATCGGGAAGAACAACAGCGTATCAAGAGCTTGGTACTTAACTACGAGGCTGCAAACGAACCCGAGGAAGCCGAGAGTATGAATCTAGTCACACTCTTGTACTCTTTACTACTCAGTTTACTAACAATGTGTTCGCAGCCTTTGAAAAGCGCATTCCTGCCAACCAGCGTGTGGACAAGTCTGCCGCCAACCGGTCCGCATTCCGGTCTCGCAAACTCCAGCTTAGTGATGTGAATTGGTGATGACGATTTCCTCCCCTGAAGAGATACTTCAAATCCGTCACGGGTCTATAAAGCCTCACTTGATCAACACCAATGTCACGGACTGGACATTACCGAGTCTCGACATTCAAGCGCACTGTCTGAAGTGCCTCAGGACCTTGCCCTTTGCGGTCTTGTCCCGCATGGTCATTCCTGAAGATCATCTTCAAAGAACTGATGTTATCGACGATCCACGATCATTGTGTTCTGCATAATGCGATTGCCTTGCCAACTCTCCAGCTCACTGCAGTATGACACGGTGCCTCCACCTTCTGCACCAAACTCGTCCTGGGCAGCTTGCTTCCACCTTTTTGTGAACAGCATACTTAGCTGGGTACTATTAGGGCCTGCAATTACGCCATTACGCATCGTTAAGCGAGAAAGACATGAGTCTTGCCAAGGATCACAGGGACGCAGGATTCGAATGCCTCTGCAGTCGCATGACTGAAACCATGCTGATCGCGAGCGAGTTCGTCTGGCTGGTCTCAAGGATCCCTAGACGACTCTGCATCTCAAGTTACCATAGGTTTATAGTCGATCACACCCACGATAGGCAAAATCACAGGATACGGTTCTGAATGCAAGTCGAATTTGACCAATTTCCGCAAACGTAAATCGACCCACACGAACCTGCATCATTGCAGAAACCTTGGCGTCGTATAATACGTGCCAATAAAACCGATCAAGTCCTCTAAGCAAACTGACGCCTTCTACATAATGCACAAAGTAACCATATGCATCCAGGCCGGAAGCATCACAAAACCCAAATCCATTTTCCCATGCAAAACCGTTAAAAATCCAACTCGGAAACTACCTATTCTCAAGCATCCATAATCCCCGCGCAACCGAGACCCGTCTTCGATCCATCGCAGCAAAGATCTTTCCAATCCGGTCATTCCCCTAACTTCGCTCGTCCGTATAAACCAACGTCTCACAGACCGCCGGCAAATGAACTCGCTTGCACGACTGTCAACATAGCCGTGACAGAAATGAACGGGAAACCCCCCGCCGGCAGAATTGGCGCTGCGATCAAGATCATGAAACACATGGGATGACAGCCGGTAGAATTTTTTTCTGGGCGTTAGATAGGATGAAATGTCTCGCCCAGAGAAAACAGGCCTAGCCAAGACCGTCAAGTACAAGCGAAATGCCACTCTTTCGGTCAAGCGGGGAATTGATATGCCGCGGAAAATGTTGGTACTTGAATATGCTTTCGTTGCGCGAACTTCAGCGACTCTGGGCCCCTGAGTCAAAGATCAAGTACTAATGTCGACAGGAGAAAGTGGCCAAGGATGTACGCAATCTAGGAAACCACATAAAGGCAGTAATCAAGCTGGGGGGCTTTTTAATTCCTCCTCCAATTTGATGGACCATGCAGGGTTCAATGGAATGACCGGAAACCTACGAGAGCATGAACAAAAACTTCGAAAAGGATGGATCAGGATGCTTAGAATGCTGCTCTTGTGATCAAGCTGGAGTCTACAAGGTAGGTAGGGAGTCAAATCAAGTTTACTTTGAGTCTGCGCTTATAGATGCTCCGCGCACTTTGAATGAATGAACGGATTGAATAATTCACGAAAGAGGATCAGCCGGAAGTGAGATTGATGAGGTTGTCGAGGTAGATGAGGTATGATATCAAGAATTTGATTCGAGATGATTAGATCGGACCTGATGACTTTAGAAAGGCTTGTTCATTAGATGACGGGAACCGTGATGCCGCAGTGGGCTGCGAAAGAGTCCACCTTGCAGTCTGTGGTGGCAATTTTTATCACCAAAGCGATGAAATGCTTGGCTTTAGGGAATGGTGTTGAATTCTCCTGTAATAGGCCTTTCTAAAAGACCAGAGACTTCTTCCGCTTAGTTAAGTCTATGGATAAAGATACTATCTCTGGAATAGACTGCTCGTTTCACAGAGCTTTGGACTCGTCGTCGCAGATGCGAAGCAAAGTGAGTAGTAGGTCACGTTTTCCATTTGGTAGAATAAACAGACGGTAGTGGGTGAAAGGTATCCTCTACTAACCTCAAGCGGCTCGCTCCGGGTCTGGTTGATCTTCTCCTCTTTGTTACTCTCCGACTTTTAAGGAATGACCTACAGATCCAGAACCGGCTTCGACGACACCACTTAAAGCCAGGTTTCATCCGCCTCCAACCACACGGAGGATAAAAATCTCATTCCTTGCTATGAGCTCGGCGGTTATCTCGATCTAGTTGTCGAAATTGATCACACTCGACAGAGGGTGAATGGTCTGACACTGCCAGAACTACTTCGCCTTGGCGCCACGAACGAGGAAATCTTCAACTCCGGGGTAAGCCCGGTAGTGACCTCAATGTCTGTTTGGTGAACTCCTGCCGCAGCAAGAGTGGCGTAAGCTTCATCGGATGCCGGGAAAGAGACACGTTCGACCTTGGTCGAATCCTTTTTGACAGGCCTCATACGACGGGCCATCCCATGAAGGAGTGGAAAGGCAAGCACGTCGCTGACCGCGAGGACATACTCTGTAGTCTGTACCCTTGCACTTGCTGACTAGGTTGATTGCCGGGATGGAGTGCCCGCCATGTGCAATGTTCCGATAAGGATTTAGATTGTCGGAACCATGTATGGTGGCAGGGAGGTCAAGCTGTTGCTCACAGTTGTCAACGTCTCCAGGTATTCTTCTGCGGGAAGAATACCACTGGGGCTCCGAGGATCGACCACGCAGAAGGCTGCTAGTTGCATATTCTTTTTGAATCTCCACCACGCTGACGATGGCGTGTTGAATCTGGCTCGTCTTTCGGATGGCGCTCTCGATCTCATCCAGCTCAATTCGGTGTCCATTGATCTTGACTTGACTCTTTTCTTCCGAAGCTTTCACTGCGACGAAGGTATCTGTTTCTTCCCAACACAAAGTCCAGACACTTCGGACATCTTCCAAGGCCCATCCTTTTCAACACTTTGTCTTCACTTGTCTTTGCTTGATCCATTTGACCAACAATGTCTCACATCTCTGAATCCAACTCTGTCGGCACCTCTGTTACCGCGAAGGTACAGACGAGCACAACCACCCATCCCGACTAGCGGGCTATTTTCCCGTACGTGGATCCGAACAAGATCAGCTCAGAATTGGCAGAGTAGCAATTTAGACCGAGTGTGATTTGCACCATCGGTACAAGACTACCACCTCACTATGAGGAAGCCTTAGGTAACAGTTGTGCCAAGGAGTCAGCGTCCTCAATTAGGCCTCATCTTGGCGCCAAGAGTGGGGCCGCCCTGATATGTACGCCCTCGAAGCCTAATGGGGAAAGGTTCGAGGCTCCATCCCATCGGCATCCCATCGGCATCCCCTCGTCCATAACGGGCTCCCAGCGCTATCCCACCATCCCATCATTCCCTCATTCTTCCCTCGGTATCCCAGACGCCATCGTGAATCCCACCTCGTATTGCCATTTCATTCTCTTGCATCGCGATTGTCACATCCGGTCCATTTCCTGGCCGATCTGTGGCCGAGCAGCCTGGAAGATATTCCTGTTCTACTCTGCGAATGCCATTCCCTCACGCTCCTTCGTCTTCCGATGACTCCGCAGCAACCGCCGTTCCAATGTGACTTCCCCGGGTGTAGCCTTAGCTATCGTCGCAAGGAACATCTGACGCGACATGCCAAAAGCCACATCCAACCACGGTCTTATGAATGTCCTTTTTGTGACCGCGTCTATGCGAGAAATGACACGCGCCGGCAACATATCCGCACACATCATAAAAACAAGGAGTGTCAATCGAGCCGGGCAGTCCGAGCTTGCCAATACTGTCGCTTGCGAAGATCAAAATGTAACGGACAGAGTCCCTGTGATGCCTGTTCCCAGCGAGGGAAACAGTGTCTGTACTCGCAAAATTCACGACGCCGCGTGTTGGAACAAAGGAAGAGTCCAAATGATGACACAAGCTTAACGGCATTTTCGGAGTTGGACTCTGCGTTTTCCACGACTTCGTTTGCAGGGGGACCAAGCTCTATACAGCATGCGGAAGTGACCGAGAATAACTCATGTAGAACTGCACCATACGTCGAGGCTTATTTCGAGATCTTTCACCGACACTGGCCGCTTTTGCATCCTGCTACGTTCGATCCCGGCCGTGAGCCAGCTTTTCTGCTGCAATCAGTGATCATGATGGGACTTTGGGTGACGGGTGAAAGCAATGCGCGACAGACTGCAAAGGTTCTTCACCAGAAACTCAGCCTTCTAATTTATGAGCAAAAAGTTGGTTCCGTATTCATGTTCAGATGATTTTCCCGTGTTTTCGCATATTAATACAATGCGCCATACGATAGGAGATATGGGACACGTCAAATCACCACGACGAGTCACAACGCCAACCAAATGACACATCTTCGCCTGAGCCTACCCCTTGGCCAATGGCAACATATCAAGGAATCTTGTTGCACCTCATTTTCTCTCTTCTCATCTCTCAGGACCAATTGGACCTGCAATTGACCCACGCACTGCCTGAACTGCCTTCCCGGCTTCTCGTCGCTCTTGTGCGCTCATGTCTGAAGCGCAACATGTTCTTTTATCCCTCGATGCTAACTCAATTCAAGCCAGGAGTAGATCCTGACGTTTTCATATGGCTCGGTATCGAGGAGATCAAACGGTTTTGTCTGTCACTATACAGAGTATGCCGGCAGTGCCGAGTATTTGACCCCAAAATCCTGGAAGACGCACCCACTTTCAGTGCTCGTCGTGGACCACGAGCACCCGGGGAAAGACTTCTGTCTCTGACAGATCTGCAATTTGCTTTGCCAGATAGCGATGAGCTCTGGGATGCCACGTCGGGCTTGGCGGCGCGACTCGCGGAAAACCCAGCCGCGTGCCACAATGCGAACGTTGAAGAAAAGTGGATATCTCAAACTGCGCGGCTTTTGCAGCCTCGTGATGCACAAGTTCAGTGGATCTGATACTTTTTTTCTTTGAATTTAAACTCCACCCATTACATATCTTCCTTCGTTATACAGATACATGCCCGTGGAGATGAGGTAATACTACGGAAGATACCTAGAAGAGCACCACCTAACACGAAGACATTTGTGAGTCGAGACATCGTCTGAATTGCCCTAAGGAATCATACTTCGGCCAGATATCAATACTTCTGAAATTAAAAATGATCAAATGACGGCTCCAATTTACTCTCTCACTAACTCAGCGTTATAACTTCTGAAACTACAAGAGGACGCGGGCCATACCAGATATCCCCGTCTGACCAGTCATCTTTTCCAGCAAGAGCTTGAACAAGACACTCGGAGACAATACGACCTCATCTTCGAAGGGCCTAACAATTACATCGCCCTCACTGAGCGGCATAGCCAGCGACTTCAAACGCCTGTGAGTCTCGCAGTCGGAATCGTAGTATTTCATATCATCGACGTTGCGGAAGGTGTTCTTCACGCCTGCGGCCTAGTGTATAGCCCTTGGTCCGTGCATAGGGTAAGGTGCGACCAGCTTGAACGCCTAGAATATAGGGCTCAGAGTCATGTATTTCGATTATGAAACGAGCGGTCAGCACTGTTCATCACAATGAAGAGAGCTCATGGGGCGTTCACACCCTCTTTGCTCCTTGAGCTAGGCCACGATATTCATCAAGATGGATATCGATATCCTTTGACTGAGGTATAATGAACATCGCAATGCGGTGGATTAAGGTTGTCATGCTGCTGATATGTAATGGCAGGTGATTTCCGTCTCAAAACACAGATGTATGTTTTCAATGAGAATGTCGATGGCGGAAATCACAGACAGAAGTTTTGAGAATACTTAAGAACGATCAGCACAAACGGGTGTTTACGTTGAATGCACTCTCGCATCGAGCCCATTCGAGGGTATCGCTTGTAATTTCAAGGGTGGCAAATAAGTAGGTAGCGCATCGAAGTCCGGTCTCTTTGGCTGTGCTGTCCTTGCCAAAAGAGTAGGATGTGGGTGCAACCCAAGGGGACCATCTACCACACTGTGAATAACTGTACTGACTACTATCCACGGCTGCAATGACATGCAGACTTCAGGTAGCTGTACTACTGTAACCCAGCGGCATTGCATTGCGGCTTCGTGAGACTTTTCGCCGTTGCTAAAGCACGGTCCGTCCCGTCGTTATCCCTTCGGCATCCTATTGCGGCTTCGCGATCGGTCTAGCCGAGAAACAAAAACTGCGGTCCGGCCCGTCGCTAATAAGTAAGTCGCAATGACTGAAATACTGCCTAAATGAAAGCAGGGCTTCCGTCCGTGCTTGTAGAGCCTTGTACTTCGAGCTCGAACTCCCAACTCAGTGAGAAACATGACAGCTCCTCTGAGGAGGTACCGAAGGAAGAGGAGAGAACTATCACCGGGATCAAATTTCGTGAGATCAATTTTGTCCTCCATAAAGCTCGCTAAATTTTTGAATCACAGTGGGTTCTAGTTGTGACCGCCATCTTGTCGAGTCATATGCTCTTTGCCCTCAATAATACTATTGTCGCTAATATCTGACCGGTTGGTCTCTCTCGCTAAATATTGACTGGTCAATTTTACCGCTCAACTCACTCTTACCTCGAGAAAGACTATTCTTACGCAGTTTAACTAAGCTGAGCGAATTTCGTGGTTGTCCGTCGGGTACAGCTCCCTCTATTTTATTTAAATTGACTCATTTCCTGGGCTGACGTGAAAATATTTGTGGCTAGGTTCACCCTCTGCTCACCTGCTTTGTGTCTTCCTCGGTCGAAGACAGCTAGAGGTACGCAACCTATATGCCAAGTGGCTGTACATAAGGGTAAGCAAATTATGTCTGTCTCAAATGGAATCAAAGGCGACAGGAGCCATGGATGTCTGATTATCATACACCAGTGCGTCGTCCTCTTCATGGCAGGCTCCGCTTTATGTGGCGCTGCTCCAGACATGAAATCCATGATAGTTGGCCGAGCTATGGCTGGTGCTGGGGTAAGTCTGCGGTTTTGAATTGAAAAATATGAGATATGATTAACCAACAATATCACAGGGAAGTGGCATGTACTTCGGTGTCTTGACCTAGTTGTCCGTTAATACGACCGTGTCCGAGCGTGCGTTTTATCTTCAATTGACGTAAGCCCAACAATCCCATGAAATCCAGTCGTTTGACGGCCCTGACTAGGTGTATAGTGCTGTCTCATGGGATTTCGAAAAGTTTCCTCTTGCGACATCCACTGACAGCTTCCAGCGTGAAAGACTGTTCACGGAAGTAGCAGCTGGTGGTGCCTAGACGCGATCGCGTGCTCAGATGTCTCGAGACTTCCCAGTCAGAAGCTTGCTTCGGCGAGGGAAAGCAAAGAGGAACTTGAGCCTAATCAGCGACTATTTTGTCTCGTGTAGAGTTATGACAACCACAGTTCGCGCTGACTTGAATCGGATAAGCATTAGATCGGGAGGTGGGCCCGTAAAACATAATGACAATTTTCCTATAACTAGGAGTTACGTTTCATCTAGTGACGTTTTATTATTTTGAATTTATGGGATCTGATTGCAAACTCTTAGGTTCCGGTACATACGACCATAGGGTATGGAAAATAGGGCTTCCCGTCCGCTCAGCCGTACTTAAGCCATAATACATGAACGCGCTCAATCTCCAAGGCGCCCTAAATGATCTTCGAGAGGTCGACTAAGACAAAACTTAGGTGTGGGTGATAGGGGTAAGAATATTACTAAGGGGGGTGACCGGAGTGATAAGGGTAATGTTAGGACTAGGGTCTAGTCCTAAGGGGGGTTCGGATCAGAGTGAAGGTCCTAAGGTCTATGATTCAGACTAATCGCTAAGGAACTAAGGGGGTTCCTCCTATAGGTAGTAGTTAGGGCCCGCGGGTACGGCGGGCCGTAACTACCTCTTACGCAAGAGTACTACGGCGGCCTCTAGGCCCTATATACGTAGTGTAGCTAGGTCGTAATATTATCCCCCTCCTTAAAGGGCTACGTCCCTACGGCCTATTATACTCTTCGTAGTAGGGTCCCTTTATCTTTCTACGTCTTTATCGATCGTATAGCTCCTATCGTATAGTTACGTCTTTATCTTAGAGATTATAAACGCGGGATTAGGTATTATATCTACGTCTATATATCTTTTTCGCCTTTATCTTAGGTATATAGGTATAGGGATAAGTATTTCGCCTTTCTATTATATCGCTCTTTAACCCGGATATTACTATTTTCGTAGTTATAGCGCTTTCTTTATATATTTATCTTATCCTATCCTATAGCGCTATTAGGCGTTATTATAGAGATAGTATAAGAGGGATACTAGATCTCTCCCTATCTTACTCTTAATTAGAGTCTCCTATTATACCTTCAAACTTTATATCTTAGAATATCCCTAGTAGTCCTATAGCGATATAGTATATCTACTATTTAGAGTACTTACGCTAGAATCCCTAGTACTAGTATATTATATCTATCGGTCGGTATATCTACTCGTATTATACTACTAGACGCTATCCTTATTATATAGTAAATCCTTCTTATCCTTTATAGGGTTTAGCTAACTTATATATCCCTATAGCTCGATCCCTAAGTTATTACTTCTACGAATACGGTTCTAAGTATCCTTCTAACCGGTAGTACTATACTCGCTACTATACTCCGCGAGTTCCGAGGTACTTATCTATATCTAGTAGCTACGATTCGGAGAGATAAGGTCCTTACGGATCCTAATACTCCTATTCCTTCTTCTTCTCTTAGGGTAGGAAGTATATCTCCTTTACCTCTATCTCTATCTCTATCTCTATCTCTATTACTACTACTATCTAAAGAGGAAGAAGGGGCTATATCTCCTTCTTTGTCCCTATCTCTATATAGTAATTTAGAGTTATAGGTATCTATACTAATCGTATTTATAACTAGATAGAAGATACTTTAGCTAGTAGATATAATACTATTTAGCTATTAGGAGTAGTAGTTTATAGAGTTATACTAGCTTCTAACGTTATAGATAGTACGCGTATTTATTATTAGAGTTATAAGTTTTACTATTATATATCTTCTATTATAGTATAATAAGACTAGGGTATAGATCGGTAGCTCCGGGATACTATATTAGCTTAGGATATCCGTCTCTTATAGTATCTTATTCTCCTAGTAAGTTATTTATCTTTTCGGGCTTCCTATACTATCTATATAGGATATCTTTATATATCTTTTACGTATCCTACGTAAGTTAATTCTCTCTGCTAGTAGTCTTATATTATTATACTTCTTTCTTTTACTCCTTAATACTCTTCTTATAGGGGACTAGCGTCTTCTGCGTATTTATATTAGCTATTATATTTTTCTATCTATATTCTCTATCTATTTATATATTTATTTAGATATAAATTCTTTAAATACTACTATTTCTTTAATATATATAAGTAGCTCCTATATATTTTCTTTATCTCTATAGCCTACCTATTTAATATAGTAGTACTTCTTATCCTTTAATTCTTATAGGATATATTCTATAAGCTATTCGTTAGTATTACCGACCTATATTAGTCCTAGTTACTAGTTCTTCTTATATAGATTACTATAGTATAGCTCGAGTAGCGAGATATAGACTATAGGATAGATTATATAGTATTACGGTATAAGAATTAGGTAGTATACTTACTATCCGATCTTTTCTACGATTTAGAATAGTCCTATATAATAGTAGTTAATCTTCCTAGCTAGACGCTTTTACGTAATATTTTTATTCCTTAGTAGGATCTATTTATCTATATAGAATTCCTTATCTAAGTATTTCTTATCCGTATTTCGTTTTATTACTTCCTTCGCCTATTATAGGTAAGTATATAGTTATTCTCGTATTACGACTATTTCGCCTATATAGATAGTTATATCTTCTACTTCTTATTCTTACTCCTCCGTTTAGACTAAGAGTCGTAGGTCTAGCCTTATATCTATAAGTATATATATAGGTATAGTTCTATATATATTATACGTAGCGTTATTATAGACTATTTACGCGAGTAGGAGCTATCTTACCTAATTATCTTACTCCTAGTTAATATAGCTACGGAGATAGTACTCTAGAGTTTAGTTTTATCTCTCTATCTAGCTATCTATCTATAGGTAAAATATAGTAGATAGACGCCTTCTTACTCCTAGTAGATAGTAGAAGCGAGACTAGAACTCGCTTATAAATACGCTTCCGTAGTTACTTACGATATTCTCTAGTATTCCGAAGTATAGGATTATACGGTTATAGAATTTATCCGTAAGTCCTTCTACGTTAATATCCTTTATATATAGGATATAGAGTAAGTACTTTATAAATAAATCGACTATTACTATAATAGAGTTATAGATCTTTCTGTCCTAACGGGATAGGGATAGGCCCGTAATAAAGTTAATACTTATCTATTCTATCGGCTTCTATAGTACTAGTAGCGGTTCTAGGAGCCTATATAGCTTATATCGCTTAATAGCGGCCTTTTAATAAATACGATACTTACTAATATATTCTATAATTATTTCGCGTATATTTATCTACCAGAAACGCGATCTAATCGATTCGCTAGTATATCTTATAGTATAGTATCCTACTATAGGATCGTCGTAATATATATATATAATTTCTACGATTAGTACTAGTTTATTCGGGATATATATCTTCCTACTCCTCCTAAGAAGGTTATCTTTCTAAGAGATACTCTATAGACCGTTCTTCGGCTAGTCTTCCTCTCTAATCTCCTATCTCTTCTTAGTAGAACCTATATCTTATATTTATATAAGATAGATTAATTTAGCGAGAGGTATTAGAAGTATCTATATCCTAGATAATTCTTCTATAGTCCCTATAATTACGGCTTATTAGCTAATTATTATCCTATATCCTTTCGCTTCTATCTCTCTTTCGAAGACTATATTTAGCGTAAGGATTCCTATAGGAGGATCCTCTATCTCTTTTCCTTATAAGATATATTACTCTAGTCGTACTATTAAGTCTCCTAGATAGTCCTTACTACTTATATCTTCTATATATTCTTATTTATAGTCTAGTCTCTTACTCGGAGTATCTACTAGATTTTACGATTCTATATAGAAGACGATAATAAAGTTATATTATACTAAGTATTCCGCCTATTATATCTATCTTCGGAAGAGCTCCTTCGTACTTATAAATTTTACGAGGTTTATATAGTCTATTTTTATTATAATTTAATATATACTACCCTCTAGATAGTATTACTATTCCTTAAAGTATTCTATAATAGCGAGTATTTCTTAGTTATCTACTTCGTAGTTTATCTATATAGGGATTATCTTTTTCGAGTAGAATATAATTAGCTTCTATACTCCTAACTCCTATTTCTATAAGTAGATCTCTCTATATATATATCCTAACGCGTCTAACTCGATTATACTTTAGAGGTTAGGGTCGAAATATACGAGTATTAGTATATAGAGAAAGCGCGCTTTAACTTCGTTAAACGCCTCTTACGTACTTTCGGTTAGCTTAAAGTTTTACTTCTACTTATTCTATTCTTTTTATTATATATCTAGCCCCTAGACTAGGTCCGTAAGGGGCTTAGTAATCTTTAAGTATAAATCGATAAATCGGCGGTAGAAGTTCGCGAATCCTAAGAACTACTAAATATCGAAGATATACTCTAGCTCTAGCTAATCACGGATAGTAGCTATCCTTATATCGTCTATCGTAACTCCCTTATTACTTATAATAAAGCTAAGGAATTCGATCTATATAGTATAAAAGGTATACTTCTCTAGTCTAGTATATAGATTCTATTCTTATAGGCGCTATAGTACTATACGTATATTACAGATATAGCTTTCTGTATCCTATAAGAAGATTAGGATATTATCGAGATATACGATAAGATATATATCGATAAGATCCGCGAGTATCTTATTAATATAGGACTAGAATATTACTAGCGTATTTACTAGGCCGAAAAGTATTATATAGTACTCGAAATATCTATAGCGCGTATAAAATATAGTCTTCTACTCGTCTCCTTTTCTAATATAAATATAGTAGTATATATCTTATAGGTCTAACTTAGTATAGACTCTCGCGCCTACGAGTCGTACGAGTAACTCGCTAATTAAAGGAAGTATATATCGATTCTTTACTATAATTATATTAAGGCTCCTATAGTCTATATATAGGCGGAGTTTCCTATTCTTCTTCGGTATAAAAAGGACTAGCGCTTCTTCCTTACTCTTACTATATTATATCTATCCCTTCGTAAGGCTATCTATTATATACTCTTTTAGTACTTCTAATTCTGCGATTAATAGTAGGTAGAGCGGCTTAAATAGTACTACTCTCCTAGGGATTAGATCGATTATATAATTATATTACAAGTACTCTACGAGTATCGACGCCCTCTCTATATTAAAAATATCTATATACTTCTTATAATCTAGAGGGATCGCTAGATCTAGGGATTCCGTCGTTATCTCTAGTAGGATAATACGTCTCTCTTCCGCTCTTCTAGCTATAGCTACGTCTATATCTTATAGTATAAACCGTAGTTTACTATATATCGAGTTTAGCTATATTAGCTCTTCTTCGAACTCTTCTACGGGAATCTCTTCTAATTTAAGCGGTATCTCGCTCTTATAGGACTATCTATACTACGCCTAATCGATCTCTAGGTTTACTCTCTAGAGCTAGTTATATCCTAGGATTATATTATATCTAGATATATCTACCGACTTATACTACTATTTTAGCTTCGTATAAGTTCTAGTACTATCTACGAGCCTTAGGAGTATCTCCCGGCTACTATATAATTAAATCTCGTATCTATCGACTACTTCGACTTTATAAGATACTTCCTATATATCTTATAGGTATTATTTCGCCTAAATTTAGCTAATAAAGCTCTTATTTACTCTACTATCGATTAGTACCTATACTACTCCTATCGGAGTATCTTCTATATCTAATATAAGCGCTTTATATACTAGTATATTTTAGGGGGTCTCCTAGCTACTCCTCTTTTCTAGTATTATATCTAATACTATAGGGGCTTATAGTAGAGGGTTATCTATTTTTTTAACTTACTCTTCGTTTTTATCTAGTAATCTCTTATAAGATACCTAGGCTTCTTATAGAAGTAGTATCCTATAGTATCGCTTTCTTTAAATTTACGCTTTTCCGTTCCGCCTATCTAGTCGGGCGTCTTAGTTCTAGCGTACTATAGCTTCTACGTATTATCGTTCTACTTTCGCTTATCCCCCTATAATCTCTATAGATAGGGTCTTACTTTCTTCTATAACTTCTACGGAAAGGATCTTATAGCTAGCTCTCTTTTCCCGTTATTATATCTCTTATTTCGGAGTACCGCTTATCTAGTTAGTATTTACTACTCTACTATATTATAGTATTTTATCTAGTTATCCTAGATATTAGTTATAGGCTCGGGGAACCTATAGCCTTCTAGCTCGATCTCTTATAGGATCCCTATATATAGGTACTAGACCCGCTCTTACTTTATAGATCGATTCTTAAGGGTATTATAGAGGGATATTATATAGTTTATATAATTATTTATACTCTACGTCTCCTTTTAGGTATAGTACTACTAGTTACTTATTATATTACGCTAGAGTTTCGTAGAATTAGCGACTTATAAGAGCGTCTACTCTTCGAATAGTACCTATATTACCTCGAGGATCGGATTATTCTTATAGTATTATATCTAGTTATTATTCTTTACTCCTAATAGGAATTCCGAGACCTATATTACTCTTATATAGTCTATCGAGTACTATTCCGGATAATAGTCCTAGAATACTTTATTTACCGCCTTAAATATATTTTATTCGTTAGTACTATAGTCCTTATATAGCTTAATATTTAATAGGGCTCTTAGTTCTTACTTTCCCCTTACTAGCTCCTAGAGTCGGAGTTATATATCTATAGGGTCCTAGAGAAGAGGATCCTTACTAGTACTACTACTTATAATAGTATATATATAAGGCGGTAGTACTACTAAGAGTTCTCCTAGGATATCTAGTACTTCTAGTCCTACGATCTACGTCTCTATCTCTAGGATTACTACTATATAGATATAATCCCGAAGCTTCTCTAGTAGCTTAGCTTTTCTTTTAATAAAGTTAATCTACTACTCTAAGGCTTCTAGTTCCTTCTCCTACGTATATTCTTCTTCGCGGTCTAGATCTCCTACTACTTCCGTAGTATCGGGAAGGATCTATAAGGGATTAGTTATAAGAGTCCTTATAGCGTCTCCCGTAGATTCTATAGTTTCTTACGTCTCCGCGTACGTAGTAGGTTCCGGGTCTTACGGGGGGCGGCTAGCCGAGCTACGGGTGTTCGGGGATATCTTACTAGTTCTAACGGTCTGATCTAGTAGTTTAAAGCGATTAGAATATTAGGACTAGGATCTAGTCCTAAGGGGGGTTCGGATCAGAGTAAAGGTCCTAAGGTCTATGATTCAGACTAATCGCTAAGGAACTAAGGGGGTTCCTCCTGTAGGTAGTAGTTAGGGCCTACGGGTACGACGGGCCGTAACTACCTCTTACGCAAGAGTACTACGGCGGCCTCTAGGCCCTATATACGTAGTATGGCTAGGTCGTAATAGGTAAGAGGCTACTAGCGTTTCTGATAATAGTCTTATAAGAAATTCTAGTATATCTATACCTAGTATATTACCTATACTTTGAAGTAGAGGACTTAGTGTGTATATAAGTAAGTTCCGCTCTTACCTTCTTAACTTATATTTCTGCTTTACTACTAATCCTAAGTTACGCTAAAATAACCGACTCCGAGAAGTATCTCGCGGAGGTTTTCGCGTATATTAAGTTACGTAGCTTTATAACTAAATACTAGGATAGAAGAGAGGTAAGCAAAAACGCTATTTATTAAATATAGTTAGCGCCCGCGATAGTTAATAGATATAATTCAGTAGTAAAGCTATAGGAATTATAGATAAATTATAAATTTACTAAAATTCGGTTCTAACTTCTACTTAAAAGATTTAAATACTATCGATATCTTAGGAAAGAGGACGAACTATATAAATATAGCTCTAACCCGACTCTATAGATACTTAAAGGCTTTACGGAATTTTATTTTATTATAAAATCGAAATTTCTATCCTAAGTAACTATAACCGGGATATTTAGAGCTTTCTCTATATAGTAGAAAAGAGATAATTCGAAAGATCTACTAGAGAAGGGTTATAAGGGATATCTATAATATAAGCTACTAGATTACTAGGAACTAATTAATCCTAAAAACCTAATAAAAATTAGTATATTAAAATAATACTTATATCTAAATATAGTCTTAATACTAAGCCTCAGTAAAAATTTTAAATAATAGGAATAGATATCCTATACTTTCTAAGATATCTCTTCGGCTATAATAATTATAATTATTATAGTAGGGGATTCGGTTATATATACTTAGAGTAGTTTTCCTATAGAGGTATAGGTACCTAATAGCCTTATAGTCTGGAGATATTATTTAGTTTTTACGATACGGGATTCGGGATAGGAATAATTAACTACCTCTCGGTCTAATAAATAGTTTATATCTAGATAGTCTTTATAGTTAGATTCTTTATACTTATAATATTATACTCTTTTTGATTCCTACCTATAGTTCCTAATATTAGACTACGCGATTATCTTAGAGGATTCCGAGACTTACTTACTTATAGTTTTAGTTTAGTTCCTCTATAACTCGATCTATCTAGTAAGATTAGACTACCTTAAGTATTCCCCTCTTTATTAGTAACCGATATAGGGGACTTCGTAATAAAGATAGCTAAGATAGAGGACTATACTATTACTACGATATAATTATAAAAGGATTTACTATAGAGACTAATACTAAGATTAATACTACTAAATTACCGACTACTAATATAACCGCTAAGACTAAGATAACTAAAATAACTACTACTACTATAACTACTATAATTAAGAAATTCTATACTTTTCTATAGAAAAAGTAGGTAGCTCGTTTAACCCTAACGGAAATCGAAGAGATTAAGACTATTATTCGAAACTTATAGCGTATATTATAGCTAAATATACGACTTTTAGCTATATATAGGAGACTATACCTATAGCGAGCCTTACTAAGGAGATAATATCCTTATTAGATTAATATATATATCTTATTCGCGGATTATTAGCTAATCGATACTAGGATAATCGAGAGATACTAATTCGACTACTAAAAATACCTCCGAACTAATAATATTAATAAATAAACTTAGTATATCTAAATTTTATATAGAGCTAGTATATTACTATAGAACAGCTACTATAGGCTACGAATACGAAGGTCCTACTTAAAGAGAATACTATATTAAAGAAGAAGAATACTATACTAAGATAGTAGCTAGAGATTTCTTCTATAGAAGAAATTCCTACCTAACCGCGATTTAATTAGGGGATTAAGATCGGAAATAACCTAAAGAGTTAACTTCTTTTCGAAACTTATAGTACCTCTTTAGATATAATTATACTAGAAAACCCCTAAAAATATCCGAATTTAATAGAACTATCGAATAAAAAATAGTTATCGAAACCTTAATAATCGGAAGGCTATAAAATATCTTTAGATATACCTATAAATATAGCTATCTTTAACGCCTATCGTAATCCCTATAATCGCGATCACGATTATATTCTTTCTAAGTCTACTAAAGGATTGCCTAAGGGGTTTAGTAAGAGAGTATCTCTACCGCTACTACTACTACCGAGACTAGTTCCTTCACCGATACTAATATAGGCTTATATACTAAATTCGGAGATATATACTTTACGATATATAGTTAGGACTATACCTAAGCTAGGGATCTTCGGTATACTATAATTCGAAGATAGAAATATATTAGAATTCCTAGATAGTTTTAAGCGTATATATAAGCGCTATAAGATAAGGGATAACGCGCGAATTCTCGATATTCTTCCTAATTACTATAGTTAGCTATAGTATATATAGATTAAAGTAAATCTAAATTAGTAAGTAAGGAATAAATAGGAGTTTTTTAGAGATTTTAAGGACTAATACCGCGATATAGATAGCTTATAGACTACTTATACTTATATCTAGCTATAGAGTTTCTATAGAAACTATATCGAGTAGGATAATTTCCCTATCTACTTAACTATATTCTTATCTATTTTATCCTATCTAGTAAAAAAAGGAGATATTAGCGATCTAGAGCGATATACTTAGTTTATCGAAGGACTCCCGGAAAAGTTAAGATCGAAACTAATTAAGAAGAAGAAAATTAATATTAACTACCCTTCTAATAGTAAAAAATAGATCTCTTTCGATTAGATTAAAAAGATAGCTAGGGATCTAAATTAGGACTAGAAAGATTACGATCTCGCTATAGGCTATATAGTACCTAAGAAAGGGATTTAGGTCTACGTAGATTTTATAGAAAAATCGTACGAAGGATAGAAAATAAGAGACGCTCCGAGAAATAGAGATTCTATAATTAAGAATATAGGCTCTTTAAGAGAATAGGACTTAGAAAATTTAACAAAAGCTTTTAATAGTCTATCGGTAAATATACTAAAGATTATTAAAGACTAGTAGAGGGCTACTAATAAGTAGAGAATATTAGTTTAGTATCTAATTACGAAAAACGACGGCCGTAATAATCCTACTTCTATATCTATAAGATAGCTATCTAATAGTTACTACTAGTATAGTAATAAAGGGTATCGAGTAACCGGTTATCCTATCTACCTAAGTATATAAAATAAAGGATTATACTACCGAAATAAACTAAATCGAGTAGTACTTAATAGGATTAGTAAGAATAGACTAGAGGCGCGTAAGAGAGGTAACTAATTTTAGAAGGATATAATTCCGGACTAGTATTAGTAGTAGAAGAATTAATATATAAATATTAATACGGTCTCTACTACTAATATATCTTAATTATATTTAGGGATCTATTCTTACTATACTCTATAAATTTATACTACCTAGATAGATTTAGTAGGGATTTCCCTAGGAAAGAACGCTAACTTTAAAGGATTAGAAGGGAGTAAAGATAAAATATATAAGAGAGAAGTCTTCGCGATCGATAGATAACTAACTAGTCGTAAGTATTCTAATTAATCTAGAAATTATATAAAAGTATATAGTATATAACCGAGTAGATACTATCCTATAACTATTAATAAGGATAAGGATAATATAATAGTAGATATAGTACTAGCCCCTTTATAAATTTCTTCTATAGAAGAAATCTATAGATAGGAATAGGATCGCTAACTAGTTAGTTAGCTATACGGTTCTTCTATAGAAGAAATCTATGGCTAGGATAGTTAAACCTAGAGAGCTAGCTAAGATATAAGATTTTCGATACCTATCTATAAGTCCGGCCTAGGAAACTCGGTAACTATCTAAAAACGTCTAAAACCTTCCGTAGATACTACTATCTAGTATAAGAAAGAAATTACTAGGAAATTACTAGCTATTTCTATACCGCCGACGATTACGCTAGGAGATCTAATATTTATATTACTATAACTATATAGCTAAGTCCGAAATATTATAAATTCCTTCGAATCTTTAGTATCTATAGTAGCTATAAATACTACTATATCTATATATTTCGCTACTACGTAATAAGCTATAAAAGTAGATAAAGTAACTGTACGAGTATAGGATCTCTGAAGATCGGTATAAGTTATAGTTCCGCGAAATTCGGGTACTACTAAAGAGTATACTAGGAGACTTCTATATACGAAGATATATATATAAGGATATAAGCTAGAGGCTATAATTAATTAGGGATTATTGGTTAATCTTATATCTCTAGAAACTATATAGATATTAGACCTTAGTATTTAAAAGGACCCGAAGCTTTATATAGTACTAGTTAATAGCCGAATATATTCTTTCTATAGGATTATAGAGGATCTATCTATCTTAATTAGTAATATTATAATATATTCCTACTATATAATTACGAAGGATTATATAATAGAGATTCTTCTAGGATAGATCTAGCTACGGGACGTAATAGCCTCTACTACTAAAAGAGCTAATAGATCTATCGAAATAGCTATCTTTTCGGAAGATCGAACTCGAAAATTAGTTTTTAGGATATACTCCCTAAGTAAGAAGACTTCGGTTTAGGAATATTAACTATAGCCTAAAGACTTCGTAGGATCTATAGCTATATAGATAGATTTTTTAGGATATCTAGAAGTATAATTAGCGATACTTCTACTATAGGGAATAAGATATCGATACTAGGTTATAATCTACTATATATTTTAACTATAGCTTCTAAGAATACTATAAAAATACTAAAAATATCCGAAAACGTAAGAAATAAAAAAAATATCTATAGTTATAGATAATTTAAGGTTTAGCTACGAATATAAAATCCTACGTAGGTAGCTATAGGATATTACTTTAAGATTCTTACGACTAAGACGTCTTTTAAATATAGATTCGCGTTTTAGACTAGCTAGGAGTATTCCTATTTATATCTTATTTAAGAGAGCGGCGGATAAGATTAAGCTAGTTAATATAACCGAAAATAATAGGTTAGTATCTACTAGTTTTACGAATTAGAAGGAAATCTACGAAAAGAAATATTTTACTAAATATTATATCCCTAATACTAAAACTAAGTTTAATAATCTACTAATTCCGCGGATCTCTACGATTATAAGAGCTATATATCTAATACCTAAGAGAGAAGAGAAGATATTAATTAGAAAAGATCTTCTACCGAAGGAAAGAGAGCTACTACGCGAGATACTATTTAAAAGAGAGGGCTATTTCGTATAGGAATAGTCCTATATATTATTAATTTTTCCTAAAGTAATACCGTCTTAATAGATTAAGATAATTCTATATAAAGCCTAGTAATATTATAGATTTCGAATTCCGCTTACGCTAAAGGATATAGTTAAGGAAATATTATAGGAAAGACTATAGAAAGATATTCTTAAGTATTATAATAGTTCTTACCGAAATCCTTAGTTCTTAGTAAGAAAGAAGAATAATAAATATTATATAGTTAACGCTATAATATATATTAATAAGATAATAGTATATAATACGAATATACTATTAAATATAGACGAATTTATTAAAGAATTTTTAGGAATAGCTATATCCTCTACTATTAACTTATTTTCTAGATATAATTAGATAGCCCTAGATAGCCGCGACCGGAATATAACTACGATTTAGACTCCGATTAGCTTATTAAGATAGACTATCTTACTATAGGAAGCTTTAAACTCGGTACTATAATTCTAAAGGATAGTAGCCTAGATTTTAGCTAAAGTCCTATATATTACTAAGTCTTTTATAGATAATATTCCGGTTAAAGGGCTAAAGACTCGATATAATAAGAAGTTTATAAAGCTAGGGATTCGGAAATTTATCTTAGAATATATATAAAATCTAGATAAAACTCTATATCTCTTAGAGCTTACTAGAGCTAGAGTCTCTACTAAAAAATCGTAGCTTACGATATTAGATCTTAAAATTATTAGCTAGATATATAATATAAATAGATATAGGCCTAATAAGAGGAAGATTTCTAAACTAGTAGATTAGTCTATTCCTAGAAATTATAACGAAGTACGCTCTTTCGTTAGACTTATAGTCTACTTTCGGATCTTAGTAAAAGATTTCTAATATATTATAGTATCTTTATATATAGTTCTACGAAAAGATATAAAATTCGACTAGAAGGAAAGCGAATAGTATACCTTTAATAAAATTAAAGAGATTTTATATAGTTTTCCTACTATTATACTAGTTAATTATAGCTAGGATCTATTAGATTTAATTATTATAGTAGATATCTCTAAGATTAGATAGAGGACGGTTTTAATATAGAAAAAAGATAGAATATAATAGATTATACGGTATAAGTCTAGGATATAGTCTAAAGTAGAGTAGATCTATAATATAGGAAAATTAGAGTATCGCGGAGTAATAAAGGCTTTTAAGAAGCTACGCTACTAGTTATATAGTATAAGATTTACGCTAGAAACTAATACTAATATATTAGTTATATAGTTAAATCGGCTAGCTTTAGACTTATCTAATACTTTAGTAATATAATAGCTAACTTAGATTCGGCTTTTTAATTTCGATATAAAGTATATTCCTAGTATAAAGAATAGGATAGCCGATAGCCTATCTCGGAAATCTATTATACTTAAAGAAGTAGAGGAGTAAGAGAAGAAGAGGGATATTAATAAGTTTATTATAGTAGAAATATCTTATCTTTATATTACTATCTCTCTTATAAAGACGATAGTTTCTATTAAGATTCTAAGATCTTAGGATATTTCTTCTATAGAAGAAAACCTACCGGAAGACTAGCTAGCCTAGAGCTATATTTCTTCTATAGAAGAAATTAGGACGGATAGAGAGATTCTAGATAGACCCTATTTAGATAAGTCTTAGTAGATTACGAGATTTTTAATAATATTTCGTAGACTATCTAAGATATCTAGGATAGAATTTAGTATCTTTAAGAAGAAGGCCTTAAAATTCGCTATCTAAGATCGGTATCTATTCTATAAGGAATATAGTAGGGATCTAATTATATAGAGAATTTTAGATAATATTAATCTATAAAAAGAGATACTATAGTAATTATATAAGAAATTAGGCTATAAAGAACGTAAAGCTACCTATAATCTACTAGCTATATAATATTACTAGCTAGGAATATATAATAAGACTATAAGATTTATATATATATATTTTATATACTAGATACGCGATCCTATTAGGCTATATAAATCTATCGGAAGTATAAGACCGATATAAATCTAGGAAAAGTAGTATATTAATATTACTCCGCTACCTAATAAGGAAGGAAGAAAGGGAGTTATTTAGGTAAGAGATTCTATAAGTAGCTAGCTAGAGATAAGAATCCTCTAGAAAATAGATAGTAAGAGCGCTATAAGATTTATCTAGGAAGATATTATTTATAGATATAGAGTACTATATAAAATTATAATTAATCTTAGGCCTAAAATACGTATAGAGCTACGAAATTTCCTAAAATCTTACTATATAGATATAATTTCGATCTCTATATATAATCCGTAGGTAAATAGCGTAATTAAGAGAGTAATATAGATACTAAAAGATACTCTATCTAAGATAACGAATAGATATAAGCCGTTAGAGGAAGTCGAGCTAAGTTAGTCGTAGAAACTACTAATCGCGATACTTATAGATAGAGCTACTTTATATATATATACTAGTATCTCTTCTTTTAGATTTATTTATAGATAAGATATAGTTCTACTAATAGAATTAGATATCCTAACTTAGATAATATTATCTTAGGATAAAGTTAAGATATATATAGATCTAATTACGATATACGTAAAATAAATTAAGAGATATAACTAGGATATAGTAGAAGTAATACTACGATTAAAGCGATTAAGGATCTAAAATAAAGAATACTATAGCTTATACCGAAATCTATAGCTTATATCTCTAAAAGAAAAGGATCTTATCCTTCTATATAATACTAGGCTTAAAGATAATATAATATCTAAAAATAAGTTATAATTTAGATAGACTAGACTATACTAAGTTAGAAGGGATCTAAAAAATAGTATATATAAAATCGAAGAATTAGATAGTACTCTCTACTAGTAAATAAATAAGATAAGTACTAGTATAAATAGTAGTAGATTAAAAAGATTTTATTACTAGGCTCTTTAGGATAAAAGAGACCTAGAGCAAGATAAAAGAATCGTAGCTAAGAATAAATCCCTATCTTCTATATAAAGATATAGAAAAGAATAGCTATCTTAATAGAGATAAGATTAAGTTAGCTTTAAGCTAATTTCCTTTATTATTTACTAAATTTTAATTAATTAAAAGTTTTAATAAGTTTTTCGGGCTAAATCGTTTAAGTTTCGGCTTTATTTAAATACTTATAATTTCTTTAATAACTATATTATTAGTATAGGGCTAAAAAGGTAATTTACTAGGGATAGTAAGAGTTTAAGATAGAGAGGATCTAGGATCTCTAGAGAGAGCTTAAGTATAGATAATTTTCGCTAAATTCCGCTAAGTTCTTCTATAGAAGATATCGATTAGTAATAATACTATAAGAAGTCTTATAATTTTATTATTATTTCTAGCTTTAGGATTTTATTTTTCTTCTATAGAAGAGTTAATAATATAGCTTAATAAACTATAATATTAGGCACGAATTAGTATCTTAATATTATATCTTTAATACTAAATAATTATCTAATATTAGTTATTTCCTCTAGTTAAATTATCGAAGAATTACGCGTATTACCTATAGACTAGGTCTATAAGACTACTAAGCTCTATCTATATAAGATCTATAAGAAAGGATAGGAATTTCTAGACTCTATTATAATCGAACTTTATTCTTTTATAAAGAATAGCGAACTCTAGAGGGGATATAAGACTTAGGAGGATTTCGAGGATAGCTAGATAGTAGTAAAGAAAGTAATTAATCACCGCGAATATAACTAGAATTATATCTAATAGGTAATATATATATAGTACTATAGGCTTAGAATAGTAATACTAAAAAGATTATAATTAGGGGTAAAACGAAGACTTTTACTAAAAAGATTAGTAAGCTAGTATAGAGTAGGATTAGTTTCGAAGAAATATAGCTTAGAGTTAATAACGCGATTCTTTAGTATCTTAAGAGAGTAATATATAGATAAGAGATTTATAGAGCTAAGGATATTATATAAGATAATCTCGATAATACCTATAAATCGCCCGATTTAACGGAATTAATATTAGAATAGCTAGCTAGATACTATCTTTCGGTAGATAAGAATAGGTTTTTATACGAATATTAACTAATATCGCGAATCTTAGAGGAAGAGATAGCTAAGGATTAGAGTCTAGTCTCGGATAGTAAAAAGATATAGATTTCTTCTATAGAAGAAAATTAGTCGAAAAATTAGTTATCTTTCTAGGACTTATAAAGGAGTTAGATTTCTTCTATAGAAGAAATTCGGCCGTATAAATAGAATTCGGAGCTTAATAAAAGTTTATAGAATTCCTAGCTACTAGTAGTATCGGAAGGGCCTATAACTAAGAAACTAAAAGCGTTATAAAATCTACTAAAATTAGTATCCTATAGATATAAGATAGATTCTTCTCGGCTAATAAAATTAATTCCGAAAGCGAAGCTAGATACGGAGAGTAAGTACAAAGCTTTAGTAATTTTTAGGCTTATTAGGAGATCGATTCGCGAAAATACGACCGAGCTTAGTCCGGAATCGATTTACGAGAAGTATATAACTTAACTAGCTTATCTACTATATATTTATACTAATAGTATAAATTATATAACGCTAGTATAATATCTATACTATCTCTATAGCTATCTTAGTAACTAGGATAGTACTAAAAAGGAGTTTAAAGCCTAGTTTAAGCTATTATCCGGGAAAGAGCTTAGAAGCTATTTTCGATTCTCTCCGAAGATATAAATACTACTAATATTAGATTTTAAGAAACTACTATATCTAATCCTTTAGGATATAAGTCTTCGCTATTTTAGAAGAATTCCTATAAGTTTCGGGAAGAAGCTAGAGAAGGACTAGGATATAAAAGAAAATATAGTAGTACTAATTTTTATATAGCTATACGATAATTAGGATAGCTACTATCCTTATAGTTTAATAGAGATAATCGAGAAGGAATTTAATATTTATAACTAGTATTACTAGTTATATAAATATAATCTAAGAATCGGATAGACTAAAAATATATAATATAGTAGTATCTAGTAACTAGTATAGTATAACTATATCTACTATCTATTCTATATAATACTCCGATCTAATTATTAGTATTAACTAATTTTATTCTCTTACTATATAAAGAGTATATATCCTAGTAAATAGACTACTTTTCGATATCTAGATATAAATATAATAGATCTTCTCGAATCTTAACGGATAGCGAATATAATCTAAGAAATAGTCTTCCTAACCGATAAGGATTCGCGAAATTATACCGAAATATTACTTAGAATATAGAACTATTTTACGGAGTAGTAGTAGGATCTATATAATTATAGCTATTAGAAGAATAGTTTAATTTATAAAGTTTTATCTACGATATAGATAGCTACTAATAAAGAGAAATTCGGTCTCTCTTAGAGGAAAGTTATATATAAATAAGATAAGATATATATTTCGAAGCTATACCTATCTTATAGATTAACCGGTCCTATAATTAGTCTCCGGAGAATAGTTCTACCTTAGTTTATAGATATTAGAGAGAATTATAAGACCCTAGATAGTCCTAAATCCGGTACTTAGTCTAAACTTTCGGTATACTATCGCGATTTTTTATCGCCTAAAAAGACTCTCTCGGGTTAGTCTAGTTAGAAATATAGTAGATAGCTTATATATCCTTTTTTAGTATTAATTCGACTACTAGATTCGAACCCGATTAGAGATACGCTTATCGGTCGCGAAAGATAGGATTTACCTTCTATTATTAAGGAGTTAGATATCCTTTTCGGTCGGAATTAGTAGTGAGTATACTAATTAATTTAAGGATAGCGCGACCGGGTAAGACGCGTCTATCTACGATATTTTAAGATAATAGTAAAAACCGAAAGGTAGTAATTTAGTATATATTCTTATTTTCTATAAAAAGAGAAGGACCTATCGGTTATACTATAGTTTATATAGACCGATAAGCCTATCTAAGGATTTCTAGGAGAACCTATATTAAAACCTATATTATAATCGAAAGATATAGTAAATTAACTAAGGAACGGTTAATTTTAGGGAGAGGAGATTATATAGTAGGGGATTCGGTTATATATACTTAGAGTAGTTTTCCTATAGAGGTATAGGTACCTAATAGCCTTATAGTCTAGAGATATTATTTAGTCCTTACGATATAGGATTCGGGATAGGAATCATTAACTACCTCTCGGTCTAATAAATAGTTTATATCTAGACAGTCTTTATAGTTAGATTCTTTATACTTATAATATCATACTCTTTTTAATTCCTACCTATAGTTCCTAATGTCAGACTACGCGATTATCTTAGAGGATTCCGAGACTTACTTACTTATGGTTTTAGTTTAGTTCTTCTATGACTCGACCTATCTAGTAAGATCAGACTACCTTAAGTATTCCCCTCTTCACTATATACGTACTTATAGGTATAAGGCTAGACCTACGACTCTTAGTCTAAACGGAGGAGTAAGAATAAGAAGTAGGAGATATAACTACCCGTATAGGCGAAATAATTATAATACGAGAATAACTATATACTCGCCTATAATAGGCGAAGGAAGTGATAAAATAAAATATAGATAACAAATACTTAGATAAAGAATTCCGTATAGACAAATAGATCCTACTAAGGAATAAAAATATTACGTAAAAGCGTCTAGCTAGGAAGATTAACTACTATTATATAGGACTATTCTAAATCGTAGAAAAGATCGGATAGTAAGTATACCGCCTAATTCTTATACCGTAATACCGTATAATCTATCCTATAGTCTATATCTCGCTACTCGAGCTATACTATAGTAACCTATACAAGAAGAACTAGCGACTAGGACCGATATAGATTAGCGATACTAACGAATAGCTTATAAAATATATCCTATAAGAATCGAAGGATAAGAAGTACTACTACGTTAAATAGGTAGGCTACGGAGATAAAGAAAATATATAGGAGCTACTTATATATATTAAAGAAATAGTAGTATTTAAAGAATTTATATCTAAATAAGTATATAAATAGATAGAGAATATAGACAGAATAATATAATAGCTAATATAAATATATAGAAGACGCTAGTCCTCTATAAGAAGAGTATTAAGGAGTAAAAGAAGGAAGCGCGATAATATAAGGCTATTAGTAGAGAGAATTAACTTATATAGGATATATAAAAGATATATAAAAATATCCTATATAGATAGCTTAGGAAGCCTAAAAAGATAAGTAACTCGCTAGGAGAATAAGATACTATAAGAGATAGATATCCTAAGCTAATATAGTATCCTAGAGCTACCGATCTACGCCCTAGTCTTATTATACTATAATAGAAGACGCGCGATAGTAAAACTTATAACTCCGATAATAAATATATATACTACCCGTAATATTAGAAGCTAGCGTAACTCTATAAACTACTACTCCTAATAGCTAAATAGTACTATATCCGCTAGCTAAAGTACCTCCTATCTAGTTATAAATATAACTAGTATAAATACCTATAACTCTAAATTACTATATAGAGATAGGAATAAAGAAGGAGATATATCCTCTTCTTTCTCTTTAGATAATAGTAGCGATAGAGATAGAGATAGAGATAGAGATAGAGATAAAGAAGATATATCCCCTATCCTAAGAAGAGAAGAAGGAATAAGAGTCTTAGGATCTATAGGAATCTTATCTCTCTAAATCGTAGCTACTAGATATAGATAAGTACCTCGGAACTCGCGGAGTATAGTAGTAAGTATAGTACTACTAGTCGGAAGGATACTTAGAACTATATTTATAGAAGTAGTAACTTAGAGATCGAGCTATAGAGATATATAAGTTAGCTAAACCCTATAAAGGATAAGAAGAACTTACTATACGATAAGGATAGCGTCTAGTAGTATAGTATAAGTAGATACGCCGACCGATAGGTATAATATACTAGTACTAGGGATTCTAGCGTAAGTACTCTAAATAATAGATATACTATATCGCTATAGGACTACTAGAGATATTCTAAGATATAAAATTCGAAGGTATAATAGGAGACTCTAATTAAGAGTAAGATAGAAAGAGATCTAGTATCCTCCTTATACTACCTCTATAACGATACCTAATAGTACTATAGGATAGGATAAGATAAATATATAAAGAAAGCGCTATAACTATAAAAATAGTAATATCTAGGTTAAAGAGCGATATAATAGAAAGATAAAACGCTTATCCCTATACCTATTTACCTAAGATAAAGACGAGAAAGATATATAGACGTAGATAAGACGCTTAATCCCGCGTCTATAATCTCTAAGGTAAAGACGTAACTATATAACGGGAGCTATACGATCGATAAAGACGTAGAAAGATAAAGGGATACTACTACGAGGAGTATAATAGGCCGTAGGGACGTAGCCCTTTAAGGAGGGGGATAATATTACGACCTAGCCATACTACGTATATAGGGCCTATAGGCCGCCGTAGTACTCTTACGTAAGAGGTAGTTATAGCCCGCCGTACCCGCGGGCTCTAACTACTACCTATAGGAGGAACCCCCTTAGTTCCTTAGCGATTAGTCTAAATCATAGACCTTAGGACCTTCACTCTGATCCGAACCCCCCCGGGACTAGACCCTAGTCCTAATACTATAGCTATAGGTTTTTATCGGTTCTTCGGTTCTTATTAGGTACGAAGATCTTAGGATAGCTAGAGAACGTAGTACCTTACTACCCGGCTAATACTTCAAAAAGAGATATATAAAAGGATGGAGGTCTTGAGATAATATGATACGCGAGAATAGAAAAGCTTTAGAAGGACTTAGAAACTTTTTATTTAACTTAACTACGTGGTACTAAGGATCTTAAGACCTAGAGGGGAAAAAGAGAAAGAGGAAGAAGCTATAGTATATCCCAGGTTTTTAATATAGTATGCGTGGTTAGCGGTATCTTCCTTAGTGTTCGTGGTGGACGGTATTATTGGAGGCTACTGGGAAAACGTAGCAGACCCAAAAGAGGGGAGAAAGGAATAATGAGATTGTATCTAGTAAGAGGTGCCTATCTAAGCTACGAAGGTGGTGTACGTGGGCGCGTACTATACTAGTAACACGCCTAACCACTAAGCTATCTTAATACCCCCCTAGACCTCGATCTACTAATCTCACTCAAAACATGAAAAACATGAAAAGTGATCATACAAATATATTAATAATGCCTTAATACAACTTTTTGAGCTTAAAAAGGTATTTAAACCCTTAGAATTAAGCTCGCTATAAAGGCTATTGAATCAGAGCTTTTTTATGCCTAAAAGGTATAGAAACCTCTCGAATTAGACTCGCTATAGCGGCTTAGTGAAGCTATCTGCGGCCTACTCTGTAGTTAAAATTTTAACGAATTTATATACCCCCCTAGAGACTTAGTCTCTAATATAATAATATTTAACGTTGATATACTTCGTTCGTTAGTATAAATTATGGCTTATAGTAAGGTAAATAGCGTCTTAGTTATCCTCGTAGATTGTAGTAGGAAGTTATAAAAGGGACTCTATATTAAGTTCCTTAAGGAAAAGCTATAGCTATAATACCTCTTATATAGCTAAAGATATAGCGATATACTTACTTTCTGTAGAGGAAAGAGTAACGTACGTTTACTTTTTATAAGCCTAAGTAATTATACTATTCGTAAGCTTGAAAAGGAAGCTAGAGGTTGATATACTACTATCTATATATTTACCGGCCTAATCTGTATTAACGAATCTAAAAAGAGAGTCTAGTAAGTAGAAATACGCGATAGTAAGCGTTTCAGAACCCTTAAGATACCGAAAGATATACTTTAATATAGTTATATACTTCGCGGAGGGATTATACGTATATCTTACAAGCTTTATAACTACGAATATAATATCTAGTCGTATATTAACTATTAACTAAATAAGTAAGCCTACTATCTTATAGTAAGCTTTAACTTCCGCCGGAGTTATAGTATCCTTACGCGGTTATAGGATCTCCTTATTATAAAATAGCGTAGGGACTACGTATATATCTTATAGGTTAAATTTCGCGAGGACCTTCCGAATATAGGCGAGCTAAGAGAGCTTTACCTTACTATCTATATAAATAATATTAATCGTAAGGAATCGCGTAGTAGTACTATTATTAGTAATATCGAAGGATTTACGAATATAGTCCTTGAGCTATATAAGAGATATATCTAAAGGCGTAATAATTAGTATATTATTAATATATATAAGAAGATAGAGCTTACGTTTTATATATACGAATACCGAATAATCTGTATATAAGCGAATAAATCTAATTACTATTAGAGCCCTATAGATAGTATTATACTATTCGCGAGGACTCTGTTTTAGACCGTATAAAGTCTTTAAAAGAAGGCTATATTTTCTAGGCTCTTTAAAACTATTAGGAAGTTAAATATAGATTTCTTTAAGAAGCTCTGCGTTAAAAAACGCCGTAACGAAGTTAATATAATATATCTACTAGCCGAAATACGTAGCTATTACGCAGAATATTTTAAAGCTTAAAGCTTTAGCTATACTTATATAAATATTAAGATAATTAATTCCTTCGCGCTACTTAAACCCTTTTATAACGAGACGCGCTTTATAGGTCCTATTGTCCTTAATACGAAAGACCTATCGAAGCGGAAGAAGTATCTTTTTAGTATCTTTAGTAGGAAGATCGTATACGCGCTAAGTACCGTTTTTTAGCTACTTCTGTATTTCCTTATGTATAGCTTTAATCTATTTAGTCTATTTATCCTTACTATAATTTTATATTATATCCTGCTAGCTATCTGGTTTATATAGCGTTAATTAAGCTAAAGCTTAATATAAAAGTTTTAGAAGTGATTATAAGTCTACGGCTATACTACGAATTAAAAAAGTAGCGTATTTAATATAGTTAGCTAGAGCTATATATAAACGCTTAAGAGAATATAAATATTTCTCTAACTCTATAGCCGCTTAAGTCTTCTTACGGATACGTAAGGAATACCGAAGATCTATCTCAGATTACGGATTTTTATTAATAGTTTAAGAACTACCCTCGATAGTTTCAGAACTACCTTCTATAGTTTAAGGGTTATCGTCGATATTTCTAGGACTATCCTCGATAGTTTCGGAACTATCCTCTATAGTTTAAGGGCTGTCGTCGATATATTTATTCTATTTATAGGCGAATCTCCGCTTAATCTATTTACGAAGCTTTTTAAGTTAGGCTTCGCGTTTAAATGATAAAAGTAGTATATTAGACCGTTTAGATAATAGTAGGTCTCCTATTAGAATATAAGGAGATAGGGTTACTAGCTATACTAGCTTATTAGGGCTATTAGCTAAATCTAGCTAAACTAGTTAATCGCTATTAGCCGGTAGGAAATCCGATAGTATATAACAGCGTTGATTAGCTATAGATTACGTAGGAACAGACTTTAGCTCTATATCGAGATCGTACGTAGGCTTAGGTAGATCCTTCGTTATATTCTTATTAAAGACTATATTATAAGAGACTACGATCCTCTTTAAATAAATATTATAGAGACGATACCTATTAGTACTATAGCCTATTAGCCTTACTTCGGCTATATACGGAGAAAGTTTATCTACCCTACGTTCCTTTAGAATTAGATACTAAGCTTAGTAGCTAAGTATATATAGATTTAAAATATCTAGCTTTTTGCCGTAGAAAGCTTTATATAGAGTTATATTAATAGTAGACTACCAGAGACAGTTTATAGTATAATTAATACCTAAAAGTAGCTTACCCTATAGATATTTAGGAAGCTAATTTTTAGCTAATATAGCGACTAGCGGCTTAATAAGCTAACGATTCCTAATCTCCGTAATACCGTTAAGCTAAGGTATATAGGGGGGAATAGGGTCCTAAATAATACCGCTTTCTTCGTAAAAAGTAGCGATTTTAATATATTCTTACGTATTATCGCCTGAAATTACCTTAACTTTATAGTTAAATTACGTTAAAAAGTAGGTTACTAATACGCGAATCTTATTAGTAATTTCGCTCTTAGTCTTTAATAGGAAGACCTAATAGAAACGCGTTATATTATCGGTAACGGTTATAAAATAATAATAGCCTCTAACGCCTACGATAGAAATAGGACCCTAAATATCGATATAAAGCTTCTACGCTAGTATAGTCTTAATACGCTTACTTCGTCTAAAAGGTAAGATATAACCTTTACTAAGAATATACGGAGGATAAGGATACTTAATACTAGATCCCTTTTTAATATTAATTCCTTCGGTATATTTAGGTATATACTTTACCTTCTGCTCGCCTACGTAATAGGCTCTACGATAAGCTAGGTCTATTATAATAGATTAAATTTTACCGATTTAAGAAGCTATAGCCGAATCTGCGGCGGGTATATAACCATTACTAAATACGTAGGATAGTTAAATAGATAGAGCTCTAAGTGTATTAATATAACTATTACTATTATAGATACGAATCTAATATTAACCGTTCTCCTACTTAGCTATAACAATAAGCTCTTCCCTCCTATAGAGGGAGCCGTATACCTTATTAAATCGAGTCTTAATACTAGAATCCTTCGTAAGTTACTATAAGGAAATTAGGTTTATATTAAAAGAAGGAATATACTAGACTTTAAATAGCTTAAGCTCAGAAACAGTATTTCTATTTAAAAAGTTTAGGATAATATTACTATATCCTTTAGTCTATACTTAATAACCGTTTAGGAGCTTTATATTAGTAATAAGTAGCGTAAAATTAATAAAATTTATACGATAAGATATTATATACGCTAATATACTAGAGTCTACTATCTAAATATACTATTTATTATTATCTATTAATAGAGCCGTAATATTAACGGCTAATAAGCTTATTTCGGCGAAGCTTATTAAAATCTTCTCCGATTTCTCTTTCGATTTTAAGTCCTTTTTTGAATCAGAAGTACTAGCTATAGCTATATTAACGCCGCCTTAAGAGGCACCCTTAGATTTAGGGTTGAAGAAGCACTACTTACTAGTATAATAAGTAGAACGCTTATAGTAGATATAATAATACTATAGCTCTAAGTCGTCTTTGTTATTTTAGTCTTAGCTACGATCTTATCTAGCTCCTCTACCGCGGCCTCTATTATCTCGGCCTCTTCCTCTGCCTTTACCTCGATTACTTTAGATAGATTTAGCTTCTTTTAAGGTAGAAACGGCCGCGATTACTATATTTATAGACTTTTTATTCGACTTATATTCGATAAATTTACCGAAAATATAATTAAGTATACTATCTATGACTCCTAGGCAGTACAGCTACGAGAACCTATATATAGAAGGAAGAAGGTGAAGTAACTATATCCTATACAACGAAGAAAACTAAGACGAAGGGGAAAAAGGAAAGGAAGAAATAAGGAAGGTAAAGTACTACCTTAAATACCTATCGTGGGCGGGGCTATAGTAAGGCGGCAGAATCCTTATAGAAAGTCCCGAATAGAAGGTTCCTCTACAGAAGTAAACCGAAAGACAAACAATCCTCAGGCTCCAGCGCATATATACGCGTAAGGCTTCTATCAATAACGCGTAGGCAAACATCTAATCTTATAAACGTAAATATCGATTATATAATCCCCTCCTCAACTCCCTAAGTCTATATCTATTAACTAGCTAACTAACCTACTAGTTAATACTAACTCGCTAGTCGGCTAACTAACTAGTCAGTAAACTCACTAGTTCACGGTAACTAACTAGTTAACTTATCTAACTAACTCTATACTCTAAGTCTATTCACGAACTAGTTAACTAACTAGCTAGTTAACTATTAACTTATTACCTATACGTTATATCACCCCCCGTTTAGACTCGCGACTATCCTTAGGTACAGTAACGTTACGGTATATTATCGTCCGGGCGTACTAGTAGCTCCTTATTAAGAGCCTCGTACTCTAACTAACGGTTAAGATTTACCGGAGGTCTAGGGCGGGACGGGTAGGTTTTATAATATTCCCGGAGTTTCGAAGCTATAGTCCGGAAATTACTAGTATTATACTATATTATATCATTCTCGAATCCTACCTACTTTACTCGATACTAAAGCTTCGACCGGTTAATTCGCGAAGCAAGGATTATCTCTATATCGTACTCCGGCTCTGGTATAACCTATATCGCCGGTTTAGGGATAGGCTATCCTAGAAGTAGATCTGTGCTTATCGTACGGCGTAACTTCTCCGGGTTAAAGATATTATATCGTAACGATCCTTCTAGTAGTTATAGTCGAAAAGCGTGTCCTACCTTCTCGATAATCCGGAAAGGCCCCTCTGCTTTCGGACGGAGTTTACCTAACGGCCCTTCCACGATCTACCGATTATCCTTTATCGTGATTATAATAAGGTTCCTAACGTCGAAGTTTAGCTTCCTACGATATCGATTCGCCTAGGTACGCTAACGTTCCTGCGCTTTAGCTATATTATCCTATATAAACTTATAAACTTAGCGAATTTTATCTACCTAGTCTCGAGCTATCTCCCGGTCTGGCCTATAGAGATCCCGTCCGCTACTACTAAGTTACTAATTAACTATCGTTCTTAGCTTATACCCGTGTTCGGTATAGTATAGTAAGACCCTAGTCGACTTATAAGGCAAAATCGCCTAGGTAAAGTCTATTATTAGTAGTAGACTAGACTAGTTATCGGCGAACTTATCTATAAAGGCGCGTAGTTATTAAGATAGTAACTAGATTATATTTTCCGACTACCTATCTGTTTAAGGGTAATACGGAGTAGATAACTTCCGCTTAATCCCTATTAACTTATATAGGGTCTTCTAGAATAATATAATAAACTATAGTCCTCTATCCGATACAATTAAGTCCGGAAGTCCTATCTATCTATAATAGTATATTAACTATAACTTTACTAGATCCCTAGCTATAGTATCCTTAAATAAGGGTATATAAACTATCCGCTTTATTAATCTATAGACTACTATTAAGGCGTTATTATATCCGTGTCGGTCTTTTGGTAGATATATAAAGTCTATAGAGATATACTACTAGGGTCTATCCGGTACCGGTAACGGGTTTAGGAGTCCCGGAGTCTTTATTCGCTAGGTTTTAGTACGCTTATATATTATATAGTTATCCGAAAACCGAATAATATCCTAGCGGAGAGTCTCCTACTAAAAATAGCTTACTAGGAACTTCTAAAGCTTCTTAGCGCTCGGGTAGACTAAAGATAGTTAATTATAGGCTTCGGAGATTAACCGGGTTCGTAGCTACCTATATACTAGGACTACGAGCTTCTTATTACGGATTAGTACCCCTTCTTGTAAGTCGAATCTACTTAAGGAGTTCTCCTATTTAGCTTCCTAACGCTATACTTCTAGCTCTGGGTTATCCCGGTTTACTAAGAGTAACTATTTAATTAAATCGCTACTAATATAGAGTCGGTTAATTTAAACAGTCTTACGCTCGTTTACGATCTAGGGATCTAAGTAGGATTCCGGTAGTAACGTCTAGCTCTCCGGTTCCCCTTATTATTTAATCTAGAAGCGGGATAATATATCCGTAAAAGTATTTTATTATCCTAGTCGGTAGCGGATAACGAAATAGTACTAGGAAAGTTTTAAACCCTAGCGAGCTTAACGAGCGTTTAGAAGTTTTGATAATATAAAGTACTCTAACGCCCGGTAATCCGTTAGGACCTCGAATCTTTCTTTACGTTATAGTCCCGATAGCTTAGCCCGCTAATTATCTATACTCTCTATAATCGCTAGTATCTCCCGGTTATAGATATCCTACTTCCGCTCCCTAGGTAATATAGTCTTAGAGAAGAACCTAATAGGGTACTATAACCCGTTCTACTTCTAGAATAGTACTCCTACGATAATATCCTTCGAGGCGTCTGTTTCTAGTCTTATCTCCCTCTCCGGATAGTAGTACGCTAAGATAGGCGCCGAAGAAAGAGTCGTTTTTAGTTACTAGAAGGTATTTATATAGTCCTCGCTCTATATAAATATATAGTCCTTTTTTATAAGTTAGTAGAGTAGCTTCGTGATACGACTATAGGCAGTAATAAAACGACGATAGAAGTTATAGAACCTAAGAAAGGACTAAACTCCTTTAACTATTATAGGAGTTTACTACTTATAAATAGCCTTAATCTTCTTAGGGTTAGTCCTTACTCTATCTACTCCTACGATAAAACCTAAGAACTTAGTCTTAGTTCGGTCGAACTTATACTTATAGATTATTACCTAAAGTCCTATAGCTTATAATCGTTAGATTACGGCCTAAACGTATTTAACGTACTTCTCGGGGTTCTCGCTAAAGATTAGGATATTATCCACGAATATAATAGTAACTATATCTAAGAGATCCCTAAGTACCTAGTTAATATACCGTTAGAAGGAGATAGGTCTACTATATAACCTAAATAGTATAACCTTATACTTAAAGGTCCTATATCGAGTTATAAACATCGTTAGATCCTCTAAGTCCGCCGCTATTCTAAGTCAATAGAATCCCTACTATACGTCGAGTTTAGTAAAACGTCTTACGCGGGCTAACCGGTCTATTATCTTATTAATAAGTAGTAACGGGTAGATATCTTTTTCTATAACTACGTTTAGTTATCGGTAGTCTATACAGAAGCGTAGTCCGCTATCTACCTTCTTCGCTATTAGGATTAGAGAAGCGAAGGGGTACTTCGACGGAACGATAAAGCCCTTTTATAAGTTCTCGAAAAGGTACTTTCGAACTACTTTAAGCTCCTCCTAGTTTATCTTATAGAGGGGGTAACGGCCTAGTCTCCACTCTCCGTTAAAGAGGATCTTATAGTCGAATAGGCCCCGATATAGTAGTAGAATATCGGACTTACGTTACGAGAAGAACTCCTATAGATTATAGTATACCTTAGGAATTTACTATTAAATAGACTCCTTCTCCGTAACTACTTCGTTCCTAGGAGCTAGTTCCGTAATTACCGCGTCGATCTCGTTAAGAGTAGTAATAAATACTTTAGTATCCTTAGCCTATATATAGCGTTTAAACCCTACTCGACTAATAAAAGCTCGAGCGGGACTTAGAAATACGGTATTTAATTCTACGCGAGATAGTTAAGGAGCTAGGACTACCGGTTCTCTATCCCCGGCCGTTATATAGCTAAATACCTTATAGGCTCGTATATAATTACTTAAGAACTCTTTAGGAAGTCGATATTCGGCGTTATATATAGTTAAAGTAACCCGAGATCTATCGATCCGCTCCTACTCGATTAGTCGCTCTATTTCCCGGTTATAGGCTTCGGTATACGCCTAATATTTCTAATTTATAACCTACGGACGTATTAATACCGGTAGGGGGATCTCTAGAGTTAGTTTCCCGGCTACCTTATCTACTATAGTAACTTTAGTAGGCTACTAGATTCGGTGATTCGTATAATCTAATAATACTTAATAATACGTAAACTAGGCTCGTCCGATAATTATATAGTAATAACCTAAACCGGTAATAAGGAACGGTATCTAATAAAACCGTCGTCCGTCGATCTAGAGAGTTAGAACGATTATATAGGTAATAGCGTTTCTACCTTTCCTATTATATCCCTCTATCTTTACTAGCTAGGGTAAAGATATCTATAGAATATTCTAAATATCTCGGATAGTATAGGCTAATCCTTTATCGATAGCCGTATAGGGTATTACTCTAGTATCGAGTAAAGTAGTTATACGGGTTAACTAACTATTAGATATAAGTATAATTAGAAAAGTAAATTATTCGTTATTTCCTAATACCGTATATAAATCTAAAGATATAACTACTTTCGTAATACTTATACCTAGAAGGGAGACTTATTCTAGGCTTAGGCTTTTCCCGCCTCGGAGGGTTCAGAGATCTCTTCTATATAACTAGGGTTAGGTACTAATACCTTAGCTACTAAAGTAGCGCGTTCCTTACTAGGATACTTAGAAGATATATATCCGGTCTATCCGTATCTAAAGTATCATCCTTCCTTTATATAGCGGGTACGGGTCTCTCTATCTAGACTCTTAGCGTTAGGTACTAGGATTACCTTTATCTCGCGAGGCGTAGTACTAGACGATACCGAAGTTATAGTAGTAGTTTTATTATTAGACTTCTTAGAGAAACGCGCCTTCGACGCTCTAGATAGATCGGTACTTTTATTATTAGTAGTCTAGCTACGTCGCTAAGCGGAGATCTAGCTACTTAGATAAAGAGTATTATACTTCTTTCTAATCTTATAGCTAAACTCGGTAAAGGATATAAGGAGTTTATCGATTAAGTCGATATCGATAATCTCCCGAAGTCGGGGAGTTAAGCGGTTCCAGAGGGCGTACTTCTTCTAGCGCTCGCCTATAATAAGTTCGCCGGCGTCGAAGAGGTAAGAGAACTAAGACAGGAAGTCGCTAAATAACTAGCTACCCTATATCTCTAAGTTTTGGAAATCCTATTCAGAGCGTATAGCTTTATTATAGTCGCCGAAGATAGATCTAAGGTACTTAAAGAGATCGTTATAGTTCTAGTATCGCTCGGAGGCTATATCTATTATATATTAATTAATATTCTATTCGGCTATACCTCTGTATTAAGAGCAAGTATAGTCTAAAGCTAAGAGATCGGTAAGATCTAGCCCTATACTATATAGCTTACGCTCTATCGCGATCTTCTAGTTTTCCTAAGTTATTTCCTTTCTATTGGTAAGTAGGGGTAGATCGGGGATCTTAAATTTACGTATAGCGTATATAGAATCGGAGCAGCCTATTATAGTAGTATCTATAGTAGCTTTACGCTACTCGCGTTAGTTAGTAGGAGGTATAGGACGGCTCGTTTCGATTCGATCGGCGGAGGTATAGATCTACTAGAGGATTATCTATAAAAGCTTAATAGTAGTAGCGTTAAGATCGGTACGTTTCTCGGACTTACGGAGGAGCTCGTCGTTCGTTATCTTCTAGTTTATTAGTTTAACTACCTTAGCGGTAGCTATAGCGAGCTATCCGCGTTATTCCTCTACTTCGTTATCGAGATAATATAAGTAATCGACCGTCGCTCGCTATATATCCCGTATTAAGTCGAATATAAACCTAGGTTCGTCGTATACTAAGTCGATAAAATTTTTACGGCTAAGTTTTCTATCGCGTAAATACTCGAGTAGATTATCTAGCTAAGGCGTAATCTAAATAAAACGTATATTATAGTCTTCACGGGGAAGATCGTTAGATCCGGCTAAGGAGCTCTATCGACGTATACTACGCGACTCTCCCTAACCGGGTTCTTTATTAATACCTAGATATACTATATTAATAGGTACTACCGTATCGATCGTTTAAAGGGAAAAGAGAAAAATAAGGGAAGGTAATATATAAAGACTTAATAACTCGTAGTAAGCGCTGGTCTATCGTATAAAGGCAAAAAGAATATTAAAGGTCTTAGTTTTTATATAACTCCTAGGCAGTATAGCTACGAGAACCTATATATAGAAGGAAGAAGGTAAAGTAACTATATCCTATATAACGAAGAAAACTAAGATAAAGGGGAAAAAGGAAAGGAAGAAATAAGGAAGGTAAAGTACTACCTTAAATACCTATCGTAGGCGGGGCTATAATAAGGCGGCAGAATCCTTATAGAAAGTCCCGGATAGAAGGTTCCTCTACAGAAGTAAACCGAAAGGCAAACAATCCTTAGGCTCCAGCGCACACATACGCGTAAGGCTTCTATTAATAACGCGTAGGTAAATATCTGATCTTATAAACGCAAACATCGATTATATGATCCCCTCCTCAACTCCCCAAGTCCACATCCATCAACTAGCCAACCAACCTACTAGTTAATACCAACTCGCCAGTCGGCTGACCAACTAGTCAGTGAACTCACCAGTTCACAGTGACTAACTAGTTGACTTATCTAACCAACTCCACACTCCAAGTCTGTTCACGAACTAGTTAACCGACTAGCTAGTTGACTATTGACTTATTGCCTATGCGTTATACTATCCGGATTAGTTAGAGGTTTATATATATTTAAGAAACCTTTTATACTTTAGTAGCTATTAATTATAAGCTTGAAATAAGCCAGAGCCTATTTAGGTAGTAATAGGATATTTAGAACGGCTAAATTCGTAAGGTCTAGAGCAGCTTACTATTTAGTAACGAAATTATACGGATTACCCCTAGTATATATAAGCTTAATTAACGAAGATAGCCTATAGCTTAAAGTAGTATAGTTACTAGTACCGTACGTATTACTAATTCGAAGAAATATTTTATAAGAATCCTTATAATCGCGTATAAAGCTACGAGCTAAATCGCTAAGTATATAATAGATAAGGTATTTCGTAAGCGTATATTTACGGCGAAACTAGTGAAATCGGTTATTTAGTTAAGTTATATTTTTATTAATCTACTTATTAAATTCCTCTTCGGTAGGCTCTCGTCTAAGTTAAGCGAAAAGAATATTTTAAATAGCTTCCTCTATAGGAGTATTACGAGGCTCTTAAATAGGGTATATTATTTTACTAGTAATAATAGACTATAGGTCTTCGTCTAGGCTATCCGTAACAAATTAAAGCCCCTATCTCTACTTCTCGAAGTTAGCTCTTCCCTTAAGCGTAGGAACTAATTCGGCGAAGGTTTTAGCCGCCTTATAAGCCTCGAGATCGGAAACTATATTAAATATTATAAATATATTAATCCTACTATAATAAAGTACTACTACATAGGTGATATATAGCTTAAAAGCTCTAAATAGCGTAAGAGCCGGAAGATATAAGGTCTACTATAACGAAGGTATATTATATAGTAAGCCTACTACGGCGAAGTGCCGCTATATAGGCGTGCCTGCTACGGCGATATACCGCTACGTAGGTAAAGAGCGTAAGAGCTCTAAAAATAGCGTAGAAGCTAGAAGGATTTTGTATATTTTTAAAAGGCGTTAGAGCCGAAGGAGGGACTTTTAGCGATAATTCGATACGATAGCTTCGGTAGCCGTATTCGATGCGTAAGGATCGTTAAGTCGTAAAGAGGTGCGAAGTCTGTACTCTGGAGAAGGCGTAAAACGCGCCGAAAAACGATGGAAAAAGAGGTTATTATATAAGTTATACCTAGGTAGTAAGGAAATGTGAATAACCTCACTCTTTATACGCTAAGCAGGGCTCATAACCTATTAGAGGCTACTGGGAAAACGTAGCAGACCTAAAAGAGGGGAGAAAGGAATGGTGAGATTATATCTAGTAAGAGGTGCCTATCTAAGCTACGAAGGTGGTGTGCGTGGGCGCGCACCACGCTGGTGACACGCCTGACCACCAAGCTATCTCAACAGGTATCTCCCCTCCGATACTGGTTTCTTCTGCAGAAGAAATCCAAGTCTGTACCCGGGGTCACGTGATCACGGTCGCTCCCTTCCGCTACTGATTTCTTCTGCAGAAGAAATCAGTCCGTAGCTCTCTTATGTTCTCAACATCTGGGTTGGTTTGCATGGACTGTGATATTGCGTCGATGCCTCACGTCGAAAATGACACAAGACACGGTACGTAGTTTCTGTTCACGGCCAGAGAATCTAGAATCACCGGGCCTCTCGTACATATCGAAACTGCAGAACCCAGACCATCCCTAAGTAAAAAAATCCTAGCAGGCGCGACAGGACGAGATTGTCCTCCAATCGTAACTAAAGTCATGGTGCACGAGATACACAACTTCAATCTACCACTAGTAGCTACGACTGTCAATCCAAGGATTACCGGCTTCAAAGAGAAGTGACGAAATATTCCGCATCCGCGTGATCTTCCTTAAGTACATCCTCAGGTTCGCGATCCTGTCGACGAGCGATTTATCACGCCACAATAGGATCTTAAATTGACTCAAGGATGATTACCTCTCTATATCCACCCGTGTTAGTGTACGGAAATACCCGCTTGTCTGAAAGTGCACAAAGCCATGCTGGCATGCACCATTGGACAGCCATTTCCAACGCGAATCGAGCCAATGATAATCAACAACCCTGGCTTTCGCACGTTTTCCACGAGTTCGAACGCTGTTTCTCAAAAAAAAAAGAAAAAGAAAAAGAAAAAACAAAGGCGCAAAAGAACGAGCCTAGGGAAGGACGTGACTTTTCAAGAGGCTGGAGTCACTATAGCCTATCCGGACTGATAAGATACGGCTACGGTAGAGGCAGCAGTATCGATGTGTGAGAGGGATGAGGAATGATATTGCTGAAGGGGAGAGATTCTACCTAAGCTATGGACTGTGGTGAGTGGCAGAATCACATGCCGTGCAAAAACGGACAAGGCTAGTGTCCGCGCGAATTTGAGTGCATTGCAGTCTCACGCCGGAGAATGGGATCAGACCTGCGACAAGTGGCATGAACTTAGGAAGTAATCACCCACATTGTCCCCACTTGGCGACCTTTCAAGTCTAGCCCTGGAATCCTGGATTATATAGTTACGTTTTGGTCCAATATGGACGACTTTCCCTAACTTATGTGCGCTTATTTCACAGCAAGCCAAGCGTTCTTGATCGCTTGCACGCTGTTTTCTTTCTTTCTGTCATTACAACCATTGTCTTACCCTGTCCTCACGGTTGCCACAACCCAGCCAAACATAATGGCGTTTCGCAATTCAGACAAGGCGAAGGACGATGTCAACATACGCACGGCGACCGCGGAGGCAAGAGCGGATGCCGACGCTCAAAGTTTAGAAGAGAGGGACGAGAGAGAAGTGCTCGAGCATCCTGATCAGATCACCCATGACGCTCAGGCTGGAGTTCAGAAAGCCGAAGCCGCAGCCTTGGTGTGGTCTAAGAAGGGCCTTTATAGCACATATGCCTGGTAACCGTTTCCCAAATGCTATCACAGCCCATGTTCTAACGCCGAGTCTCAATTTGCAGGATCTGGCTGTGCTTCTTCGTTCTGTCGATGCAATCCTCAGTCAGCAATAACATGATCTACTACGCATACGCCAACTTTGCTTCCGCCCCTCAAATCTCCCAAGCGTATATTGTGTCGACAATCGTGGGCGGAGTTCTTCAACTTCCCATTGCGAAGACTCTCAACCTCTGGGGCCGTACGGAGGGCTTCCTGACATTCTTAATGGTTTTCATCCTTGGTCTGATCGTGGTCGCCTCCTGCAACGGCCCCAATGGCTTTGCGGCTGGCTACACTCTGTACTGGATCGGCTATACGGCTCTGAATTTCATTTTAACCGTGTTCGTCGCCGATGCGTCCGGATTGAGGAATCGTGCTTTTGTCTATGCTTTTATTGGCACGCCAACTATCTGTACCGCCTTTGTTGGGCCCCTCGCCGCTCAGGCATTCGTCGCTCACTCGACATGGCGCTGGTCGTATGGCTGTTTTGCTATTATTACCTTGACTGTTTTTGTCCCGCTCGCTGTCGTGTTCAAAGGCTACCAACGCAAGGCCGAGAAGCTGGGACTTTTCCAGCATGTCAAAACTGACCGGTCCAAGGTTCAGTCAATCATTCACTATGTGCACGAATTCGACATTGTCGGGGCTCTTATTCTCATGGCGGCGTTCATCCTATTCCTCCTGCCCTTCAGCCTCAAGACATATGGGTTTACCGGGTACTCTTCAGCAACTTTTATCGCCATGGTCGTTATCGGACTACTGCTCTTCCCAGTGTTCGCTGTCTGGGAGTGCCACTTTGCCAGAATTCCCTTCATCAAATGGGAGTTATTCAAAAAGCGCACAGTTCTGGGAGCTTGTATCCTGTCAGCCATCATCTTCTTCAACTACTACACGTGGGATCAATACTTTTACTACTACGTTCAGGTAGTATACAACCTCGATACCTCCAAGACAGGATACATGACGCAGATCTACGGCGTTGGATCGACCATCTGGGCGGTGCTGTTCGGCATTTGGATTCGCAAAACCAAATACTTCAAGAATGTCTGCCTCTTCTTCGGTGCACCATTCCTCATGCTTGGCGCAGCTCTCATGATCCATTTCCGAGGCTCCCAAAGTGACATTGGTTACCTAGTGATGTGTCAGATTTTCATTGCTGTTGGGGGTGGAACCCTCGTGATCGGAGATGAGATGGCTGTCATGGCTGCCGCTGACCGCAACGGCGTCCCATTGATGATTGCTCTTATCAGCTTGTCTTCGAGTGTTGGCGGGGCCATCGGATATGCCGTGGCGAGTGCCATATATGCCAATACTTTCCCTCAAGCTTTGCTCAGAGCCCTTCCAGAGTCGGCCAAGGCGAATTATGCTACTATCTACGCTGGTGGATCGGCAGCCCAGCTGATGTATCCTCCGGGCAGTGAGACGCGAGATGCGATTAATTACGCCTGGGCTTACAGCCAAAAGTACGAGTGCATCACGGCCGCATGTCTCGTCGTTCTTGCTTTCCCCGCGATTGCCATCTGGAAGAATTATAATGTCGACAGAAAGCAGGTGAAGGGCACCGTTATCTAAACAAAGACTTGAATCATTGTTACGTGGTTAGGAGTACCATGGATGGGGTAGGAGAAGGAAGACATTGCGAAAACTCGACGAAGCCATTCAGGAACTTGCATGGACCAGTTGTGAGAAGTGCAGTATTAATGAATGTCAATTGAGGCCACATGCATATTGCTTTCTAATAGATGACTTCGTCTTAGAAAGAATTGAAGGTACCGCGTTTATCAGAGCACAGTGCGCATTGAGCTCCTACACTCAATGTTCAAAGTTGGTACTGCGAAAGAATCGTCCATAGCTTATTTTAACGCGTGTACATGGTTACTGCAACTTGAAAAGTGATCACAATGCAAGTGACTAAATTAAGTACTTAACTCACCATCTGGGTAATTGGCAGTTTTGTACTCCCTTTACTAGTTGGCCCAACGCGGCCATACATTGGGTAACCTCGCACAAAGCAAGCACAAATGGAGGCGCATCTTCGTGCCCATGCTTTCTCACCCAAACCTTGTCAGCCGGTAAATATGTTCCCATTCAGATTAGCGATAATTCTACAGTAGCGGCGGAATTATACTCGTGTCTAGTGTCAATGCTTTTTTCTCCTTGTCCCTGAAACTGGCCCCACTTACCTGCAGAAATCTGCTCAATTTCGCTCACATCCTTTCAATATAATTCAAAAGGAAGAAAAGTACTGCCTAGAAAGCTCAGAGAGCCATCCTGAATATGGGGCAAATCAAGAATATGGATCACATGTTCTTTATTCCCCACTTTCATTTCTTCGAACTATGTATTCGGTTTGGTATCGCATCCTTGATGGATGACGAGATGCTCGATCTGTGTTGTCTGGTCTTCTTATACCTTAGGTGCTTCTTTTCTAGGTAGACTAGCTAATTCCGGGAAAAGAATGTTTTAAATCTATTTCAACGAACTATCGACATCAAAATATAGAATGACTGCCTATAATATGTATAGTTCGCGACCATTTCAGGCAGACACAGCGGTTGTATCGTCGTTTAAAGTCGCATCGCTTTTCTTGACACTCTTCCACTCCAAAAAGCAGCTAGTCACAAATGCAACAAGTAATAAAGCCAGGCTAACGCGGTAAGCATCCCGTAATCCGTTCATGTAAGCTTTGATCACCCCGTCCAGCTGATCGAGTTGGCCCAAATTTGCCAACACGTGCCTCATCTCGGTAGCTCCCGCATTGAGAATGGCGCTTGGATTGACCCGGGGGGCGTATGCGCGAATACCAGCTTGCAAGCCATTCTGAAAGACTGCTTGGCCCACCGCGATGAAGATAGCGCCCCCCAAAGTTTGCAAAAACATGACACTGGCAGTTCCCACAGGGATGTCCTCAGGGCTCAATACTGTCTGCACGGCGGTCATTGGGATCTGGAGACCCGCACCAATACCCGCCCCGACGACAATCTGGTAGCCAATCCATTTGGCTGTAGACATATCGACATCGTAAAGGGTGATCAGGCCCGTTCCGATAGCACAAATAGCAGTGCTGCCAATCAAGAAAGGGGTATAATAACCGACTGCTGTCACCATCGCCCCCACAATGATGGATGACAGCACTGTCGTAAGCATGAATGGCAGAAGCTGAAGACCAGCGGTCATTGCGGATGACCCTCTGACGCTCTGAAAATAGATAGGGAGATAGTAGACCAGAAGGAAAAATCCGCCGCTAAAGAAGAACGCAAATAGTCCAGCAGACCAAATGGAACGCTTCGCAAGGATCGAAGGTGGCAAGGTTGCGCTTGTCCTCTTGCTAATGGCCCCATTTTTCTCGTCTCGCCGAGTGATCCAAGCCTGAGAGGCCGCAAAAAGAAGAATCAAGAGGCCGAATCCGACGAAAAGTCCGATAATCTGAGAGCTCCCCCAAGCGTAGGAGTTTCCGCCCCATTGTAATGCGAGAATCAAGCATATGACCGCTGGAATAATCAAGCTCGCACCGATCAGGTCCAATTCTTGAGCAATGCGAGACCAAGTTGTTGCCTGATTGTTGCTCGGCAAGCGAAGGAAAAGAAGGACGACCACCATTGAAATGCCGCCCACTGGAAGGTTGATGTAGAAGCACCATCTCCACGACGGACCATCCGTGAACGCTCCACCAAGGAGAGGACCGACAATGGAGGCAACACCCCATACAAGGCCATAGATACCAAAGACAAGGGGTCTTTTGGGAAGAGGCACCGTCATGGAGATGATGACCAAAGCGCCAGAAAAGATGCCAGCAACCCCGATTCCTGCGATTGCACGACCGGCGATCAAGACGGGGCTGGAAGGCGCCACGCCGCAGATCAAGGATCCGATCTCGAAGATGCCCACTGCAGTCAAGAAAGACAATTTCACCTAAGAGAGGTCAGAAGACTGTTTTCATATTTAGCAGCATGGTAGAAATCCCAATAACTGCCAGACTGAATCTGCAGCAGGATGACTGACATTGAGAATCTTATAAATTCTGCCATATGAGGGCTGCAGAGCAGTTGAAGTCAGGAAATAGGCACTGCCATACCAGGCAATATCTGGAAGACTCTTGAATTGATCCGTGATCTTTGGAATCGCTACTCCGATGATAGTTTGATCCAGAGCTACCAGGAAGGCAGCTAGGTAGATTGCCAGAACGATGATGATGACCTGACCCAGAGGAGGAAACTGCGACTCTTTGTTGGAGTCTGGAGCTTCAACACTACTAACGTCGGGATCTACCCGTGGAGCAGATTTGTCCCCGTTGGCTGTGAGATCTTCAAGAGCGGGAGCTTTCCCCATGATGGAAGATGGACGGGAAGACGAGGTAGGGTTGAAGTGATGATTATAATTTGAAATGCTGTACCTCGAACGGCAAACAATCCAGAGGCACCACACGCCAGTCGAATGCGTTTCGATAAGACTTCGGAGATTCGTTGAGAACCGACAAACTGAAAAGCATATAACATTCTTCACCGAGCTAGCACTATTCCGCTGCACGGGCCCAATATATTCCAATTTAAACCTTCCTACGACTTTGATGGTATTCATTACTCTCTTGTCTGGGTCCTCGGAGTGTACAATCCAAAGATCACAACGAAACAGCGGAAATTCCCTCAAACCTGCTCCTCTAAGCAAAGATGAAAACTAAAAGACCTTAGCTCCAGGCTCTCGAATCTTCCACAACTTTTTGTAGGAAAGTATATACACCTTCCTTTTACGTTATGTAGCTCTGCAGGTATGAATTGGCGTGACGAATTTCTTCCTTTTGGTACTAGTGTCCAGGTGGAGGCGTGCAGGCAAATTGTCGTCAGTTACACGCTGACAGTAGTAATCGAACACCTAGGCTGGCTAATCTCCGTCAAAATGCTACTTTTTTTTCTACATACGACTGTTGGCACAGACCTTTTGGACTGCATGGAATGGCTCGCTGATCTCGGCTCTATACGGCGGGTCCGAACAATTGCCTGAAAGATAGTGGCCTGAAGAGGATGGGCACATCCCTCTCAGTTCACCATTAACCGGCTCAATTATGCTCAGTAAATAAGTTTCAATTCGTTCCTGGGTCTGATTCTGAGTCAGATGATGACTGCAACGTCGGCGAAGAGCCAAGTGGGCATGCAAAAGCTGGACTTGGGTCTCCATCCAGCACATGGCTTTCCGATTGAGATGCGGGCCATGCCGCTGGATTAGACCCTTGACTGCGCTGTAAATAAATCTCCGAGAGCTCCACCTGACTTGCATTGATCTATCGTTGTTCATCGCATCTCTGTCTCCCTTCTGTATCACTTTGACATTGTTTGGATATCCAGACACGCTGGGTATATCGATACAGCATGACTTCTTTCCCGTCCACGGAACAAGTGGATAGTCCTGCCATTGACCATGAGCCATATTCAAGTGACGTGGATCAGATATCCAGACGGATCTTGGATGTCTTCCTGCAATATGCACTCAACAAATTCGAATATGCACCGGGCGATGTGCAAGGGAAGGGAGAGGGATTCCTTTCTTTGATAGGCCAATTTGTCGCCCATGGAGCTCGTGTGCAGGCGTGTCTCCCCGCTTTTCCTTTCAAGTCTGCCAACAAGGTGTACAAGGTACTCGGCAAATTGCCAGATAAAGCAGAGGAACTGGCACTGGACCGGTTGAACACCCTTTGCAATTCTATACAGCAATTCTATGCTCCGGGTGCCGAGATTGTAATTATCTCAGACGGCATCACCTACAATGGTGAGTGGATATTTTCAAGTGGGATTTACCACCGCTGACATGTGCCTGGTTGATGACAGACTTGCTGTGCATTTCAGACCAAGAAACTTGGCAGTATGGAGAAGCCCTGCGGCGCATGGCTGTCGAGAAAGGCTTCCAGAACATCCTATTCTCGCGGATCCGGGATCTTCTCAGTATCTCACTTCCAGATAACCTGACCGAAATTGTATATGTTGCCAACTGTACAAACTTCCGTCGCTTACTCTTGAACCAATATGGGACGGTGGATCTCGACATTGACGAGGAAATTGCCAAGAATCCAGATAAAAAACTGACGTATCTCGGCTACAAGCGGTTCCTGGAATCGGATCTGCAGCACATTTTTCCCCGAGGGGAGGGTCGCTCTGCCCACAGTTACAAGCGGGATTGCAAATATTTGGCCAAGCAAATGCTCGCAAGAGGATATGTACGTACTATCATGACGACCAACTGACTCCAATGTACGAGAAAGGTCTCTAGACTGATTTCGACGGAATAGTCCTTTGCCAGGGCCGTCAAAGCCGCCTTTCCACATCACCTGCGGCTCTCAATCCACGAGTCCATTAGTGGAGACAAAATACCTATCAGTCTACTGAATACCAAAACAGGCTATACCACCCCATGGCACTGTTCTGTGGCCCATCTTGCCAATGGAGAATGGGTTAGTGCTCCGATGGGCGAGTTCAATCAGGAAAGTCGGTTGGAATTGATTCATGTCGATGGGGTTCCCAGTCATTACCGGGAGAGAATGTCCGATGGCGGGCATTCTCCCATCACCGACCTGACGGCAAGTTATCTCCAGTCGCCCAAGTCTATCAATGCCACTGCATATGTCAGTGGGGCATTCAAAAATGCACCAACTTCTCCGACTTCTTCTAGTGATGGTTCCATCCCTGGCTCTGAGAGCAAGTACACCGACAGTGGTTTGACAAGCCCGAACATATCGGCAGCGTGTGACTCCTCTCCTTCCCTATCTGGACTTGGGATTCACATACAATCAAATCAGGAGACGAAGATCGAGGTTGCGACGGAATACGGTCGAAGGCTGCTTCCCCAGATAATGGATGACCTTGCGGCTTCGAAGCCAGAGACAACCGTTTTCTCTCTCGCCGCACTCTCGGATGGCCTTCTCAAGCTCAACCCAATTTCTGCTTGTCAGTTTACCCGAGCAGTAGACAAGACTGCCTGGTGGCTGCAAGATCAGGTTGGCACGCCTGAATCTGTTCGCCCCATGGCGTATATTGGTCCACGTATGTCAGAGTTGGCAGAAACCCCTACAGTCTTTGGATCTTGGTCTCTGACATCCTTTTTTAATATAGACGATCTCAGACATGTTCTTCTGACTTATGCTTGTGTTAAAGCGGGCTACTCGGTATCTTCCCAATCATCGCAATACGCCCACCTGAGTATCTATTTACCAATTTTCCGCACCATAGGCTCTCTTCCTATCGCCAAAGAATAATGCAGACGGAATTCTGGCGGTGCTTGACAAGTTGGGCTGCAATATTTGGGTCAATGCAATTGATGCATCGCCAATCGCCATGGTGAAGGATGTTCTCCACAAGCGGCCTATGAAATGTCTGCTGCTTCCTACGCTCGAAGAGCTCCTTGATACCGAGTCTATCGAGGCTTTCCCGTACACGAAGACTTTTGAAGAGGCCATAAACGACCCATTCTGTTATTTGCATACGTCTGGAAGCACAGGATTACCCAAACCCATTCCTTGGTCTCATGGCCTCATTGGTACCATGGATGCAGTCCGAATCTTACCACCGGTGGGTGAAACTGCTGATTTGGTTCCTTGGACTTCGGACTGGAACGAAGGAGACAAGATATATTCGTCTTTCCCTATGAGTCACGTAAGTTGAGTCCGCTCTTACTAAGTTTTGGGACACGTCGAGTGGCGTGGAAGTAGTAATTAGCTGACCAGATTGTCGATAGGGCGCTGGAATCATCATGGACATTTTGATGCCTGCACTTTTCAACCTCCACTGCGTTTTGGGACCAGTTGGTGTACTAACAAACCTGAACCTAGTGGAAAGGCTAGCCATTGATGTCAAGATCGATATCTGGAGCATGGTCCCTTCACTCGTCGATGAACTGGGTGAGACTCCCGAGATATTGGAACAGCTACGTCCGAGCAAATTCATCTGCGCATCGGGAGGCCCGGTTAGTCCAGTCAGCGCTGGGAAGGTGAACCAGGTTGTAAGAGTTCTCAATTTGACGGGTACCACAGAAGGCCTCTTTATTGGGAATTTAAAGCCCGAGAGAGAGGACTGGTTCTGGTTCTGCTTCCACCCTTACTCTGGCTTTGAGTTCAAAGAGCTTGAAACAGGTGTTTATGAGCACTGGGTACATCGCAACGAGCATTGGCCACTTTTCCAAGGAATCTTCCACACTTTTCCGGATCAAAATTCGATCAACTTCAAAGATCTTTACATGCGACATCCTACCAAGCCAAACCTATGGGCCTTCAAGGGAAGAAGCGACGATCTTGTGGTTTTGTCGAATGGATATAAGATCTCGCCCCTGGAAACAGAGGCATTCATCACCACTCATCCCGACATCGTCGGCTGTTTGATCTTTGGAACTGGAAAACCACAAGCTGGCCTTCTCATTGAGTTGATTGATTCTTGTCAAAAGACACCGGAGCTGCTCGACAGCATTTGGGCCAAGGTTCAGATAGCTAATGCTATGTCCCACCACAAGAACCAACTACTCAAGGATTTCGTCATTTTCGCACTGCCTGAAAAGCCGTTTTTACGAACAGATAAAAGAACGATCAAACGAGCAGCTACATCAGAACTCTATTCTGAGTACATTGACCGATTCTACGGCTCGCGCAACGATGATATTGATCAAACTGTGAGACTTGATCTGAGCTCGCCTGCGGCAACCGAAAACTCCATACGAGAGATTCTTTCCAGCTCTCTTCTAGACGTCCAAAGCGTGCTTTCAGATACGGATTTGTTTACTGCTGGACTTGATTCACTCGGCGTCTTCGCCGCCGTCAAAAAAATCCGGGCAGCCACAGGCCTGGGTGATGAAATATCACCTCGCCACGTCTACGCCAATCCGACGATTATGGATCTTGCTACCACAGTTTCTGCACTATTCGAAGAAGCAAAGGCTGCAGAATCGGGGAATTCGAACGAAAAGGATCATGTCGACGATGCTTCTCGTATGAGCAACATGATTGCTGAGCATAAAGCACGACAGTCCTTCCGCCTCAACGCGTTTGATTACGTGAACCCAAACCACGGTATGGGCATCATGCTCTACTTCTCCATCCACGAGGAAATTTCGTATGAACAAGTGTTTTCCAATCTCCAAGAAGGACTCAATCGCACATTTGACATGATCCCTGCTCTCAGTGGCAAAATGATGCATTGCTCCGAGCAAGAGATTAGATATCAAAAAGGAGACCTTTGTGTGACGGTTCCACCTCTTTCAATGGCAAACACTGCCAAGAACCGTCTGATCTATAAAGACCTCTCGGATATTCTCCCATCGTTTGAGCAATTGAAAGATGCCGGCTTCCCACCTTCTGCTGTCCCCGATGATGTCGTCCTGCGAGATGATCCGTTTCCCAATTTCCCCGCTGAAATTTTTTCAGGGCAGGTAAACTTCATTTCCGGCGGCTGTGTTGTTGCAGTAGACTTGAATCACTGTTGTCTTGATGGTCTTGGGGTCATGGTCGTTCTCAAGGCCTGGGCTGAAAATTGCAGGTATCTCCAGGGCGACCAAGCCGCGACCTGTGAGTGGTATCATCCGGAGAGTTTCAACCACGCTCTGCCAGGGATCATCCACGAAATCGAAGGCTGGGCCCGTCCAGTAGATGAGATTGACCCTGGTACATGGGGATATTTACCTTTTTTCCCACGTGATGATGATCGAGAGAGGATGCTTGAAGCTTCTTCCAATGATCTTGGAGATTGGAACTTGCCCCCTGCACCAGACTTCAAGTTGCACGATATCTGGCCGCTCCCACGAGCTGAACGGTGCCTCAAAACTACCCTGTTCTTGATAAGACCCGAGAATTTGGCAAAAATGAAGCAAGAGGTGATATCTGATTCCGAGGCGAAGGGGGTTATCACTTCGATTAGCGATATTGTACAGGCCTTCCTATGGCGGGCTGCGATTCGGATGCGACGAAACATCGCCACCAAGATGCGGAAGGAGACATTCAAGCCAGATGAAATTTCGATTCTTGAGGTTCCTACTGACGGCCGCCCTTACTTCTCTCAACTCTTACCCGAGACATATATGGGTAGTCTGCTGATTCTCAATCGATCGACAATGCCCATCGAGACACTGTGCTCGGATCAAACCACCATTGGCCGTGTCGCACACGTCCTTCGTGAGTCTGCCGCACGCATCACACCTTCGGTCGTTCATGACGCCTTTTCGATTCTTCAGTCCTTGCCAAATCACGAAAGATTTTCGACAGCAAATATGGGCCTTGAGCATATGCATGCCATGATTTCGAATATGATGCTTTTTCCAACCAATGAGGTTTGCTTTGGCAATACCTTCTTTGCAAATGGGGGGTTGCCCGAATCCTTGAGACCACAGCTTGAGCGTGGAAATGGACGTTTCCGCTTCCTGGTCATTCTTCCTATCCGAAAGGACGGGGGAATTGAACTTGTCTTTGGTACCCACCCCGAGGAATTGGACATGCTCCAAGCAGACGGAGAGTTTACAAAGTATGCTGAGCTTCTTAGTGGGGCTTGATGGATTCAGTACTTTCTGTTACATTTACATTCCGCGAGATTTGGAGATTTGCAACATTCGCATGTTGATTAACCTGCCCATGTTGATCAAAATTATGCTGTCGTTTTCTGAAATTTTCTTGTTCTTTAACATACATGAGATGTATTTCCGCAAAAATGATACGAGTCCCAGCTGGGTGGGTGAAGCAACTTTCATCGACCGCAATCATAGTCCACATTCGAAACTCACCTGAACTGCCGAAAGACGAGTGCTTCACCGGAAAAATTCTAGTAAAGTGTCACCAAACGTCGTTTTCAAGTGCTGACTGCCAATCTTAAACGACGTGCTCGATGAGTGGACCAAAGCGCCCAGTGAGCGGATCAATGAGCTTACCCGACATAATGATTGCTCCGATCAGGGCGCTCATAGCCGGCTCCAGATATCTACCCAGTGGGCAAAAATTGGCGAGGGGCTGAGCACTAAGTATCAAGAGGAAGGCCCAAGACATGGCATAGTGGAGGAACTCAGATACGTAGGGATCCTCAGATGTGGGAGGGTTCCTCATATTTTATGCAACCTTCCTACATTCTTCATTACTATGTTCTCGTCTCAAGATAATCCATATACCATGAGGATTGCTATTATATCCTTTGAAACTCTTTAATATGATTAGTGGTCGTGCGTAGGTGGAGGATTATTAGGGGTGAGTATCACGGTGAAGTAGCTGAGCATAATCGAGGTGCCACGAAAACTTTTGTATGGTGACCAAGAGGTGAAGGGTTCGGCTCATGAAGGAGACGATAATTTTTCCCTTAAATATTACTTCTTGGCAATATGATTGAGCGATCCTATCTTATTGAGACCACTCTCGGCATATAAAGTTCGGGCTGCATGTATGTAAAGATTTTTCATCCTGATATCAACAGCGTCAACTTGAAATAGTTCACGTTTTAATCATCCAGGAGGATTGACACGGTGTCTGATGACCATGGATAGTCGGCACCCTTTGTCTAGGCAGCTTTGAGCTTACGGCTCGTCAACTTTACTATCGATCTCCCTATTTCTAATTCGATACGATCCTTGATGAATGACACGACCTATAACATCTGAATCCAGTGGTCGGGGCCCTGGTTCCCAACATCGATCGGTGCCCGCCACAGGCTGTATGCCACGTCAATCCACCGCGTCAGACTCAAGTATAAATTCAAATCCTCGGCGGGAATCTTGATCAAATGCTATCTGGTCTGCTCCGTACAGGGCAGCAATGTGGCCGTCAAAACCACCAGGAAGTTCTTGATATCTATCCCACTAAATACTTAACGAAGTAACCGTTGGGGGATTCCTTGGGATATCAGATAGCCGGATGCTATTTGATCGATCGAGTTTCACTGATCGAATGCGTCTGAAATTTCACATACTTCCGGAACAATACTCTCAAAGAACAACATTGATGCGATTAAAATCAACCTTTCTCTTTGCTACCGAGAAAGATAGATACCCATTCCAGTATAAATACACATCATCCACCCGTAGAGACTTGTTCATATGATCGTTATAAGCCTTATTTCTTTTGCCTGAATTTATTTGAGGAAACTTCGACGCGTGATGGCCCTTGCATGACCTACACTTACGCATAAAGCAACTTAGATGCTTGATGATGCTTTCCTGGACTATATTGTCAAAAAATTTCGATGAAACAAACCAGGAACTACCATTGGGGTAAATTGACATAAAGCCATGAACTCTCATTGAAACAGCAATTCTAATTTTAGCTTCAATTTCGATTGTCGGATTTTCTGATTAGTATCTAGAAATGAGAGGCCAACAAAAGCCATTAGACGAGGTCACTAGAGAAACCTGGGTGTCGATGAAGAAAGATATAAATACCATACTGAAAAATTTCCAAACAGATACCATAATCGCAACAATATTAACTAGCTATTCTATAAGTCAGAGAGTAGAAACCTATCCGCTGGTGATTTCGCCGCTAAGACACGCGATGAAGTGTTTTAGCCCAGGAGCTCAGTGTTTACGCCGATATCAATATCTTCAGTATTCTTTGTCTGCCAATGCCCGCTCCCGTCAAGGCGAATCGAAGCGTGTGCGAAATGGGGTGTTCAATATTCCAGGGCATTTGCTTGCATAGGCCAATGAGAAAACACGTAGATTGATTCGAAGTATCTCTTAAGCGATCACCTTCGCATATGGGCTTTCGACCCAACGCAAGCGAACAGTGGAGCAGATTTTGTTAAAACATGTTCAACTCTTTCCCCGAAAATTCGCAGCCCCTGGAGTATGGACCCCCCGGCATTTTAAATAGACCTGAGGCTGGAGAATGGTATTTCCCTTTGAGGTGGGAAATTCACGGTAGGGGATGCGTGATGGCGGTCGAGCGTGATCGGAAGAGTGCTGTCAGCCTGGTTTGCCTATTTGAGGAACTTTGCGCGGGTTCTAGACAAAGTAGAACTAGCGCTGCGTTCTCACCATACACGAGTACTTCGTACGGTGCTACACAGAAGCTTGATACACAGGTTTAAATTCGGGGGAAATAGATATCAAAATTATTCTCTGGATCCAGAAGCATTAGTGCCCTTAAACTCCTCTTGTGCTCTAACCATCATGGCATACTCTATCCTGCCACCGAGAAGATGGAGTCGGCATTGAAAAGTGGCCTAGGAACACTTCTCCAATGAGGATACCCATAATAACAGCACAGAGAATGCCGACGTTGTATGTCATCACAGCAAGCATCCTGGATCATCATTAGTGCGTGTCGGTTATTATTTAGCGAGCCATAGACATACAATGCATACCCCGTAAAGGCGCGGACGCCCTCCAGCATAGAACCTATAATGTCCTGCGACCAGTTCCATTTTCTATGTGGGCGAAGCGAGTGATCCAAGCGGGGATGAGGATCGACACCATGAGGGTAAACTTAATTTGGGTACATCGGATGGGTTGTAATGCGAATGAGTTGGTGTTCTGTCCAACTGAAGTTTCAAAATCCCAAGAAATCGGTTGAACAAAGCGAGAAGGATGAGAAAAAACAGCGAAATGACATATGAGATAACCGTACTTGTCGACCACCAGCTAAATAGGATTGTGACCTTAGTGCTGAAGGTAAAGACCATTGGCATGGCCATATATGTACCGTTCCCGGTGTCGCCAGTGCCATGTTTAGCACGCTCACTGTGATCCATCATGCCCTTCACATGATCCATCTTGCGGGCGGGTTCTAGCACGAGCGCAGTGAATGAAAAGTGGGAAAATTGCAAGCTATATAAGAAATAATAAGCATAGAGCCTTCTGACGGATTAATCTCACCTCATATTGTGCCCTGGGATGGTTCGCCGTCACGCGATGAATAAAAGTACAGCTTCTTGTGAAGTCCCAAGACAAAGACAATCACAGGATGCGTAAGTCAGCGCACCATGACTTGGAATAATGCTTCAAATAGGGTGCGTCTGCAGTTGGCTGCAAGGTTTGAAGCTTCTGATTCCTTCCCGTCTCGTGTATGATTCGACGATGACCAATTTCTGTGGGTTCCAAAGCGCAAATTTGCTCATATCACATTTGTGTTCGATGCGGTTTACATAGCAATCTCACCGGTCCAGCATCCATGTATGCTCTCCATGAAGCATTTGTTATTCTTCTTTCCACTCCGACTCACGAACCCACATATTGCTGGCTCAATCTATACATGGTAGAAATTGAGCAATGCTCTGCATTGTCGGCAAGAACTCTCGCCAACAATCGATCTCACCAAACAAAGTTGAATTCCCTGGGATAAAGATTTATCGTGCTATGGAGTAAGGGGAAGGCCATTCTATTCAACCACCAGCATGCCCTTTCCAATACCAGGGATGGGGTCCGTCGCTCTATTCCTCGGCAAGCATGCCCTGCATCTTATAACCAGGGCTCAGCTACCAACACACAGTGAATGGAATTCCGGGCCCATTCCATTCCGGTACTATGTCATAAACTCACCCAAATAATTTAGTGGCCAAGAGGAGCTCTGTCGGAGGGTGGAAGCCAAAATCGCAGCTAGAAAGCGCCGAAACATCATGGAAAGTAGCCTAAAGCTTTAGGAGCTGGTAATCTTCTTCCTTCGCACAATATTACTCTCCTACTGGGCACTGCCTATTTTCAACACTTGGGAAAAGATTCATTAAGTAATTCACATACCGTCATTCAGAAACAGTACCACGATACCTGCGCTGGCGTTAGACGGTAAACACTCGATTTCAAAATCCTCACGCTCGCGATTATCCGTGGGGAATGAGCCACGACCCAAAACTTAATTGAAGACCTCCTTTATATAACTAGTATAGTCTCGTGCTACCTATACTTCTTCCGAAGAGTCCTCCTAGCGGGAGCGGAGTCAAGGTTATATGTATTGTTGTGAACATGACAGGAGGACTTGGGTTGCGGACTTGGATTTCTTCTGCAGAAGAAATCAGTCTCGGAGGACGGGACACACCCACCACGTGTGCCACGCGTACTGTTACGAGTTGACGGGAGTTAGCGGACTTGGATTGCGAGCTTGGATTTCTTCTGCAGAAGAAATCAGTATCGGAGGGGAGATACCGTTAACCACGCGCACCACCTAAAAAACTTGGGATGTTACTGTAGCTTCTTCTTCTTCTTTCTCTTTTCTCCAGCTCTTGAGATCCTTGAACACCACGCAGACAGTTGAATGAAAGTTTATGAGTCCTTCTGAAGCTTTTCCTAAGCTGGCGTACAACAGACGATAGCATTTTTTGTGAGGGGCACTGACGCGGAACAACGTCAAGACTATGTATACATAACCCACACGTGATCCGTCAGATGTACCTTAGGACGTCCCTACGTAGTCCTCTCTTAGAAGAATCCATCTCTTTTGCCTCACATCACTCAACAGTGAGGGGCCAGTGCGCAAGAAGTGAGAGAGGGGTGTGAGACTCGCTCTTTCTCGCGAGGGATTCGCACCATTCTCAAAATACACCCACGCTTAGCACCCCTTGTCGCGCGACTGACGACATTCAAAGGCAGAAAGGCACTCCAGGCTACTAATAGCCGTACTTAAGCTACACGCCGGTTAGTTAGTAGTATGGTGGGTGACCATATGCGAATTCTTACTGTTGTATGTTTTAGCTTTTTTGGTCCCTTACATATCAGACTTCTGATTTACTTACATGAGAACAGATTCAAATCGTTAACCTATAAACCTACGGCTTAGTTACCGTTACTTATCTTAGATCATCAGAATTATACGTGAAATTTCATCATTTTATAAGAGACGAATTTGATTACTAGAGTGCCTAGCAGTTTGGTTTCGGCTCGGACTTTTTATCAAGGGTCATAGGAATGCCTCATAGAAAATTTAGCACATACGACCATAGGGTGTGGAAAATAGGGCTTCCCGTCCGCTCAGCCGTACTCAAGCCACACGCCGGTTAGTTAGTAGTATGGTGGGTGACCACATGCGAATCCTAACTGTTGTATGTTTTTCACTTTTTGCATGATCTGACTACTTATATTAGATCCAGTAGACCTTGCAATACATCGCTTGGTGATTTTTCTGGATTTGCACACCTAGTCAGCCGTTCCAATAGCATATATAGCAAAGACCAAGCCTAGACGGTAGCAGTTCCTCATGAAGTGCTAAAATGTGCGTAGGAGCGGTAGGTATTCAATGCTAAGTTCCTGCCGCGAGTTTATAAGAATAGATCAAGTAGGTGACAGGTGCCTGGAAGGTAACTCCCTGTCTTCGTCGTCCTTACCTGACCTGTATGTCTAAAAATTCACCCCCATTCTAGCACTATGCTGCGTCCCACAAATGGTTTAATGTGTTCGTTTCAGTGGACTGATCGAAGCGTTAGTAATTATGGAATTAAAAGAGCAAGCCGACCTTCGAAGGGATTTATTTCTCATATTCAGATCTTCATACAAATGAGTATCTGCTCTCGAGTCCAGATTATTGTAGCCTACCACTCTTAGGAGGTACTTATCTTCAAAGAATGAGGCCATGTCGCGGATCCACACGGGTCTACCTATTGGTCAGATCGCCTACATGCCCTTAAAGAGGAAGATGGTGGGTCGCTTCGATGTCATCTGGCACGACGAAACAACCAAACGCATCTTGCATCTAGCCATCTACTGCTGAATCTCGAAGGCCTATGCACGCATCGTGGGAGAGTACCACTTAATTTGCGACCGTGTTTTCTCCGCTCAGTTGATGGGAACAACCTGAAGGAACATGGCGACCTCGCCAGGAATCCCGCTGCTCTCTGAACGGGAGAATTCTCACTCCTCTTCTCATCGTAGGAGGCGGGATGGTTGCAGTGAATGTCGGAGAAAAAAAGTAAAGGTAAACCTGCCTGCAAAGAGATAGATCCCCATCAACTTAAAGCTGACTGAGAGGTCCCCTTTCAATCCCAAGTGTGACATGCATCAGCCAGTTTGTTCTCGCTGCCAGAGGTATCCCCGAGGATGTCGTTACGACTTGAAGATCATCGATCGGATGCCAGTGAGGCAAAGACCGCAAGCAAAGTCTGATCATGCAAGTCTCGTGGAGCTGGCGACGTCTGCCACTAGTTGCACACGAGGGGCTAGAGATCAAATGAAGTTTGTGCGCCAGCCCCTACTCAATGATTCCCCGTTTTTGTTCTCGGAAGAATCACGGTTCTTGATGCACATTTTCGCCACGCAAACTGCCCAAATGCTGTTCCCGGCAGCACCTGAGTTCTTTCTCCGCAGGATGATCAGCGCCGCCTTGGAGACGCCACATCTTCTATACGCGCTGTTGGCTAGCTCATGTAGCCATCATGGCCGGCTTGTCCGCGATTCCAGCCCGGCCTCAAGGGTTATCTTGTTGAAATATACCAGTCTGGCCATATCCGGGCTCAGAGAAGCGCTTTTGGATCCGGAGCAGGCGACGAAAGCCGAGACTGTCACAACTGCAATGGCTTTGTGCACAAATGATGTCTGTAATGGGGATATGGACGTAGGGCGCGCTCACCTTCGTGGGGTATTACGGCTCTTGATGACGTTTCTTGAGCACGAAAGGATGTCATATCACAAGATGAACGACACATACGTTCAATGCCTGGTGAAGTGGTTCAGAAGTATGGATGTTCTGGCCGCGCTCTCGGGAGTACACGGCGAGTGCATTCATCGTCCGGGTAGTGGCGCGTTGGATCAGCTGTCAGACCACACTAGCTGGCATGTTGATTGTATTAGCGGCTACTCGTTAAGGCTAATGCCAATACTGGCGAGAATATCAAAGCTGGTCAAAGAGGTAAGACATCTCGCCCATGGAACAGTGGAAACAGATTGTGCACTGCCGCGCGGAACAAGGATCCAAGCCGAGGAGCTTGAAATGGAGCTTTACCAATTCCTTGAGCCTCGTACGTCGAACGACGCGTTGTCTTGCGGCGGAAGTGTCGTTATTGAATTGCGTTGCTCCCATTTTGCTTTTGTCCACGCTGCACTACTTCACCTCCACCGGCGGGTGCAACTGCTTCCCAAGGCCCATATCAAGGTTAGGACAGATGTCGCAAACATTCTCGATATCTTGCGCTTCATCGAGCCCGACTCGTCTATGAACGTACTGCTTCTTTGGCCAGTATTCAGCGCCGGATGTGAGACTGAAGAGTGGGAGGTACAGAATGAAATCTTCACTCGCATGGGGCACATGCAGGATCGGGGCATGGGTAACTTTACCAGGGCCAGACAGGTTTTACGTCAATATTGGACATTCGGTAGCCATCTACCTTGGGACCTTCACCTTGAACAACTTGGGCTTCAGCTCATACTGTTCTAGCTTCTATGTATCACTGAATGTGGGAATGGTATCCTGATTTTCTCAAAACGAAGGTCGCTTTGTACACATTGCTCACGGAACGCTCTGCCCCGACCTCATGCTGAGGATGATTGCACCGGAATGTGCTCATACCACTCGCGCATAAAGCTTCGTAGGGCTTTGAGGCCCTCCAGCATGACCTCGCGTTCGGGGACATACCCAACTCTTACATATCCTCTGAAGTCACGTCCGTTTCCAAAACACAGACTTCCCGGAACTAACATCAATCCATGAGTCTCCATCAACCTCTCACACAAAATCACGTCATTCACTGGCTGTCCTTCTTTTGCGAACTTGAGGAAAGCAGTTGTGCCGGCTTGTGGCCTGGTCCACGACACGGTCCACGCAAATTCACGGACGAAAGCTTGTAAGTCCTCAAGATTTCGCCGCGCCAATTGATAATTGCGTGCCAGCAAGTTGTCGACTGTTGGGCTGGACAGAGTGTGAGAAGCCACGCGATCATCAAGCTGTCCAACAGAGATGATTGTGTAGTCGCGCGCAGAAGCAAATTCTTCAATCATTGCGGGACTTCGTGAGGCAATCCAGCCCACCCGAATCCCAGCCAGACTGAAGGCCTTGGACATGGAGCTAGTTGCAACAACCTTGTCGTATCCTAGATCAAGGATTGAGGGTGGACCATCTTGTTGATTGGAGTTAAGAGAGTGGAAAAGTGGCCGGTAGACTTCGTCGCTATGAATAATCAGGTCATGTTGGCGGGCGACCTCGACGATAGCTTGCAGCATCTCTCGATCAAGGACCGCACCAGTCGGGTTCTGTGGATTGCTGGACCTCTTCGTCAGCCCATGCGAAAATGAAGTCCACCTTCAGCGAGACTTACTTCAGAATGATAAGCTTCGTGTTGGGCTTGATCATGGATTCCAGCTCTTGCACATCCAACTGCCAGCCTTGGTCTTCAGAGGACTTCCACAGACTGACCTCTGCCCCTAAAGATTGAGGCACAGAGTACAACTGCTGATACGTGGGATATTGGCAAATAACATGATCTCCAACGCCAACGTTTGTATACAAGCCCAGGAAATTAGCCTGAATCGCACCATTTGTGACAAGGATATCTTCCGGGCGCAGAGGATCGGAGGTTCTTGACGAGTACAGCCGGGCAATGTTCGACCTGAGAACGCTAGACCCCCGGATGGCACCATAGACTTGTTTCTGCGAATAGTCTATAAGATCCGTTTCAGAGCCAGATAACACCTGGAGATCATGCAGAGAGACAGACGCACGACACGTCTCGGCGAGATTTTGCGTGGCATCATTTTCATACAGGTCCATCCACTGACGGCGTTAGTACGAGAGGGAACATAATCAGAGGGGACCAGAGGGTGTCTCACTCGCTCCACAGCAAACGTGTCGATTTTGACCATTATTGACAACTGCTGAATGAGAAGGGCTCGAGGCAGAATCTGGAAAGTAAACCACAATATGGAATAATATCTTGCTGTAATAGAAAAGTAAGTAACGAGCTCCATCCGCTTTATATCCTGAGGACATGACAGTGGATCCTGCATAGTAACATGGCGATTGGTCAGATCGGGTCCATTACCCATTTCGGCAGCTCAGTTGAGAGGGACTTGAGTCATGCGTGGAATCCCCAGACTCCACACTCACCTCCAAACTTTAAGGTTATTGTGTCAAGATATGGAATAACGGTATAGATGCGGAGACTTTAGTAATGCCCGCGTGACATCCTTTATCAGTCCTCTTCTAACACCTAAGCATGGATTTTTTCGAGAATAGAAAGTCGATATGGACCATCTGTTTGCTTTGTCGACGATTCTCCCTCTAAGAATGCATTAGACGTGAGCATACAGCGGATCATCTCAACTCTTGTGTCCAACATGTTACCACAGACAGGGACACTTGCTGCATCAAGATGGACACACATATGCCCAAATGTTTGAATTTCAAGGAAATTCCCATTGGATGGCTAGTCGCAAAGTCGGCCGGGTTCTTGGATTCTCCCATGTACCTTTCAACATATGCACTTTTAAGTTTCCCTGTTGGATTCCAAGGTAATTTCAACCGAACACAGTAGCCGCCAAGCAGACGGGCGCGTTCAGGATCCGGTATGAACGTTACTCCGAGTGGAAGCAAGTGCTTTCCCATTCTAGACGAGATCATGGAAAGACATTGTCGACGGCCTTGGGAAACCAGCCTCGTCGCGACATGCTGCTGCAGCGAGTCTATCTTCAGCAATTTATTGAAAAAAGTCGACATTACCTACCTTATCCGTTAGGGGGCACCTCTGGATTTTGTTTGACCACTTGTGTCAAAACTTCATCAATTTGTTTGCACAATAATATATCAGATAAGATGGAAGGACGATCAATTGACCTGGGCGTGTGAAAGCCCGTAAAAGGAAGACTCGTTTGCTTCAGCCCAACCAACACGACAACCAGGGATTAGAAGCTTGCTGAAAGATTCGTTGCTCACTAAATCCCCGAATGAGCTGTGAGGACCTTTGTCAAGTGAGGGATTGTTGTCGATCAGACGCATGAAGGCACCTGTTGGGTATGATTCCGTGGTCTCAGCAAAGGTGAGAAAGTCATCGACATCCTCACGGATAAGCAGGGCGTCAATCTTGCGAACAAATCTGATCAGTTCCTCGCGCCGATGATGATTCATTAACATTCAGGATGTCTTGGAAAATGTAAGTATGCAGTAGATGGTATGTTGAAAGACTTTTCGGCACGGCCTGCGTGGTTTCTTCGTTTGATATGAGTAAGAGCATGCAAACCTAAGCAGCTCAAGTGGAAGAAGCATGTAGAAATAAGTTGTCCAATCTGAATCAGAGCTCCTTTCTTCCTCGGCGTCCGTTGGAAGCTTCGCTAATTCGTACTCGAGTGTGTAAGTAACCAGTCCAGGCTTATTTTCCGGATTCGGTTCCATACGGGGCTGCATCCCCAAACATTCCAAAGACTAGATGGTATGTTGGCTGGGACAAGCCATATCATCTTCGTCTGCAGGGGGTTACTAAAGACTAAGTGCTGGACATATTTTACCTGGCGCTGTCCGTTATACAGATTCAATTGGCAGTTATGGAATTCCGTAAATGGTAGAACTGTGTCAGTCAGCGCGCCATTGGCTCTCATAGCGGCGTATGACCTTCGTCTGATCCGTACCCGAAGCCATGCTTCGATGCGGCTTTGTTGGAGAGATTCTGCAAAGCGGCCTCTTTGAATAGATTAACCGGAATGAGATCTGGGAAAGGTTAATCACAGAAGACGTTCACTGGGTGCATTGTAGAAGTCATTTGAGCGATGAAAAGTGATGCAGAATAAAAGGTGTAAGATACTGGACATTGGTCACTTTATCTTGAGCTCAAGGTCATCCTACAGTAGCTACCTAACGCAGTCTGCTAATTCAAGGGGTCTCCGGTCTACCTTCCACCTTAATTAAGGTACAGTCCACGACTCAGTCGGGCACAATATTGGCAGACGCATGGGACCCGTGCAAGCTGAATCAGCTGGGGAGTTGAAGAGATAGAGTCAATTGTATTTACCTCTATCTAAAATATCTGAAGACTGATATGCATCGGAGCTTCAAAGAGTAGGATGCGCGATTCGAGTACTCCACTGTGTTGCCTGGTATGAATTGGGATCACAGTAAAAATTAGGAACATAAGACCCTCTTTTTATTTGGCAAAGGGCCGAGAAGGTCAATATACAATAAAATCCGTGTTCTATAGAAAGTGCGCCAGTCCTTTTGAAAGCAAAATATCGTGTTCGTGAAACGACAACGCATAAAAAGTCTCTTCGTGTCTCATGACCTCATTATGGCTGTTGCCGTTTAAAAACTGCCACCTATGGTAGTGCGGTTTTTCTCTCGTTTTTTTCAGGTAGCTTCAATTTTGTATGATCTTGAAGAACCTGGAGAATCGTTTGCAGTCGCACAGGCTTCGTCAAAAATAGATCCATGCCCGACGCCATCGCATCGCGTTGAGTATCAGCCTGGGCAACGCCAGTCAAAGCAACGATTACTACTCGGGCGTGCGGCTTCAAACTCCCCTCGAAACGACGAATTTGTCGTGTGCTTTCTAGGCCGTCCATGACGGGCATTGAGATGTCTGTAACCGCTGGTCAGCAAAATCGTTGACATATCTTGTGCGGGTCCTTGGTAGTGGAGATTTACCCATTAGTACAAGACAGACCCGAGACGAATGCTCGGTGAAGATGTCGAGGGCCTCTTGCCCGTTCTGTGCAGTGAGATAGTCGAGTTTCAGTTTTTTCATAAAAGCAATCAAGAGTGCCATGTTGATAGGATTGTCATCTACCAACAGCACGAGTGGGGAATCCTGCCGAGACGAGGAGTCGATGACAAGCGCGTCTCTGGTAGTAGGTGCGGATGTTGGCCCTTGCATTTGAGGGGAGGGTCGACACGAGAAATAATCTTGGGCATTTGGAGGGGGCGCGGGTCGTCCTAGCAAGTCTGCATCTGATTTTGAAGCCCAGTGTCCGATAAGACTAGTACTGGAAGAACACTTTGAAAGCTCTGGCGTGGTAGATCCGCCGGGATGGGGGCTCTGGTTCCGTCTTTCCTGGCGTTTGTAGCAGACTTCCAGAGACTTGGCTATCTTTCTCGGCCCACAAGGCTGGGCGATGAACTCAAGCACGTCAGTATCACCGCGCAGTCCGGCCGCCTTGGAAAGCGAATGGGCGATTCTTGGGGTTGGGCAGATGACAATGACAGGTGAGGTAACATTCGCCATGGATGAATCCGGCACAATGGGCTTTATCTCCAGGTTCCCCATATCCAGATATTGATGAGGCGCAATGTAAAAGTCGCAATGGTGGAAGTGCGCATCCGAAGGCGCAATTGTATAAACTTCCATTTGAAGCCAGTCTTCGCATATTTTTCGTAAAGACAAGGATAAAGCTGCATCGACTTCAGAGCTGCCTAAGCCTAGAATCCCAATACGTTTGTTGTCCATTAGACACCTTGTGGAGGCAAACAGATCATCTTCCGAGCTTTCAGTCGATACACTTCCCGAAAAACCCTGCCCAGTGGCATGGTCCAGGACGAAGGACACCGTGACTTGAGTGCCGACTTCCTTCACAGATGATACTTTGATTTCGCCACCAAGTGATGTGATTGTCTTTTGAACAATACTTGCGCCTAGACCATTGCCAGGCGATAAATTGTCCTCCTGTGAAAAGGCAGTGAAGTATCCATTTCTCACAAACTCCGGGCTCATTCCACAACCAGTGTCTTGAACAGAAATGGTGACTTGAGACCGCTCAAGCTCCTCGCCCGGCTTTGGATCCGCAGGCTTTGCTTCGGCAGAGAGAAGGATGTGGCCTTGCTGAGTATATTTGAGGGCGTTCCCGAGAAGGTTCGTTATAATGAGATGCCAGGCACCAGGGCTCGTGGTGAATTTCCAGTTTGGGGCATTATCAATATTGAGGATCACCGTCACCGCACCTGGCAAACCTGCAGATTGACTGCGGGCTGCGCTGGCACCTAGGGCACCTCGAAGTGGCACCCGGGATCTGTCAAAGAAGGCGAAGCCTGAAAAAACCGTTTCGACAATGCATTCTACTGCATGGTCTATTTGGAGGCTCGATTGGGCACTGGGTTCGGCAGCTGGTGTTGATCCAAGGCCATGAGTTCGCTCCATATCGTTTATACTGGAGAACTCAAGCAGTTGATTGATCGAGCCGAGCAAAGTATTGGCGCATGAGGCTACCGTATGCACAAATCCTCGTTGAAGAGCATCCAAAGCTGTATCACTCAAAAGGTCTGCTGTGCCAAAGATGCCGTGGAGAGGAGATCGGAGCTCGTGGCTCAGACTGGCGAGTAAATCGCGCTTGGCCTGTTCTGCAAACAAAGCGCCAAGTCTGTGAACTTCAGCTATGAGGCTGGCTCCAAGCGCCATGCAAAAGTTCAATTCGTCCTCGAGAGTAAAGATGCGCTCGGGGGATTTCGTCCATGCAATTGTCCCGGCATACCATCTTGACTTATGAGAGTTCCAAATCGGAGAGAAAAGCACACTTCGAGACTCAGGAGCCAATTTGCGTAGAGTCAAAGCATCCTGTCGCAAAATCGAGCTTCGTGTCTTTTTGTACCTTTTCCCCGGACGAGGATAAGGATTTGTGAAGATACCATCGCTCGTGTCTCCAGTTGAGATGGCACCATCTTCACCAAAATTGAAAATCTTGCCTCGAGGATATCGACGCAAGAGCCCCGCAAGAAAAGCTTCAGATATTGAGATTTGCGCATCTCCCGTCAATTCTTGGTTGACACTGGCTGCAGTTGAGGTAGCAAACCCGAGAATCTTGGCGGGTTGCACTGTTGCCGATCCGGAATTTTGAGCCCTTGCATCGACAATCTCGGGCGGTGCAGTCTTTCCTGAATCAATGCCCTCTTCTTCGCTTGCGGAGCTCCCGGGGTTGCTCTCGCAATCGGACTTGTTGCTTGCCACCAAGGCATCTTGGCCGCTGAAGTTGGCGTCAAAGTAAGCGACCCCCTCAACCTCGATGCTTTCCCGCACAACGTTGGCTGCACGTGAGAATGTCGCTTGGACTTGTTCTGTCAACGTTTTCCTTTCAGTATGGGTCTTGACTCTAGCTGACTTGGGGGAGTTAGATCGATTCCTTGTGGACTGTGATGGTAAATCTGATGGTCCATGCTTCTTAGAAGCCTTCGAAGGAACGTGAGAATTGAGACGGAATGGCATGGAACTTTGACCCTTCTTCCCGCCTACGGCATTGGTCAAAGCTTCCACACGTTGTTTGTCTTGCTGTCGGGTATTCAAGTGGCCCTCCACATCGTCGACCAGGCCAGGACTCAAGATTTGACCGTTTTGTTCTAGCCAGGAAGTGCGCAGACTCCCTTTCCCTTCGAGGAAACTTCCAAGTCCGGCCATCATGCGCTCGCCGCGAATGTGCTGGGCACGCGATCTAGTTGTGACTAAATAATCCATGACGGTCGCTGCCATGTCCGACAGGAACTTCAGAATATCGGGGCCAGGCACTGTCCGAGGTTTGTCGTCGAGAATCGTGTAGGCACCGATCACGACGCCTCGGGGGCTGAATATCGGCGCACTAGCTAGGAAGCGGATACTGGGGTAATTGGAGACATCGGGATGGTTATGATACGTCTCGTCCAGAGAAAGATCAGGGATCACGGAGACTGGGAGTTTTGCGAGAGATCGCGAGACGGACGACGGGGTATTCGCAATGGAGGCGCATAAACTGCGGTCGTAAGACATGGTACACGCCCCGACCCAGAGCTCATCCCGAGCGTCATGGTCGGCTTCATCTCGCAGACTGAGCGTCCGAGTGGCTTCGGTCAATATGTATTGTTCGTGTCGACCGAAAAGCGAGATGATGACTCGTTTGGCGTCTAGCCGTAATGCGCCTAGTTGCGCGAACGCCGACAGGGTGGGATCAAGTGATGGATGCGCAGTGAAGTTGGCGGGGAGAGGATTCCAGTCGACGTGGTGTAAAGGAGTTGTCACAGGCGGCAAGTATCTGTTTAGAGGCAAAAAAATGTAAGTGAGACTCTGTCCAGCGCATAATCTGGATGAATTCCGCAAACGAAGAAAAACTGGGCGAACACTGACTTGAAAAATTCGATTTCCCTGGTCGTACCGAAGCTTTCCGGCCTTGACTGGTTCTCCAAAAGAGAGACAGGTTGGGACATTGTTGTTGCCCCAACCATGTATTGTAGGTGCACAGGCAATGAGTGCAGAAAGAAGACACTCGATCTGCGATGAAGGATCCCGAGTTGGTGGCATGCGGGGCCAAGTCGACGGGGAAAACTTATTTTGTGGCGAATGAGATTGGAACAACTCAAAGTGGGAGGGTGGAGGATGGATGGTGGATCTTGGAAAGCCGACCGATCCCATGGTGGTGGGAAGATGCCACGATCTGCTGGAGCAGTCGTTCAGAACCACCAGCCACATGGCTTTGTCTGATTTGAATCGTGCATTGCAAGGAGTTCGAATCAGTGGATACTGATAGGAAAGAGTCGAAAGTCGAAAGTCGAAGGAATGCATGCATCTCCAGTCCCCAAAAAGAGTGGAGACCTGTTTTCAATCTAGAATCTGGTCCTGAGCATGCATGCTTGGTTGATTCTGTCCTGAGTTGCCCGGCGGGTAGTTCAACAGTTGCAGGATCGATCGATAAGGAGCCCCGTCTGCCAAGTCCGTCAGGCTGCAAGGCCACCAATGCGCCTCCCCCACATTTCCAGCTCCGCTCGAAATTTACCTGTGCGCTCCATTCATGATTCATGCAACCATATCGGCGGGCAACCGCCACTGGATCCATTATGCACCGCTGCCTTGGAGCGGGGAGACCCTCTTGGGGGCGCGTGGCTGATGAGAGGAGATCTTAGCCCCATATTGAAAATGACCTTTAAAATGCAATTTTCATCGCAGTCAAAATCCCCGAGAATCGCTCTCAGAATCGGATTCCCTCTTCAACCCTCTTCCCATCTGACGACCGCCCGCGGGTTCTCGGCAGAGACCTTCCCAAAGTGAATAAATACACTTACATCAGACTGAGAAGAATTTCATCAAGTAGGGCGATGAAGTCTGATCTTTCTATCGCACCAGGGCAAAGGTTTGTGTCAAGTATGTGCTGGGTCAATCTACGTCGAGTAAAAGGACCTAGACCAACCGACGGTTAATTAAAGGGAGCTAGGTACCTTTGCAAACGAATATTTCGGATAGCGTATCGATAAAATGAAAATAGAAAAAGACACCTTTGTTGCCTGTTTTCACGCCGTAGAGTAGTGGTAGAGAACCTGTTAGTTAACCTACCTCCGGCGTCTCCATCTAAGCATGCGTATACGCTCATGCCTTCCGATTCCAAACTCAAGATCCAGCACTGTCTCCAATACGAAATTAACTGGAAGCTTGGCAGCACGCCCGGACCAAATCCCACGATACAGCCGTCCGCGCGGTGTAGACTTTAGGGTGTAGACTAGGTACCTGCTCCGGTACTAGCCTAGTACTGGCGCTCGATGATAGGATCAGCCTGTTCAGAGAACTTACAGTACCCTCTGTAGTAACTATGCAAGGTAACCATCTGATCTTGGCCACTACAAGGACCAGCTATGACAAGGCAAGGAAAACTAGTATGGTGGCTTGCGTGGCTACATGTTGCCCTCGGCTATTGTATGTCTTCACTTGTTGGGTGCATTTCTTCTTGATCTTCAGGCATCTCGAAAAGACCCGAGCCGCTGAGGTGTGTATGAAGTGTGGTTGAAACTTTTGACCTTCCATTCAGGCCGTTCATGCCGTTCAGGCCGTTCAGGCCGTTCAATTAAGTACAGACACCCGACCAGAACTGATTTACACAGGGATTTTGCACGATCTCCTACTCAAGACTTTTTATTCCATCAGCCCGGTGATATCTAGTCTACTTTCAGAGGCCCATGATAAGCACATTGTACAACTGCTCTTGCCCCTGCCGACCTGTATCACAGCTACCATTCACTAAACTCAACCCTCCTCTGCAGCATCTCTACCACTCCCTGTCCCGTCTCGAGCCTTCTTGCGAGCAACACGACCAGAACGACCTCCTGCAAAGGGAGAGTTGAGCGTAAAGTCAATATGCTTCTGAGAATCAAGCTGTACCATGAACGAGGGAACATTGACGAGCTGCTTTCCGACCCTACACACGAAACCCATCAGGATCAACCATCAATCTGAGATAAGGGCGTCCAGCTGCGCTGCGATAAGCTACTTTGGAAGACTTCTCACCTGGTGTGTCGCTGACGAATCAATACACGCTCATGATGAATCGATCGCGCAAGTCCCAGGCGGAAGATAACTGTCTGCAATCTGCGCTCGAGAAAGTCCTCCGGCCGGAGAGATAGGCCGTAGTCGAGGCACATGTGGGACTGGTCGAGCACACCTTGGCGAACGAGACGGCGGGTCAGGGCGTTCCCTTCGAAGAGGCGTTTGGGGTCATTTTCTTCAAGGCTTGAGGAGGATCCTATTTTCAGTAGTTGTATCGTGGGAGCGAGGCTTGCTTATAAATGGGTGGAGATGCTAAATGATATCGTTTCACGAACCGAGCGGCACGGCGGATTTTGGACAAAGTGTACTGAACACGCCAGACCTCACGTTTGTTCACAAGACCGTATTCACCGATGAGCTTGAGCTCGGCATCGCTAAAATGAACAGGTGGTGAGCCCAAAACTGGGGGAGTATACTGGAAGTGAGGGGTCAGTCTTTATGATGGAAGACAGAAGCTCGGTGATCTCCGGGCTGGTGAGTAGACAAGAAAAAACATACAGACGAGCAGCACCGTAGGCTGAACTCAGCTATCGCCAGTATACCATTTTCCCAAACACTAGATAATCAGAGAAGGAAGAGACATACCATGCCGGGGAGTACGATAAGTCTCGGACGAGATGGTCCTAGAACTCCTTTTCAGTTTCTCTCACCACGCCGGATTCAACTTTGAAAGCCTCGAAGCTCCCATCCCCAGCCCTCGGATCTGACAACATACGGAACAGGGCGAGCGCCCATCGTTTTGCCACACAAAATGTCAGGCAAGATACCAAAGAACTGCCTTGCAAGCTTTAGGATCGAGAAGAAATCCCACAGCACATCGTTGAGTGGGTAGTCATTTCTTAAATAGCGAGGCCGTGGGCAGGGGCTCGGTTAGACCGTGAGATGCGGGATTGTCTACTTCAATATCTTCATTCTGCCGTCGCAAACAGCGCCAAGAGTGGAACTTTGGGGTGCGATTGATCAATTCCAACATAGGATAATCGGTTCATTCCTTACTTTAATGTGAGTTGGTCAGCCTGGGGGTAGGGAGGGACTAGTGAACCTAACCGATGATTTCTGAAATGTCATTGATTCTGTCTCAACGGAGTCTTGCAAGGTTGGTGGGTGATGGGATACGATGAGAGTCAGAATTAATGTCTGGGTCTTCACTGACGTTTAAGTTAATCTCTTCGAGGCAGTCTAGCTCAAGGTTACACAGCACACTCAACTTATGTCCTGAGCTAGAGTCGGTCTGATCAAATAAAATATGATTTGAGGAGCTCGCTACCTTCAGCTCGTGTGTGCATGTAGCTCGAAATATGGCGGATGAAACAGAAAAAATTGGCAATAGAATGTAAAGCTGCTTTCAATCAAACGCTATTAGGATTGCTCCTGTAAGAGCTATCGTCAAGAAGAATTCTCGAACATAGCTTTTGGAGGGTCCACGTCAAATACAGCTTGAATATCACCGTGGGGAGAGAATCCAGAGAAGGTCCACTGGAAGAGTGACGACCGCTTGTACCCCTTTGTTGTGTCTCTGTTGGGCGAGCGCCATAGCTGATGCCGCTCGTAGAGACTGATGGCCAACAAAAGGGGCGCATTGCATACTCTCGCCGCTGCTACATTGACCTTGTGAAACCATCGCGGGGACAGCATGAATTTCAGGGGAAGTAAGATCATTAATGCCACAATATTCAAGGGGGGTCGATACGCGAAAATGGCATCACTTTTGACACCCTCGAAAGTGAGGACCGCGCGACGAAAGTGAACTTCGGCAGCCGCGTTCTCCACAATCTTGGCAAACGTGTTGGTGAGCATGGACACCAGAATGGTAAGGAAAAGTGTGTTGCCGAGAAAAGCGAACGCGATCATCAGTGCAGGCCCGAGAAGGACGTGAAAATCTACCGAGCGCTCAAATCCCGTTCCGTCGAGTCCAAACCAGATCCAAAGCAGCCATTTGGAGATTGTCGCTGGGCCAGGCGGCTCGACACTGGATTCCGCGCGAGAATTAATAAGCCATGTCATCGAAAGGAAAAAGCCCGCGAAACACCACGTGGCCAGCAAGGTCAGAACCGAGAAATCTCGCATCATCGCACGAAGAGAGATGAAGAGCATGTTGTCTGGCATCAAATTGCATGCCAGTCGCGGTAAAAGGAATGGCGCCGCGATGCAAAGGACGTGTAAGGAGGTCGCAGCCACCTCCTCGCTGTCGAAGAATCCAGCATACGCTCGTAAGGTGAAATACAGAGAGTAAATGATGAAGAAGGCAATATCGAGGAATGACCACACATTCTGTGTGTGGACGTACCATCCATGCTCGATAATGGCCGCAAATTCCTCCAGTAGCCAGCCACTTGCATAAGTGCAGAAAACAACCTCGTAACCGGTGACAGCGACGCCGTCTCGTTTGATCATGGTCAGCCCATAAAGAAGCAGGAGCACGGCGAACTGGAAGATCTCAATGATATTGCGAAGACGCGGCACGATCAGTCGGTGATGGTTGAGAATTGATGCTTTTCGAGGGTTGTATAGCGAGATCGGACGGTGTTTGTAGTGATCAGGAATGATATCGACGAACGAGAGAGGTGTGTAGATGACTTGACCGCGGTAAACAGCATCCACAACTTTTTGACAAGCCGATGAACTTAGAAAAGCCTTGCTTTCAGAGATGATCGCCACTTCTAATGCCGTGATCTTGCGCTCGTATCCCCCGCGTTTCTGTATTGGCCATTGGCGCGCATTAGGCTGGGCTATGGTGATTGACTCTGGTGCATTCTGGAATGGCTCAAATCCTGCTACCAAGATGTTTGCTAGCAGCAAAAGACCGGCATGACCTGGATTGTCTTCGTCGAATCGACGCAAGACTCTGCTTGCCAGTATTTCACAAAGGGTTGCGCGAGTGATGCTGACAGTTTGTAGGTGAACCTCATAGTGTTGTTCTCGCAAGAACTGAGTGCGATTCACCAGTAGGCAGAATACTGCGCTATTATTAGCCGCGAATTGCACTTGGCTGTCGGTAGAGGGACGATGGCGAGCAGGTATTTTCTGTATGAGCACCTCATCATAAGTACATACCGACAGATACATCATCAGGGTTGTAGAGTTGATCAACCAGCGGTCTCACGATGAGCATGTTCATTTGAGGGTCGGAGAGTTGTTCCGAAGTATAGGGATCATCTGTTGTTCTCTGCTTAGCGCTATAGCTCGGCGTTGGGTCGACTTCCACTGACCTATATTCCGTGTGATGAGACGGCGAATTCTGTAGCAGGTATCAGAGCGCCTACCTTGCCACAAAGAGATTGAAATAAGAGTGTCATTTGTGGACCTACCGGTGAATGTTTCGATATACTGGAAGGTTACTATGAGGATCAGTCCCAGATTGCTCTGTTGACTGTGTCCTTCGAAGGGAGTCGGTTTCCGAAACGGCCTCGTCATCCGAGGCCACGTCCCTGTATTGATCCATACTTGTGATGTCTCACGGGCCAATCTCGAGGATTAAGCTCAGCGTAAACGAGAAGAAGTGAAGGCGATGTAGAGGGTAAAGATTAGATCGGAGTCAAAAACTACCGGGCTCATCCAACCATCTTGAAGATCCTCGCTCAAACTCCACTTCCACATGTACCGTGAGTAGAGAATTTTGCCGCGGGCGGTCTTGGCCTTGCCATTATCGCGAACGTTCGTGAAGGACGTTGTTGACAGCTGAAAACTGCTGTATCGGCTTGCTTAAGCAGGCACAAGTGGAGACATGCTTCTCGGGCAGACTCGATGCTCATTCGCGACAATATATCGCGCAGCCGCGTCTCCGCTTATCTCCGTTGACGGCATAGGATTCGCTTGGCCGATCTTGCGGTTGTCGTCATTCTTTGAACACATTATGATCAAGGCAATGTTAACTACTTCTAGGCTGCTAGCCCAGTGGAAACGACCGCTGATTACACGAGGTCCACTTACCGTACGCTACATTAAAGTCTTGTCCTTCCCTCAATGCATAGACATGTTTCTCCATGCACCATTGCAGCCGAGCCTGTTGCCAACGCTGTTATCTCACGGAAGGCCACGCTCGAGGCCACTTGAAACATCGCAAATTCGCGGTCTTCTTGGCGTCTGGAATTACCCTCTTGGCTACTGTTTAATGGCAATTCAGTCTCCACAAGCAACAAGCTGGGCACAAGTCATATTGACACTGCCACGGATGATGGAGCTTATACTCCAACTTGAGTCCAGATTCATCATCTAGGTAGAGATTTTCTATCGCGAAGGGAAATGGAACGTAGGCGAATTTCAATGTTCATTTCTCGGACGTGGAGACCTCTTGGTCGGCATCTAGCTAGATACCCCGACCCGCTTAAACCGAGCATGAGTGCTCCCTCTCTAGGTAGGTAGCAGTAACCTTTCTATTGATCGTAACATGATGTTCATTTTAGCTGAGACCTAAGGTAGCCATCTGCATTGCTCTCTCGTCGACAGGTCGCGTCGCTGAAGGTCAATAATCGATGGACAACGCACTGGATACGAGGAATCATCTATTGGGGCTGGCGGATTTCAATGGTCTGGAGTGTTTCAATGCTGTCAAGTCTATTCTATTTCATCCTCTTGAGGTGTACAGATCAGAAAGCACACAAGAATTATGCATGCACCACGTCGCAAGATTAGAGGGTGGCCAGGAACATCAGAAGGCAAGAGGAGGAGAAGAGATGAATTTGCGAAAAAAGTAAACCGCACCAAGGAGATAAATGCAGTGCACGGGTTCCTCGAATCAGGGCAGAGGAGGCGCAAATATTGCTTTTTGATATAATACACACCCTAATCCAAAGATACGCTCATATTACAGAGGAGGTGCCGAGAATAGCGGCGAATGATATACGTGAGGTTGGGGTGAAATCATTTGGCGGCGTCGGTCTTCTCGCCCAGATCGTGGTGAGCCTTGGGAACCAGTTCGTCGCCCTCGGCCAGCTCGACATTGGCGGCAGCCGAAGATGGAGCCTCGCCCTCGGGCTCATCATCCTCCAGCTCCGCGCCGTAGACGTCTGGATGTTGACGGAAGCAATCTTGCATGCCCCTGTAGTATTCAGTCAGCATTATACATTTCCTTCTCTGCTCCTAACAAACTTCCTGGACGAGATATACGTACTTGAACTTTTCAATACACTCAATACCCTTGGGCTCCTCGTTGGAGTAGACGAAGCAAGAGAATGCTGCCCTGAACTCCTCGCCGCAGGGACCGTGGGCCATACCGCCCAGGCAAGGGCAATCCCAGTTGATCTCGCCGGTCTCTGGGTTGAAAGCCGCCGACTCGGGGGGCTCCTCTGAGTCAATGCCTACCTGCGGGTTGATTTCCACAGCAGCGGCGTCCGCGGCAGGATCGGCGGGCGACGTCGTGTGGGCAGGCGCATCAGCCTTGGGCTGTGACTGGGAGACAACCTTCTCTTCCTGGATCTTGGGGGTGACAGAGTTGAGGCTGGGTGCGGGAGTGTCTTCGGTGCTTTCTTTGTTGAGGTGGCTCATGACGGAAACTGCATCAAGATCCAATAATCAGTACATCTCCGGTGGTACAACACACAAGGCAGGCCAGAGATCAATCAATGCGACGAGTCCGCATAATGCATCTGTGATACCGAGGGAATTTGGCGGATTAACTCTGGCAGGCACGTACAAGAGGGCTCACTAGCAAAGACATCGCTTGTGTTGTAGTAGTAGACGGCGCCACCCGCCAGACCGAGGCGGACAAAGATGCTCTTCCAGCTTCGCGGTTTGGAGACAGGATTGGCGGTGCTTATCAATCGAGTGTTTGCCGGGATACGGGCCGCGACAGCAGGCGCGCGAGCCAGCGCTCGAGCGGCGGGACGGAACATGATGAGGACAATGATGTTACGAGTAGGAGAATCAACCGAAAACCAAATGGAAAGAGGAAAGCACCACAGTCGCGACGAACAAGACCAGGGCGCAACTCGGAAACGACGGAGGATAAGAAGCCGAAGCTGCGGACGGAGAAGTTGGTGGAAAGAGAAGTGGATTCCGGCCTGAGGTTTGCCTGTCAACCAGTCACGTTGCACGGAGCCGCTTTAGCACGCGACTGCATCTCTTCTGTTGCTAGATCACTTAAGAGATCTGGATTTCATGGGACTCTTGACGAGCGCATAAAACATAATTGAGCTCACTAGACTACTGGAGTATTACAAAATGGAGTGGGATCCAAGCCGATTCTTCCGGCCTGAGGGAAGTCCGTCCCCTTATGCTCTCTTGATGCTAAACCAACCAATCAACGAAAGAGCATTTACTGTCTTGAGTCAACATGGTAAGTGCTTGGATGACGCTTCTGAATCAGATTGACTGGCCTATCAAATATGTGTAAGGCCATGTTGACGCCGAGGTAACTTGCTCACTGACCATCTTCAATCTGTACAGCTTCTTACATCATTTGCGCCGATGGCGGGGCAAATCGTCTCTTTGATATGATGAAGGCTCAGGGCAAAGAATCCACTGAAGTAAGAGGCCGTCACTCGAATTTAATCTTAAAATGTTTTTGTAGCCACGGCAATATGGCAACAAAGACAAACCTGTGTTTCTAAAGATACAAGGCGTCAAGCACTCCGACTTACACATCACTCAGCTTCCGGACAAAATCATCGGCGACCTGGACTCCATTCGCCCCTCAGTGCGACAACATTACGAGAAACTGGAAGTATCGGTAGTCAAGGACCCAGATCAATACTCAACAGACTTTACCAAATGTCTCAAATACCTCAATAGCCACGCGTCAGAGATCATTCAGTCACCGCGAAAACAAAAAGTCGCCACGTCAAGAACAGGCCAGGAAACCATTTCCACGAATGAGTCCTGCTCAGTTCCGTCACCAAAGCTCGAAATCGTCATCCTAGGTGGTCTTGGTGGTCGAGTCGATCAGGCCTTTTCGCAGATTCATCACTTGTACATGATGACGCAGACGCAGCGCCAATTACAGGCCAGCTCCAGCTCGCAGGATGTGAGCCCTGGTGCTGGGGGCAATCTGTATCTGATTTCCGAAGAGAGCATCTCATTTGTACTCCAGAAGGGCAAGAATATCATCTTGACACCACGCACGAACCGCCCTCCGGAATCAGAAACCATACGATCTGGCCTGAGCCCTGATGAGGCAGGCGACAACGATGGACCACCGTCAAGCTCAGAAAGGGAATACTACTTTGAAGAGAACATTGGCATTATCCCGCTTTCAGCACCGGCGTCAATTACCACACAGGGATTCGAGTGGGACGTTGAAGATTGGCACACCGAAATAGGCGGCCAAATATCCACAAGCAATCACATTCGGGCTGACAAGGTGGAGGTTTCCACGAATGTACCAGTCTTGTTCACAGCGGAGCTAGCTCAAAGGCTAAAACGAGCCTGAAACGAGTGTCTGTGTGTCTCCAGGCCACCGTTGCTAAACGTGAGAATAGGCGGGAGGATGTATGTCATATTACTATCGACTTGTGGTTCAGACAATCACTTCCTCACTCCCAATGTGATCAGTATAAAGTTAGAGAGAAGAGGAGCATTGCGATAAGGTGAAAACGACAATAGCTTGTAAGAGGCAAGGACAAACAATTCGAGAAACCAGCGAAGCACCTGCCCAAAAGTCCAAAAAACCATACGCCTCCCCTTGTTCATCAGACATGCCAAGAAGATACCAAGTGATACAGGTCGAAGAACACCGCGCCCAGCGCACCAAGCCCATATCAACAGCCCACAACGTCCATCACTCCACGAAAACCCCTGCCTCCGGAAAAAAAGCAGGATGCGATTGAAAGACGAATTGCCTCATGTTTGCTGGTCAACGTATCACAGCCAACGATTAACGTGTGAACATTCCCGTGAAATACATCAGGTGTATCAACGACGAACCGCACGGTCAGCGGGGGTCGTCACCCTCGCATACCTGTGTCGAGAGACTAGAAGCAGCGAGTCCGGTGAGAGAGCAACCCGCATCTAATCAATATCGGCTATGCTCATTGCCGGCGGAGAATAGCCTCGTACAGAGCGCCAAGCACACCGATTGCGGCGCCAGTCCACATCCCGTAGTAGTTGCCGGGAACAGCGGCGTTGACTTTCTCCAAAGCAATCTTGCTGTACATGCCCCAGAAGGAAAAGCCCTGAACATACACTTTCCAGACCATCAACGCCTTGGCAATGTTGAAAGTGATGGGATCAAAGGTGCTGATGGACGATGATGAGCGACCTCGACGCGCACCGCCGCCAGTAGCAGCGTACCAGCTCAAGTTGAAGAAATAAGCCGCCACCAGCGGGACAATCAGATTGGTGAGTAGCCACAGCGTGAAGGTACCCCAGAAGCCAGGAGTCAACAGGCGGAATAAGTCAGGAACCTTGACGGGAATAGCGGGCGTGTGAAAGGTGCGGTTGGCATCGATGGTGGTCAGGAATCGATTGGGCAGCTGATCAGATACCACGGTGTAAGCTTCAACCAACACAACCAGGGCCTCAATCGCAAAGAGGCTGCTCAAGTTTGCGCGCAGAGAGTGTGTGCGCTCAGTGACCCCCGACGAGGTCCAGGCTTGCTCGATTCCCTCGCGCACGCGCGTAGTCTGTCGATCAATGACATCTGTCACGACAGCAGGAGAAGGGGGAACATCGAGGACCGCGCGCGCTCGGTGTGCGGACCGGCGCACCACCTCGGTCGGGGAGACGGGCGACTTGGGCGACTTGGTGACTGTACGAGACGGCGGTTCCTCAGAAGAGCTGTCGCGAGAGATTAACGGGATATTCTGTACATGGATACGCGATCATGATGCGATGGCACTAGGATCTCCCTTACCTCGCCTCTTCCTGTCTTTGCGCGGCGGGCTTACGACCCGGCGTCTTCTTCACAGACCCAGGGACCTCGACTTTAGGCTCGCGCTTCACGGGCGAGCCTCCACGAGGCGGCGCGGACAGACGCTTATAGTAATCAGCCAGAGATTTCTCACCCGCAAAAATGGTGCGGTTGCTGCTCAAGTGCTTGTCCAGTGTGACAGCAAGTTCAGATTTGTTGAGGTCAGAGAAACTGCGATGCGGGGAGCAAAGAAGGTCAGCGCGAAACGATGCAAATTTCCGTTAGCGCAGCGCATGTCGCATCCTAGAGCGCGCGACGAGTTGAAACATACTCTTGGAGGTCAGTCTTCTCTGCAAACTCAACCAGCTCCGGCTTGCGCAGCTTATTCAGATAAGGTAGGCCGCTTGACATGATGATTGCGGGAGGATAAGAATCCGGGTCCAAGCGGGCGCGCACGTTCAGATGAAACACAAGATGGTAAGTCTAGCCAACCAATTCGACCATGCAAATGACGGATACAATAGTGACAATTGTAAACGCGACAGAGTTACTTGGTATTTGAATGTAACACGGTAACGGATGTTTCGGGAGAAGAGGGGAAAAGAGTAAGTGTAAATGCAAGGAGAGGAGGGGGGATTATTAAACTGGGGACTTGGGGCTTGTTTACACGCGGATCGCCAAAACAAAACACACTAGCGCGTCGGCTCTTTGTTCTCTGGGGAAAATTCCCACTCCGGTGCCGCCTGCCACTTATGATGGACATTAACCTTTCTTGATGATATCATCCAGATCTATACTGCCCAGCTCGGAGTTGTGAATAATTTTGAAATGTTAGACAGTTTTGAAGAACCCTATGAACAGGTGACAGTCACATATCATACATGTAGTGTATAGTACAATAAGCCGTTTCGGCTGGTCTAGAGAAACTAGTCTATCGGAACATTAAATAGGAAACAACAATATACTGTACAGTGTACATCCACACACACACACACACCATGAACCACCCCGTGTAGCAGACCAAATAATATCAGGAGACGAAAGAGATTGTGGAAACCCCAAAAAACAAGCCAGAAAAAAAACGCCACCTCGATGGAATGAAATCCATTCCAAATGCATGCAGGCTGAGATTGATATTATAAGGGTCGATCCGCGTCCAGATAAGCCTGGTAATACTCCAGTTGCTTGAGAAGATATTGGTACATCACTAGCATGGTTCCGCTTTGGATGCTTGTCCAGACACCACGGGGGCCCACGCCGCGGAACCATCCAGCAAGCCCTTCAGTGCGGTAGATCATCTTCAATCCTGTAAAGACCGACGAAGTATCAAGTCGCGGGGCACCAGGAGGAGAGACTGATGTAGACGGAGAGGAAGTTGAGATTGGTCGCGAGTGAGTTTTTGATGACTGGTGGGCTTGTGCTGGAGTGGGCGCATGAGGCCGGGGACTTTCTTTTGGAACATGATCACCAGACAACTTGCAGTTTGCTTTTCCACTGGATTTTGAAGGTGGATTCTGTTGAGTTTGAATGCGTGTTTTCACCACGTCCAATGGACAGGTGATCACACCCGCCATTCCACCCGCGGTAGCAGCCGTCAGTATTTCCAAGCCCAGTCCAATCTCTCTCTGGCCAACCCATTGCTTGGCCATGTTTTGCTCTTGCTCATAGAAGGCAAACTGCAGCGCAGAGAATGGAAGGTCGCGATAGATCGTTGCCTTGTACCCATGATACAGCGCTGAGAAGCCCTCCCTGTGCACGATGGTCCGGAACGCGTCGGTCAGGCCGCGGTAGTTGTAGCCTGAATTGAAATACGGATTGTTGTAGCGACCTTGTAATTGAAGTCGAGTCTTGAGGACCTCTGACGGAACATAGACAACCGATGCTGCCAGGTCGGCGAAGAAACCACCGGACAGGTATGCGATGTTCTGATTGATGCCGGCATCGATCATTGCCCGTTTGGTGAACTCATAACAGCCAAAGAAGATGACTGTTCCCGGGAAGGAACCAAGTGCAGCTGGCGTCACTCCACCGTACAAGCCACGAAAGAAGCCTTCTTGCCGATAGATGGTGGCGTACGATGCGGTCATGGAGGTATATCTGGGAGGGATATTCGGATCGCCTTGTTGGCGAGTTTTGACGGTATCAAGAGAGTGCATCAACATGTCACCACAGGTGCCTCCTGTTCCGCCTGCTAACATTGCCTGCACAATCAATCTGTTGTCAGCGTTGGCACCTCGATGGATCAGCACTGAGCGGAGCAGCTTCGGTATGACCATACATGCAGATACGGTGGCCGCGGCTCTTCCTCCTCCATATCGAAACCTTCATTCTTGCGATCACCCTGAATGACGCCAATATCCTTTATCCCATCGTTGTAGGTGGGTGTCGCCGCGCGTGATGTTGTGGATGAATCGGATTGCGCCGTCGTCGAAAACAGGCTGTATACTCGCGAGGTAAGGCTCATGGCAGAATGAGCCGACACTGGAATCCCGAATACGGTCGGGGCCGGTCAACTGAAGAAGAACCTATTGCGTGAAAGAAAGAGGGAAGCAGCCCTCGGCGAGAGTCAAGAAGACGAGTGAGGAACAGGGACAAGGAGGAAAATGCGCTGCTATTATGATGAGAGAGATTAATCTCCGTGCATCTTCGGGCCCGGAATCAAAATTCTGGTCCGGCGGTGTTTTTCTTCTCTCCGCCTACGGCCGCTCCGGGCAGAACATGCGTCATTATTGGGTCTGGCGGTCCTGCCCTGAGCCGCCGCATACAAATTGGTAAATTGGTCATGGGTTAACTGCGCCACAGGTGACTTCGTAAGGCATTAAGTCATCAAGGCATCAAGCCGTCCTACTAGCACATTCAGTTGCAGTAACCACGTTCCTTCTGATGAAGTACCGGACAACGACTCAACGAAAGTCGGAGTTTGCCTAGATGCACAATGCTCACATAAACGTGGTACTTCGTGATGTATTGTCTCGACAGACGTAATTGCGCTATATATCAATGCAGATCAAGCATCGTCATGTTCCTCCAGCCTAGAGCCGCCACTATGAAGAGCTGCAGACTCAGAAACTGTAACCATAGCTGTTGATTTCTGATCTACTCACTTGACCTCTTGGGGATATTTTTTTTTCGCCGCGATTATTTTGATGCTCTGGGAGATGAGACCTTCTTCCGACGATATCTCCCCAGTTCGTCCATTGTCTGGACAGCTTTGAAATCGAAGTTACTGGTCGTGAATCTCAGCCTCATCCCACTCACCTGGCGTGGAGGGCTCTTCCATATCCCACACGCTGTCGCTGACTATCGAATTTTTCTCCGAAACTTGGCCTTGCCCCCAATCGGAGTGTTCGGTGACGATCAAGACCAAGTCTTCGCCTTCGAGCTTACGCGTCTTCAACATTATGAAGCGCTTTGCACTGCTTGCACACTGCGACGACCTTCTAGCCCGGTGATGTAGGCGGCTCAAAGTGTTGTGCCAGGCGGGTATGGATTCTCTCTGCAGGGTCTCCTTGGAGATTGAAGAGGAATAGATCATATACGGACTGGGTGTGACATACATCTTCATTGCCGAGCTGCACCAGGATGTCTCTTCACTAGCGGGTTCAAAAAACTCACATGGCCTACAATCATACTCTGGGCACGTAGATGGAGACCTAGGGGCTGAAAGATACAGATGGCAAAATCCAGGTGGTAGTGGACTGCCAGATTCTGCCAAACAGTCATGGATGGGAAAACACCTTCACTTGGGCAGATCGCGTAGCAGAGACTGCCCCATGCAGGATGAGGCACGCTTTTCGAGGAATGCTAGTCTCGAAAGTAGTAGCATAGTTAATCATGTAGAGGACTGTCGACGGTTCTTCTCAAGAAGAGACATCGTTCGCAATCGTACTTGCTGCCTTGTCTTTACCAAGGTTCTCAAGGAGCTTGAGGACACCGCTGCGAGTGAAAATGCTCATCGTTCCCAAGAATGAACAGCCCAGAGATACCTTGTCTGATGGGTCCATGCGGTCCCAGATGATCAGGAGATATTCCGTTAGGAGCTTGGCTAACTTCATGATGGGCATCACTTGTATGCAATGATCTCGAAGTTACAATGTCGGTAGCACTTCGAAGTCGTAGTGCTATCGAAGCTTGGAGGATTGTTTGCCAAGAATATTCGCCGTGCTGAAGAGCCGAGGAAGTAAGGCGGAATATCACGATGAGGTTGGCGATGCTTCGAGTGAAAAGGTGATACAGACGTGGAGTCGTGACTGGAAATCGTCAACTGCAGAAGCTCATTCGGTGCATGGACGTGCGGGAGGATATTTGAAGGACGTTTGGGACTCGTGCGCAATGTCGAAGTGATTGAAATTGCCTGATTCAAAAATACTAGGGCAACTCAAGTGCATGTGTTGGCGAGATGGAAGTGCCCGCTTTAGGTACCCACGTGTGCTTAGTAGTTTGCTCGGCTGAAGGGCTTTATGTCTTGTTAGCAAAAGTACGTTCATCTTAATAGGACACATAGGACACGGATAAGGACTTGATTTTCTCTCCTTTCAGCATAAACGGAGTGTGACGAGTTCTATACCCCGAAACCATTGAATTGTCGAATGTCATCGTCGCACCCAATCCCGTTGTGAAGAAGTTTCGGAGGAAGGTAGATTCTTGTTCTCGCTGAAGCGTGGAGCGAGGCTCTAACTTGATAGTTAATGATGCCATGGACAACTTCCAATATCATAATCAATGTGAAATGTGTTTGGCTCCTGGAAACCGCTTTATCATGCATGCTCTGAGCAGTCTCGAAAGTGGAAATGGCTGGGTGTAACGGGACTATTGTTTTTTAGACCAGGAGGTCTAGTAGTATCCAAGCCGCCTGAACGAATACCTCTGTGGTGATCTCATACGAGGTAGATGCCCTCGGACTCATCAATATCCTCATACATCTCAGACAAGCTGTCCTCATTCCAAAGCTGAATCCACACATTCCAGAGCGCACGGGTCCAGCATTTCATCCAGCCCTGAAAGCCCTCAACCTTGTCTTCAGCATCACTCTCATCGTAAGCGGATATCATTCGCCATTCGATGACTTTCACGTATGAGTCAGTCTCCGTCTCACGATCGTCTCGCATGTCAGTTTTAATACAGTCGACTGTCTTGTGTTTGAGCGTCTGCAGTGACTCCTCATCAATCATGATACATACGGACTTCCCAGGACTGCTCGTGTTCACCTCGGGTCCGTCGCTTTTCACCAGGGCCTCAAAGTGAGCGCGAATCTCTGGGATGGACGCGTTGTTGAACTGTTCGCGGTCGTCACGGATGACAGATTGGTACTTGGCACTTGCTTTTCGTTTCACATCTGGACCTTGTAGATAGATCGAGGGCCAGCCGCCATCATTTTCAAAGTCCTGCTTGATGGCAGCCTCGATGTATTCGATAGCTTGCGGGAAAAGAGTGTCTGACTCTGTAGTGTAGGTAGTGCGATAGATGTGATATCCCCAGTCTGGAAGTTTCTTGCGAGTCGTACTGAAGAGTCTTGGAGTGTAGGACAACATGGTCATTGAGTGGCCTTGGCCTGCATTCAAGAGAGGCGCCCAAGTAAGTAAATGAAAAGAAGATTCGTTGATACTTCAGGGTGGAGTCCTGACAGAGATATCTGAGAAACATTTTTCGGTGTGCTTGGACATTTCGGCAGAAAACTGCGAATGTGGTTTGTTCGCACGGTGCTATAAGGCTATCCCAACAAAGGGACTACCTATAGGTATTCGTCATGGATGCTAGCAAAGTGGTCACGTGGAGCTCACCGTAGCACCTGCACAAGGTGGCCCCACGAAGGCAATTGAGGTGTGAGGCATACAATACTTCCCCGCACTAGCTCTATAAGAAGACATGGTAGAAAGAACTTCCAAAAAATAATAGGATTGTTTCCAGAGAGAATAGGGAGAACACCTCGTTCACGCAAGAATACTTCCGTTCTGGTCATATAGATCTGGACAACGGCAAATTTCCCCGGCTATTGACTATTCTACTAAGGGAGCATATTCTGGCACTAGCCACCTGTGTCACGTGCGGCACCTTCGGGGTAGTGCTTTGATGATGTTCCAACGCGGTAAACTTTAGGTAGGTGATTAACTACTGCCATTTAGGTCCTGCCACCAACGATAGGTAAATTGGGGCAGAACTCGGATTCATGCATCCCCCAGACGGGAATTTTAACCTGAGTAAAGCATGATGTCAATCTTTTCACTACGAATCGACTCACGCAGCTTGTGGCACTTCAGACCTTCAAATCAAAGCCTGGCCGCTCGGCAGATCTTCGGAGCCCGTCCAGCGTCTTGATCGGGTAGCCAAGACGGGATTGTGGCTGGCCGGGCCCTCAACTGGAAACTGGAATGACTGCGCCGCTTGTCCGACTGGGCATGTCTTGCTTTCGTAAAGGATACGTCGCCCGCGAGCAAATCGTATAAATACTTCTTCATTTGTTGTGAACTTTGGTAAATGCTCGAACGACATTATTTCAGACTACCAGAGACATTTTCATAACCATCCAATTACACTGCAATGGCTGCCCACGCAAAGCGCCCCGAAATCATCCAACTGTCCCGCGATTTGCGGGGCGTTCCGCAGTGCGACGACTATGAGCGTATGATTTCAGGAATGATGTTCGTGACTTCTTCAGCAAGGTTTCCCATATATCTCACTGGGACGGGTTACCAGATTGCCACTGGATCCCTGGGATAATCTCTGACTCTATTTAGGTACAACCCACTCTCTCCCAAACTGGCCGAGGCACGTCATATTTGCCGCGGCCTTGCCGACGACTACAATAAACTCGACACCAAGTCAATTTCCTGGGATCAAGTGTCCGACAAACGACTGGAACTACTCCGCAAGGTCTGCGGGAAAGTTGGGGACGGCACATTCGTGGAACCTCCCTTTAGACCAGACTACGGCTGTAACGTCGTTATCGGAAAAGACTGTTTTGTCAATTGGAAGTTCGTCGCTCTACTATGAGCGCACTCCCCCAATCGAGAATTAGGCGCCGGCTAACGTGTTCTTCTCTCAGTTTGACCGTGTTGGATACCAGCCTGGTCGTCATTGGTGACCGAGTTCAGATTGGTACCGGAGTGAGCCTTCTGACCGCTGGACACGACACAAGTATCCTCTCACGTCGCAAATTTGTTGAATTCGGACATCCTATCTTCATTGAGGATGATTGCTGGATTGGTGCCAACGTAGTAGTCCTGCCTGGTGTACGTATCGGTCAGGGTTCAACCATTGGTGCAGGATCGGTCGTCACCAAGGACATTCCTCCGTTTTCCGTTGCAGTCGGAACACCGTGTCGCGTGAAGAAGACGATTCAGTCAGCGGAGGACGAGGAACAGGATCCGAAAAATCCTTATCGTGATCTTGTGCGTGAGTTCTAGACCATGCAGTGGCATCTCGATGAGAGGATGGTCGTTTGGTAATGTCAATTCAGTCACGACACTATTAGCTATGGTCCTGTCATGACACCATGAGAATCTTATGAGTCACCTAGACTTTTTGTTCAATCTACGTGAGGACTGAAGCTGTGCATGTGACTGCCATATGGGCAATGGTAAACCGGGCCATTGAGGACATTGTTGGGGTTCTGCCAGCTTTTGTCGAGGAAATAGGCTGGTAGTTGGGTGAGGACCATGGAGAAATGCGTACTGTAAACTAAAGTCAGTCGAATGGTGGTCCTAGAGAAATCGTCCACTGAGATTGTTGAGAGTAGAAGCTAGAGAGAAGAAAGATATAAAACCCGCCCGCGAGCCTTACACATGAATGATGGCAGCAGAAAGAGGCGAACTCGAGACGTAGCATGCTGCCACCGCGGTAGACCTGTTAATTTCTTGCTCAATCTCTATGAAAATGCCCAGCGTACCTAAAAAGCAAATAATTCGAGCTAATTCAAATAAATACTCGGTTTTGAATGTCCAGGCCATCAGTGCAGTCGATACTTAAGCAAGGTGATCGCGGCACATCACATAATTCCCGTTTATCACTTATGTGCGAGAAGAGGACTAGTTATAGTCGTTTCGGCCAACTATGAAAGAGTGACCGTTTTCTCATTAGATGCGTCAGTGTGCTGTGCTGCCACATCGAAGAGTCCCATGGCAATGCCTCCTGTCTGATAGCTATGGCCGGGTAGCTCTGTATGAGTCATGTGTATTAGCCTGGAGACACCTACAGTCACAACAATGCTAATTGCACCATGGTACCTCTGAAGTACACTCACTACGAAGATTGTTCGAAGAGTGGACTCAAACGAAACTTCAAGCTTCTTGCGCAGCTGGTCGCATACCTGAAGGAGATACTTACGATTCGTATCATCTGCTTGGGTGTCTGTTGCAGCGGCCACAACGGACTCAATCTGGCGGGTCAGATCCGTGAGATGTACTGACGACATGCTGAAAGCCGTCAAGACGAAATTACTGATCCCCTTGAGCTAAGAGTGATCCATCATACGGGACGCCGAGAACTAGTTCTCTTCAATAGTCAAATTGTGTAGGCAGGACCACGAATGAACAAATCTGTGCGGCACAAGAGTGTATTTCTGAGTGCTCGAGATCAAGCTTCCCGTATTCCATCCATCAATTGCAATCTCATGTTGTGACGCTCTGCATAGGTTGAGAATGCGATTTCTGTTGGCAAGCTCCATCAGACCTGCCCTTGAATAACGAGGGAAAGCAATGTTCAAAACGATAGCCTCGGATATCCCCATGTCGATCGGGCTGAAGCGGAAGGCGCCACGGCTAGTGGAGTTGGCGCCAGTAGATTGTGGATCTTGAACTGTGCGAGAGTGGGTCAACCCAATCTTATACACGAATGATCTGCTGTAATTTCGTTCTGAGGTACAGTCATTCAGTAATTTCCTTGTGTATACACAGCTGGCTGCGTGTCAAATTGGGGGCCAAAGCCAAGATATTCATCGACGAGTCGACAGCCCTGCACCATCACTTGAGAATTGTGGTCATCCCATGAAATTTGAGACGGTCAAGGCTGTATCATAGGATGGGATTCATACATATGCACGTTCTGTGAGATTCAGCGATATTCGCCAATCAATTCATACCTACCCGACCTCCCTAATGTAACGGGGCCTTTCGAACTAGATCTTTGTTGTGACACTATTTGACTACTGGATTTTGATCCATTGTGCCATATGGGTTTCTCGAAGCTTATGTACCAGTAGAGGCAGGAGATGACGCAACTTGAAGCCACATGAAAATGCCCAGCGGACAACATACTGTAAGGAAATCACCTGCACATAGATTGTGTATAGATAACGACGTGTATACTAGACTAGTAGACTCGCTGTACCGCGAAAGCGTGACTAGGAAGGGACGGGTGCCGATGGCGGCTCCGCTAAGATACTTGTCGACCAATGTACAACAATGTACAAGTTCACTTCAATGAATTTAAATCTAATGAATGCCTTTGCTCTCTGGCTACACAAGGTAAACGGTCGGTCACGACCGCCGAATGATCGCCCTCAAACCCAAGCCACCAAGCCGATAGCAGCCAACGCCGACGAGGCGACAACTCCCCATGCGATCTTAACAATCTGTTGCTTACTGGTCAAGGTGTAACCAGCAGACGAGACGACATATCGAATGCCATTGAACGCATGGAAAGTAAAAGGCCAGGCGAAGAAGAACTTCATGCCGAGCTTGGCAGCTACAGGCAGGGCCCCAAAGCTCGCAGCGAGTGTAGCCGACGAAAGATCCGAACCAAGCCAGGGAGCGACCATGTAAGATGCCGCGAAGAGGTACAGGCCCCCCGAGAGAAGAAGACCGGTGTTGCGCTCCATGGCGGAGCTCACTGAGTGCACCTGCCATTTATAGATGGCCAAATGGGGTGCGACAGGGCGCTGGAGCCGTTGACGCTCAAGCTCCCTCAGGCCATCTGCGGGCTTGTTGACTTTGAGTTGTATCGTACCGGGCTTCGTCATCTGCGTTCTGTAGGGCGAGTCTTCAAATTTAGTATAAGGTGTGGCTATGACTTTGTTCATTGATATGTCATACCGAGCTTGTTGTTGCCAGACCATACCTACGATCGGCCTGGTCAAGGGCGGGGAGGCCGCTGCGGCGCGGCGCAGGCCGAGCATGGACGAGACTGGGGGATCAGATTATCAGTGCACATCCAATACCGTCAAGGTGAGGGGGAGAAAAGCGAGTGACCCAAGCTGCGGGCTTCTGTACTTACCCTTGGAAGCCAACATCACGTTTTTCTGAATCGAGCCTGACATGGTGGATAGGGTGGTTGAATGCTTCCCGAGTCACACAACTCGGTACACACAAATAGCAGAGGAGGAGTGAGAGGGCTGGACGGGAAAGAGGTCGACCGTTGGAGAAGCTGGCTTGGCCTAGTGCTGTTTGACCCCCTGCTAACATAGCAACTGTCCGGTCGTGTGACTTCTGCTTACGATTTGACTTGAGACCTTGCCACTTGGCGTATTGCTGGTTTTTGTTTTGTAAAATGTAAACAATGTATGAATGTAGTCATGTACTGACCCGGTGAACCCATATCCACTCAACAGCCTTAGCAGGACAGAGAGTCGGGGAACAGCCATCGCTTGGCTAAGTTGGCTGGAAGATTCAGTTCGCCGGGCCCCGGATTGGTTCAGTCAATGACCAACCAGCCAGGCTTTATTTGAGCCGAAGAGTATAGGAGATTTCGCTTTACTCCGGTCCGTTCCCTCTTTTTTTACCTGCCGTATACTCATGACTGGATATATGGTAGAATTCCACGAAACTGAGTCAAATTGCCCATTATTCAATCACTACAGTCTTCCTTGAGTTGAAACATAAGGGACCAAGATAGGACAAAAACATACAACAGTCAGGATTCGCATGTGGTCACCCACCATACTACTAACTGACCGGCGTGTGGCTTAAGTACGGCTGAGCGGACGGGAAGCCCTGTTCTCCACACCCTATGGTCGTATGTATTTGAACTCAATGATAAAACAGAAATAATCCCTTGGACTCGCTCAATCACATAGGTATCTGGCTGCCTCCCGAAGGGTAAATATCCATCGTAAGATCGAAGGAGTATCACCCATCTTTTGCTTTCGGCGCACTGGCCCCTCCCCCAATGCATGAGCAGCGAAGAACTGGGCGAGATTGATCACGCTCGCGCTTTAGGCCTTCGATATTGACTCTTTACGCAAACTAACGTCGATGTCTTTTGAGGGGGTCGACATAGGGTGCCTGTTAAAATAATAGGTACAAGACACCAAGGATGACTTGTGATAGATGTTGTGCCTCTCCTTCTCTACTTTCGTCTAGTATAGCACTCGCTAAGTTGTGAGAGGGCTCTAAAGAAAGGAGGCTGTTTTCTTCCCTGCTCTAGACTCTTTCCGTGCCCTCCTCTTCTACCTTCCTAATTTGAGTTATCCGCGAGCCGCGTTTCCTTTCCTCCAAGACCATAATCAGCCGCCAAAGGCCATACACACTACGACAGTTTCATATAGTTACACGAAGCTTGAGGTCCCACTTGACCGGCTCGATTTGGATGATGCTGCGCGGGTCACCATAGCGATAACTACCCGTCCCGCTACGGTCGCGGAGAGTAATCCAGCGTTTAGCGGTACTATTATTTTCAACCCCGGCGGGCCGAGTAAGTCGGTGTCACGGCGTGGCTCCGAAAGAGTCACGTGCGATTCGTTGCCGAATCACTTCAGGCCTCCATGTAATGATAATCGTAGGAGTGAGGACCCCTCCGACCTTCAAGATTCACCAATTATTAGGGCCGGATTCCAGGACGGCTAAAGCCTGTTGACTAGGCAAAAATTTGAAGTCTAGGGGGTCTGTAAGAATTATTGAATCTTCTACTGTTAACTAACGTACGTACACCAAGTAAAGACATGATGATGATGTTGTCTATGCCTATTCTGAAGGGAGGATTTGTCCCGACTCCCGACAGATTTAAACTCGAAAGTTTGTTGTGGTGTCTCAGGCTAGTTTCTTTTAACCATCTTGAACTTGAGCTAAAGGATGCTTTTGTAAGGTACACCAGCCATCATTCGTTATATGACCTCTCCCCATCTCAATTATCCATCTATCATCAATCATCACTAATCTACAGATGCACACCCTCTCTCGCACTAGTCAAAGCCCAAAAATCACCTTACAGAGGTTTACACCCCAACACAAATATACTCATGCAACCAAAGATCCGTGCAGCCGGTTCCAACTTTAGGATTCCACTGTGTAATCTGAGCGACAGTCACGCCCTTGCTACTAGCAATGCTCGCGCAAGTGTCGCCCGAACTGACGAAGTAGAAGGTCGTGCAGTTGTTCACCATTCCAGGCTCAAACGGAGTAGGGGTAGGAATTCCGTTACCAGAGGAGGTGGTTGAGGTCGTGGCGGTGTAGCCAATAATGTCCACACAGACGTAGTCGCCCACATCAAGGTGAGCACAGGAAGAGCCGACGGCTGGATTCCAGTCGTAGAAGCTGGCGAGGGGGATATTGTATTTATTGGCAATTACAGCGCAGGTATCGCCGGATTGGACGAGGTCGAACTTATTGCAAGTGGCGGTCATACCAGTCTGAATGGGGCTGGGGGTAGTGATGCCGTCGGCAGGAGCGGTAGTGGCTGGGACCGTGGTAGTAGTAGCGACCTTGGTGGCGCCGGGGATATCGACGCAATAGTAGTATCCGACCAGGAGGTTAGTGCAATCTGCAGCACGGGTCAGTACGAGAGCTTTATCTCAAAGGTTTCCTTTTGTGCGCTTTACTGCTGACGTGCAAAATTGATGAGAGGATTGTGACTTACCAGAGTTGAGTGAGGGGTTCCAGGCCAGGAATTCGGTCAAGCTGATATCATACTGGCTTTCAATGGCACTGCACGAGTCACCTTGTCCCACTAGGTGGTATTGGTCGCAAGTGGCAGCAGTCCCAGTCTGTTGAGGCTGGTATGGAGCCGAAGATGACGAGGTTGACGACGACGTAGAACTGGTGACCGTAGAAGTGATGACCGTAGAAGTGGTCAACGTGGAAGAAGCTGTGGTGGTAGGCCCAGTAGATGTGACTGTGCCAACCACACAGTAGTCTTGACCGCTCACAAGATCTGGACAGGTGATACCTGGGTTGATAGACCCAAAGGTCTCCTCAGTCAGGCCCCATTCGGCGGCAAAGGAAGAGCAGGTGTCTCCAGAAGCCGCCGCGGTCTTATAGTCACAAGTGACCGACGAACGAGGCAGAATGACCATTCCCCAGGTCAGCTGTAGCTGAGCGAGGAAGACGAGACCAGTTTTGAAAATTGTTGGCGCCATCTTGCTTCTTGATCTTTGGAAATGGATGAGGGATACGGGCGAATGAATGATATGGAGGTATGGGCGATAGAATCAACTTATAGAACTCACTCGCGACGTACCAACTGCGACGGTCGGTGAGAGAACAAAAGTCTTTTCCTGGCATAGTGCCAAGTGGGCAGCGCCTGGTAATCATCCCCATTACATCTAGCACAACTAGACTGCTAGTAGCATGTCAGGATCCAGTATACCGAATCTTTCATCTCGGTTCCAACACATGGCTTTCACATGCCTTCACCGGACTCTCACGCAACCTGAAGGAAGCCTCGGAAGCGATGCACTGCTACATTTGAGGGAATTAGAGTGCTATAGAGGTTCCTCACTTGGCTTAGTGTATTAAAAAAACGCACACACTACTGTGGAGGAGGTTAAGTCTTGTTGAGCTAAGCTTTGCGAAGACCTCTTGCAGTTCTTGGTATGCAGAATGGGGGCCGCAGGTGGAGAGATTCAGAGACTCTAACAGGTGGGAAGGTGTGATCTTGTGGGGTTATCACCTTGGCGAACGCCACCGAGAAAAAGAGATGATACTAGAGTAATACAAGCGTCGGATTAATCACTACAAGCAGTAGTCCAGTAATCCAATTGCCTCATTCTTCAAACTAAAATACGTACTTAAGTCTAGTGTGAGCGCGCCACCTGGAGCCCCAGCTTACCTGCAGCGTCTTGATTCTGACTGGACCGATGGGCGGAGTCCAATTTCGTACCTGCTCCTGAGTCTGTATTGAGTCAAGAGAAAGAGAAATTCTTGATCGCACGATGTAACGTCGCTTATATCGTGCTGCAGCCTTTCGCTAGTTATTCAGTACTTCTAACTATTAGTCAGAACGCTAGCGGGGGTAAAAAAAAAAGCAACTCCCTGAATCCCTGTGCCTGAGGCGACTCGTACCTGAGTCGTGAATAGCAGGCTGCATGGATCCTGAGTTTCGGAATCTCAGAATATCAGCCGGCTTGCCGCCTCTTCCGAAGGGGGGCTTGCCGCCTCTCCCGGGAGGCCCACGCTTTCATTCGGAAAGACTGAACTTTGCATACCGACGAACGGAGGACGGTGTCAGTGCTGTCAAGTGATCATCTGCAATTACTGCCGTGCACAAACGTGAAAATGGGGGTAACTAAATCCTTCGAGGCCTAGCCGTGGGCACTTGAATACTATAGCCTTGGGAGACCATTTGCCTACGTGTGGTATACATCGCGCAAAATTACCTAGAGGAGAAAACAAATACCAGGGACATGACACAAGTAATAAACGCAGGGCGCACAAATTTCGCCAAACAAGATCGATATGTTAGAAAGGTATAATCAAACACATGTAATGATGAAGTGATAACAAACTCCGTGATAGAATGGGATAATTCATCTACCCTATCAAGATGAGGTTGATTCCCCAGACCAGTAGCATCAACAAAGCCGGTGCAGTGGCTATGCGTGATCGACTCGCCGAATTGCTGGCAGAAGACGTGCTGGTGCTGGTCGGACAGGTCACGTTGGGATTCACGGGAGTATTGGGTGCACAGGCTGATGCGGTGGCCGAGGCGTATAGACTGGAGGCGGCTGATGAGCTGATGTTCACGGCACACGGATTGGTAGTTGGCGTCAGGCCGAGATGACCACAAGCAGAACCGAAGGATGTCACATTGAAGGCATATGCTTCCATCGCGCCACATTGACTGGCCGAAGTGGCAGCCACCAGATCGGGTTCCTGGCCCGATTTATGAATCGTAAAGACGGTAGAACCACTTCGCGTGAGGGTGTGGGATGGGCCCGTATACTGAGAGCAATTGGACAATTCCAGAGACCAAGTCAAAGTCCAATATCCATCTGGGTACTCCATGGTGTTGAAGAACTTCGAGATCAGCCGTTCATCGGCTGGGTCCTCGTCACGCAGCTCAATGAGTCCCCCATCGATGGAGCCTGGTGAGCTATGGTTGTTTCCTTCCCATAGGCTCCAGGTAATATAGCTCGCTAATGGGGGAGCCATGCTTGGTTTCTGCAGCGCCCATACGACGGGCATCAGTGCCTGGGGGGTATAGGTAGCATTGCGGGGGAACACTAAGTCCACTTCAAATGTACCCGAGCTGGGGAAGCCCATCGTGCTCGTGAGACCAGCGATCGATGCTGCGATGCAAGACAGGGAAGTTGAACAAGTGTAAGGTTCAAGTTTTAATGAGTCCAAAGTTGCGAAGGACTTTGTAGGATACTGATTTGGGTTAGAAGAGAAACGCAGAAGGAAATTCAGTTTGGCGGGGAGACGTCGGGGTTCCCTACTTGCAGGGGGTAATAGGTATTAGGTAATAAGGTATCCCAGTTGTGACCATATGTGTACGGCGTACATTTACAAGGATCTCTGTAATAATACTAGTCTGTTGACCGGGATTGGCTAGTGATAGTATGCATAGGGACGAAAGGACTACCGGAGTAATCAAGATTGAATGGACTTGAAGAAAGAAAAGGACCCGGACGGATGAGAAAAGGGGTAGGTTAGGCTGTCCCCTAGCGGTGTACACCTACACTGGGTATTCGAGTACAGTACCGATGACGAGGTGTTACCCGCATGTGACATTCAAACACCAGAGGAATATGGGTTGAGATTCAACCAAATCCCATGTCCCCGTCATGAAGGCTAAAACTTTTCCACGACATCTATCTTAGTGCCCCTCTTCGTATCTTTTGAGTGTACGGAAGTTTACTCTCATCCCACTGCTGAGTGCACTAGTACTAGCGTCATGCTATGTTTGCTTCCGGCTCGGACCTTTCGCGACGCTTGTCTTCTGCACTTGGTCTCCACCGAGTGCGAGCGCGAGGCAGGCTACTTTCGATGAGATTTGATCGGATTCAAATGGGAGGTCTACTAACCTATAAAGCCTACGGACTCATCATCCATCATGGAGAGAAACAGGAAGCAACCCGTTCTTCCATCCGCTCATTTTTCCTTTCGCTCATCCCGACTCATGTCGTGGAATTCCACTATTGCTCATGTTTTGGTCGTCTCTTTTGCTTTCGTGGCCGAAGCCACGGAGTGCCTTCCTCACTCTCTTTCATGTCACTCTTTTGACTCTTCTCTTTTCTGTCCGTCCAACTACTGCTCTCTCGGAACGCGTTCGGCTCCCTGCCAGTCCCGGGTATCAAGGCAGGTCTAATGCGTGTCCCACCCGATGTGCGGTCTCGGGACCCAACCCAGCCAACTGGTCCATGTACCACAATCTTAACCAGCTGGCCTCGTGTCAAGAGTCTCTCTTTTATTCTTTCTCTTTACTTGACCGGGTTGATGACGCTCATACTGGCCATCACATCTACGCCTGTACTTCCTATGGCCCGGATTGGGGAAATCTACCGACAAATACCACAAACCTTGACCTGCAGTCCTCAAACGCTCCGGAGCCCGTGAATGGTACCTATGAGTTTGGATACTGGCCCGGCACCACAGGTTCTTCAGTTTCGTCTTCTCTAGCCACACTCACCCATCAGCTTCGGCAGTACTTGGATGGAGGATTGGGCTCCGTGGACGGTCCGACCATTCTCTTCGCCCGCTATGGCTCCACCTCGGTCGGTCTCTATATCGGCCAAGGACTGAATAGTCGAGGTATCGCAGGAAACGCGCTGTCTGCTTTATCAGACTCAATTGAATCTTCCAATGCTAGCCTTGCTGCCAGTATAGCGATGCAATTCTGCGAACCGGGCCAGACTTCACACCATACGTTCGGCCTGATTGCGACGGGCAATGGAACTTTTGATTCCGTACAAGCCGCCCTCGCCTCATGGTCCCAAGCCAAGTGTTTGACATTCCCGGTGGTTCAAAAGGTCACTGGCACAGTCACGCTCGTGAAGCCCCTCTTTGATGCCTCCTCCTCTCATGCCACCGTTGTCAATTCCACCCGTCCCTCAGTCTCCCCCGCCACTCAGTCTGCCGGCAATGGGACCTCTGTTAGGGCAAGGGCACTCGCCCCTCGGACAACCTGTTCCACAGTCCAAGTCGTTTCTGGAAATTGCTATGATTCTTTGGCGTCGGAATGTGGTATCACATTGGCCAAGTTCCTTCAGTACAATAACGTCACAGACGATGATTGTTCTACCTTGGTCATAGGTGAGCACCTTTGTTGTTCAGCCGGTCAATTGCCAGACTTTTCTCCTCAGCCTCAATCCGACGGGACTTGCGCGACGTACACCATCAAGGCAGGTGATAACTGTAAGACGATTGCTGCGTCTTACGGGCTCACAGTGGATGAGCTTGAGAATTTCAACGACAATACTTGGGGTTGGGGAGGCTGTGATCCCCTCTACGCGCATACCATTATTTGTCTCAGTGAGGGTAATGCGCCCATGCCGGCGCCTCTTGCCAATGCAGAGTGCGGGCCACAAGTTCCTGGGACGGTGACCCCCGCGAGCGGAACGAATATTTCCACACTCAACGAGTGCCCTCTGAATGCATGCTGTGATAAGTGGGGACAGGTACGGGAACCCCTGACTCGACGGTCAAGTTGACTTCTGTTAGCAATCGATCAGAGCCGCTGATAATCTTTCCAGTGCGGCACAACATCCGCATTCTGTATCAACACTAGCACTGGCGCCCCGGGAACCGCCAAGAATGGTACCAACGGCTGTATCTCTAACTGCGGCACCGCCATCGTGCAGAGTGATAAACCTGCCACATACAGGAAAGTTGGCTTCTATGAGGGTTACAACTTGAAGCGACCCTGCCTCTATCAGGATGTCTCTCAAATTGACTTGGGTGCTTACACACACATCTATTTCGCGTTTGGTGTCCTCTCCTCGTCCTATGAGGTCCAGATCCCCAACAGCACCGCGACGGGCACCCTCTATGAGTTTAATCAGTTCAAACAGCTCGTGGGCACAACGCGTGTCTTGTCGATCGGTGGATGGGCATTTTCCACCGATCCGAGCACATACATGATTTTCCGTAACGGTGTCACTCCTGCCAATCGGTTGACCATGGCCAAAAACATTGCGAACTTCGTCAAGGACAATGAGCTCGACGGCGTCAATATCGACTGGGAATATCCAGGAGTACGTAATTGCTATCGCCTTGCCTTTTCATCATTCTCTGGTGCTGGAAATTTCAGTTGACATTTCGGTCTTTACGGTTCAGGCACCTGACATCCCTGGTATCCCTGCTGCTAGCACCGATGACGGTACCAACTATCTCGCCTTTCTTGCCATCTTGAGAAATTTCCTTCCTGACAAGGAGATCACAATTGCGGCGCCAGCATCATACTGGTATTTGAAGGGCTTTCCCATCAAAGCCATGGCTAAGATCGTGGACTACATCATCTACATGACCTACGATTTACATGGACAGGTATGGCATCTGTGATGATTAGGTACTTGGCACGAGATGATGAAGACTAATCTGAAAATCTTCCACACCCGCACAGTGGGATTACAACAATCACTGGTCACAAGAAGGGTGTGCAACAGGGACCTGTTTACGTTCGGACGTGAACATTACCGAAACAGAGGGTGCTTTGAGCATGGTGAGTTTCCTCGAAGCGCAGAAAGAGACTGGAGGCCAGTACGTGTTCTGATTGGCTAATCTACTTGATTTTTTACTTCTTGTACAAAGATCACGAAAGCCGGTGTTCCGTCCAACCAGGTCGTGGTCGGAGTGACTAGCTACGGACGATCGTTCGCCATGGCCGAAGCGGGTTGCTATGGACCAGATTGCACGTTTTTGGGATCAGCTGACGACTCGCAAGCTGCACCAGGAAATTGTACCCAGACTGCAGGCTACCTCGCCAATGCCGAGATTTTGGCGATTCTCGCAGACTCCAGCCGGGTCAATGAAAACTACATTGATATCAAGAGCAACACCAATATACTTGTATATGATGACACACAGTGGGTTGGATGGATGAGCGACGGTATCAAAAACTCACGGAAGTCGGTCTACCAGAGCCTCTCGATGGGAGGCTGGACAGACTGGGCGACTGACTTGCAGAAGCTCAACGATCCTCCTTTCACCGCGGACTCCTGGACGAATTTCATCGGCGACGCTGTTTTGAATCGTGATCCTTACGCTGAAGGCAACCGAACAGGCAACTGGACTTCCATGAACTGTGAAAACCCCGCTGTGCAGGATTCGCTTTACATGGCATGCTCGCAGCGCTGGTCAGAGCTGGACGCATCCAATGCGTGGTCAGATGCCATCAATGTCTGGAACACTATCGACGAGCCAAAAATCGGGGATGACGAAAGTAAATTCACTTTGTCCATCATGTTCTTCTTCCATGGCGGGGATTCGATGAACTGCGGAAGTATTGCTCCGGCCGGCTCGTGCTCCACCACCCAAACCTGTGCCTGGTTTCAAGGGTTTGGCGGCAACGGTGAGTCTGGTCCTGCGGCAATGCTTATATATAACTCTTTCGTGATTATCAACCAGGTAAGTTTCTTACATGCTGCTTGAGCACAAGACTCAATGGGGGGAATAGCAGTGCAAGCCCCCAGGTGGGCTCGTGTCCATATGACGAAAGAAGCTGACAGACAAACTCGTCGACCAGATGTACTCTCAATTGTATTACGCCATCAATGGAATCGCTGCAACGTACGTCGACAATCAGCTTTCAGACTTTGAGGACACTTTTGCACCGGTTCCTCCAGCGAAGAGTGACGAGTGGCTGGTTCTCCTTATCGATTTGCTGGGTCTCGGTCTTACTGTGGTCGCTGCGCCATTCTTTGATGGAGGTGAGCCCCTCCTCATTTGAAGTTCTTCCTTTGACAAGGCCATCATTGATTACGTTTGCCCATGCTAATGTCTCCTAGTTCTTGGAGCTCTACCAGCGCTTGAAGCTTTAGGAGAAGCAGGTGCCAAAGTTGCTCAAGATGTCACGTATTCAGCCATCGCATACGGAGCTTCAATTGCTACCAGTTCACTGCCTTCGGCTGCACCGTAAGTACTTTCCTTCGTTTGCTATAGTATCAAAGAGCCGAATGACCCTTTCTCGCAATCCCTATCTCGAACATGCTGAGTTTTTGTTGACGAATGCAATTTGGCTGATGAATTCTGTGCAGGGGTCAATGGACAGCGCAGTCTCAGGACAGTTTCAGTGCCACTATGGGCTCTGTACTCTGGGGCTGGTCTAATGCCACGGCAAACCAACTTTGGACGCTGTTCAACGGATCAGCACCCTCTATCACCCTTCTGACAAGCCTCATCAGTGATGGTAAACTCATCGAGGGCAACGGCGGCTCTCCATCTGTTGGCTACTCAGTATCGGAATCAACATCGTCCGATGTTGAAGCTTTCATTGGCAAAGCTTTCTTTGGGTACTCTATTCCAACCTTGTGGACTATCTCCGGTACTGCCGCCTTCGTCATCGACTCGGGCTATCCATGCAGTGCACAGAATCCACTGGGCGATTATATGACCAATGCCACCCAAGAGTCTACGTATTCATGCTACAACGATAAACTGTACTATCTAGTCTATCCTGATGGCACAGAGGATGGTTGTAGTAATGACCATACAGCCAAATGCACCCACAAGTTGTTCACTGCTCCACCTGGCTTGGACACTCTCGGTCCATCCAAGTGGGGAGGCATCACTCTATCCGAACTTATCGAGGGATCTGTCAACACATACATCGCCAACGGGAACGCGAACGGAGGACCTGTCGCTAATCCAATGGACTCACAAACGCTCAAGGACTTGTCCAATCGGAAAATTACTACACCCGGCTACATTCGTCTGCCGGTTTGTTCTCCGCAAGTTGCCTGGGCCTCCTGGACAAATCCCGCGCAGTCCAACTCCTCCGCCCCAGGGTACCCCTGTAACCCTCTTCAAGGCGTGACCAAATGCAGCGGCTACACTTACCAGGATACGACCACATCCGCTTCCCCCCTGGTCTCCGACTGCAAGGTCCTCATGAGTAACATCGCCGGCACAACCGGCGTATGGACTACCGGTATCGGTTCCCAGCGCACAATTCCTACATACGGCACCTGCAAATTCGGCGTCCAGAATGTTGGCGTGACCGGCGATGTCACTTACATGACTGGCAGCCAGGATGTTGTGAACATTATCACTGAGTCCATTGCGAAGTATGAATGGGAGGGCAAGGTTGGTGCGAAGGGATATATGGAGTGCGATGGTGACGCGGGCAGTCAAAAGGTGGAGTGGGGGCTGTTTTAAAACGGTTTTGCTGCTTGAATGATGAGCTCTCGCGGGCTGGTCGTGTAAGCTGTTGTCACTGCTGCTATAGCTTCTACATGGAGTTGGTGTGTTCTAGATTCTATAGCCGATTTTCCGATCCTGGATATATTCTAAGCCATGAATCGTGAGCTGCCTTTTACCAATGTAAGGCGAAGACGGGCCCAATGTGTTTGAAGAACCTCCTCAGACATAATAAAGACCTCTTACATTTTCATACTCAGTCTAAGGAATCAAAGATCCGACTCGCGCTTGAACGAAAGGATATAGTTGAAGAGGAAACAGGATAACCACCTTGAGTAAACCAGGGATGAAGGTTCGATGCTCTGTTCGTCACAAAGATGAGACCGTTCTGAAGAATTCTTATTCGTGTCTTCCAATCGAACTTCCCTTTTCTCCAGTTCAGTCTTATGTCTGACGCTGTGAAGGGCGTCCATCTGGGTCTACTAAGGACTACTTTTGCAACCCTGACTGAAACACTTTGCGCTGACTTTGGTACGCAGGAAACCACAGTTTCACAAATAGAGAGGGGAAACTGGATTCTACAAGTCGCATCAGTAAACAAACTTGAAAGTATTAGAAGTCTGCTCCGGGCACCAGATCAATACACAAGCATCGGGTAGGATGGATGTCGGTGAGTGATGATCTATAGCTACAGTAGTAGGTGCAGCCGAAGAACGCGAGAGAGGAATGAGGAGTAAGATTGCTATGGGGGAGAGATTCTACCTAAGCTATGGTATACGGTGAGCGGCAGAAATCAGAATCACATGCTATACAAACACCCCTCCCCCCTCAATCACGACTCTGTCAGCAATGTCACAGAAAAGAAACTGAAATGAAACTAGTTTCTTCATGCCTGAAAGGGTTAAAACGTGCTCGAATTGGACTCGTCACTGACAGTGACTTAGTAAGACCATCGGCGGCCTATTCGGGGAACGCAACTTTGATGAATTTATGTACCCATCTAGATACCTGATCTCGAATATAGTAGTCTTCAACATTAATTGTGAATTTCAGAGACACAACAACAGTAGTTTGGGCTAACTTCTTTGGGATATACGCTTAGGAAAGGGTAATACGAAATCGATAAACAACAAGCACATCAAAAGTCGCTAGGTCGTTCGGAATTCCACTCTTCCAAAAGCTATAGAGCATAGGAAGGTGGAACAAGGTTGCAAGAAAGAAAAAACATACAACAGCCAGGATTCGCATGTGGTCACCCACCATACTACTAACTGACCGGCGTGTGGCTTGAGTACGGCTGAGCGGACGGGAAGCCCTATTTTCCACACCCTATGGTCGTATGTAGTTGATCTGGCTCAAATTCAAATCCTGAATTATAATGATCTTGTCAAACCAAAACTATGATCACTAGGCGGTTGTCCTATAAATTAGGGTAATACTAGGAATATCCAATAGGATTTAATGATGATTAGACGAGGAATACTTAGCGCATGAAGAAAAGGCTTGAGACACAATATTACTAATCAGAATGTCCAATAAAAACATGAATAACCTTGGCAGAAAGAAAAACATACAACAGCCAGGATTCGCATGTGGTCACCCACCATACTACTAACTGGCCGGCGTGTGGCTTAAGTACGGCTGAGCGGACGGGAAGCCCTGTTCTCCACACCCTATGGTCGTATGTGCTCTGATTCCTCACAAGTACATTAATGACTTCTAGCATCAAGCGAGCAGTATAGATGAACCGGACCTTTAACCAAAATGGGCACTAAGGCAATCCCTGGACCCCCCCCAGTTTCCATCTTAGCCGCTCGCAGGGTACCTTGGATATTGAGCGTTCAAATAGTAGTATGACTTCCCGTCCTTTGCACGTAAACCTGGAGTCTAAGGCGATTGTTAGTTGACCGTATACCTATCAAAGGCTTTGTGCAGAACCGTGGACCGGGTTTGATTCGCTACAAGCAACGCCTGCGTGGACATGAAGCGTCGGAGGGGTTTTCTCGAAAAGAATGAAGGCGAACAGTGCACTGGCTAAAGTTGTAGTGACTACTATTGGAGATATCGATTTGATGGGGGCGGAAACCTTTGTTTGGTGGAAATTAATCCTGAAGGATTGAAAACACCCCGCGCAGTCCACTTCCATTCTATCAAGACGATGCAACTCATCAAGATCCGCCACGATCAATGTAACGTCCTAAGTGACCCCTCTCGACTGTGCAAGAGATGCCGAGATGAGATTAACCTGCAAGCAAACCACACACCTGAACTTCCTCTACCTTTGGGCATGCCACAGCGAAGGTATCGGCGGCCGATTTACTATTCGCTGGCCGGCACGCATTTGGCCCCCAAGTCAATTTGTTCAGAGCTCATCGCGCAGGGGTTCTTCTTGAACGAGTCCCAGGACCGGTGAATACCTCGCGGCAAGATCGATGGAAGAAATGATCAAGGGCTTTCTAGTCAAGGGCTTTTGGCCGTACGCTAGCAATGCCACTACGTGCGCATGGTGAGCCACGCAGATGCAATGGGAATCGACAACGGGAGACGCCAGAAAACCCCATGTGGTGGACCATGCTCGCCTGGAGGTATAAAACAAAGCTGTCCTCCGCATATTCAAGTCCTTCATCGACAAGGAACTTGTATGTTGCCAAACTACCTACTATGCAGTTGATTACTTTGCCCAACCTTGCACTCGTGGCATTGAGCTGCTTCGCGCTCGACGTGGCTGCAGACTCGGGCTACGGAGGGTCTTGCAACAGCATCAGTCCTTACAATTCAATTCGTGCGCCCCATTGGGTGATTTTCGCCAATTGCCGGGAGGTTTCTGGGATTTACAACGTTGACAACGTGATTAACATGGATTCCTGCTTTGGAAACTCTGGTGGTAGACTTGTTGGTCAGCTCAAGTAAGATCCATCCTCTTCTTCCTCGCTATCTTAAATTGAACCCAGGACGGACGTACTCCTTGGAATATCTCTTGTCTTGTTCCGATAGGGATGATATGCTTAGTCCATACTTGATGTTTTGAATTCGCTCACACGTACTACCTACAGCGGCGGCTTCTCTGGTAGCTGTAAGGACATTCATATGAGCGGCACCACCCTCTATGCTACTTGTGGAGACGGAAGAGGAGGCTGGAACCAAGCTTCCATCAACACAAGTGAGTGTCCACGAAAATCATCATCAGCAAATGCATTATTGCTAACAATATTTCCTAGATGATTTCATTGGCAATTATAATGGAGTGATGAAATGTTTCGGTCAGAATGGCATGTATTAAGCTGCAATCAGTCGTGGCTTGGCAATTCTCCCCAAAGCCGTCCATGTCTACTAGAATGCGGCATCCCTTCCATTCACTTTGTCGGCAATCTATGTCAATAAACAAGGAGCTGAAATAACTGGTCCAGTATATAGATATCAGGTTGAGAATGGACCGTTGGGAACATTCTCTTTCCCCTGACCTTCTAACTTTCACCTGTGCTAAGGCCGCTGAGACAGTTCCTTCATTCTTGCAAAGGGTGTGCTTCTGCCAGTCCATCAGCAACATCTCACCTGGACCTGACTCGGTCATCAGAGAATTTAATTGACCGAATGAACACAAACCTCGATAAGACTTTTCTCTCAATGCTGACTCCTCTACCGAACTCAACCAGAAAGCAAACATTGAGCTATGGGCATGAAATATTCCTTTTCCGTGGCCAACACCCAAGATCCTCATCTGGAAATAGACTTGTACCACCTCATGATAGACTAATCAGTAAGCAGATAGCTTCCGCAGTTTACATACCTAGCACCCGAACTGACGAAGAAAGGACATGGATGGTACATTCGATGGCCTCCAAATCTCGCAGCAGTCCAAGGCATACAGAGCGATGACATGATTATTTGAGCCTTCCATGGCCGATGGTTGGCATTTGTAGGTGTAAATGTCGTTGAGGGCGATGAGAGATGATACAGAGAAATGCGCTCCTAATGTGGTCACAAATAGGTTGCACGTGCACCGTGGAGATCAGTCCGATTTGGCAGCCGTATCGCGTTATTTGCTCTGAGGACCATCATGTGTGTTTGTTGCAGCCACCTTCGACCGGGCAATGCCAATGCTAGTGTCTTCAAAGGAAGACTGACCGCTGAGAGATCACAAATCTCCTATTTAAAAACCAGGTAGGCATTGACGCCTTCCTATCTTCAGGACGGACGACCTCACAGCTACAATTTGACGCCTTGATACATTGCCACCTGCAGTTTAGGACCCTCACTCAGAAATCTACCCTACATGGACTGATGGAAACCCCGGATCGCTACAATGAACAATGACATGAGACTATTAGCCCTAATAAGCACTGGATGGCCCGCAAGAACATGCGAAGCGCGGATGAACACGGCCCAAAACGAGAGAAGAGATGATTAGAAGTAAAAATGGAAACTTGGATGAGTGAGGCCAATAGAGCACATTGAAAAAAAGCCGACGAGGACAACACATGGCATAGTATGATGGGGAAGACAAAAGTACATCACAAGAAAAATAGTAGAAGAGTGGTCTGGAATGAGAAACGAGAAAATAAATTAGTCACGACCGACTAGTCCGCGGAAGATGGATATTCGTCCCACCCTCGCAATCCATATTAATCAATAACCAACTCTTCCCTGTTCTGCCTTTGCAATGCGTGAGCCCATCCAGTGGAAGAAAAGGAAACAAGAGAGACTGAGAAAAGCTGCAACAGAGATGTGCGTTAGAGAAGGCGCCGAGTAGCGCCCCCGGTTAAGATAAGAAGAGAGAACGTGTGAGTGAGTGAGTGAGAGCAGACAGAATGGACAACCAGAGAGGAATGCCCCCTTGGGAACATCGATAAGGGGGACCGGCCAATGAGACAGTGAGAGGAAATGAAAGGAGCGGGACTGCATGAGGTGGATGGATGATTTTCTGCAGCGGCCGTCAACGGCACGAAAGAGAACTTGAGAAGACGAAGGTTCAGCGAAAAGCTTAGCGAAGTGAGAATCCCTTTCGCTTGGGCTCCTTTTCGATGGGACGACCACTCTCCAGTCGAGACTTCTTCTCCTCTAATTCCTGGCGCTGTCGATCTAGTTGCTCCTTCATCTCGCGATGACGGGCGTAGAGCTCGTCTTCGCTCTGTTTCAGCTTGCTTTCCTTCTCGGAGACCTTTTGTTGGAAGACCATCTTCATTTCGGTCTCCATCTTGGCAAGCTTCTGCTCGTGCAGTGTGCGCTCCTCCTCCTGCTTGACGGCAGGGTTGACCTCCTTGAACACGCTGGGGTCCTGGGCCACACCCATCTGTGTGAGCTTGTCGGAACGGTAGTTTTCGTAGAGGAAGTTGTTGGTGTGCTCCTTGAGCTCTTCCATGTGAGTGCGGATCAGCATCTGGCGCAGCTTGACGAAGTCACAGTGCTCCTCGTTATCGACCTCGATAACGCCCCAGGGATAGCTACGGCCACGGACACGGCGGCCGTCGGAGGCAGTCACCTCGGAGTTGGCACCAACAACAGCGAACGGCACCTTGGACATGATCTCCTGGTTCTCGGCAATGGTCTCTTCGTCGTCAAGTTCGTAGCGGGGGCCCTCGAAGATCTGAATCGAATGATGCTGGATGTCGGCAAGGATCTGGAGAGAGAAAATGTCCCGTCAGCATGTTTGGATAGAGAGAGAGAGAGAGAGAGAGAGAAGGGGGGGAGAAAAAAAGCGGCGAAAGAGAATCGACAGAACAAAGGACGTACTCTCTGCTTGAACAGCGCGATCTCGTCGTCGGTCAGGGTATCAGCCTTGGCGATAACGGGAATCAAGTTGACCTTGGTGTGAAGACGGCGCATAACCTCGATATCGAGAGGCTTCAGGGAGTGGCCAGTGGGTTGAATGAAGTAGACACAAGCGTGAATGCGGTTGTCAACGATGTTGCTGCGATTGACCTTGTTCTCGGCCTCGAGGTAGGTGTCGAAACGCTGCTCGATGTTCTCGACAATAGGGCGCCACGAATCATCGTTGTTCACAAAGTCACCAAAACCAGGAGTGTCGATCACACTCAAGCGCAGGCGGACGCCATTCTCCTCAATATCGGCGCTGGTCGACTGAATCGACACAGTCTTGGGGATGATGTCGGCATTGGGACCAGGACGCTCCTTGGGAGGATAGAGGGAGGTGTTGAACAGGGTGTTGACGAGAGTGGACTTTCCGAGGCCAGATTCACCTGTCGCAAAGCATTAATCGAGACTGGGCAGAGCAATACCTCCCGAGAGACCAGCCCCCATCATGTAGACATACCGACAACCATGACGTTGAAGTTGAACCCCTTGCGGACACTCTTGCGGTGCCACTGGTTGGGCAGGTTGGCGAAGCCAACGTAGCCGGTCAACTTGCGGCGGACAACATTCTTCATGTCATTGGCAGCCTGAGCGACAGCCTTGGGGTCGCGCGAGCTGACAGTCTGAGCGTTGCCGGAGCCCATAGGGTTGGTGCGCTCAACAAGAGAAGCTTCCTGGCTGCTCGGAGTGGGCGAGGCGCGGGACGCGACGGGGGAACCGTTCGAAATTGGCGAAGCTGTTGTTTAGCCATCAGTAACTGGATTTCCGATATCCGCCGGCGGGGACCATGTCTTGATGGAATTGCCATTGGAGGCACCAACATCAACCATTGGGCAGGCGAAGCGGATCAGGGACAGGCGTTTGGAAGCGGATTGCTTACACATGGCTTCAGTCTGAACTGGCGGAGAATGTGCGTGAGACGATACGGTGAACGGCACGAAAGGGATTCCCTGTAGATTTGGCCGGTAGGGTCAGTCACTGGGAATTGCAAAGCGGGATCCAGTCTTCAAGCAGGTCGATGCAAGTCGCAAGTGCTCGATCGGAGGAGATAATTCAAGCCAAGGTCGAGAATGTCAAGGCGTCGTACCTAGGGAAACTGGCGTGGGTCCAAAAAAGGGGGGTGGACTCTTGAGCGGGGAGGGGGAAAAGCAATGTAGAAGAGAAAAAAAAGTTTCCAATTAGCGAGAGACAAGAAGCAGCTTCGACTGTGCTAGCCTGAAGTGCGGAAGAATGGCAAAACGAAGGAGAGATGGGAGAGCGTGAGAGATGAGAAGGAAGTTCAGGGAGGAAGAAGGCGCTGATCGGGTACGGGGAAAGAAAGGGGTGTGAGGTTGTCTGGTTCGGGTCCAGTGATCGAGCTCATGGCTCGGGCTCGGGCTGGGGCTGTTAGGCCTTTGGGTTCGGGCGGTGGGTTCTTGCAGCAGGATAGCTAAGGTACCTGCGACTCTCTGGGGGCGTGGATCGACCCACGTCCAGGCACGGCAGAGGACCTCCATCGACAGGGCACTAGTCCAAGTAGTAATACTAGTAGTCGGCCTTTGACCTTCAGCATGCAGTACGATACATCACTTTATTGACTATGGCAGCAAGGTTGGTGACCATGGCACTTACACGTCAATTAAAGGACTGTCTCTACATAACTCTGTTAAGCACTGAACATTTGACATTTACATGTCTGCTCGGTACTGCAGTTTTCTCAAATCTGAGAAAGGCGTTCAATATACTTCATGAGACACCTGAGTAGAAGCGTACAGAGAAGTCATTGAACTCGTGACCTGTAGATACTAAGATAGCGCCCAGATGTCCAAGGCAGTCCTCGGTATCAACAAGCAACCGTGTTTGAAGCGCGCCAACGTCGTGGTAATTACAGACAATAGTACAGAACTACAGATTCCTCTTTATTTTTCGATGCAAAGCGTCCTGACAACGCTGTCTTGCCATGTGGACCAATCAAGGATCCTGCAGCACAGACTCAAATTGTAGTCCAAGCGAGTATCCTCGTCCAAGTGTACTTGGACTGTCAAACTTTGTAGTGGTAGACAGATACTAACTCAACACACTACTATACTAGACATGCAGAAGGATCCATGTTGACACTGAGGATCAGGGGTTTACGGGGGGGTTAGTCACGTGAGATCCACCGAGCGGGTCCCCATATTCGCAGCCCGTGTCGACGCTGGCAGATGACTGGTCACTTAGTTCAGTCAATTGACAGGCAAAGTACCTTACCTCGAGTGCTACTTCGGTGGCCTAAACCACTTGTAGGTGTGAAAAGTACTGCTGTATACTTCGTGAGACTCACGCGTGGAAAATCTGGTGATCGGGTACCACGGGTGAAGTCATTGAATCAAAATCGTGAGGAAGAGGTGCACATCAAAGATGGTTGTCTCGCTTCCAGACCAAGATGGCTGAGAATCATGGACAGCGAGGACAGAAAAATATTGTCGTACATGCGTCACTACCTAGTTGCCAGTCTTGCTCTTCTTCTTGGGGCGAGTGTTATCTTCGCCGTCAGACCCAGCATCACCCTCATCATCTCCAGCATCTGCCATTTCCTCATCGCTATCACCACTGCTCTCGTGGGCCGAGTCATACTCCTCAGCGACGTCTGACTCGGAAGAGGCGTTGAAGTCCTCGTCAACAGACTCCTCGTCTTCGTCAGCCGAGCCACGGTCGGCTCTGCCACCGTCCTCGTCGCTGGACTCGCCCATGTCCTCGTTATTCAGCGCAGCCTTGAGAAGAGTGGATGACTCTTCCAACATTTCATTCTTGATACGAATACCCTTGGCCTTGAAGAAGTCTTCTAGGGGTTGTTGCTCCTCACTGGTAATTTGAATCAATTAGACGACGTTCACACGGGTTGATCAGGGACAAAAACTGGGAAACATCACATACCGGTTGATGTTGCTGAATTGGTGTTCGCCTAGGCCACCCTTCAGAGTGACTGCGATGTCGAAGGTTCGGCTGGCGGAAACCGCACCTCCAACACGCGACATGGTCACAACCGCCACATTCTCAAGCTGAATGTACGTAGCAGGCTTGGGCACAAACATGAGACTTTTGTCCAGGAAGTAAAGCGAACCCTCGTTGGCTTTAATAGAACACTTGACTCCGTGATGACCGTGGTGACTGGTAAAGTCCTTAGAAGGCATGATGACTTTCTTGCCCGCCAACCCTCGGAAGATCTTGGTGACAACCTGATGAATGGGTTCCTCATAGTGGGCTTGGAGCTTGTCACCATATTTTGATTTCAACAAATCCCTGGGAGTCTGTCAGCGAGGCAAAGACTTGAATTTGTGCAATTCTTTCCCCGTGGGGCAAACGTACTCAGTCATGTTTAACTCCAGACTAATTTCCTCATCCAGCTTCAGCTGCATGACCAAGAACGGATACCTGGTCTGGCCCTGACGCAAAGGAGGGTCGAGACCCAGGACAATGAGGGTGTGGGCATCATCATTCTTGGGAAGGAGGAAGAATTTCTTGATGGCCGCGTATTGAATCTTGTAGTCGTATGTCTTACCCCGCAGACGGAAGGAGGACTCGTACATGTCAATGTCGAAACGACCACTGCGCAAGGGTAATTATTAGCAAAAAAGGCTTGGCTGCAGCCAGTGATCGAAAGAGGAGGACCTACCGTGGAGTGAGATGAAGCACATCCAAGAATGTTGCGAATGTGTCGCCAGCCACATCTCCAATCTCGGCCTTGTCCATGAGTGTCTCATAGAACAGGTTGGCTGCATTTTGCTCCTCGACCTCTTCCTCATTATCTTCCTCATCACCTTCCGTCTTCTCCTTCTTTGTGGCTGTTCCCGGGATGTAGAATCGCATTTCAACCAACTCGTCTGGGCCCGCAGCGGCCTTGCGCCCACGGTTCTTGGTGCTCCCCGCGGGTTGGCCATTAGCGCCGTTGGCCGCATCTGCTGAGAGTGCAAATTCCACCGCAACTTCATTCTTGCCTGCAAGATTGGTATTGGAGATCTCGGAGTAGGGGACTTCAAAAGCAGGTCGGTTCTGGACATTGAAAGAGAGCTCGGCTTTGGTGAACTCGGCTTTACCCCAGTTCCATCCACGGATGGCATGCTCGCGACTTTCAATGTTGATACCGTACCAGATTTTGAAAGCCTTGCTGAGTCGTTCAAAAGCCTGTCAATGCAGGGTGAAGAGTCAGTACAATTTGTGACATTAAATCCTCGAGTTGTATAATAATCCAGAGTCTCACGCACCTCTTGTTCAAACCCATCCAGTTGAATGACGCCTGAATTCCGTGATAGAATCTTCAACTCATATCCTTTCGCGGCGCGACTCCATTGCGCGTGACCGATATTGCTGCTATCCAGGGTAAAGGTATCGCCGCCGCCAGAAGGTCGCCAGCCGAGACCGCTCTCAGCCAGCTTGCATTTTCCTGGCTGTTTTGAGAGGTCCAGGTAGATGTTATCGAAGCTCTCCCTGGGAGGCGAAATCAGAATCAGCTTTGTTTGAGAGGGCCGGCGAACTCCAGAAATCAGGGCTTACATTGCGGAGAGTCTCTCTCAGTATGTGCTTTTTGAAGTGACTCGTTGGACAATGAGCCTTTCAATCAGAGGACGCTAGATATGATTGCGATTCCTTTCGACGTATTTGTGGTTTGAAAAGCACAGGAGTAAGTTGGAGATGGTGGAAGCTTTCAGATTTCTCGGAGGTCGCGTTACGGCGCGCCGCAATAGAGAAGCCACTTTCGCCTTATTAAGTTTAGTGTGTATCTACTCTTGCAGCCTTATTTCTTCGGCAGTAAATGGAGAAATTCAGGCACCACATCCAATGCTAAACAGTGAACACTGTAACTATGCAACTAACCACACCTGTCACTTGGTCACTTAGCTGCATATGGAAAAACATTGTGAATATTCTTTACGTGGAAAAAAGAATAAGACAGAAGCTGTAGTTGTTTTCAATACTTTTGCGAGATCGTCTGTTGAGTTTAGACGACGATGTACCTATATTAGGTAAGGTTGCTGCTTCCAATCCTCCATTAACCCTGGTTTCGTCCCCATACTGCCCAGCAGTGCTAGACCACAGACGCTTAATCAAGCATCCTCTGAAACGCTCTACCGGCTGATCCACTCTATCCACGCCCGTTCGGATTATCAAGGAAATCTTTGGATGAATCTCCATCACCAAGGCTGTCCCTCATTAGGACGCAAAACAACCATGCTCGCTAGAGAACCTGGGCCAGGTACCAGGGTATATTTATGTATACTACCTATGCGTCAGGCCGCTTCCACAGAGCTAGGTATATATTGATCAGATGGACGGGAGGCTACTAGATAAGTACGTATGACATGCGTGGACAAATGGGTCGCTGCGGACACAGACCATGATGAGAGGGGGAATGAGACTGTATTTATGCGGGTCATGAGGTGACCGAGACCAACCTAATCTGAGTCACTGGATTCATGTCCAGAACACATGGATCTAACACTATGAATATCAGGTTATGACATTTCTGGGGCTAGGCGGGGCTAGCTAGTAGCACTGTAGGTAAGTTAGTAGGTAGTTACTAGTAAGTTAAGGGTACTATGTAGTATAGAGGGGAATGCTCAAGGCAGTCTGATCTCACCAGACAGGTCGAGTCATAGAGGAACCAAACCACCACCACCAGCACGCACGTCCAGAGATCTCCCAGCCCGGCTGTACAATACCTATCCGTAGGATGTCAAGAGGCACAAGTAAAGATCAAAAGGAGTGTGTCATTGCAATACAAAAGGAACCCGACTATAAAGACTATACTAAACTCTCACTTCTCTTCTTCGATGGGTCTCCCGGATCCCATGAAGCCGTTCAATCCCTTGGTTGCTTATTGTCCCGTTGTCTTCCTTAGGTTCTCAAGTTAATTAACTCCCTCTCGTCATGTCCAAACAGCCTCTCCCGACCGTAAGGCCACCATCAGGCACACGCACCTCAGCAGACTATCCGCTCTATATACATGTAACCGGATTCCCTACTACAGTAGGTACTATTTAATATCGGGCCGAGAGAGATCACAGCAGCTTCACTTCCTAGGTACTCGAGGTCGTGGTGTATAAGATTTTGGAGGATCTACCGGGGAAGTGAATGATGCATATACCTGTAGTAGGTATGTTATCATGGTGTCACACTTCGCAATTTTTAGATACATATACTTAACATAATTGACAAGTTCATGGAAATGTTCCAGTGTGCTATAAGCGCCATCTCAGATAGCTTCATGCGAATGGAGGTGTTCCGTTACTACCCAACTACTTACTAAGTCACTACATATTCATAAGAATGGTTGAGGCTTCACAGGGCGGCCAATTCCACTCGACGGAGTTTCGGTAATTCGAAATGCCGATCATCATATCACCGACACTCCCAGCCTTAGACCATCATGACGACGTAACTGAGACTCTATCATTTTACTGTCAAAGCTTATGCTCATGTTCAAATAACGTGTAGCGCAACCCTTGGTTGATAAATATTCCATCGTCATCAGTCCCACATTCATGATGGAGTTAGTACTCAGCAGTGTACTAGGGCGACTGATTAGGTCGCGCGAGGTGGTCAAGGGGGATTTGAGAGGAGCTCTCATCCATATTTCACAGAATCATGCACAAGAGACCTCGAAAAAGATATGACACGAATGCTATTATGCCAAAGAGATCCCAACACTCCATAGTCCGTCCTCCATGAGGTACAAGGCTCAGGGCCGCTGCCGTCAGGAAACGAGCCACCTACTGGACATCCGCCAGGAACTTGAATCCAGGATCAAGTCGCCCACGGTCGGAGTGGGTCGGTCAGGACGGATGGCTGGCCGTTCAGAAGGCACGATTGGAGCGACGAAAGGGACTGGAATTAAAGAGTGGAGATTAAATCTGCGGGCTGCGCTGCCCCTTTTGTGTCTCAGCGAAACAGCGTGGCTTGGACGAAGATGTGTCGAGATGGACGGGGAAGCTGTAGGACTAGGCTCACGGCTGGATGCAGATGGGTTGTTTAGTTGGTGACTGGACTGACTGACGGAACTGGAGCACGGGTAGTTACTAGTTAGTTGGTAGAGAGAGAGATTATTCGTCACTTTGAGGAAAGACCAGGAAGCGAAGAATCAAGCGGAGAAGTAGATATCGGGGATCCTCCTTGCGCAGTCTGGCAGTGAGCCTGGTTCTCGTCGAGGGGGATAGAGTCCATCATGATGTCTTGCTGTCGGAATGGCTGTGTCATGCATGCACATTGCATAGTATTTCTGGTAGAAAGACCATGCGTACATCAGCAGTCCATGACTCTACCAGCACTCATAAATTTCCTTTGATATGTGGAACTGGATTGACAAGGAGACTACAGGATGACGGTAGGCACTGAGGCAGGGTGGATTTGGCATGGAACCACGGCCCATGGTAAGTTACCCGTAGGCCAGCATGAGTGTTTATTGTCTTCTTGAGGGCCCCAAAACCCTCTTCTGCTTCCCAACAGCTTACAACCAAGCTTAGCTCAGTAGCTGAGTCTAGTAGCCCTCAATGTCATGGATCGGATCGCCATTGTCATTCATGTTCTACGATGTAAGTAAGTATGTACTATGTACTACCGTACTGTTGCTCCGGCACTGTCGCACCACGTTCGCGACCAGCCATCACGCTAGTCCACGGCGGAGCCCAGCAAGGCAGCAGTAGACTCCAGAGACTGTCCCCCTCCCCGTCTCTCATAATAGCGTGTTTCCCTCTTCTGGGCTCGACTCTCTCGATTTCACGTCCACTCCCACACTAGTCATTCCTTGATCTTTCATCCACTGTAGAGGGCTCCTCGATATGCAGTCGCCACTCTTTTGTCGTCTCTGAATCCCTTCCGCGTCGTCCTTCCGCGGCGCCCGCATTCCTTAATTGACGTTCCTTTTCCCTTTCCACGCCGCACCAGTACGCCCGTGGTCTCCTGAACGCCGACCGTCACTCTCTTCGGTCGACACCTCATTTTCCATCACTCTCGTTCTTCCCTTCTCGCCCTCCTCTTCTATCTGCAATCTTCAGACGAGTGAACCACGCACTCTCCCCCCACCACTCTCCCTGTCGTCGCTCCCACCCCCTCCCGACAATGAAGGCTTCTTCATTGTACGGGCTCGCGGCGGCTGGTATATCTGCGACCTGGCCGACCGTACACGCCTTGACCTTTGACGCGGTCTCGATTCCCGAAATCAACCTCGCCTCGCTAGGTCGGGTGACCATCACTGGCGACTTTGATGGCGTCTCCCTCTACGAATATGAAGGGCAAACCCAGACCACACAGCGTCAGGGCTCGTTGCTCCTCACTCCACTCCCCAATGGCATCCTCACGAGCCTATCATCCGCCAATGCTCAGATCCGAGACATGTGCGCCTTCACGAAACAGGACGGGACTTTTGCTGGAATCTTTGTGGGTGGAAACTTCACCAAGCTGGGCAACGTCGAGTCCACTGCTGTAGCTCTGTTCCATCCCAACACGAGCGACGTTACGGCGCTGCCCGGCCTGCAGGGATCGGTGTCGTCGGTGCTCTGCGATCAAGACGCCAATCGCGTGTACGTGGGTGGGGACTTCTCGTACAAGAACTCGAGCAATGCAATCTCCTGGTCACCCACGGAAGGGTGGACGGAGCTTATGTTTGACGGACTCAATGGTCCTGTCAACTCCATCATCAAGCGAAGCGACGGCCATATCATCTTCGGAGGCTCATTCGATGGGCTGGGCAACATGACAAGTGCATCCGCCAGCGAACGTCAACAGGTTCTCAATCTGCAGACTGCGACCGTGACTGCCGACGCCGAATCATCCTTGAGCGGGTTCACCGATCCGCGCAATGTCATCTGCTCGACAAGCGGCCAAGCTGGCCCCGGCAAGACCTGGTTGCTCCACGACTATGCGCCCGGATTCTGGAGAGCCGATCTCGGATTCACATTCCAGCCCACCAAGCTGCGACTCTACAATACCCATTTCGAAAACCGCGGCACCAAAAGTTTCCTGCTGCGGGCCCTGCCCGACACAGGAATCATGAACCTGACGTACACGGATGACTCGGGCAATGTGGCGCATTGCGACGCCTCGTGCCAGCTTCCTGAAAGCAGCCAGGAAAAGTACCGGGACTTCACCTTGGTCAATCCCGTGGGCATGAGAGGGTTCCAGATTGAGATCCTCGATTGGTGGGGCCAAGGTGCAGGATTGAATGGGATCGAAGTCTTCCAGGACCAAATCAAAACATACGCCGTCAATGCCTTCAACGAGCCCGCTTGTGCAGGACTGGACTTTCCCTCCAAATCCACCCACACGGGCTCGTGGACGGTCAAGGACGCCGGATATCTGTCTGCGTCCGTGACCAACTCGAATGACAGCAGTACCTCCGTTGTTCTGTACCCCAACATCAAGGAGTCGGGTAACTATACCATTTTCTTGCACACTCCCGGATGCGTACAAGACAACAGCTGCAGCTCTCGTGGTTCGGCCAACGTGACCGTGAGTGTGACCAAAGGAAAGAAGTACCCACAACCGCCCTCCATGACGAAGACCCAGACGAACAATGACAATAAAATCGAAACGCTCTATTCTGGCTACGTCGATGCCAGCAGTGGCTCATTCCGCCCCGCCGTTACAATCCAGCCTGTGCCGGGCCAGGGAGATCTGACCTTTGTCGCAGGCAGTGTCGAGTTTGTGCTCCTGTCTCAATCGACCTCCACCGACGGTCTAAATGGGCTTTACGACTATGACCCGTCAGCCAGGACCATGCCGAAATTGGACAGCTCAGCTGTGAACAAGGCGGGAAACGCTCTTGATAGGGGAGCGGTGGTCATGAGTCTGCTCGAGACTAATGGTGCCGTTTACATTGGGGGGAATTTCAGCACCGAGAGATTCCATAACATCATGACCGTCTCAGACGGCAATGCAACCGCCTTGCCTGGCGGTAGTCTGAACTCTGAAGTTTTTGCTATGGCCGCACTGAACGACGTTATGTATGTGGGGGGCCAATTCACCGCTACCACTGACGGGAGCGCCGAGGGACTGTCGTATATCGCCTCATACTCCATGTCAAACAAGAAATGGTCACCGCTCGGTGCAGGGCTGAATGGCCAAGTCCGGACGATCTTCCCAGTCCAACTCAACGTGTCTTCAGCCGTCAACGAGACCATTATCGCGGTCAGCGGTGACTTTGATCAGATCCGCGCCACCGCCGATCAGCCCGCTGTGCCTGTAGCTGGGTTTGCCATTTGGATACCCTCGAAGGAAACCTGGTTGCAAAGCCTCAACTCAACGCAGATGGAATTTGCCGGACAAGTTTCCGCCGTGGCCTCCGTCAACGGCACTTCTATCCTTGCTGGAAATTTGGCCACAGACGGACTGACCGCGTCCAGCGCTGTCTCGCTTTTGGACGAGAAGAAATTGAGCCTGCTTCCTCTTCCGCTGAACATCAATCACACTGCAACCATGCGAGGCATCAATTCGGGAGCGTACGATACCGAGTCGAACCGAAACTTGACCATTTTGGGAGGACATTTCACCGCACTCGGCAGCAATGGCTCTGTTATTCACAATGTCGCCATACTGAACGGTACCGAACAGCGGGTTACCGGACTGCCTTCGGGTCTAAACAGCAATTCTACCGTCCACGCCATGGCCGTCCACAACAATACCCTCTACGTCGCCGGTGTTGTCACGGGAACCATTGGAGGCACGAGTGTCAGTGGCATGGTTGCCTACGACTTGTCGCGCAACTCTTTCAGAGAAAATCAACCTTGGTCCCTGAACGGCAAGAACGCTAGCGTCAGCTCCATTGCTGTTCGACCTGGATCATCCGAGCTCTTTGTTGGGGGAAACTTTGAGTCTGCGGGCTCACTCCCTTGCACCACCGTTTGTAGCCTCGACTCCTCCCTCAACCAATGGAGCTGGCCGGGCGCTTCCATCAGTGGTAATGTCATGTCTCTTGTCTGGGCTAATGCGGACACCTTGTATGCGGTGGGAGACATGGAAATTAGCAACAACAAGACTGTTGTTGCAACATTTAGCAAGAAGACTTCGGACTGGACGGTGCTCAGTGGCGCATCACCATCTGAGATCCCCGGTAACGTGACCGCCTTTACCCCTGCGAACGAGGAGGTCTCGAATTTCTGGATTGCAGGCAGCTCGTCCAACGGGTCGGCCTTTTTGCTGAAATACGATGGGTCGAAGTTTCAATCCACGGGGTCGCTCTTCGCGGAAGGCACTCGAATTCGTGACCTAGAGGTCCTCCCCCTTAACAAAGATCACTCGTCAGCAACCTTGCTCAACAACAACCAAGCTCTGCTGGTCCTGGGTGAGCTTGTCATTCCGGACTTTGGCAACGCCTCTGCGGCGCTGTATAATGGAACCGCTGTGACGCCTTTTATCTTGTCGTCCAAGCAGAACGGTGAACCCGGTAGCATGTCGCGTTTGATCATGGAGAACAATAACCCGTTCACGACAGAGAGTGAGTGTGAACCCCATCAATATTTTATAATATTCGCTTTCCGCATGTTTCTTTTTGTTCTATGGCGCTCTCGACTAATTTCCTATCTTCAACTAGAACCTCACCACTCCAACGGCATCGTAGTGTTAGTCGCATTTTGCTGCGCCTTGGGTTGCGTCTTTCTCATCGTTGCCGCAGGCGTCATCGCCAACAAGATCCAGCGTCGTCGACAAGGATACAGCACTGCACCTCAAACCTTTGGTACAGACCGTCCATCCGACATGCAGCGCGTTCCACCAGAGTACCTCTTCAATTCCTTACGTGGGCCGCCTCCCGGTGCACCCGTGCTTTAATGATTTCCAAGTCCTCCTTTCTCTTTCTTCTCACTCACTCACTCTCTCTCTCTCCGATTTCTTCCATCATTTTTCCCACGACCATTTCACCACCCCCCGCCACCATCCTTCCGCTCCCGCTTGCACAGTATTCTCTTCTCCCAGCCGATCTGAACTCCTGCTACTCCAATGTTTAAGAAAGCCTGCTATTCGAGTATCTAATGTGTCGCCTATTGTTTTGGTGAAACCTTTTTGATTTCGTCATCTCCCTTTTGATCTTGACTTTTTTTTTTGTTCAAAAAAAGCATGGTCCATGGTCTGCTTATACCCCTTTATTTTTTCTGTCGCTATTCTAACCTGCAAACCTTATCTGTTGTGCTTGAGTACTCTTTCTTCCTTTTTTGTCGTCATTTTGTTCAATCGCGACATTACCGTCTAATGTTTGAATCACAGTCTCTTGGTTCCTGTTGGTCTTGCTCCATCCAGCGCATTTCCTGGTCCCAGCGACTCGTGGAAATAAGTGGCACGTTCGTCACCATGAACTTTGATTGTGCGACTCTCTCTCTCTCTCTCTCTCTGTGTATCTGTGCATCTACGAGTAGATACCAGATAGTAGAGACAGCCAAAGATCATCGGTATATAATTCCATTTCTGCCAAGGCCCAGATCCTTCATACTCCACGTCCCATGCAGAAATCATCCCCATCACCACTCAGGCTTATACACTGCTGACTGCCGTCCTCGTTATCGCTCATTCTGGAACGAAACCCCCAAAAAGTACCACCCGACGTTTCATCTGCGCTCCAGCTTTACCTGCATCCCCATCACACATCCCGGGCGCGGAGTAATGGATGGGATTGACCTGACCTTTGGCCTTGACTGGGGGGTATCGTGATCCTCCAGTGGGGAGTTTGTCCGGTCTCCGGTCTCTTTGCTTCTGGTCTTGATATCAACATGCGATAGTTCTATCATGTCGTATCGATCATCTGTCGAGCTGATTATAATCTGTGCAAAGAGACTTTGCTTAGGATAGCCTTGACATCAATATCTTAGCTCGTCTGCAAGGATGCCCGTCTCATCTCGATCTACATCATGAGGTGTCCATGGCATTTTGAAAAGATTATGGAAGATGGATGGCTACAAGTCTGCCGTTGAGGGAGTCTAAATTGTCATAGAGTATTTATAAAGAACTCGAACCCTTACATTGTCGAGTGTCAAAGCCGAGTTCCCTGAATCTTTGAATGTTCAAGTGTCAAGGGGGTCATCTCGCAAAACGGTGTCATTGTGTAAGCAATGCATTGCAACTCTTGTCCGTTGGACAGAGAGAGAAACGGAAAAAAAAAATAATCAAGCGATACTTGCCGAGCGCCATGGCTGATAACCAAGCTTGGGGGACACCGTAAAAGTAAATAATATAGAAAAAAATGCAGAGGAGAGAGAACTGAGAGACACAAGAAACGAGCGCGTACAAAGAAAAGAGAGAGAGAGAGAGAGAGAGAGAGAGAGAGAAGAAAACAAGGGAAAGAAAGAGAGAAACGAAGAAAGCACTGCCGTGACTGCCGTGGCTCATTTACGTCGAGGGTCATCAAAGGCGGACTCTCCAAGCATTCCTATCCGCCTCCTCTTTTTTTTTTTTCTACAACGTCCCCATTCCCGTCTCGGTTGCACCCTGCTTGACATCACTCCCGCTCTTTCCAAGGCGCAAGATCTGAACAGCCGCCTCGTTGATCAAGACGGCATTGTGTGTTCATAGCGGGAAGAGATCCATCACCGTATATCCCAAGCCAGAATTGGAAATGTCTCTCGTGTGGTTGAAGTGAGTCCCTTTCCCTATCCGCCGCGGTTTGGGCGACGCAACAGCCCCCAAACGTAACTCACTCGCTTGGTGGAAGTCTCAGGAACTTTACGAGGTACGACATTCCGAAACGACCGCACTTACTGGGGCTTCTTGTTAGCCGCAGTAGGTCCGGAGATGTAACGGCCCAGGTTGGTGGCATCGTAGACCTGACGCACAACGCCCTTGAAGGCTTCCCAACCTTGGCGAACCTGGGGTGGAGTGCTCTGGTGGGAAATGGCAGCATCGGCACGAGCAGTCAATTGGCGCGCGGCTGCCTGGACAAACGAGCTCTGGGCGTGACGAGCACGGAAGAAGGACAGGTAGATGACCAACAGAACCCAGCTGCCCTTGGAGAAGGTCACGGCAGAGATGATCAGGCGGAAGAGGAGCAGGATCTCCAGTGAGGCAACGACACCCATGCTGGCATCATAGTACTGCTTAATGAAGCGGCCGATGGTCTCGGCGAGCGGGCTCTGCTTGACGGCGGGCTTGCCCGAGGTGGGCGAGGCGGGACCTGTAGGGTTGGGAACTGGGGGCTGCACGGTGGGAATCAGGTAGGTGCGGGTGTAGGTCGCAACGTGGAAGACAGAGTAGACGCTGAAGGGCAGAAGGGCCAGTATAAGCTGACGAGAGTAGAGCCAGACGAGCGCCATGCCTAGAGGTAAATGGTGATGTTAGAAAAAAAGACTCGGGTACTCCGTTGGTGGCCACTTAGCGGGGGGCTGGCCCAATTGAAGAACCAAGTCCAGAAGCTTCCGACTTACCCAAGTATTGTACGTTCTCATCCGAGATAAGCTTCACCACGATCTGGGCTGGACTGCCAGAGACGCCTCGGGCGAAGTGACCCTTGTAGACGACAATTCCATAGGTCACCGCGGCCGAGATGAAAGCCAAGCGATAGGAGATGCGAGCGGCGGAGGAATAGTAATTAAAGGAGACGTAAGAGAGGATGTAGCGAAAGACGGACAGCAGCAAGGTCAGGTGGCTAGATTGGAGAATGAAGTCAGTGTGTCTCTTTGGCATGGTCGACCGTGCGTGTGGACGGTCAGTGATCGGCAATTGCGGTCGATCTTGACGTACCCGACAAACCAGGCAAATCTGTAATGAGGAGATCTGGTTAGCATTCAAGTTCACAAGCACGCGCTGGACACTCTCGAGGTACGAAGGTGCGACCACTTTCAGCACTCGTCATTCAAGCAAGTACATACTGGAGGGTTTGAGCCAAGGTCTTCAGCCTCTCGGCCAGAGGCATGTTTGCAGAGGGAGGAGGAGCCATGGAGGACTGTGTGTGTGTGTGTGTGTGACTTCACCGAGGTCGAAGCGGCTGGTTGAGGAGCGAGGGTCGAAAGAGAATGGGGGAAACGTGTGGTGAGAGGAACCCTGTGTGGGGATCAAGATGGCCAAGCTCAAGATGGAAGTGAAGAAGCTTGAACAGCTTGAACAGGGTTGCAGGTCGGGCGATTGGAATGAGAGAGGAAGAGAAGGTGCGAGAAGAAGCAAAAGATATTACGAGGGTGGCTGGGGGGAGGGCAAAGAGCGGGGGGAGAGGATGATCGCTGAGCGGGTAGCTTCTTAGCTGGTGCGAGTGTGGCAGTGTGCTGAGTGCTGAGTGCTCAGTGCTCACTGTGCTGCTTTGGTATTTTTTTTTGTTACCCACCTTTGGGCTTAAGAGGGCTGGTGCTACCTGGCCTCACGACAGACTGCTGAAGTGCTGCTTCTTGACAGCACATATTCTGTGTTCTGGTTCTACTGTAGAATTCACCTCTACTGCTGGACATGACGACTCGAAGGCTTCTACCGCTTCATAGCCGAGCGCTCAAGAACCTTTTTGAGTGAGCTCTGAATAAATTGTGGCTGTCGCACAATTTTCGGGACTCGACTGATGAGCCCATCAAAGACCTGGACGACTCCATTATGTCCAGTTGTTCATCTCGTCCAGATCCAGACCCGAAGATTTGACGTAGACGGTACAATGTGGAGCCCACCGTGTCCGAGTCTCTGCAGGCGGCCGGTCCATTGAAGGCGACGAGGCGTACTCGAACGCGAGTGACGACAGTACTTTTCCCCACAGTGACCGTCCTGTGCAAATGGCAGGTACTCTCCGGGTCTCCAGGGCCGGTAACTAGTCCTGGGCTCTCTCTCGGACGGCGGTGACGCGGGAGATGATGCAATACTCGATCGGTGCAGAGCTTCTCATTCGCCCGAGGAAGCAGTACGATAGAGCCGAGATAGTCCTGAATCGGAGATGTTGATGACATGACGTGAGATCTGGCGAACTGCAGTGGCAAGAGAGAGAGACAGAGAGAGAGAGAGAGAGAGAGAGAATGGTGCGCTTGAATGTTTAGGGAAGAACTGCAGAATGTTCGAGGCAGAGAGCACTGGGGGTGATCACGGTGCATCACTTTCCTGCCTCAGGCTCGCAGGCACGAGAAGGCACATGAGGAGAGGTCGAAATGCTTCGACCCTCAGGCCTACAGAAACAGAAGTCCCAGAGCACTCAAGTACTCATGACTACTCACTTGTACTACTCTGGTAGTAGTCGGTACCGTGACGAGTAACCTACACCCCCGAATTGGCGGATCCAACTCCATACAGCGCGCTCGAGTTCTCTTGCAAGTCCGATAGAGAGAGATCGGACCCGGATCGGCTCGGGATCCATGGCAACTGAAGCACCCGCAATCAAGATTCAAGCGGGAGTAAGCGTCCGCAAGGGCTGGCCGAGCCGATGGGGACTCACGAGCCTCACATGACGACCGATGCTCTGGAACCGGCACGTGTAGGTATACCTCCCGATGTCAAAGAGCCTTGCATGTAGGGACAGTGGTATGGCGTGTAGTCGAGATGAGTGACAAAAACGCAGAGACCGGATTGACGACAAATCTCAGGTTTGCGCTACCTCATGGCGAGAACTCCGCTCTTTCCCCCTCTGAATCGAAAAAAAATCAGAGTATAAAGCGAGGAGCCGATTCCAAGGTCCGATCCGTGTCTCGTAAAGCCTTGGATTGAGCGATCGTATTGCCACGTTATCGACGAATTCGAGACACAAGCACTGCATAATAGAGACTGATTCAGGCATCAAAACTTCCATCTTGATTCTCGAATGCTAGGTCCCATGTAGATGGCTCAGCCAAAATTTTCTCTTCCGTCTGTGCTTCCCTTTTTTTCCCCCCTTCTCTCGGGCCTCACGCTCGGCTTCATTCAGAATCTAGCATGCTAACGACATCCACATTTCTCCAATCCCACCTTCAACGCCAACTCCAACCCATCAGCAGTCTCCTCAGGCAGACTCAAAAAGGGTGAATGCGACGCCTTGACATGATAAGTCAAAGGATTTCCCAGCGTCTTTGCAAACTCCTCCTGCACGGCAAGTGGAAGCGCAGCGTCATCGTCGCAGAAGAGATACATGCATGGTATTTCGTGCCAGGGCTCGAACGAGGCGGGTTGCAGGAAGGCGAGCTTGGAATGAGGCTTTAGTTGTTCAATGGCGGCGAATTGCACCTCGGGGGGTAGGTCGTGGTAAAAGATAGTTTCTTCATCTGACGAGCGACAGTATCCATCGTCGGGGTCCTGTAACGATTAGCATGAAAAGATGTGTGGGATAGAAAGACTAGAAAAGGAGAAAGCGGACAATGATGATCAGATGAAAAGGGAGGAAAGACCATCTTTTCCTCCTTGATGTCGATTTCAATCAAGCGCTGGAAAGAGGATGAAATTACATACGCTCAAGACCATCCAAGGAAGCCACTGCCCACCAATCATCTCAAGAAGCGACTTGCCAGCAGGTGTGACAAACGCACTCAACCAAACGGCCATGATTACTCCACCGTGTTCATGATTCCGGCGTCCTTGTAAGTACGAAAGACCCTCTACAGCCCCGGATCCCACCATGCCACCATAAGAGTGCATCACCAGAACGATCTTACGGCCCTGCTCAACCAAAGCTCGAAGATGCTTGTGGACATGGACAATATCCGCGAACAGACCGGTCTGGAAAGGCTCGCTTGCTCCAACAGATGGAAGAGCCACGGCTTGGGATTCGTGGCCTCGCTGGGAGAGTACGGCGCGCACCATCTCGAAGGTGTCAGGGCTGTGCCATGCACCTGGGACGAAGACGAAGATTGGGGGACCGTCGAGAGGCATGGCGCGATAGAAGTTGTGTGAGGATGAGATGAGAGGGGATGGATCTTAGTGAACCTCGCTTGTGTTTATCTGAACGAGGATGAGAAAGTTGGGGATGTTTCTGTGGAGGTGGTGATAATCTGGGGTAGCGGGGATTGATAATCGATAATGACGACAACTTTGTGTCAAGTGTGAAGATTCGCTGGTGAATATATGACACTCTTTGTGGTCACACGTCCTCTATTCCATTCTCGCGATCAACCTGGGCCGGAATTGGCTTTCCTACAAACATTCTCATGACACGACAGCTTGCACGAAGGAAAGTGTTGGCAAACACTCGTCGCAAAGGTGTCCGACACTTTCGACTCGGAGATACTTTCCGACAAACAACATCGCCACATTTGGCAATTAAAGATCTTGAACAGACGCCGAGAGTAAATAGATACTCTTCATGTTAATGACAAAGCTCCTATCAAATGGAAGATTAATGTTAGTCATGGAAGATCTTCCTGTATCCATTTCATCAGTCTGTTCAGTCATGTTCACTAATGGGAGCCAGCTTCAATATTGCAGAAGGCCTGTATTTCACAGTGCAGCCTTGCATCACATCATCTCCTCGGCTTGGTTGACTGTTTACGTCTCAGTGATGTTGATTTTGTATACAACTTCCCTTGCCATTGGGCTGACATGTTGTAGAGCAAACCTTGAGTGACTATCGGTGTATCGAGCTCGATACACGACTCCTACATCACGGACGAGCTTCGATGTTTGCAGTAATTGTAGATGGAGAGTGCACCCTTGGAAAAGTTTTTTCTCGTTCCAACGGGTCGATGAGATCCGCTCTCTCCTGATTGTGGTGCGAATAAGCGGCATCTTAAATCGTCAGAATTCAGGTTGATGACAAAAGTGAGGACTTGATGAGTTCGCTACATCTTGTCAAGTACAAGTATCAATCTGGCTGATTCATATGGCTTGCGAATCATTCGTTAATTCCTCATACCCCTTCAAACAATCAACGTCCTCAGACCTGTTTCGACAGAAGACGGCAGGTGACCCGAATGAACATGATTATGATGTTTTTTTTTTTGGTAACGACAAGAAACCTACCCGTCTGATAGACTCACGAATCGTGGAGACCCTTAGAGAACAACATACTACCTCATTCAGTCTAGGCATTCAAGGATAATGCACGCTTAATTGAACCACAGAACTATGGCCAATCCAAAGTTTCGTAGGAGCCAAGCTGGCCAACTCTTGGAAACCGCAAGCAGAGTCGCAGCTTTCATGTCTAGCTGCTATCAGTTTCATCGCAAATTCCTTTTCTTCGGAATCATGCCATGCGATCATACTAGCATGCTAAGAAAAGGCAGAAAAACTTAACATTCCTACGATTTCAGAGACTATTTCGCTTGGATCTTCAAATCGCGCAGTGGCTGTCTTACAAAAGTCAAAGTGGAGGTCTTTGGAAAACGCAGACACGCCCACGTCGTAGTGAGCCCCGTCTGTTCCTATATCTCATTGTTACGCGTCTGATCGCATGCTTGATGAAGAATATTGCGTAGAGAAGAGTGGACTCACTGGCTGCACAAAACCTTCGGTCCGATTGAATTATCAGCCATGCTACAAACGTTGATTCTATCCTCCTGGCCACTGAGCACAATCCGAGAAGCACGTCAAAATTCACATGGAACGGCCGAATTCGACATTCTTGGTACCTCGGTGAGCCTCCTCATCCCCCGCAAATAATAAGACGGTTAAGGTTTGCCAACGTCTGTGCCCCGCGAACCTTGAAGTTCCCGCGAAGACTTTCGACGGCTATCTCCGAGATGTCATTTCGATGTTGCCCATAGAGCGAGATTGACACTGATCAAAGCTCAGACCTCGCCTGGATCTGCCTCGCAAAAAAAAAAAAAAGACTAAATCGTGAGGTACTACCCGTTGAAGAAATTTTCCACGCAGTAGTATTATTCTCCGCGTTCAGCCACCTCGCATGGCGGGTCTAGACGTGGAATTTACCCCGGACAATGACATGTGATACTCATGGGCTTGGACTGTGGTCAGTTCTGGAGCTCATGCATACCATCAGGAGATAATAGGACCGTGGTATCGAGCCAACTGTCAAGGATCCATCGATTGCCGGACATTTCTTATCCCCCGCACTGCCGATGGGTTTGTTGACGGTTGATGCTGGTAGGGGTGTGTTCCAGCCAAATTCACGTAAGTGGTATTGCCCGGGGAGGGCCCCTTATTTCTTGTATTTTTTTTTTCTTCCCTCTGCTTGAGAATGCTACCTGACAGTCTTTGTATAGATTTCATATCACAGGAATCACACGACGCATTTCGGGATGAACGACACTTCTTGAACCATCAAGGAGTACCTATTGCAAATGAACCATTAGAACCACCCTGATAAGACGAATTGAATCTCCACCGAAAGGTTCCATATCAAAAAACCTATATCTCCATCCTAAATCTCACCCCGAACTTGAACCATGACAAACTAGACCGTTCACATGGGAAATCTAAAGATGCAGCACGAGTCATGCCTCGTGCATTGGAAATTTCCAAGCCCCCACGAATGATGAAGAGGGTTCATACTGTAGTTCCAACCCCTGCGAGTCAACGAACGTCTTTGCTTACTTTGCTGCTTCACGTGCTGAGAAGCGATCTACAACGGTCGATGCAACAGTCGCATGGATCTGGCCCTGTCAATACCTTTTTAGATTTTTTGCCGAACTATAGCCGACCTGACTTGATGCAAGACCATGACTAGACTAGAAGCTGGCCACTGATCCACTGACTACTACATGTGGTCTACTCACTAGAAAGATATCCGCACGAACGGTCCAAGGGCATCCAACATGTCCACCCTACCATCTAACATTTCACGCGATACGTCGCGTCTCGTCTGAACCGGTCTATCAATTCATCTGAGAAAACGCACACACGACACCTGCACCAACTACACGACTCAACCCCGCCTCACGGCCGTGCTCCGACGGTGGGCCTGCGGCATGACCCCTCACTCTAAGATGAAAGAGGAAACAATCGGATCGCTAAGTCCCAACTAGAGCCGTTACTTGTGCATGGCCATCCGGTTATCGATGGCACGAGGGGACTAGATTCCAGTGGGCCCATCGAAAACCCCTCACCTTGTTCTACTGTGACCCTGCGCTAATGCATGGATCAGTCTGACAATCTGACAATCTGACAATCCCAGGTCGGTATACCATACCCAGTAAAAAGATCAATCTGACGTAATCTCCAAACTCTCTCGACTCGCATGCAGGGACGGCGCAGTCTGCCTAATTCGGAATAGTCCCAGGGGCGGATGAAGAAAGAAGAAGGAAGGAGTGTTGGAGGCGACGCTCAAACCCTCACACTAAACTCATTGCAGTTGCATAACGTGGTTCGTAGCGATTAGGAACTTAGTGGTACTATAGGCATTAGGCCTACTAGTAATTTAAGTACTTGGTACGTAGTGCGTACAGTTGTGTTACTGGTCAACCGTCCAGCGCCTCGGATGGCGGGAAATGACTGTACCCGTGTACTGGAGTACAGGAGTCACTGACCCGGAATATTTGGTTGCTATGAGTCTGTAGCGCAGCCACCGTACCTGACTTTTTCGCGTTCGACCGTTGGGCCCGTTCCGGTGCTGCGTCTTGCGTCAGCTAGGAGGGGATGGGGCCGTTCAAGAAAGTTGAACGGGTGACTGTGACTGTGGACTGTTGTAAGCGCCACCTGCGCTAGTATCCAAGTATGGTAGCAGTGTAAATTCGTGAGGGTATTTCAGACTGATGGTCTCGGTGACGGCCGCGGCTTGGGCTTGGGCTTAACAGAGTGAAATGTTTCGCGAATGAGAGTGGTACCAGTACAGGCTTTGCGGCTGAAAGAGAGGCAAAGGATGTCAATCATTGTCAATGTATACTCGCCTGGAGACTTAATTTTCTCGATTAGGTAAATTTTGAATTCATATAGAAATGGCGAACATAATGTGATGTACAATACAATGGTAGTGACATGAAAGAAAATAAGAGGGAAAGAGAGAGAGGAATGAAAAGTTGCTTCTTGATGTTGTGTCGTGAGGATCCGATCAGCATGTGTGGGCATGACTTTAAAACGTGCCAGAAAGACAGTACATTGAGTCCAAAGGAAGATGGCCATGAAACGAGCGAACTCATGGACTCGTACCTTAGATAGGTGAGGCACGTGGGCGTGGCAGGTGAGAAGGAAGGGGATTGCGAGCACGTGCTCGATGATTGATAGAGTGAGTGTGAGAGACGATGAGCGGCTGATGTCGCTGCTCGAGTGTCAGGGATGGAGAGATGATGGTGCCACGCTTGATCACGGATTCGAGGTGGGCGGCGATGTGGCGAGTATGCCAATGGCCGTGAGCTCCAACGGGGATGCCTGGCATGTCCCGAGGGTGTAGGGTGCAGGGGGTTGGTGATTGGGAGGTAGCCAAGACCGGCTAGGCTAGGCGAGGCTAGGCGACTCTATCGGCGCCATCCGCACTGCTTTCAATGATCGTGCCTGATGGGGGGAAATGATGGAAATATTGAGACTTGTAGCCTAGAGCCATCGGGCTCCCAGTGACAATGGCAGATACCCACCACTGCTCACTGTTGAAGCGTCTTCTCCAGGATTCTCCACCCCTCGTCTTTCTACGACACATTGCCCTTGGCATCGGGTATTGTTGACCGGCACGGTGGGCGCCCCGGCGCAGAGATCATGGGTGAGCGACCCACGAGAGGCCGGGGGGCCAAACTGAGCTGGGCCCGGCCCAAAACGCCCAGAATTCTCCTCTTCGTCAAACAGCGCTTGTCCGGGATCTGGAGCCATTTTGCATGATTTCATTGTGTACTTCGTATGAGGCGAGCGGCAGTGGCAGTGTGTGTCATCGATCACTGTCGGGCCAGATGGGCCTGTAGTAGTGTTGCATTGCACAGCTCGGCGAGATTTCGATTCTTGCCAGCTTGATGATTTTTCAACTGATAGTCTCCTCAATGCCAGCTCTGCGGAAGCTGATGGCGAATCAAGTGAATTTCGTGTTGCTTAGAAGATTGGCTGCATCGAATGCCGTAGACAGACATGCATGACTCCTCTATTCACTCTCCGGACGATCATCATACTTCGCCTCGTGCAAATGTCGTGGCGGGATCCCAATCGCGTCCTCCGGGGGTTGGAGATGTAGGTGGACGGGGTCCACTGAAGCTCAGGGACGGACGGGTATATCGTGCTTCCTGGTGTCCATAGCGCCCATTGCGTTCCGAAGTGGGACTCGTGGCCATAGGACTCTGCCGGCCCTGTGGATGGTAGGTGGGACTGGGAGACTGCATCATGCGAGGTGGGGAGCTGCCGACGCCTCGCATCTGATCGGGACTGGGCGAGCGCATGTTGTAGTATGGTTCAGCGGCTTTCCCGCTCGAGGTGGTGAGCATTTCGAATCCCTTGTGATCCACGTTGCGATAGGCGTCCGCAGAGACAAATTCGTGAGAGGTGGAGGAAAATCCATTCCGAATAAAGTCCACCCAGCCGGCAAACATGGATGGCCGGGCAAAGAGAACAAAGTTCCAGAAGCCGACCAGCGAGAGGAGGTAGACGACCGCCAAGAGGGTCCCCTCGTCTGGACCAAACCCAGAAGCATATTGTTTGCATTGTTGACTGGTTCCCCCGATGGCAAGACAAGTGATCCAGGTCTTGGCCTTTTCCATATTTGCCCGAGTCGGGTCGGTGGAATTATCCATCTTGATAAACACGACGGCGAAGAAGATCACGTTGGCCAGAATGATGAGCACGAGGGCAGCGCCTCGCCATTGGAGCCGAACCACTCGTTGCACACGACGGTAGGCCTGACGGGCGGTGACGGTGCGGACACTCGAGGAGTAACCCGGCAGACTGCTCGAGTTATCGGTCGCCGAGCCGGACTTGTCGAAGAGAGACCGCACATAGACATGGATACAATAGAGCATGGTGAGGAATTGAAGGATCAGGGCGGCAGCTGTGAAGGCGATGAGAGGATACCAGTAGTCCTGGGAGCCGTATTTGGTGTTGATGTGACACATCTGGCCAAAGCGGAAGGAGACGCCCGTGAGAATCAGCATGACGGTCAGACCCACGGCAGGGATACCAAAGCCAGCCAAGAACGCAAGCCACATGAACTTGGGGCCCAGCACGAGCTCCCAGCAGACCTGGAGATGAAATGCCGCAGTACGGATGAAACTCCACATGACGACGAGCCATCCACCGAAAAGAAGCAAAGCACCTGAAAAGGCGCAGGAAAGATCCGAGTACATATCATTGGGCGTGATTTTGTTGAAGCACTGGTCCGGTTTGGCCCCAAGAGGAATAATAAAGGCGATCTACGGGAAAGGACAGCACCCGGTCAGCCATCGCTCACAGTCCCGAGTGAGATGAGTAGGGGGGCGTCTTGATGGCAACTTACCTCCATGCAGCAGATACCCAAAGTGAAACAGATACTCAGATAATGACGATTGGTCCATTTGACCGGCAGGACGGCATAAGAGACGAGCAGGAAGATACACAGAGGGAGGATGGCGACACTGATCCAGCTTCCGATCTCGACTCGCTTGGCAGTGTCTATTGGTCGACGGAGGTCAGACTGGAGGCCGATGAACAAGAATCAAGGGCATGACATGGGAGGCGTTCTCACCATTACCATATCGCAAGTCCGCAAAAGGACATGGCAGACAGCAGTTGACGATGGTCCCATTCGAGTTGGGGACGGGGAAGGGATTACAATATCTTCCCGCAAGGACTGCAGTAATACCCCCAAGAGGAGTCAGTCGGTGAAGCCATTGAGGTCCTGTGAGGACCATTGATGAATCACACTTCACTTACATCCACCCGTGGCGGGGAATAGGCTCTCCTGGTAGAAAGGACCAGGGCAATAACCGTGTGCGCTTTCCATGATGGCTCACAGGTGAGACGCAATCGGCATATTCTTCAAGGAATGGACACTCTGCCAGAGATTCAACGCGCCAGCGCGACGAGACCAAATGGGCAGCAACTCTCAAAAGAATGTCGGAATTGAGGGGATAGGGTGCGAGTCCGGTCCTATATCATCAATACGAGCAGGAAGAGAAAGAAATGGCTCCAGATGGTGGAAAGTGGGCATCGGCCCCCGTATAAAGAGTATAGACCTTAGACCACAGTGTGGTAGTAGATTATTGGTGACACTCTGGGACTCAATCCCAGCATGGAGTGTCCAATGGCCATCACGACACGGTGGATCACCGGAGACCCTACTGATCAATTAGGAATTCCCTCGTTATCTTAAATGATCCTTTTTTTTATTTATTTTTGGGGGGGGGGGCAAATACCATCTCGGTCAATGATGGGCAAAGGTCAGAAAGGGTCGGCTCCAGGTCTGGATCCGGAGACTTCAGACCAGCGGGTTGGGGGGGGGGGGGAGAAAAGGGAAATGCGAAATAATACGAACAAGAAAGCGTAGTAGCGTACTGTACCTGTGGTACCACGACCACTCCGGCACTACCACTCCTACAGTAACAGTAGCTACTCTACTGCAAGACTGGAAGTGTACCCTCTCTCTCTCGGGATGAACTCTCCACGAGCGGGCGAGAAGACCAGTGAGGACTGAGGAGTCTGCGGACCAGCCAAGAGACCAGGGAAAGCGGCTGTGACACGGCAGTGGAGTCTTGCCATTTGTGGAGAGTGAGATCCAGTGAGAGGACCGACAGGGCCTGGTGGAGACGTGCAGCATCGTGGCCAGTGCCCACGAGCCCACGAGCTCTCGAGGCTGATGAATGGAGGAGATGGTCGACGAGTGGGAGGTCCAGGCAGGACATCTGCCGTGCGCATTGAGCCTTACGCTAATGAGGACACGCCGATCGCAAAGGGGCGATTTGGCGGTCCCTCGTGCCGCTTTCGAGTCCGGCACACAAAAGTCTTCGGAAATGGACGGGGTTCGTACGGGGTTCGTATCTCAGTCGTAAATTTCAAATGCGCTCGTCGCGTTGACTACTCACTTGACGGTGCACCTGTGCAGGAGTGTCGGGACTGTGTCGTACGGACGTGAGTGGCAATGGAAGAGAGAGGGAAAAGAGCGCGGAGTGGTGGACGCAGACGAGGTCACGTTCGAGGCACATGACTGTGAGTCACTAGCTGGGTTATGCTCCGGATGTCAAGGTACCTCCCGGAGAGATTGCTAGCAGCCTAGCACCGCCAGTTGAGTCCCCAATGTCTGTCAAAGATCAAGGGTAAAGTATTCCAGGGGCGCACTGGACCACCGTGACACCGTCAACTGTGAAGCTGAGCCGCTGAGAACCTTCGCCTTCGCCCGCCTTCTGCTCCAATCATCAGATTTACTGTCTGACTGTATGACTGTACGCCTCAAGACGGGTAGCTCAGGTGGGTCAAACTGTCAGGACCCGTGGTGGAAGAAGTCTCCGGTGTTGCAGTAGTCTGATAGTTGGAGAGGGGCAAGTTGGAGACACGACCAGGAGGGACGAGATACGGGTAGACCGGGAGAACAAGAGGTTCCAGGTTCCGGTACATATGGCATCATGGCAATACTTCAGGAAATCGTGATAGATAACTTCCGTACCTTTGGTAAGGCAAGCGAAGCATACCCAGGGGATGACGTTGAATTTGTGTAGCTCGATTGATGTATTGATTCTGTCCAGTGAGTGGTACGCATCTCACGGTGATAGGAGGCAGTTTTCATTTTCAACATTGTCTATACTTTAGTACTTACACACAAATACGAGTCTACATTCAAGCATGGAGAGATGACTGCCAACTGCCAACTGCCAATACGCCCCAGTCAGTAAGCGACTAAGCGCAGCCACGGCTCAGCTCGCAAAGAATTGGCGGGCCAAGGTTGTGGCCCGGCCTCGGGCGCACGAAGCACGAGCGAATTTGTCAACGGCTGAGACTACCGCTGTTCACCAGGGCAGTGCTGAGTCTGCTGACTGCTGACTGCTGACGGCCAAGCCATGTGTACAGAATTGATATTCTAAGCAGAGAGGAAGGCGGTAAAATCAAGCGACAAGAGGAGGCAAAAGAAAGCACACGAGCCTCCGAGTTTTTGACTGAGAATGAGAATGAGAATGAGAATGAGCGCCAGACGTACAAACATGGACATTCTCGGCTGGACTGGTGCGAGATGGCGCAAGTTCCAGCTCTCCCACTCCTAATCAATTCCTATCGAGTCCGGACGAACTGGTGCGACCAAGGTACATCACTACATTAGTACCTAAGTGCATATAGCACAGGAGGATACATCCACACAGTCTGGCTCGGCACATGACCATTCTTAAATCTATAATTACGTCCATGAAACCGCCCGTCAAGGTCAGACAATCCGAAACTCGTCAGGAGTCTCGTTGGGAAGTTCAGACCCATGGTTCCCCCTCGTCTACCACCCGTTTTGTTTTTTTCTTCGCATTAGGGTTGATTCCTTCCCGTGCAATGCTGAAACTTGCGACGGCATCGCACCCTATTTCAGCCGGGGGCAGGCCATGACATGCAGTCCACGGTTCTGCTTTCTGCAGGAAGAGCGATCGGCAGTGAATGATGACAATCTCAATGTCAGACTCGGGAGCAGAAGCGGTGAGGGGAAATCCTATTTTTGTGATGGACTCCATCCCCAGTGTATCATGATTGAGCCCTGGAATTCAAGTCTCGATGTGCCAAGAGGGTTGTCGGGAAATAGAGCATGGTGCAGATCTTGATCTACCTGATGCAACAAGGCAAGTGGCAACCTGGGCCTGGCTCAAAGTGATGAGGGCTACTGCCGTCTGAATGACTCTTCTGTCTCGAGGCCTCTTGACTGTTTTGCCGACAAGACCGTAGCTCGCTGTCTATAACCCTTCGCGTACAAACACAAATGGAACTACTCTATCCCGGAGTCTTCTGTCAGGCAACATTCAAGCCAATCATACGTTAAGGATGGCAGTTAAAGTTTACCCGACAGAACCGTGCAAGCGTTCCCCCGTCGCGACAAGGTTAACAGTATTCGTTCTAGAACCCTACCTAAGGGAGGGGGGAAAACACTGAAAGAGTCGGGGCGCTACCTGTACGGGGACCAGCCCGCGGCTGACCAGGATTCAGAACCAGAACCACGTTTCGAGTCGTTCGACTAGACGGAATAATTGGGGATGTTCGGCAGTCTTGCTTGAGTCGGGTAGAGGTCCGAGAGGTTATTTGGCAAATTCTGTATAGACCACAGACTTACAGAGTAGTACAGACCTGAGACTAGTCACTACTACACTAGTAGACTACACATAGTCACTTACAGACCTGAGACTACATTCAACCGTGAGAGCTGAGAAAAACACCTAGAATGCCGGGTGCACGGTCAACCTAGTCAAGTACTATAGTAGTCCCGATCGGTAGTTACTGCAGGTCTGTCTCCTGCTGCTCAGACCAAGGGGCCAAACAAAAACCAGGGCATTGTTAGAGCCAACTCTGCGCCTTGTCACTCTCACCTAATCATCTCAACTTCCTCGCTCTCCACAATTCAGCTGCGCTATTCCCACACTACCGCCTAGTCCTACTACCTAGGCAGTCCTCCAAGTGACTGTCCATTGGCAGCCAAGCGGCGTCCCTGCGGCGAAATTACTCTTCAAGCCGGCTGACGCCTCGAGAAATGGCTTGCGCGGGACGTCCCAAGACACGCAACACGCAACGCGACCGTGGGGGATCCGGCCGCAGCCCCGAGGCCCCAGTCCATCCAACGAGCTTCTTGGTGTCGGCGGAGCTGAAGGCATCAAATAAGTGGAAGCTGTGGTCTCAGGAACTGGCCCGAGCACAGTACAAAGTGTGACAGATTTAGCGGAGCGCAAGGGCCGCCTTGCCCAAGGGAGAAGAGTTCTACTGTACCGTAGCAGCAGCAACTAGGAGCAGTAACTACTAACTGGTACTAGTAACTAACTGACTAACTACTACCAAACTAGTTAACTAATTAGTAGTGGTGATTGTTAATAATAATTTCACGGCTGGGTCCGCGCACGACCGCGAGTTCGCAATCGGTGGATACAAGACGGAGATCGCTTGCCAAGCGAAGCAATTTGAATTCTCGTGGAAAAAGGGAGGTACTCGATATCATGCACGTGGCACGGCCTTTAATAAACAAGATGTCCAGTAGTATGGACTGTGGAATAGTTTACACTACTGGGTAACGTGGTATACTATCTGACATCAAATCAGGTAGTGTTGAGTGTAGACTGAAGAGTCACTTGAGTGTAGACTGTAAACTGTAAAGTTTACTAGTAGACTGTAGACTATAGAGTACACCTCAGAGGGGAAGTGAACTACGGGATAGGTGTGCTATTGACTTCCAAGACCACCGAAATCCCGAGCTTAGCGGCAGATTCTCCAATTGTAAGCAGATCAGCGTCTGTTGCCCTCGTGCGACGATGGTGTTCACTGTCCACTGTCCACTGTCCAGGGAAACATCGTCCATGCGGACACTACGATCCAAAGGAATCGAGGACGCGACATTTCCACTTGCGGAACGATCTGCGCATGCATCTTGGATCAATGTTCCCGAGCCGGCTGCTCCAATCTCAACAGGCGATTGTTATTGCAAACCCATTGCTCAGGAACCACGTGTGAAAAGTCCACCAGCAACAGGTCCCCTAGACAGACGATGAAGCTCACCTGTTTGCTTCAGCTTCCCCGGGGTCCACTTTCAGCCTCCTGAAGAATGAAGAAGATTTGGTCTTTCTTGTTTTTGCAAGAAGGTAGGGCAATGCACATTGCAGTGTTGAACAAACTAAGCACTAACTCTTCCTTGCTGCGATCAGATCCAGGACCTGGATCCTTCCTGACTACAATTTTCGTGTTTCCCACCTTGGAAGCTTCGAGATCTCTCTGTTGGGAAACGAAGCCGGTTACGAGTTACAACTCCCGAGGAGGCCAGGCTGGGACCGGCTCGGATAGTTCAAGCCAATTAGGGAAGGTCGATCGGTCAATCAATTGAAGGGTACTATCCCAGTTCCAGTCGGACGGCTGGACTGATGGCTGACGGACACGTTTCTTTTGAGCCTATTTGTGAATCTTTGTTTTCTTGGTTTCCGTCTGCTTGACCGTTCAAGTTCTGGACGCTAATGGAACGTTCGAATTTTCGGAATCAGTTGGTTCAGCACTTTTGATATCCGGGGTATCCCGTCTGCGTTCTGTACGGTCGCCTTTCTACATATCTGACTATCTGTCAATCTGACTGCACTCTGCACTTGCAGCATCAGCCTCGGAGTAAATGTCAAATTTGTTTTCCTTTTGAAAGGTTGCTCTCCAAATTTTCCCACTGACAATCGGCTGTTTTTTTTGAATTGCCTCCAGTCAATAAGAGTCATACTTCAGCGTGTCCTCTCCAGACATGGCGGTCTGGCTCTGCCATCCATGCCTACCAGATCAACGCGCCATCATCACTGGAAGACGTGACTTTGCCCCGCGAGTCCCTGCGTCTGTCTCGTGACCTCCAGCTTGCCGTTCGTGAGGCCACCCTCGTCATTGCACCAATCTTCAGTGATGCCGTGATAGAGGTGCAACTTGCCTTTAGTTTGCCACTTCGTGATCGGTCTGGTGGATTCAATTATTCGACGACGATTAATGCAGTCCTATCGGTCGTACTCACCATGGTCGCCCATGACTCGTGTGTCGCGCACCATATCGACACTGCCCTGGTGGAAAGCACGGACTGGTGATCAAGAACTCCCATGGACTCGATTCACGAGTTTCGTCAGGCAGAGTATCCTCGGATGGGAATCACATGATTATTGGCCTGCTGGTGATTCGACTACGCTGCCAAACTCAATCATCACCTTCCGATCCACGAAAAACAAAACAAAACAAACAGCAGGGAATCTCACGAGAAGCGCAGCACAATCGACCTTTGAGCCGAGATCGGTCATTGGACTCTCGACTGGCATCATCGCTCAGCGGCTATCTGAATCCAAATCAAGATGCATTCCATCCCAGCGCCTTACCATCCTCAAGTCCACTTCCTTTGCAAACGTCAAAGGGGCCCAGGGTCCTGTCGCATCGAATTCTCACCCAATCACCGCCCGCACCCAGCCCGTTATTGTGATCCGTCTCCGTATTCGCCCCTTTCAGCACCCAATCGGAATGACCCTGGGCCTGAGCTATTTCAACGTTGGACTTCGGCACGTCGCACTGCACGAGGCTGTCATGACTGGGTGACAGTTGATCAGTCACTTCTGTATCCCAGGTGCCCCCCAACGTCTGGGCCTGTTCAAAAAGCCACAGAGGGCCCAAAGCCCGGCGTTTCCAATCCAACGGCGATCTACCGGCCAGTGTATATGTACATGTACATGTACATGTGATAGGCCAGAATCCGATCGAGTCAAAGAAACAGCGTAGTACTGTACGAGTTCAAATGCGACTCCAAGGCTGTTGAAACGCCCATCGCCACATTTTGTTTTCGGCCGGATCAGCACATTCTCGCAGATGCCCCACGGCGGGAAACACTCGAATGTGTCCATGCTCTGTGACACGGGCCATGGACTCTGCACGGTTTCGGATATGCAGACCGAGACTGGTCTAATTCATGATGCATATTTGAGGCGTGTTGATCGTGCGCTTTGTTCGTCGATTGGGAGTGAGGGATGAGGTTCAGATAAAATCGGCGGTGCGTTTGATGTGGATGTTGTCTCTCGTCGCAAAAGTCACACGCGTCACATGCGGAGGAAGAAGAAGAAGAAGAAGAAGAAGAAGAAGAAGAAGACGCTCAAGTCAACTGGTCCCCCCAGGTAAAGCTGTTTCAGGTCACACTTGGGCAGAACTCGATAGGGCATCCTACGGACTGGCTGCAGGGTCTGAGTATATCGACGCAGGAGCTAGAAATTTAGTGTTTCTCAGTGTCCTACCAATTGTCCTGCCTATGTTCACGCCAAACGTCATGTCGAAAGACACAGAGACATGGAGACATTAAACATTGCCGACTCTCCAGAGATCATTGCATAAGTTTCTGGAAAAGATATCCCCGGATTCATCCATGGAAAGGATTTCTGGTCATTTATCACAAAATTCAAGGATGAGGATGCAGGTCCATGTCACGTCTGAATCGTTGAACATCCCCTCGTGAGATACACCCGTTCACCAGTCCCCTTTATCTCGCCTCTATCTCTTAGAATCAAACGGACGTTGTCCAACTTAAGACAGTCTCGACATTGCCAATTGGAAACTCCGCCTTTTCTCAGAACGATGTTTGCACTCGAGGTGTCTCGATCAGCGTCCATCTGTCTATCAGTCAAGGCGCACACTAGTGACCGGAGGACGGAGCACGGAGCACCAGGAATTGACGCTGGACCGGCTGCGTCACCCTCTCGCTCGTGATATCACAAGGGCTGGACACAAAATAAAAGCAAAGAAGATGTGTCCGGATCCAAGCTCAACCCCCAGATAGCTAAAGATTCACTGATGGAAGTCACCAACCGCTGAATTTCATAAGGACACGAACGCATGACGTGCTACGCAATCCTCGAGGATAATCACGCGAATCATCGAGGTATCACGGTCTAACATTTCCTTCCAAGTATGCGCAAGAAATCCAGGTGAGAGATGACGTCTCACAGTCCGCAAACCGGCACAACAAACAGACAGAGAGAAACAAGAATGAAAGACGGAGACGGACTACGATACACATGAACTTCTACTCCACCGCATGATCGCTTATCCCCTCAACCGCTAAATTCTTCATCGCCAACGATTTTGCCATCTCTGGTGCGCTAACTTCGTAGGTAGCGTGTCTGTGCAAATTAGAAGACCGAGTGTGAATCTAGTAATCACGGACAAGCCACTCAGCAATCAGATGCGTTGGCTGTATTGAGACAGGTGCGCAAAAGAGAGGACTGGAGTTGTACCTTGATTGGAGTTGTAAGGTACAACGATCGACTGGGACGAACCGACTCGAACAGGCAGGAAACCCTCCAGCTGGCCCGAGCTAAATGTTCATTATCCACCACTGTATCAAATATCAAGTCAAATCGACGAGCTTTTGTTTCTTGCACGAGCTATGCTTGGCATCTTGGTACAGGCTGCACTTGGTATATCAACCATGTCGAGCTCGTTGTTTTCATCAGGATTATCTGGTTCACCAAGGATTTCGTCGCACGACAGGCGCGAATACCTCATGTCCAGTCATCGTTTCACCATTTTGGACAACTTGGTACCTCGCACTGGCAGTCTATCTACTGCATCAGAGGGCTGACATGCTTTCGTGGAGATCTTGAGGAGAACAGCTTACTTCGAGCAAGTTCTCTTTTCTCCGGTATAGCTATCTGCGAGTGCAAACATCAGCGGCTTCTTCGCGGGACCTCTCAAGTCAGATACTGCTCAGTATTGGCCCCGCTGTGGATTGGCTTGAAAGTCCTTTGACTTTTTATATATCTTGCAATCCTATTCTTGATCGAGGTTCGAGGGACAGCCTCTCAGCAACGCGTTGAGCTCAGGATTTTCAGTCACACATATCAGTGGTGATCATGACAGTCTTCGTTTCGTGCGCGGACTCGCACGAATTGGGCTCAGGGACCAAGGCGTGAGATACGCCATGCCGAGATTTGCAAAGATTCCATGTGCCATGGTCAAGTGATTCTCGTTACATTCTGATGATGAATAGCGAGAGAGAGCTGCGAAATCGCTTAGGAAGGCAGTCGTTTGCAAGTAGGGAGCCTTTCTCAGAAACCCCACGGCTACGTTACTGCCAGCTACTCCTGAACGACACGTAGCGATTCGTAAATGTATGATTGCAGAAGTGTAGGAAAACAAGCGCTTCGAGATCAGCTGTGGACGGGCACGAGCGACATCAAATTCGCGGAGTTGTACAGATCAAGGTAGTGAGAGAACCTCGTCTCAAACGCTTGCCAATCTCATTCAGACTCCACGTTTCTCGGCACTCACATTGCCATGTGAAAGGGCCAAGTGCCGGTAAATTCTCTGAATAAGAAAGACGGGCAATATGGTGCATCTTTGACCAGCATCAGCCTCGTAGGCTAAGCTGAGTCCCCGGCCAGATCGAAAAGAGGCCGCCCTAGGGGCTCTCAAGGCGGCCGTCCTCTTTGAAGTTTCGGCGAACATTCCGCAAGTTCTGCACTGTGAACGCGTTGACAGGAGCTAGTTGAGTTGTGGCGGCTTTCGACCGTCCCATTTCACAGCACCAATCCCACTGCTCTGGTTCCTCGAGCTCTGTGGATAGACTTCGGAGTGCAGTCCCGGCCGAGTCTGAAGCATACTTTATTCTTCACACGATGTTGATGCTCATGCTCGGATGGCCAAACGTTTGAGATGAAATTTGTCAACGATCCTGCTGTTCAGAATACGGGATGAAGCCCGTCGTGCACGGTCGCTTACCCCACTGAATACGAGAACGGAGTGTTGAGTCGTTGAAACCAAGACATTTGATATGACGTGGATATTTGACATGCAATAAAGATCAATCTCGGTCGCCATCTGCAGAACGAGAAAGCTTATTGAATGTGTTCCCAACGATTCTATCGCAGACCCTGATCAGAGGGTAGAGTCTGGCAAGGAGACTGAGCCGTGCAGACCGCAACACGGCTCTTCCCAAATCGAAATCGCAGAGGTTTCCGATGATTTCAAGCACGGTGGTGTCAGTGGCGCCACCACCTAATTTGAGAGGCATGACGAAGTGCCTCGCTTGTGCATCCACCTAGCGAATGAGAAATTAACTTCGCAATCAACTCACTGGAGAGTCGCTCAGCAAAGGAGCGCCAAAAAAAGGTTGTCCGGCCCGGGGCGACCGACGCGCAAGTGTTTTGAAACCGCGACCGGTTTACTTGGATAAGAATATGAGTGGCGACCATCTTGGAATGGCAAACAATCGGGCTTGATGAAGTTTCCGTGCATTGTTGATTGCCGATGACCGAATGGGCCGAATTCAGTGGGATGGGCCACGCCGCAATGATGTACGCATTGTTGATCGATGCGAGATGACAAAAGTGGAGAGAGGCCTTCTGTCAGGGACGTAAGAAGAAAGAAAGTGTGGGGGGAAAAAAGATCCTCTGAAGTTCCTCCAGATTTTCTGTCTTTTAATTCCAGTCTTTTTTGCTCCTTCACTTGCCCGAATCGGAACAACTCTCGTGAGCCGCCGCAGGTCACCTGTTCTCCCCGCAAAGGACTCCAGGTTTCGATCTCATCTTCCACATCTCGGGCCTTTGACAATTCAAACACCTGCCCCACGCCAATGTCGTGCCGTCGCTTTCGCCCGATATGCGCTCCAGAACTGGCTGGTAAGTCGACAATATATGCGCCCGACGAACGTATTGTCGATCTAGTTCCCAACTGACCAACACGGCCTCTCCTAGCTTGACATGTCGGACTCGCAAGCTCAAATGTATGCAGATCTCGGCCATCCCTGCGGCGCGTTCTCGAATCCCCCTCTGAATTAATGTTTCGATCTTTAGGTGACGAACAAAGACCAGTGTGCGCTCAATGTCGCAAAGGCGGTCGCGAATGTCGGCCGAGTGAGGGGATCGTCTTTCGCCATCAGCAGAATGCCTCTATGAACGATGGCGAACAGCAGCCGCCGGAAGGACGAGGGGAGTTGAAGGGTTTCTACTCGTATAAGAATACATTCAACAAGGACAGCGTATGGCTTGACATCCCAAAGCACGGTAGGTGGTAATGACCTCTTGCTCTTTGGCTTGGGCTACTTTATTACATTACCGGTGAGGTTCTGAGAGTGCTGAACCCCGTGATAGTGATCTTCGTGGACAACTCCGATCCCTACGCCGAGGATCTCGAAATTGCCGAATCCAGTGCCATCGCCTTGGCCCAGGCCCGCAACCAACGATGGGGGAGTACATCCAAATCAAGCGACACAGATTCTCATGGCTTGGAAGCCTTATCTGCCGTCGCGTCTCACGATCGTTTCGCATACTCGCCCATGGCCCAGTCCACCCCCGAAACCATCTCGTACCCCTCACCGAACCGGTCGCGAAGCAGTATGATGCCGCCTCCTGCATCCCCGTCGGTCTCAATATCTGCTGCTAGTAACAACACGAACATTAACTTCCTTCTCAACCCGTCACACTCAATATCGCCACCGCTGGATTCAGCTCTCGCGCCCGATCAAAGAAATGCATCCCTACCGTCGCGCCCGGCAATATTATCGAGAAGTTCAGTCGAACATAGGTCGGACGGTCATGCTGAGACAGACTTTGAAGCTGCTTTCCTGCTCCGACATTATACAGAAGGTCCGGGTTTATGGTACGTGATCGGAGATTATTGTCAGATGAGCATCAAGCCTCCGGCTGACTGGCTTTTGCAGGATGGATTTGTACGACTTGGGAACATATTTCGCTTCTTGCGTTCCAGTACGAGCAAGGATAAACCCTCTGCTCAAATATGCTGCCTGCGCATACGCAGCGAAACAGCTGGGAAGAGTCAATGGTGCCAAGGCTAAAATGGGAGGCGTGTGCTCTCGTCAAGCAGCCATGGAGGTGTGGCCTGACAAGGATCGCGATTTTGCTTGGGTTGGCGCAAAGTACTACGAAAAGGCAATCCAGCTGTTGATGAGAGAACTACAGCCTGATGCAGGGGCTCCGCCTCCATTAAGTACGCCTGAAGCTTTTGGTCAGTGGCAGGCCAACGAACTAGCTCAAGATGCGGGAAATCCGCGCAAGAGGCGGCGACGAGTCTCTAATAGCAGGCTCTCACGGGGTGTTCACTCAGATGAAATCTTGGCGGCGACTGCAATCTTGTCGGTATACGAATTTCTCGACGCGACGGGCCCCGCCTGGAATCGTCATTTGAGCGGAGTCAAGACCCTGCTCGACGTGGCCGAGGTTGGCATCATGCCCTTGGAGCATCTTTCTCCCGAAGCGGAGAATCCTTATCAGTATCGAAAATCTCGTCTATCGAGAGCACGCAAGGCCGCATTCTGGAACTTTGCTAGGCAGGACTACCTTGCTGCTTGTGAGTGGACTCTCTCGTGCAGATTTTGCATGGTACCGATTATGCTGACTTTCAATGACCAGTCATAAATGAATGTCAAACACGGCTCAACACGGACGATATATTAATGTGGACTGAGGCAGGACTCCTCCTCGACCCCATGGGCTTTGTGGTACCCAGCAACACCGGCGAGGCCGGATATCCCGAAGGAAGCGATGTGATGAAAGAGGACCAAATCTGTAACGCTTTGGTTTGGATCATGTCTAAAATTGTCAACCACATTGGTTCAAACGAGAACTTGAACGGCAATGACAAGCGGCCTGTGGACAGTGGCCCGCTTGGCGTTCCACAACAAGCCACCTTTGAGCGGTGGTACCGACTTGAAGCCGAGCTTGACGCTTGGTTCAATGGACTTCCGGATACCTTCAAGCCATGTGCAAGAATTGAACCATCTCGAATCACAAAGTTTGGGTCATCCGATGAGTACAAAGACCTTGTGACGCTTCAGGAGATATGGCACAGCATCCCAATGTGTGCGTCCAGTATGCAGCATTATCACATGGCTCGCATCTTGATGTTGATCAACAAGCCGCACGAGTCAACTGGCCGTCGGAATACCATCACATTGCGGCTACAGTCATACCGATCAATTGAAACTGAAATTGGCTTCCACAGTCGCGAGATTCTGGGCATTGGTTTGGCGCGACCTGACGGTGCCGTACGGATCAATTCCTTGCAGCCTCTCTTTGTGGCGGGCCAGTGCCTCACGGATTCTCGTGAACGGCGGACGGCGATTCGCTTGCTACGTGCTATTGAATCGGATTTGGGATGGGCAACAGAGTACCGTGTGCAGCAGCTGCTCAAGGAATGGGGATGGGAAGGGAGTCCGTTGCACTCGGCGACGGGCACATGAGACCAGTGTGACTCCCCCATCATTGCTCTATTTTGTTTCCGTCGATGCAAATACGCATCGCCTAAGTTATTGCAGCCCGGCTTGCATCAAAACCACTTGGCCAGCAAGCATGTCTCACGCGAGAAAGACTTCTCATGCCGCCATTTGCGGCCAATTTCGCCGAGGAAAAATTGCAGATTCCTCGTCCGCCTTGCCGACTTCCGGACCACGCAACCTCGGGGGATAATGGGTGCGAACAATGCCTGGTCCGGGCAAACATGGCAAATCTTTCAACCTCGGTCTGTTCGAGGTCCTTTCATGATTCATGATTCTCAAATTTTTCTACTGTCTCATTCATCATTCTACTGAACTAATCGCGGAGGAGGATGGTTTGCACAAGGTCAAACCTGGGCATCGAAAGGCTATCGGTCATCTATGAGAAGGAGGGATAGATTCAGGAACTTATTTTTAACACTCATTTAATAGATACCCATTGAGATACGGCGACGGTTGGTGACTTTTACTAGAAGAATCTTGATCGTTGGTACACTATTCGGAGTAGACCTGGTTTGTTATAGTCCACTCTTGCCGCCTTGCAAACTACGCGCAGGTGGCTACTGCAACCATTCCACTTGTGCTCATTCAAGCAGAGGTTCAACCTGCCGGTTCTGACAAGACGGGGCAACCTTGATTCTATGTCATGAGCAAAATCAGACCGGCCGTCTCCCAAGTCAAACAACTATCACAAGAGACGAGACCGGTGAACCTAAGTTCGGCTATCTCCCTCGTACTCAGGAGATCATGATTTAGGGAAACCAAACCTGTCGTTTATAGTAGAGGGTAGAACTTGACTTATTACATGGATGTAGAGGCTCCTACCTAGGCAAATAGGTATCGGTTGTCATAATTCAGGGAATACTGAGCTGATGCACCAGGTATGTAGTTGAGGTGTCCGTGGATAAGCTTCAGTGACTTTCAGGGGGGCACGTGCAGATAGGTTAGTTCCTTACTCGTGAAGAATAGCAGGTGAGTACTACCTTAGAGATGTGTTTAATTTCTGTAGAAGTGAAGAACTTGATGTTTTGGAGACTGTAGGAAACAGGCCTTGGGTAGTGGGATGCTGTCCTATTATGGATGTTTGGAGTGGTGTAGATAGGATATGTGGCCGGGTGAGGAGTAATCGATATTTATACCTTCCAAGAGTTCCCACCGCAGTCCATGTACCACCCACCCACCCCCTTCACCGAGGTCAAGATACAAACGACAATGGCAGTCATGAGCAGAACAACAAAATGAACAAAGAACTGGCCAAGGCGCATAGACTATCAACGCGAGAAGAATCCGAAATTTTTGCCGCACGGAATCAAGTAATTGCTGAGGCTCTGTACGTCCTGTGCAATGCCTACCCATTAGCTTTTAAAGTTCCCCGGAATATTTAGAAAACTTTGATTCTCATTTGTTTGAATGTTGTGGGTCTAGCTGTGTGCCAAGCCCCCTTGCGTTACGGGAGTCTGCATGTGCTAAACAGGCATACACTGCGACCGGGGTGAAAAATGGCACATCTTTGATTTTGAAACTTGTTACAAGGGAATAAATCCAGAACTGGCCGTTTTTCACATGAGTGGGGGTTTGGCGCAGCGGTAGCGCGTGTGATTCCAGTCCACAAGGTCATCAGTTCAAATCTGGTAACCCTCATCTTTGCTTTTTGTTTTCCGCCAGAATATAGAGGAATACGCTATCTTACTACAAGTTCCTCGCAAGCTATCTTACCAAACCCCTGAAGCCCTTACATAAAGCGCGCCGTCGTCGATCGAAAAACCAAATCGCCGTCTAACCTTTGGACTGCATCCGTGGAACATTTTCATTAGTTTGGATATGCCTCCGAAAAGTTGTCTGCTGTCCCGTGCATAGAATAATAAGCTTGGTCAGTAAACGAGCTTTGTGGGCCCCTTTCTCTGTTGTCGTGTAAATGTTTTCTTTCCCCTTATGCTCTATACTACTTGTCTGTTTTTCCTCTTCCTTTCGGCTGACCAATCTCATTGTGCCGATGTCATTTATGCCTCTCTGCGTACTAGGGCTTAGACCAGCTAGCCTAGTCTCTTCCTCCATTGATACAACCCGGAACAATCTGGAACTCTCTGGAGCACAACCTTTCAGCTTTGTCTTGATCAACATAAGTAACAGCGTTGTATGTTGTATATCCCCATCCTTGCCATAAGCCTTGCAAAACAGGCTGTTGGTCTACTTCAAGACTGAGATGGTCAATTGGGTTGACTAGCCTTAGCAATGTCCTCCTCGAGGTCCGAGCCAACACTAGTAGCAAGGAGCATTGGTGTGTCCCATGAACAACACTAGACGAAGCCCTTGCAGTTGACCATCGACCAGCACGAGCGAGCGGTGTGTATATCGTCCCATGTGCCGTAGACTTGAACGTGTATCTTCTGCAGCTGCTGGAGCGCACGCTATATTACTAGGTTGGTTACTCTCGAGGACTCGGAGACCTTTGCAAGACCAGGCTACGTATCCTACTCTTCGGTCAAGTCCAGGCCCGAGACGTGATGTGCACATACATTTTCTTCATGTCACAGAGAATACTTCCCACCCTAGGACCAAAGTGGTCTTAGGACTGAAAATATGCCTCGTCAGAGGTCACAGCAACATTCTGAATTCTATACACCGAGCCAGCACTGCAGCCAGATCTACCTCAGTATCGCAGTCGGTATCGTAGCCAGCATCGTAGCCAGATTTACACTGTTATCCTCAGCAGCCATACCCGGCCCCTCCAGAGCATGACCGAGGACTCTATCTCTCTCCTCCTCCATCCGGGCCATTCCTACCGTGTCATCGACGACGAGCCCGGCACTGGATTTCGTCAAGTAGACATGCAACAAATGATGCAAGTTCTGCATAATGAGACCCAGATTTATCACTGTCGTGCCGAGGAAGAGTTCGAAAAGTACGTAGCGTATTACATTCTGAACTCAACTGATGCAGTTTTTCATCGTACACGTTTGCATGTACAGATCACATCCATAAATCAGCGCATAATTCTCACTGGACCCGAACATACAGCTATCATGCTTCACTGAATGCCGTATATGGCGCATGGTGGATGGTGTTGTGAGGTATATACTAAAGATATTCTACCAAGAACTTCAATCTTGAATCCCTGCTTCATTAGGAGTGTGTGGTATGGTCATGAGCCAAAATTGATCACCATAGGATTTGGAATAATAATGAATACAAGCCATAGACCATCGAAGAGAGACCGAGGCTGAAAAGTAGGAAAAGTCTTCTTTCTGGAATCTGCTCACCCGTGGTCATTCTGGTAGAATGTCAGAATGGTATCATATGACATAGTCAGAGCTAGTGTGCTGGTGTGGCAGTTTGCCTCTTGAATCATTGAAGCCAAAAGAGAAGAATCCGCTAGGATAAGGTAGCCTAGGAGCCGGCGAACTGCTTGCGAGGATCATGTTTGATGTCGGCTGAGCCTTGAGTCTAATGCGTGTCCGTTCCGCATCTTTACCAGTCTACACTACACTCTCTACACTCTACACTCTGTAGTAATAGTGCTCGACTTATTAGACAATCGGTCACCGCCCGTCTGGCGCTTCAAGATTATTGTTGATAATTCATGTTTTATGGTTTTCAACAGCTGTCACGGGGGCTTGGCGCAGCGGTAGCGCGTGTGATTCCAGTCCACAAGGTCATCAGTTCAAATCTGGTAGCCCTCATTAGCTTTTTAGTCCCCACATCAATGAGAGAGGAATCACAAGAATATTTATCATTCACGACTTCGAGTAAAGTAAAGAAAGAGCCCTGGGAGAGTATGCAATTGAGTCTGCTCAAGTCGATGTGGTGAAGTATATAACGAATCGATCGATGAGGATTGATAGTGTAGGAGCATTTGGACGTCTTACCATCTTGTGAATGCTTTGCGAAAAGACTTGCTACCGTCTCAATAAACACTAAGAATTGGAAGCATCTACCCCCGCAGGGGAATTCCCACGCGCCTGCGGCGTTTGACGGCGGGTTTTTCATGGTTGCCAACGGATAGTAGCCGCCTAACGTGTAAAAAGAGCTCAAAATACTTCTCTGTCAGTGTTGGTCGTGCGCCTAGAAGAGAGGACAGAAGGCAAACCTTCAATTATTATAGAAAAAGCGCAATGTAATCTGACACATGACTGCAGGACTTGCAGCAAACGCAAGGGAGGCAACCTGGGTCGAGGTAATGCCATATGAGTAGGATTTTGTGGCAGTGGGAGGAGTGTGCGTACTCGTAGTGTCGCTCCCGTCTGGGTATCTCCAGATAGGTATGTTGGTCATTGGTCTTTCCAATCAAGGCGATGAGTGGCAGTAGGTAGCGAAGGGCTGGCGTGGAGTATATGACATATAATCCCCTGTATCCACGAACTCGATGCTGCCCCATCCTCTCCGCATCTTCTGCGTTGCTGCTCTCCTGAGTGTTCGTATGGCATGTGATACTGCCGTCTCACCGTAGTCCATAGTCTGGATAGAATCTTTCCTCCCTAGTCAATCTCACACTCATCCGTCTCTCCTATGGTGATGCTACACCTACTGTAGCCACCTCCCAACACTGTGTGTGTCTTTCAAATGTCCATCGCAGAGCTACAGTTATGCCGTCTTCAGTTTCCCGCCTCCACTGCATCAAGTACGTGCAGAGAAAATCCTTTCCCGGGGTGGACAGTTGGGACACTTGGCTCATCCGGGAATTTCATGAGACACATCATACCTCGAAACTGACCCTTTTCAAGCGCATAGACCAGCTACAGACACCGCCAAGGAGCTAGGTAAACTGGTACGGAAACATTTAATCATCGACTAGTATTACTATGCACACCGCGTCCCGGTCTTTAAGTCCCCACGAGTTACCACCCTAGTGACGCAGCGTGCGCTCCATCAGCTCCGGCGGCTGAGCGGCGAAGCCCGCGACACATGAGACGATCTGCACAGCACTGGCGCTGGTTGATGGTCAACCAAAACGGGTCTATCCAGCATTGTCTATAAGGCATGGATGAGGCACAAGCATACTGCTCAGGCCCGAGGGAAAAGAAAGACAGACTTGCAGAGAGTGCAAGTAGAGACAAAACCCGCGGACGACAGCAGATAGAGCAACTCACAAGCCCCGTCACCTGACCAAGCTACGTTCTACGTACAACAAACAAACTTGCGGACTTCCAGAAGGATCGAATGTATGACAAGTAGAATTTTCTCTGCATCTGGGCTGGGCCGGTTGGTGACGCGGTCTCACTATTAGGTGTTCTAGTAGACGCTAGAGGCTGCTAGGAGGCCGGCCGCCGCCGCGGCCTGCTCGACCCGATTCCAGTATAAATCCCCTAAAGCTGCGAAGTGGCGTCTAGAGGACAAAAAGTTGAATCTGCGAATTGCCGATGCCTATGCAGAATACGTTGGTGACTTGTGAAGACTTATCCAGGGAGCGAAAAAAATGGTATTTTATACCTTATCTAGAATAACGCATGGTCTCCCGTGATTCAAGAGTGGTGGGATTGGATAATATTCGGTAGTCGGATTGACTCTCCTACTCCGCCATAAGGCACCTCTTCTCTAAACCTGGCTAGCCTCTTCTCCTTTTCATTAGCTGAGTAGCTAACCTACATTTATCCGCCTTATCCTTGTTCGGATTTTCTCGGCGTACGGCTTGACGTATTTATTTAGAGCTTCTTCTCCCTCATGACTCGTATCTGAGAGACATCTTTGTCATCAGCTGAAAGACTCTCGAGGGAAAAAGTGACCCAGCCAACGGGATAGGTTTGAAGACCGCTGCCGAGCCTAGCACACTGCGTCCATAAGTTGAGATCTGTGTCATTTCGGTCGAGTGCTTCTGCAACTGACTGGAATGCCTACTTTGTAGCTTGCCTTTGTCAAGCTTTTACTCCACTCGCCTTCCACGTCTCGGTGATATTGACATCTCGTATCGACCAAAAATCACTGCCAGCAGACGATCCTCGATGATCGGCCAATCAGGTGCTTGAGCAGTCTCGAGGGCCACGATTCCCATCTGGCATCGGCTATTCCGTGATTCAGGTCAGCCGCATCCCGAGCTCCTTTCCAGGTCATGAATACAATGGTGACATTAAGGGCTCCTTGAGATTGCCCGGCTCAAGGCATCTTCCAAGTATTCTCCCATTTCCATTGATGACTGTACTCACGCCTGGAATAGACATAACAATGGACACCCGACGGTCTTGGCTAGCTTCAATAGTTCTTACAACGTGACAACTTTACTGATGATAGTCGGATTCAGTTATTTACATGTCGCCGTGGAGATCACACCCCGCTATTCTCACTGGAGGCTATGGTCTATTGCATGCTCAGCATTGTCGCTGCGACAAACAGTTTGCAAGTGCTAAATCTTTTCTTCAAAACTCATCCCCTTTTGCATTGTGATTTGAGCAGGGCATCATCATCAACATCGTCAACACGAGATCTGCATACACTGATCTAGACACACTCCCAAGCATCCTCATCCTCATATGGCCCCGGACCAACATACTTGTTCCGTTTGGGGTACTTGCAGTGCTTGCGACGATATTCCACAGTCGTACCGTTGAACTTTGTTCCCCGCACATACTCCGGTGCAATGCCTTCTTCCACCCACCGCACCATAGCCAGAAGAACATTGTCCTGAGGATCATTACCTGCAAATGTTCCCAGGCCTTGCCCAATCGAGCTAGCACCTGCACCCGTAGAACAGTGGCCCATGCCGCTAATAGTAAAGAAGCGATAGAAGTCATCCAGCTCGGTGGGGCTTCGGCTCATGGTGTCGGCAACATGCTTGTAATACATCTTTGAGCTGTCAGAGGTGATGATGGGGTCTTCCATTCCATGGTAGTGGAGGACTTTGCCATTCCGTTTTTGAAACGCGGAGATGTCACCCTGGAAAGTCGACACATTGTATGGCTCATGTGCATTCGCGACAATGGCATCCTGGATGTTCCATGTGGCAGGGTCCCAATTCGGGTTGCTGTAAACGACGTAACGGAACCACTCTGTGGCATAAGCGAATGACATACCGTTATAATACATTAACGCGGCGAGAAGCTCGGAGCCTGGCTGCATTCTTGGATACAAGAGTGTGTCGTTGTTACCGTATAGAGGACTGAAGACTCTGTTCACTGTTTCGATCTGTGTGCCTGTGAGGCAGGAGTCGCAGCCTTTTGAAGTGGTCGAGTTGCAGAGCAGTGTCTCAAAGACAGGATGACAGAGATCAGGATCCTCGATGATGCCGTCAGCGGCACCATCGAGATCATCGCATTGCCGGAGGATTTCTTTGTGAACTGTTGTCCATTGCTCATTCGTCACAAATCTCGCCGCGCTGGAATTCCCCGTGATCGGAAGGAAGCGAGCACCCCAGTTGATCAAATTGACCAAGTTGATTGCAGGGGATCCTGCAAGTACGCCATCAAAGTCGTCGGGGTATTTCTGAATAGCTTTCCAACCTTGACGGCCCCCGGTTGAGCAGCCCATATAGTAAGATTTATGGTAGCCTTGGCTGTAAAACTGCTTGGTAATCTCTTTGCCGACAACGACACCGGTGTGCATGGCTCGGTAGGCGTAGTCTTTGAGGGTTTCATTGTTGTGATAGAAAAAGACTCCGGTATCTCCGTTATGTCCATTATTGGTGCCGACGGTGGCAAAACCATACTGCGTGGCGTAGAACATGTCCTTATACTGGATACCTGAGTGCGGAGAGGGCTCAAATGTCAGCTCTAGTCCTCAGACGATCGTGGTCAGAGAAATTTGGCTTACATCCACCAAGGCCTCCATTGCCGGTGCTCAAGAATCTACCCGAGTAGTTGCTCGGGAGCCACGCCTCCATGTAGAATTGACTTTCGGGCGAAGTCGTTACATTAAGAGAAACTCGACAGAAGTCAAAGGGTGTCTTGTCGCTGTACGCATTTCCTCCACAGCTCGCCGGAACGGCTGGCATGGAAACATTGGTTCCAGATGGGACATAAGTCACCTGGTGGACCTTTCCATCCTGTACCTGGATCTTGTGGGCAAACTGCTCACATTTCGCTTGAAAGGATTGATTGTCTCTCAGAGTCACGGCAGAGGCAGAGGCAGAGGCCGCCAGCCCAAAGAGAAGCGACAGAGCTCGCATGCTGAGAAAGGATCAAGAAGCCAGGATAATCACGATTCGAATCTGCTTTTCAGCAACTGAAGATGAAAGTGATGAGGGTTGGTAGGTGGATAGCAACTATTTAACCTGTTCTATCGCGCCCTGTCGGCATTCAATGTGGTCCACTCCCCGCCATCACCGCTCAAGATTTGGGCATGCGTGATGCTCCATGGTAACGGGAGTCTTTCCCATTGTAGAAAGATATTCAAGTACAGGTTTCTCACCTCGTAATATTTGACAAGGCTAAGGTACAGCCCTGCTGCAGACTCATCCTTCAGGTGGACTGGAGCCCCACAAATTAGCCTTGAGGTGGATGCTTAGCCTAAGTTTCCCCGCACGCAGATCATTCAGAACGGCACTTTAGATGACAAGTCATGCCGATGCACTGCGACCGAGGCTTTGCCAGGTAGGATAGCTCTGTATTTTTCCTTGCCGATCATGTTGCCGTGTTTATCTTACTGTATAGAATAGTGGCAGCTGCACTTAGAGTGATCTTGATGCATCTTGACGAGTAATGAAGCATTTTCTGACGATGATCTCATTCCTGGCAAGGTTCAAGTACGTCAACGAGGGCTTGGTCAGGTCTGACGAGTCTGATCTACACTGCGGATATTGAGGGAACTTTCGGAGCAGTAGAGGCTGCAAACTATTGCAATATTGATTGATTTTTTACGAGATTGGTACTGACCTACCGTCCGGTGTGTTGTCGCTCACTTAGCTTTCCGAGGTTGGGAGGTCGATATTCCAGCAAAGATCATAGAATCTCACCTACTCTGTAAGTCTATGGCTATGACTCTATGTAATGTAGGTCCCTGGTTTTCCTGTGCAAATTTGACTTGGTAGTGCTGATCACTTAGTCCCTTCCGGCAATTCGTCGGAATGCCTACCTAGACATCATTAGGTCCTAACTTCATGTTACATGACTCGCATGGAAGGTTTCTCAACGATGAGTGACGCGATCAAGTAGTCATTCCTGCGGTGGTATCTCTTGGCCTCCATCTGAATTTGCTTGCTACAGACCGAAGCTTGCAAACGCCATTGAGTTTCTGCGAGATTGTCAATGAGCTCTTGTAGAGGTAGTAAGCTGGACGTGACCCTTTTGCTATCTTGAGGGCGTATGTCATTGCTTTCTTGACTGAATTACCATCGCAATAGAAAGCGATAGATGAAAGTTGGGATCTATCGACTGAGGGATTGTATACCAAGCAGGCGAAACGTGCGGGTTAATATCTCTATTTCCAGAGACGACGTCATTGCATTCATGCACCGTCTAAGTCATTAATCTTCTGAGTGGGCATGCTTGGCATCAGGGTCGACTGTATTTTCACACTCTTGAAGATCGAATTGCCTCGAAGCAAATCAACTGCGTCCGGATCAACAGAAACTTCGTTTGAGAACCACGTGAAATCTTGGATTGCCGTTCAAGACTTCAAGGCTGGTCTTCTATGCTCAGCCGTGAATATCGATGTAAATAGTGCAACGCTGGGCACCGACACACTCGGAAGTCCATAGGCATAAAACGGACGGGGCGTAATGATCATCAAGCAAATGGTGAAAGCAAGGCGACGATGAACAAGGAGAAGAGAAAGATGAATTTGAAAATAAAGTAACGAGAACCGAGACCCGGGAGAAAATTTCGGTGGCCACATGATTGCTGGTGCTGATTGCTTGATATCAACATGTGATTCTGCCAGTCAGTTCGAAGAGGGTGGAACCTCTCGACTGTGACTTCTAACTATCCCTCTCTTATCTCCTTTGGACTGCCCGAATTGTGGCACCTTTCCCTCCGAACACTGACTACTGACAACGAACCAGAGATCTTGAGGTCACCTTCTGAACTCGGTTCAGGTCATTGCGACATGAGGAGTTCCAGAATCGCTCAGATCAGGGTATTTTGGCATTCAGTCATCTTTTGTGATGACTGTGCTTGATCAACAAGCACTGTTTTAGACAATCTCCACGTCACTGAGATCCCATGAATTTTTCAGTGAAGGTGTTCACCGGAAGTGTTGGATAGATATTCAATGGCACACCAGAAAGGAGTTGACGGGACGAATAAAAGCCTTGTTGTTGGCACTGCGTTAGTCTCAGTATCTGTTTAAGCCGATGGAATGATGATTGACTCTGCTGCGCATCTCTGACGCTTGATACAAATCAGGTCCATCGAGAACAAAATTGAAGCCGCGCACAGCCTCGTATGGTCGGCGAAGCTGAACAGTTGAGACTTCCTTTGACGAGCCAGGGTCTGCTGCTCATCCGCGGTACGAGCAAGCGAGATCGGCACACGATGAAACAAGTCCTTGGCGTTTCCCAGTCATTGCAACTAAGGGGAAAGTCATGGTCGTCCCGGGAGAACTTTCTGTCTTTCTTTCGCACAGTCAAGCTACAATGGTTTCTTGCTTTTCGCTGGGTAATCGAATTGCCGGCTTGGCAATTCTTCTCCCAGCGTATTGGGCCAAGGAAAGTGTGTCAGACACGGACTGTGACATGATGGAAGTTTCACATCTGCGGAAGATTTGATCAGATTGATAACAGTCCGATAGAGAGCCGAAAATCCGGGTCGGAGGTTACCTTGGTCGATCATTTCCTACTCCTCGCGACTAACCCGTTCCCTACCCACTTAGAGCTTCTTCTGGCTCGACCACCTTAAGTCACGCGCGCACAAACAGCCTAGGGAGAAAATTCGGGGATCTTGGGCATATCAAAAGATGCCGTGGCTTGATGATTGTCGCAGCGCAAAACTTGAATCACAAGACCCTCAACTCGACGACAGAATATGTACATCTGGCCCCATCACACGATGTACGATAAAGGATGCGCATGGCTGGCAAATCATTCGTATGGTGACTTCCCAGAAGACAACCCGTCATTATCTTTGGGTCTCGGCTCGTGAATGAAAAACCTGCATACTCTATTCAGGAATATCGGCCGTTAAAGACCCACCTAATCTGGCATCTCGGACCCGCAACAGCCCAGTGAAACGTCGTCATCTCAACAATGGAGTTGTGGGTCGTCTCGAGGCTATTTCTATGACTGGCACTGTGAGTGTGGACTGTGGACTGTAGAGTTATGGCACGCTTCTTGATACAATCCTTGAGCCAGCCTTGAGTACCACAATTGTCTGACATGGGTGCAAGTCCTTGTCGCTTGTGGCAAGATTACTTAGGAGGGTCGAGTGTTCCCTTTTTCTACGGTTCTATGACAGAAAAGAGCGATGATTGCTTCCAAACAGTTTTGAAGAGATCCACCGTGCCAGACATTCAGCAGCCTAGATGCTTGGCTTGAGCCTGGCAAGGCAATTGATCTGCCCTGGAAGCACAAAGGCGCTGTTTGACCATGTGGGCTTTGGAACCTCATCAAACGGCAGCGCCGGACTTCGGAAACACTTGGTCAAATGACGAGGAGAGAGACCTCATAAAACGGATGGTTATGTGTCCCCTGAAATCTGGGTCATGTTTTGTTTTAAAATGAAAGGTTTGCCGTTTTCCACTCCCCTTGATCCCCGTCGCTCTCAGCTCTATCCGAATTTGAGTATATACTGAAAAAATGCAGCTTCTGCGTGTAAGCTTCCAAGCAGCATTGATTGCTGCGGCTGGTAGCGTAGCTTCAGCTTCATCATTCAAAAATGATTACTACGATTACATCGTCGTCGGGGGCGGTCCGTCGGGTATCATCACTGCTGAAAGATTTGTCGAAGCCGGCAAGAAGGTCCTCCTTCTTGAGCGTGGCCACGGACCGACAGTCACTACTGGTGCAAATGATACTCTTTCTTGGAGCAACGAGTTGACCCCAATCGACTTGCCCGGCATGTCTGCAAATGTCGGGGCACTTCCAGAGTGGAAGAGGTATATGTGTACCGATACCCCAGGCATGGCGGCTTGCGTTCTTGGAGGTGGCACAACGGTCAACTACATGGTGTTCATCCACCCCTCTGACCACGACTTCGACCACAACAGCAACTGGCCCACCGGCTGGAAGTGGAAAGATGTCAAGCCTGCCGCAGAGCGACTGTACCAACGCAATGCTGGCACAACCCAGCCTTCCGCCGACGGCAAGCGATATGACCAAGGTGCCTATAAGGTTCTTTCGAACTTCTTCAACAGACTCGGCTGGAAATCGGTTGACTCAATTGAAGAGCCTGACAAGAAACACAAGGTGTATACCTACCCTGCGTGGAATATCGAGGATCATGTCCGTGCTGGGCCTGTCCGAACATACCTGCCCCTTGTCCAGAAGAACGAGTCTTTCGATCTGCACATGGGCGTCAAAGTTCTTCGAGTTGTTCGTGAAGGTTCCAAGGTTACTGGCGTCGAGGTACAAACTGGTTCCAACGAGACCGAGATCGTCACTGTCGGCCACAATGGTCGCGTTGTCCTCTCAGCCGGCGCCTTGTCCACTCCCCGTCTCCTTTTCAACTCAGGTATCGGCCCTGCTAAGCAAATCGAGATGGCACAGAGCAGCGGCATCTCCGTGCCCGCTAAGCAGGACTGGATTCAATTGCCCGTTGGTGTTGGTCTCATGGATCACCCCATCTTCACCATGTTGATCCAAACCAATGCTACCTTCGGTGTCCCAGACTACGACAGCATCCTCAATGGCAGCGATACCGCCGATATCGAACTCTACAAACAAGGCAGTGGCCTTCTGACTCAAGGCAAGCACCGCATGATCTTCTTCAGCTCGAACACATTCAGCAACCACACTCGCTACTACCAGGGCTCTTGTGCCCCCACCAAGAACGGCGTCGTCGAAATCAAGGTCTACATGACCCACGGCCTCACCTCACACGGCGTTCTGGGTCTCGACTCCAAGCAAAACACTGTCATCGAAAAGTCACCCTATATGCAAACTTCTGATGACCGCGTAGCCGCTCGTGCGTTCGTTCAGGGATTGGTCAAGGATATTCAGGCTCCTGGATCTGGTCTCACTCTGGTGAAGAACACGAACATCACTGCTATCCTCAAAGATCTTCAGCCTGGTACTCACTACGCGAGCACTGCCAAGATGGGCGTCGATGACGGACGTAAGAATGGTACATCCGTGGTAGATACCAACACCAAGGTCTACGGCACTGATAATTTGGTAAGATTGGTCTTCAGACAATCACGCAATTCTTGAAAAGAGACAAAAGATATACTGACGAGTAAATCTCGATCTAGTTCATCGTGGACGGCAGTATTCACCCAGACTTGTCCACTGGTAACATCCAAGCTACCATCATGGTTGTTGCGGAGGCTGCTGCGGCCAAGATCCTGGCATACAACTGAGTCACCGAGCTGGGCCAGAAAAGTATTACCCATACTAGTTCGAATTCCCATTCCGAAAAATGTTTTTTTTTTTGAAAACAATCGAGCTCCGTAGACATGTACATCTAGACGCAAGAAAATTGTTTGTTAGATTATATTCATTTATCTACAACCTTACATCCTTGTCTGACGTTGAAAATGGAGACTCTAGTGCATCGGAAAGTCCTCTTCAAACTTGCACTTGAAACACCACAGCTCTTCTGCGGCTGGTGACTTGAATGAGAGGAATATTTTAATACGGAAGGATTTTGCCCCATGAGATCTTTTGCTGTGCCTTTGCAAATACCACCGAGCTTGGATTAAGTCTGGAATGTGCGGTTCGGCAACCTTGTGTTACTCAGATCTGCTCGGTCCGTTTCATCAGTCCGTTTCAGACGAGTTTAACGCCAGATGCACAAAGTTTAAGGATAAACGTGCGGTGTAGGATGAGGAACCGCCTTTTCACGGAGCCCGGCAAAAGCTGAATTAGCGTCAAATCGAAAGGCCAAAGTACTATCATACATTTAGTTCTGAGGGTGTTTTAGGCTTCGCAATATTAACTGGCTGGCAATGTCAACTCAACTCTTTCGTCTACCAAGCATCGACATCAAAGTTCTCTTCCAAGAAGTAGGAAACCACAACGGTACGGTCCGAGAACTTCCGACCAGCAAGCGCTTTCAGGGCGTTAGTGGCAGACTCTGGAGTTTCAAACTTAACATAAATCTTGCCGACGCCTGCGGCCTGGCGATTACCACCCGATGGTCGGGGAATCTTGAGGCTGAGAACTTTGCCGTACTTGGCACATTCATCTTGCACATCTTCCATAATCTCCTCGTAGTCGTCGTTGTCGAGTAGCTCATCCACAGTGACCATGTTAAGAAGTTGAAGCACACGGCCAGCCTCCATGTCTTGGGACGTAGTCTTTGCAAACATTGACATGGCATTCACGCCCATGTCAAGACCGGCAGCCTGAGTAGTTCCAATACTGGCGCGAACAACCTTCAAGTGACGGTCTCCAAGCTCCATACCATTGAGACCCTCTACAGCGATAGTTGTAGTGGTAGGATCAACAAACTCGCAGAATGCAATGCCCTGCTACGGGATTAGTAAAGAGGAAGAGAGAGGGAGGGGGGGGGGAAAGAGAACATGTAGACCTCGCGGTGTGCAACTTACCCGTGATTCCTCAGTTGAGGCATCCTTGACCAAGACGAATGACTTCAGTTCGCCAAAAGATTTCAGCAGCATGGTAACAGGGTCCTCCGGAATGTAGGCGGGGATATTGGAGACGCAAATCTTGTTCGGCGAGTCTGGGACCTCGGTCAAGAGGACACCTTCCTGGTAATCTTGATCTGCGCTTCCGTTGGGAACAATGTAATCTTTCGGACGGCGAACCTCAAGGCCCTTCTCTGCCCCTTCAGCCATAGTGATTCCGTCAAAGGCCAAAGCGACTGTCGCATCGTTCGGAGACTTGAATTCCAACAGTGCGAAAGAGTTGTCATCAGCCACTTGTGCGGAGACACAAGGGTCAACACTGTGAATGACATTCAGGCCATTGAGTTGCAAATTGAAGAAAGACATGAGATTGTCCCCGGTCGTCGCAGGAGGGAGGTTATAGACGAACAGACGCTTCGCCTGTCGGGAGTTGGATGGCTTCAAGGCTGTGGTCTCGACCGAGCCAGTAGTGGGAGGGTTCATGAACGCTTGCAGTCGGCTTGGGTCCATCGGCTGTTGCTGTTGTTGTTGTTGTCGTGGAGCGCCGGGGAGTGGGAACATCCCTGAGAGCTTGGCCTGCTCCGCAGTGACGTTCTCGTAGCCGGGAGGCTTAATGTCCCACTGCGTGAGGCGACGCTTACGGTCCAAAATGGAAGGCACATCCGTCAGGTCTGGAGTAGGTTCTTTCCTGCGAGGGGGTGAAGCACTTCGTCGAGCCGGCTCAGGTCCATTGCCACCACCACCAGGTCCCCGTCCACCTCTGCGGTCACCACCCCGATCAAGATCACCTCGGTCTCGACGATCCTCGCGGCCACCGCGTCGGGGTCGTTCATCGAAAAGGTCCCGTCGGGGTCTATCGTCAAAGTCGCGTCGTCGACGATCACCTCCACGGTCTCCACGTTCTCCGCGCTCCCCTCGCTCGCCACGCTCGCCACGCTCGCCACGATCACCGCCCCAATCACGGTCTTCACGACGACTGGAATAGCGATCCTCTCGCTCGCGGGCACGATAGTCTCGGCTGGAGGAGTAGGTATTGGTCTCTGCTTCTCGGCGCGCACTACGCGAGCCGAAGTGCGGTGATCGCGATCGTCGTCTTTCGCCTGCACCTCGCTCAGCGCGGTCGCCCCGGTCGCCTCGGTCTCGATCGCGTCGCTCGTCACGCTGGAAGGAATCAGTTTTGGCCAGAGGAAAGATCGAGGTGTCACTTACGAACTGATCGCGCGAGCGCGCCGTATCTTGGGAAAGTCAGTAAAGTCCTGAAGAAAGACTGAATAATGCTTACCTCTTGATGAATAGGTGTCGCCGTTCATATCGAGCCTCTTGATTGATGAGCGAAGCTACTGGATCGTACCCTGTCGAAGGGGAAAACTGAAGCTCCCGTCCGAGTGAGGGCGGTTAAGCCCGTACCGCCTTCCCGAATTTCCGTCCGGGGCAGAAAGTCCGCTTATCGCTGTCTATCAGTTTGCGATAGGCTTACAGGAGCAAATATTTTGCTCATCGAGAACACCTGGTGCCATGGCTGGAGCGTTCTCAGAATGGCGGAAATTGCCGATAAGTCTAAGTGAGCTATGTATCAATACAACGTTACGCTGTGGACAGTCTTTCAGGTATAATTTCCCCCGAAATCAAGCTATCGCATTCATAATCTGATAAGTGCTTGTAGATGGCAACATATCCCCGAAGATGGTGAATGGCGATGTGTGCTTCATGGGAAGCTGTTGTCGCTGAAGCAAGACTCGTCCCATCTTTACTATCGTCACTATAGAGCCAGTCCTGCCAAACTACTGCCATCTCCGCCATATTCGCAAGTTCAATCTCGAGCGCAGTCCGACACAGACCAGGGCAGTGACGTCAAAGTCCCTGCAGGTCATGCCAATGACGATGATGTTTTGCGTCTGCTCAAGCACTACTTGAATCTAGCTCCAAGCCTGTCCATTCTCTATGACCAATGGTCGAGCAAAGATGCCAATTTCAAGAAAAAAGCTGTTCAATTCACAGGCATTCGAATACTTCGCCAGGACCCATGGGAGGCACTCGTCTCTTTCATATGCAGCAGCAACAACAATATAGCTCGGATCTCGCAGATGGTGGAAAAGCTGTGTCTGAACTACGGTGAATTTGTCGCTAAGATTGACGATCGGGCATACCATGACTTCCCCAACGCAGAGGCCCTGGCAGGAAGTGATGTGGAAAGCAATCTTCGCAGTCTCGGCTTCGGGTATCGAGCGAAATATATTCAACGAACGGCGTTCATGGTTTCGCAAGAACGAGAAAAAGGATGGCTCGAAGGCCTGTGCAACCCCGAGTCACCAGTGTTTGGATTTCAACCAACCCCCGGCGATGAGATGCAGACTCAAGGGCGACAAGGTTATCGCAACGCCCATGAGAACTTGTTAGAGCTTCAAGGCGTTGGACCAAAAGTTGCCGATTGTGTATGTCTTATGGGTCTTGGATGGGGGGAATCTGTCCCTGTAGATACACACGGTAAGTCGTTCTCACGACACAAGTACCTCGGTCAAACACAGTCCTGAGTCCTGACACGATCTAGTGTGGCAAATTGCGCAGCGAGATTATCGATTTGGCAAAAGCTCTCAGAAGTCCCTGACGAAGGCGACCTACGACGCGGTGGCCAACCATTTCCGAAAAATCTGGGGTCAGGAGGCTGGCTGGGCCCACAGCGTACTCTTCACAGCAGATCTCCGGTCATTTTCTGACAGACTTGCAGTGACCAAGCATGTCGATGTGTCCGTCAAGGAGGAGGGATCGGAGATTCAAGTCAAGAACGAAGTCACAACTGCCGTGACCCTGATGGCACCGAAAGAAGAATTGGGAGATGTCAATATCAAGTCGGAAGAAGTTGAGACAAAGCCTCACATTGAAGTGGCTAGGGGGAAGAAACGCAAGGGCGCAGACGCAGAGATCACAAAGGCTGCCCAAACGACAGAGACGAGAAGAATGTCGAAGCGGCTCCAGAGATAGGCTTGGGCCATGCGAGCGATATCCCAGCTCGACAGGGGCTTGATGTACATTACAACTACACAGGGAGCATAGAGAGCGTTTTAGAAGATAGCAAAATGATTTCATGTCAAGTAATTGCACTGGATAATTCATTTCTAATGAGAGAAAGTTGACCGTGTGTATATGTGATCTGCGATATCTTGGAGGAGAGTCAGTAAAGAGTCTCCAGCATTCGAGGTATGATAGCAAGGTATGAATACGACGACGGATCAGAAGTCCAGTTAGATCATCGAAGACACATCCGAGGACGCGCTTCTGACATAAGAGGTACCAGAAATAAGTAAAAAATGTGTTTTCATCATGAAAGGGAGAATCGGAAGTGGAGTGAAGAACAAAGTGTGAGACTAACCATATATGCGGACATTCGACCGCAGAGCTGCCGACTTCGCTAATCCCAAAAAGCGAAGGTAAAAACATGTCTCGACTGCGAGCTCAAGACTGCAAATATGTCGAAAACATCATTCCAGACATCGTCTACTATGCGAAAAGGTCATTTAGCCAACCATGTCAAATCGGGCTGAAGCAAACTTTTAAATGCGGAAGGCGGAAACAATCTTGCAGCTGAGGAAAAAGCGGCGCGGAAAAATAAGCGAAGCGCACACGTGACCCACACACACCGGGCGGTCCCTTCTCGCATTGAATCTTCATCCAACTCCACCCGTTGAACTTCCTCATCCATCTCGACAACTTCCGACCAGCTCACCGTCGCCGGACCATCTACCACAGCAAAAATGGGTCGTCTTCACTCCAAGGGCAAGGGCATGGCTGCCTCCGCGCTCCCCTACTCTCGCGCTCCCCCCGCGTGGCTCAAGACCACCCCCGACCAGGTTGTCGACCAGATCTGCAAGCTGGCCAAGAAGGGTGCCACTCCTTCCCAGATCGGTGTTGTTCTCCGTGACTCCCACGGTGTTGCCCAGGTCAAGATTGTGACCGGTAAGAGATTCGCCTGTTGAAATTCGGATTCTGGCGCGCGAAGTCCGAGTATATGCGTCAAGATCGCGAAGGGAAACTTTCACAATGCTAAATCTGCTTTCGAACGCAGGTAACAAGATCCTCCGTATCCTCAAGTCCAGCGGTACGAACCCACTCGCCAATCCCCTCATCTCTCCAATCGGTTGAAGGATCGAATCGCAGTCGCATGTGAAAAGTTTCGAACAATTCTCCGTGATCTCAAGAACGAAATGATTTGCCTCGCGAATGCTTCGATCACTCTCATCCCGAGAAACAACAAACAAAATGCTTGTCGCAGAAATGCACTCGCACTTAAGCCTCTGATTGGTTTTGAAACAAGACTGACAGAGAGATTTTGGAAATACAGGCCTCGCTCCCGAGCTTCCCGAGGACCTCTACTTCCTGATCAAGAAGGTATGAAATTGCCGTTTTGATCGGCCTTCTTCGTGTCGACATTTTTAATTCATCATCCGGTATACTGACATTCTTCTACCCTAGGCCGTCGCTGTCCGCAAGCACCTCGAGCGCAACCGCAAGGACAAGGACTCCAAGTTCCGCCTCATTCTCATCGAGTCCCGTATCCACCGTCTGTCTCGCTACTACAAGACCGTCGGTGTCCTTTCCCCCACCTGGCGTTACGAGAGCGCCACCGCCTCTACCCTTGTCGCATAAGCGAAGGCGTGGTCGTCTGTGGTAATTGGGAATGGAACTGTGATGGAACATTGTATCTGGCATACTCTGTCGAGAGCACTTTTACTCCATGTGTGCTAGATCCGCCCATACAAAAAAGAAACTATTACGAGTTATACCCATGTCTTTCAATTTCCTGCTCCTGATACGATCGATGGTCGTCAGAATCCATCTGAGTTTAACGAATACCTGCTTGCGCGTAGAAACACGTCCACTCGCGTAATATATAGAACGCCAAAATCATGCCGGAATGTCTTTTGTGCGCTATACAACTTTCCATACTTGATCATCTATATGCTATGAGATGCCTGGCTATTGACAAGTCTGACCGTTAGCCATGTCTATAAACTATACAGTCCTGACTTCTCTTGCGACAGCGTTGCAAAGCTCAACTTGTACTCCCGCCCCAAGCAAAATATGTATCCACAGCCGTTGCGTATCGCTCAATCGATCATTCTCAGACTTGACCTCGGAGAATAAGACCGTTTGCTCTTCGGCCTTCCATAAAAACAAATCAGGTATGCCACCGCCGCGCTGCTGATACTCTTGCGCCATGACCTTGCATATCGTGGCTAGGGCTTCGCCACGGAAGCATTGCACAATTTCGAGAAGATCATCTAGTTCGAATGACCAGTCGATCCCAATGGCGCAAGGTTGGGCAGCGGACTCGCGGTCGTAAATGTCTCTAATAATGCGCTCGGCATCTCCATTGGTGATTTCAACCAGACGATGGTTGATCTCAGAGGCGCGAGATGGATAGAATACGTCTGTGTGCAAGTCCAAGGGACAGGTTTGAAAAGGCGTCTGGAAAACGTTTGGAACATACGTGAAAAGTATGTCGTAGAACAATAGACCGAACTGACAAGTAAAATGTGAGTGTGAGTCGTTGAACGATTTGCCTCTCTAGTTAGAGGAAAGAGGACAGACTCACCAATGTTCGAACGATGCCTCCTTCAGAATGATATCCCTTCCACCCATGATCTCGATACCAACTCAAACACATACTTTCCACTCGACACTCCCCGCCTTCTCTCTCATCAATCCAAACGGTGGCTTTGCCTTTCTTCGGCCCATCTTCGCTCTCAATGCGAATCCCCTCAATCGTCCGCTCGGCGGGTTTACTCAACATGACATGTCCAAAGTCATGTTGCTCTCTTTTCACCACTCTCAACGCCCTCTCAAGCTTTGAGATTCTTTTCTGAAGATCATAGTGGTAGATGAGGTGACAAAGAGGATCTTCCAGTCCCTCTTCGCACGTTCGCAGCGCAACTCGTTTCCAGAACTTGCGCTGGTTTTCCTCACTGCGGCCCTCGCAAGCCGTCAATGCCCACATATAATGTTCTTCCAACAAAGCTTTGCGCTGATACCACGCCCCACGACGCGAGGCGTGAAACAGACGCTGATCTAGCAATTCGCTCAGCAGCTCATGCTCTCGCTTGTGTTCTTTGAATCTCCCAAGTGGTAGCAGACTCTTGTGCATGACTCTCGTATATACCCAGGCAGGCGAGAATCGGCGAAGATATGCACCTTCGCCGCTTTCGTATATAGAGTCCTCTTTTCGTTGCTCTTCATCCACAAGCTGCCTCCATCGTGGGTAGAACTGGTCGGCCAAATCGATAATTCGCTGAAGAGAGTCTGTACTTGGAGCACCATTGAACTCGAGGATATTATCAATGTCAAATTGCGTCCTTATGGCTGACTCAAACTCCAAAAGAGCAGCTCTGGACGAGAATATCGAATTGGACCGACACACGATGTACTTTGGGAAATTACGACGAGAGATCTTGGCAAGAATGATTGTAGTCAGGGACTTCTCAGTCCATTCAGTCGAGCGATAGAAGACCAGGTGCACGCGCTCAAAGAGTGCGCGAGGTTCGGGGGTGAGTCGAATGCACTGACCGGTGAAGTCAAGGATCTTCTGGAGCAAGTGGCCATCCCTTTTACCAGGCTGGTCTTTGAACCCAAGTCCAATCTGCGACTGACTGGACTCACACAAAGCTGCGAGTAGCTCTTTCTTGTTCTTCCCTTGAGCTTTGACTTCTTTGGCAAATGCTTTCACTTCGTCAAGCAGCAGGAGCGATGACGCTTCTTCCAGCGTGGTGATCTCATCCGTGCCATCGGCGAATCGAAATGTGCCCTTCAAGAAGATATCGCCTGCATTCGGAGTCTGCTCGTCAACCTTTGGCAGTGCTCGATCCTTCTGAAGATCTATTGCTACGGCGGATAAGTCTGCAATGTCAGAGTAATAGCCGAGTCGACTGATACGGTGCCAAGCAGATGTTTTTCGTAAGAACAGGCGAACATATCTGGATTGGAAAAAACTCAGTTCACACTCGGAGAGTCGTAGTCACCATTGCTTTTGATTTGTTGTGAGGACTCACAGATACTGTGATTCGTACGACAGGTCCTTCCACTGTCGAAAAACCTCCATTTCCGCATCGTCGAACAAATGCGACTCCTCATCCAGTACTGTTTCTAGTGCCAGATTGAATGCATCCACGTAGATAGAGCTTTTCCCACGCTGCCACACGCCGTCTCGTAATCGGGCATGCAAGCCTGGCTCTTCATCTGCCTTGGGCTCCAATTTGCACGATTCGTATACCTTGATAGCATCTTCGTCCGTGTCAAGAATCGGCAATGAAGTCTCCAGCTCTGTGGGGCTGCTAGGCATATAACCGGTCGGTTCATCGAACAGCGGTGCTGAAGTCGGAGAGTCCACTGCACCGGAGGAAGAACTCGGGCTTAAAGGTCGCTCCTCCTGGGCCGGAGGGATTTTGACTTCGAGCCCAGAATCTTTTTCAGAGGTCTTTCGGCGCTTCACGGAGCACTGAGTGTCCCAGTAATGCAGCAAAGACATGCTGCAGACGGGGCCATGGGTACAGACTCCTCAGCGTCGACGCATCAGTGATCTCGAAGCAAACTTCGCCGGCGCGTCGAGGAGCCTCGCGAGAGAACACGAGATCACGTGGGTGATATATCCTAATCCCGCTGTTTGCACTGTTTGTTGTGACTTCAGCTTCAAAGTTTAAGAGGAGAGAGCTTCTTTGCAACGAGCAAAAACTCGAGTGTAGATTTTATGATTCGTACATGTTACTTAGCATAGTGTAGTAAGCCTACGTAGTCTCAATTTGCCTCTTCTACTGCCCCTTCGCCTCCCCCTTGCCGACCTGCTTATGTGGGTGTACATGTATGCACTGTACGATAGTAGAAACCAGCCAACCGCAGCCCTGCCGCCCTTCCGCCAGACGCAGCTTCCAGAAGCTCCACATCTCCGCCGCTCCGCCTTGACGGCTCTCATTGAAATGAGATTCAGTTTAACTGTGCTGGACATATTCCACTCAAGCGCATTCCTTCCGTCCATTACTCCACCCACACCTCTCAAGATCTGAACGTCTCGCCTCCCAAAAAGATTGCTCCGCGTCTTCTATTTCAACGCTCCAACTTGGCGCTCTCCGACCACTTGAATCGCCGCGCATCCATCGAGACGAGACTACTACCTCACCCACACACCCAGCGCGAATTTCGCCGCACCAACCTACCAGCTGCCCACTCGCAGCGCAATCCCCCGCCCCGCAACATGGCCGAAACAAACGGTGGCACCGGCCTGCAACCGCTAGACCTCGCCAGTGGCATTACGCCGCAAATTCGACCCGGAGGCGCTCCCGCGCGTGTCTATCTCAACGAGAAGATTGTTCCACACCTGCTGGAGGGGATGAAGGCAATTACAAGAGACCAGTGAGTTTGACTATCAAGCTGAGGGCCGTACATACTGTTGGCAAGGAAAAGCTCTCTAATGGATTTCTCTCTTCGCGAAGACCACCAAATCCATTGCAAGTTCTGGGGGAGTTCCTGATTCAAAAAAGCAAGGAACTGGAAGAAGCCGAGGCGAAGAAGGAGTCGGAGTGAATTCATCGGCAAAGGAGTCTTTCAGGTGTTTGTTTTGACGGCCGGCTGGCTTCTGGAGTTGAGGGCGCTGACTCGGCTTTGATCATCCGTATTTATTGCTTTTATTATGTTTCATGATTTCTATCTGGGCGTTATACGAGCATTGTTAGGATTTGCATGGGATCGTAGGCTCCTCGAATGGATACTGATCGTCCCAAGGACCGCGGAATGTCTGCGCCTGCCTATACCCATTTATTCTTTCATGTACTAGGTAACTTCCTTTTCCAAGCTTGACACAGACCATACATCTCCAATCGCAGTAACGCGAAAGGAACCTAGACACCTAGTAACTGGCAAAAGGCTTTAGGAACGTGGTCTGCCCTACATTAGGCTACCATTGCAGTACCTATAAGCTCACAGCTCTTTGGTAAGATATTTGTATTTGTCAATGACGACTATACTCTTCATGATATGAGACTTGCTGAGAGGGCAAAAATGTGAGTGAAGTTGATCTATCACAATGATCGCAGAGTCTGTGACTGATAAGCGCAAGCATTCCGTAGGTTGCAAGGATAGCAGCATGTATATAGCCTCGTGGCGGGCGAACTGGAACACAGTCTAGGGATAGGCTGAAACCCGCAGGGACCACTGAGTGTTCGCACGCCACATGGAAACCTACCTGAAAGTCGTATAACGAAGTTATGATGCGCCCTGGGTCATTAGTCACATGATCTCGCCTTACCTGTGAGAAGTTGTTCGTTGATTCCATATGCCTTATCGAATCGTTTCGACTTCATCGCCGGTTCCGCAGAAAACATTTCGAAGGACTACACGCGTAGAAATGACGGCGCTGCTGAGCGGGAAGGAAACGGGAGCGGGGCTGTAAAGTAATGATTGATGGGAAAACGGAGATGATGAGGTTGCGAATGAATGAAGCCGATAGCAAGTTTTTTTTTAAATATTGTCGAATACAGTCCGAGCCGTTACTGAAAAGCTGACAAGTGTTGTGCATAAGGCGAACAGTTTGACCGAAGGTGCTGATCCCAAGAGATAGCCGAATTACAGCGAGAATTGTTTTTTCATCTTTGCCGCTAGAGTTCTTGCATCTTTTCACCCGAGTTGCGTCGCTGAACAGACAAGAAGAGCCACATCTTTTATGCGACCGAGTGATGGCGACAAGACTGGGTAAAGACCGAGAAAAGAGTTGCCGGGTCGGTCGCAGTAAGGCCTGTGGCGCACTCAATATTCTTTGTGACAGAAACCTTGAAGGTCGGTGGGAAGGAGGCATTGCAAGATGAGAACGGCGGAGAGGCAAACAGGGGAAAAATAAACCCAACGAATATCACGACGCCCGTAGTCCAGTCGCAAACCCCGCATTAAAACAGTCTGAAGGTATGAAAATAGAAGAAGGGTGAAAAGGTAGGACATGGGGATTTTGGCGTAGTCAAGGGGGATAAAGAAACATGGGCCATCATACAACAATAGACTCAAAACAGAGACATCCCTATTTTGGATTGCGAGCAAGGGGATACATTACCTGCTGCCGTAGCGGTCATCGCCACCGCGACCCTCGTAGGAGCGACCGCCACCAGAGTAGGGCTCACGGGGCTCACGAGGAGGAGCGGTCTCGTAGCTGGGAGGGTTGGCATCGCGATCGTAGTAACCACGGCCTTCACCACCGCCAGCACCACCCTCGGCAGGGGGAGGACCACCGGCACCACCTCCACGACGATCATCACCGCCACGGCGGTCATCACGGCTGTAACGGTCACCGTAGCGATCGGGACCACCACGGTATCCGTGGTCATCACGAGACTCGCGACGGTAATCACGACCACCACCACCGTAGTCACGGCGGTAGCCACCGTCACCACGACCACCATCGCGGCCATAGTCACGACCGTAATCACGACGATCATTGTAGGAATCGTAGCGACCACCGCGGTAGTGATCATCATCGCGACGGCGCCAGTTACCACCACCGCCACCCATAGGGCCACGGCGGTCATCATAGCGATCACCACGGCGAGGGGGGGCCACGACCATCATCTAGAACGCACAAGAATCAGTGGATGCTCATCTGATTGGGGAAAAAAGTCATCACTGCCGGAGGAACCTACCACGCTTGGGAGGACCGAAGTATTTTCCGGGGGTAGGGGTGCGAGGACGGCTACGGCGAGCCTTCTCGATGCTCAGAGTGCGGCCCTCAATGACCTCACCCTGAAGACCTTCCTTGGCAGCATCGGCCTGCTCGGCGGTGCTCATGTTGACAAATCCAAATCCACGGGATTCCTTGGTATGGGGGTCCAGCATGATAGAGCAGTTGGAGACGTCGCCATATTTTTCGAAGAGACGGGAGATATCAGATTCAGTCAGACGAGGGTGGATACCAGTCACGAAGAGGTTGGATCCAGTGTTTTGGGCACCCTCCTCATCCTCCTCCTCAACCAGATGGGCCTTGCGCAGGGGACCAGGACGGCTGGATCAAATCAGCGATGTGCAAATGAAGGTTGACGGTGTTTGTTGATGATAAAACTAACCTATCCTCAGCACGGCCGTTGGGGGAACGGCTGCGAGCACGGTCGCCCCGAGGCTCGTCGCGAGGGGAGGCACTGCGGTCGCGATCGTACCGGGGCTCGTCTGGAGGGAAAAGAAATCGCCATCATCAGTCAAGTTGAATTATAGAACATGAAAATCATTGGATTGTCACTCACCGGCGTAGCGGCCGTTGTCGTTGTCGTAGTCAGCCATGGTAGTCTAAAGCTGTGAATATGAGATGGGGAAGGAAAGAGGAATTGGAGCGGGAAGAGAAGTTGAGGAAGAGAGGACGGGCGGCGCTAGGCGTCCGGAAAGGAACAAACACTCCCGACAGATGTGGTGACAAGCGACAAGGGTAGTGACAGGCGCGTAGGAGACTCGGCCAAAGGCAGAAAAAGGGATAGTCTTGATTATCTTCGATTTCTGCAAGAATTTTCGCTTCGAAAAAATGTAGATCCCGACGTGGCAATTAGGTAGAAGTCATGTTAGTCTCAAGGGGTGAAAGCTGCATCCTAGGACAAGAAAACGAGGCACCAAGGCTGGGGCACAGCAACCAAAATTGACTCTTTTGGTCTTTTACTACAGGATTGTGCTTTCTTACATATTGAAGCACCGGCTATAAGGCATCAATCGATGCTGAGCTCTGGCTGGAGCCTCATGGTCGCAAATTGAGACTTTTAAGGCCTCGAATGGCAAAATTGTACAACACAGTCTGGGCTCATGCGACTAGCCCAAACTGAAATGTACCAACGACGGAATCGATGCCCACTTATCAAAGGTTTAGTACCTACCTTCAAATGGGTACGTACGTACTTTCTAGGCTCCTGCTACCCTACATGATGTATAAGCCTGCCCGGTGAAGGCATATATGTCCAATTTTACAGTCACTCGCAGGTTGCAGGTCCGCAAAAACGATTGTCATGCACGCATAGGTATCTACATCCTACAGAGCACTCTCTGCCCTTATCGAGGTAGATGTACATCAATGTATATACAAGAGTGCTAGCTGACATCCAGCAGTAATAGACACCCTCCAGAAAATATACTATCGTCGTACCAGGCTTGCCTTTTTTTTTTTTCCAAAAAAAGAAAAAAATAATAGCTTAAAGATCGACCCTATTTAGCTCGGATTGGCAGCCAGAAGCAAAGAGCTCAAAAGATGATAATCGAGAGCACGGGAGTTGATGGACGCTAACGCATTATAATCTGTGAAGACCACCAGTCTCATCCAATCCACGACTAAAGCATAGGTGACTGGGAATGGACGGGGTTTCAGAAATGGTTCGTTCTGTGTCGAAATGACGGCTGCGAGAGGCGAATTGATCGTGGATGGCCTACCTAGTAGTAGGTAAGCCTGAGCCTAGCGGCTCATGGTTGATCGTCTCCCACAATTTCTCCACACTCACAGCGTCGGCCAGAGCTTAGGCCTTGGACACGATCAAGCATTGGAGCCACATGATCGCCATGGGAGGACTCAAGAGTTCTTGAAGAAGTTTTTGAGGTAATGACCTAAAGGAAGTGGGGGAAAAGTACGAGTAAAGCAAAGCTCAGAGTACATTACTGGGACGTAGTCAAGCGTTGTTTTCAATGCAAGAAGGAGGTAATTCTACAGAAGAAGGAGAGCTTAGATGGTCATATCTCGAAAGGGCTCTTACAATGGACAGCCACAAGATAGAGTACATCGATCATTGCCAGGGATAACATGCCAGAGCCGACACTCAAGCCGAGGTCGATCAAGTTTAAGACATCGGCAACAGCGGGGAGTTTCTACTGGAGACATATATTGTGTTTTCCCCCTAAGATAAATCTATATTGAGGGCTGAAAAAAATACTTTAGATAATACACTGTGGAGTTTTCATTGTTCTCGACATGGATCTATCAACGAGAGTGTCGTCAGCAATTTCACACGCACCCTGATTCCGTTGTTCCACTCCAGTAGCCGAGCAGAAGAGGAAGAAACCATATGAAATAACACTCAAAATCCCGTCAAACGCCTCATACACATTCATAATATTGCAAAATCTGCACAGCTTCGATCACCGATACCGTCCGCGACGGGTTCGACGAACCTCGTTTCGAAGTTGATCGGCCTGAACAGGTGCATCATTCGAAGCCGGATGGCCTTCTTCTTCTACCAGATCTTTCAACTCATCTTCGTCTAGTTCGCTGAGCTCCTCGCTCATGCCCCGCATAACGTCTCGTCCGGTCCACCGCTCCTCATAGATTGTGGTGCCGTCGGGGTCAAATGGCTGCATGTACCACGGAATTCCGCCCTGCGCTAGTGGAAGTTGCTGATCTTCCTCAGTCAGAACAGGTGTTGGGTGGCGACGGTAAGTGACGGTGTTGATCACGGGCTTGGTTTCATTGGGAGGAACACTCCCGTGAAGCATAGAGTCATCTGGGGCAGACTCCGGTGCAATGGCAAAGTCGTGTTCGGCTGGCTGTGGCTCGCTTGTGACTTGGGCAGCAGGAGGCGCTGTGGATTCGACGCCCTCCATGGGCTCGATTTTAGGCTCATAATCACCGGCTTCGATTTCCCCGTCACATTCGGGTTCCAAAGAGTCGCGTCGAGACATGACACTGTGGTCCAGAATGACATCAAGTTCCTTGAGCTCCTTTTCAAAAGGCTTTCGGTTCAATTCACTTTCCTTTCGAAGTGCATCCTCCAGCGCTGGTTGAATCGATTTGATGATCCGCTTGGCTAGCTTTCGCTTTTCGCGTTGTTCCAGACTAAGCTCAGGTGCACGTCCGCTGATCTGTTCCTGTAAGGCCGCAGTATCGCCCGCTGGCGCAACACCGATTTCAGAGGTAAAAAGACTTGCCAGATCTGCAGAAAAAGAGGCGACAGATGGGTAGAATCGTAATTCGAGTCGCCTTCGGATGGAAAGCATGCCCGCGGCAAATGTGCCTTTGCTGTCAAGACTGTGCAGAAAAACCCGCGGGAGAGGCATTAGCAAAGCTGAAATCCGACAAAGAAGAGCGTTCGGATACAAGCCACTTACGTTTGAGCCTTTTCGAAGATAGGCCAGAGGAGTGGGAAAATGGGAAAGTACACCGTGTCAACCATATCCCGAAGACGATAGGCGTCTTGAAGCTTCTCGTACTCCCGCTGTTTCACGAGAGCGCAAAGATTGCGTAGCTGCTCAAGGTCCTTGTAGAGCATCTCACCAAACTCAATACGCCGATGCAAGCGCTTATGACCAGTGACACCCATGGCAACGTAGTCTCGGCGTGTCATCTCCATTGAAGAGAAGGTTTCAAGCTGCAGCTGCAGCCGCTTCAACAGCGCAGCTCCACGTCTTGCCTCTCTTTTCAAAGTCCAGTATTTGCAAGCCTCTTCCGCATAGGTCTTGCGACCACGGACCGTGAATCGGCCAAGGGAGGCAATGACCGAGTCAAGTACGACATGAGGGATGACAGGTGCACCAGAAGGAAGCTTCCAAACCGTCTTGGGCACGCGTTTGCGTTTGTTACCTCCTACAGTCAAAGTTAGACGAGGGGTGTGCCTGCGATCTTCATCAGCGTCCTCCGCATGTGAAGGGCCTAATGATAAGGCCGCCGCTTGGCTGTCACCCCACCGTCGACCCGACATGGTGTTGCGATAATACTCTATTGCGTCCGCAGTGGCCGCATCAGTGCCATGCTCCACCCGCCAATCGGGAGGCACATGCTTGTCACAGAATGCCTTGAGAAGATGCGAGTCCATGAGCCCATGTCCAGCTTTCATTTTCAAAAAGAGCTGAGCTCGTCGAGCGCATGAGACATGGAACGCCACGAAACAGTTTTTGTTGCTGCATTGTATAGATGCCCCCATCTTCTGCTTGCAGATATAGCACAACAATTTCCAGCGACTGCGTGGGACTTTTTCAACATCCGTGACTGGTTCCATCAAAGAAGAATTGCCAATCGAGACCTCGGGAATCCAGATGGAACAAAGCAGATGCGCCCATTTTGACGAGGTAGTCTGCTTGAACGCACCCTCCGTATTGGGACAGAAGATACAATTTGTGGTTCCCCGACCCAGCAGCTGACACTTTCGACAAAGCCACTGACCCTCGGGAATAAAGGGCACGCCGTAACACTCCTGGTGGACAGCCAAATCACAGCCGTCGCAGAAAACAATCGCATTTGAATTTTCGCAGTCACCGTCGTCACAAATGGCGCACTTGCTATCCTGTTCCTCCCCAGGCCCGGCTGTTTCCCCATTCACTGCAGCCGCCGAGCTCGAACGCAGGCGCTGCGTTTGTGGTGGTTTGGGGTTGGGCTTCGGAATTCGCTTCTCGAGGGCGTGCCATTCCTTTTCGATCTTGGTCATGGTGATCTCGAATATGGCAGGCTTGATAGGCTCCAGTTGGTCTGCTCGACGTTGCGCATTCAAGTCTTCTAGCCACTTCTCATCTTGCTCGTCCATGTCATATTCCACGCGTCCGATCACTGCATTCGCGTCACCATCTATCACGGCCGGCTGAATGATGTCCATATCGTCCTCTTGTGCGCCCTCCGCCATGCGAATGAACCGTCTATCGTGACGAATGAACAGATCGCTCTCCTGGTATCCCACACTTGCCATGGTCCGATCAACATAGTTTTGCTGGCCAACGCCCTTCTTCTCATAGAAGGTAAATGGGTCCTTGAGTCGAAAGGACGGTTTCGGCAAGGTCAACTTCTCTCGAGGGTTTGGACCTGGCGGCGGGACCACCTTGGGTGTCTGTTGCTGCGCTATCAAGGCATTAAGGATGGCTTCTGGGCGGCGTGGAGGACGGCCTGGTCTGCGCTTGAAGGGGATCGGGGACGGCAACTCGGCTGAGTGAATCATAGGCGTGCCCGAATTCTCCTGTACCTTGGCCCCAGCAATAGACTCAAGCGTCAGCGTGTTGACTGCAGGGTCCGCCTGGTCTACCTCGGCGGCTGTAAAGACTGCAAGCTTGCTGTCGATGTCCAAGTCCGGGTGGAACTCCTCCCATCCCCGCTCCTCACGCGGTTTGTATCCATCTCCTTGCTGTAGCGCCAGGGCTGCGGCGGTGGACGAGGTGTATCGACCTCGTGTTGAGCTCTTATTTCTGCGCGGACGGACGGAGGGAGGCCTGATGGGCACAGGGGGTGGTGGCGGAGGCGGAGCGAGGATCGGTGGTTCGATGTCACGGGCGGGGCGCGTTCTTGAACTGGTTGAATGACGACGGGAGGTATTCGACTTCTTGTTTGACGATGCCTCCGGCAGGAGCTGTTGTTGGCGCGCGGCCTCCCGGTCGACAAATCGTCCACCACCTCCCGGTCCCCCAGGCACGTACTTGCGCTTCTTCAAAGGAGGACCCTCCGGGGAGTTCACGGTATTTCGTGTTGCTTTGGGGGTTGGCTTCGACTGTGATGATCGTGATGAGCGCATGGGCAGAGAGTGTCGTGACATCGGGGCCATTCAGTTCTCGTCCAGCGTCGGCAAGCGCTGATCCAAGCAAGCGCGAGGGAGAGAGGTCAATGGGCAATCGACACGTGCAGTCGCAAGGCTCGCGGCACCGTTTCACCAAGCCAATTGCGATGACTGCTTAGATGTGTGACATTCGAGTGCGGTCAAAAATATACGAGTCATCCAGCCAAGTGTCAAGTCCTGCTTATCGAAGCTATATGGCCTGTTGATAGGATGTATTCCAAGCGCTGTACTCAGGTACCTTGACGCGGCGGAGACAACTAATGATTGCCTCAGGTGTCAACACTTGCGGGCGGTTTGTCCACAGCTTTCCCCGCATGGGCTCCCCTGTGATCGCATGTCCCGTTGTTGTGACCCTTACGTCGTTCTGCCATCGATAACACGCGATAAAGAAAAAAAAGATGAGCGGTGCAAGTGAAGAGAGGTACTACTCGCCAACTTGACGACCTTCTCCTCGGTAACACCCTCCCACAACCTGTCCATCAACTGACCATGTCGCATCAATCCAGATGGCGCGGGCCTTCCCGTCAGTCCTCGCAACGTCAGCCGGGCAATGGAAACCGCCATCAAGGTGGTGGTCGAGGTGGAAACTCATCATGGAATGCCAATGTCTCTGCCGGAAATGCTCATGCATCTGCGCAAGACCAACATGTGCCTGTCCGGGGGTTCAACGCCATGGAGGCCAAAAACGTGCTGAAGGAAGGTAAACATGAGTTCTATTGCGCCTCCCGATGCTGTCCTACAAGGGAGACAGGTATGCAGGATATAAACTGACAATGATTTCTCCCACAGGGTCAAATGGTAACGCTATACTCGGCTTCCCCGGCACCTTTCACCCGCATGATTACTGAGTTCGGACAACAGATTCGAGACCAACCTTCTACAAGCCCTCCGCAAAGGATATCGCTGCCCAGAAGTCATCCAACAGCCCATGGGGTTCAAAACGTATGCTTGAAGCCCTAAAGTGTGTGAATGCGCAAGGACACAAGATCTGACATTTCTCCAAGCAAATCTTATGGCGAACGGAAAGGACTTTTGGCTCGAATTGCGCAAGCAAGTCACTGCTCTCCAACGGGGCGGCAGTGGCAGTGGCAGTAGTGGGCCTCCCGTAGGCGGTTGAGGTCGATGTTGACCGAGTACTACCACTCTTTAAGAAACAAATTCGGGACTGGTTATTGTCTTCTCCAGATATCATTGCACAGCGACTGGCTTTCTGCATTACTTATTCTGCATGGTTTAGAACGGCGCAACATCGATACCCTGCTGTGAAGGTGTTATGGACTTGGTGGGAGGACGGGCAGTACGGGGCGGATGGCGAGCATGATTCTTACCCAGTATCTCACCTAGCGACCCGGCAAACTTAGATGGCTATCGAAGCTACTGCTGCTATAAGCGTCTTCAGTCGTGTGTATTGTCATCTCTTTGCATTACCAGAGCTTGCGACGCTCGTCGCGGTGAAGTTATGTTCTTATGCCGTTGTCCTTGTAGTGATCCAGTCAAGTCGAATGGGTTTAAGAAAGGGTTCTCTGAGATTGCAGGCTTGGAAGAAGTAGGGAATGCTTCTATTGCAACAGGGGAGGGGTATCACTATTATACAATCTGTCTCTCAAGTATCTTACAACATAGCTTGCTCACGAACCCAACCAGTAGGTCCCAGAATACCGCCGTCCTCAGCCTCGGGGTCAAGCGTCCACTTGCGGAGAGCGCGACAACTCAGCCGAGTTCGCCAGCCAGCCTCATACATTTCGATTCCAGCCCACCCGATCATAGCTGCGTTATCAGTGCACAAGTAAGGCGGTGGAGCCACAAGATTCATCTTTTCGAAGCCACGAGCATCCAAGCATGAGCGCAGAACGTGCATCAAGAACTTGTTGGCTGCCACACCACCGCTGATTACAAGAGTGTTGATATGCTGTTCATCCCGACCTCGAAGTCGAAGAGCTTCGAGGGCTATGATCGTCCTCGATGACAAGTGTTCAAAGCACACACGCATCGCTTCGCGGCCAAGATCAACTCTTTCCTCATCCGAGAGAAGGCCTCCTCTTTGTTTGACAATTTTATTGACCATACTGGCAACAGATGAGAAGCTCAGTTGCAGGGCCCGTGTGTTTGCAAAGGGCGTCGTGATACTCCATCCCCATTTGCTCTTGCGTTTGGCGACTTCCTCGCCGCGGGTTATCGGAGGGCGATAGTCGGCGAAATCAGCAGGCCCGTTGGGAAAGACGAACTGCTCGAGCGTTTTCCCGTACATGGTTGTCTTGGCTTGTTCCAGCAGAGCGGGCGGTAAAATATCACGTGCTGCTTTGTCAAGCGTCTCACCCATGGCAATGTCATCGCTTGATGCCATGATCTTGTGCTCGGTCAAAGATTGAGAATGCACGATAATCGAATGACCGCCTGACACGAGGAGGGAAAGGAAGGGGAACGACGGAGACAATTGGGCCGCCGTATCCAAGGCACCGGCCTGATCCAAACAGGAGACCAGGCGAGGCGTCAAGAGATGAGCCTGCATGTGATGCACGCCCACGATGGGGATCTGCCATGCAACTGCGAGTGCTTTCCCGGTATCTAGCCCAACCGATAGATTAGAGCGCATTCCCGGACCTCTTGTCGCAGAGATGAAGTCAGGCCGCCGGCGAATTGAGCCATCCGCGAGTCGAATGACCCAGGATGCATCATCGGTGGAAGGTAGGCTCTTTAGAGCTTTATTGACGAGATCGGCAAGGTTCTCTTGATGGGACTCAAGGGCAAGAATTGGATGAATTCCGCGATGCGCGCGTGAATCGGCTGTAATGTTCTCCAGAAAGTGTATCCTGGCTTGATCTCCGCCACGGGGGTTGGCTATTTTCTCCACGATCGCAACCGATGTATCGTCACTGGAACCGTGTATGTGCATGTTAGCATACGCAACACTCATCCGAGGCGGATGGAATCAGGGCGACGCATACCACGAAGACTCTATTGCGAGGGTGAGTAGACCCCGTCTACATCGCAGTATATTCCGAGGAGAGCCCGTTGACGACCTGCGCAACGCGGTAGCCGCAATGCCACCTCCTGATAACCACATTGAGCAATGATGACGATCTGGTAGCTTGGGACGGTCATCGTTGGCCGCGGCGGCAGAAAAAGACCCGGTAGACGCACGGGCCTGATCTGCCCTGAGAGGCTGCCCTAATTTTCCCTTTTCCCCGTCTTTAGCATGATTGGAAACGCCATGACGATCAAGGAATTGATGTCAGACAGAGAGGCCATGTGGGACCAGCCCACTTACTCCATCGCCGGATGTTTCTAGTCAATTCAAATCGATATTAGCATTCACAAGCCCATTACTGCAGCTGCAGTAGGGCTATCTTCACGGAGTATTTGGTTGTCTTCGTCGCCTTCAGTAGCGACATTCTCTTTGAACTAGATTGCAGTATCTCTCAAAGCCTCGTCTGGATCATGTGCCTTCACAGTTACAGCGTGCCTCGAATTGGCATGGTGCTGCTCTCAAGGCAGGAATTCTAAGCGCAACGATAAGCCCCCGGTCGATATCACATAACCAGCCCTGGGAAAGCCTGAACGCCCAACTGCATCTTACTTTGTGGCTGGCTCAGCCGCACCAACTCTTATTCAAGATGAGGCGCTGCTCGAAACCCTCTTTGCCATGGAGCGTGAAGGAGCACATCTGCACTCAAATTGTTAATGTGATCCGCTGTCAGTGCTGTTCGCATGGAGACATGTCCTCGACACCCTGGAAGACCAAGTCAAATCACATCAACGACCAAATGAGACTTCACGCAACATGGTCGCACAACTATCCTCGTCTAGTGATCCTCTTCGTGATCATACAAGCACAGAGAGCACTCGCACAACAGATCGTTTCCTCGACCGCGGCATGGTCGTCCTAAATCGTCGCATTCTGGGGTGCTATCATCATCGCCTCGCAGGTTGGCAAGGTCGGAACGGGAGGAACCTCCGTATTCTCCAGTGTTCGTGCTAGTCTGCGAGCACGATCGATCGCAAATGCCTTGTCTCGTGCAAACTGGTTTCTCCATTCAGGGTGGTCCAATGGATCGATGCGCATGGACATTGCCATCGTCATTGGCAATATGCAAGCGACCTGACGTCTTTAGCTCGGCCTACTGCGATGCAGATCGAGCGAGACCTTTGGCGATCAGTGGCAGGTTCTGGTGCTAGGACAGGAAGTGAAGAAGAGCGATTCCGAGAAAAGGGAAAAAGAGAGTGTCATTCACTGGATCAAAAGCTCGCGAAGTGGGCGATTCTGTGGCGCCAAAGTCAAGTCCACCGGGGAAAATCTGTTCCGTTTGCGAGAGCATGACTTGGTGGATGCGTTGGATATGCTGAAGAAGACACCTCCTGTGCCGGCGAAAGAGATCGTGGAAGAATTGCTCAGAAGAGAAGATACACGGGCGTCAAGACCAACGTATCTGTCCGAACAACATAATGAGATGAAAGCGAATAGCGGACAGCTTTCCTGGGGATACATCTTCACAAATATCGACCACTAGCAGAGCCCATTTCTGGCTTCGAAGCGCTGGACTGGACCGAATGGGATCGATCGTGGAGCGAGGATGATCTGCGCGACACGCATGTATCTTCTCGTACACTTGCTGATCGCCTGCGCGGTGGGTCTTATGGCCGCGGCTACGGGTCGCGGTCTTGCTGTGTGATTGATGACCGTGCGACCGATCATTTCGACCATGGGAGGGAAAAATGTGAATTGAAATGATGTACTACGCTCACTTCTCTGTATGCAATCATCCTTGCGGGCTCGTTCTACGGAGCTCTGAACGCCAAGCGCCTCGAGCCCTCGGGCGTTGTTGGACACGGCATGTTATGGCTTTCGATTGTTGCCCGATTGTCATTGTGTATGCGGGCGCTGTTCACGCTGCGCAACCATGACAAAGGCCGCTTGGTGGGAATTTGGAAGGAATCTGATTTTGTACGATTCACCGTGGGCATAGAATCACTAGAGCTTCAACTTTCTGAACTGCAACGCTTGACGTCTGACTCACCCATCAATCTCATTGCAACAATTCTCGCCGATAAGGGCACGGAAGTAGACGCGGCGATCCGAGTCTTTGAGTCCCTCCTACGACTCCCTGTCACTACAAATCTACTAGAACATCTCGTTGCCACCGAGATCATGAAGTTGAAGTACGAAGGGGATAAGATCACCACCAAAGCTGGAAAACCAATCTCTCCCAAATCCGAATCACCGTGGATCCAGTCATACTGCTGTATAGCCCTCATTATAGTCTCATGGTGTGTGTGGGCTGTCTATGCGTACTATTCGATTCCTCGGTGGACCAAACTGGTGACCGAGGTTATGTGATTGCGGTGAGAGCGGTCTTCTTTAACTCGGTGGATCTTGTTGTCAGCTTCATGCATGAGAAGGAGACTTCAATCTGCTTCATGGTTGCTGCACTGGTTATCTCGTGGGTGTGCCACATTGGTTTGGAAAGTGCTGGCTAGAGTATGATCCATCGATGGATTGACTCGAATGGAGCAACGATGTGAGCTATTTTGTTGAGCATCGAGGAACGAAACTGCAAATTCAATCACTATCTCTGTGACGCTACCGCGCTCTATTTCATGTGGAACATCGATCAGAGTTGTAGCTCCGAGGTAGCCCTCGAAAACCACTGCATGGCTGAATGTCTAGGGCCCACAGGAGCTGGAAGACTAGATTTTGCTAGACTGCCCTTCTCAAACCGCGTTCAGAGTCTTTGGTGAGCACACCCTCATGCCAGTCAAGATGCCCGAACCTGTTCAACAACTGTCTTTGACAAACTGAATTGACGACCGAAGCGCTTGACGAGAAGCTGACCGACTGTCTCTCGATCAGGGTCGCTCGGATTCAGAGGATTGCTTGCGCCAACATCACCATGCCAGAATGTCGCACACGAGAGCCTCTCGTGATCGGATTTGTTAATGACCCGATGTTTAGCGCTTTTGTATTGGCCGCCAGACCAGTTTTGAATCATATCACCGCAATTGATGATATACATATTCTCCATCGCTGGGACAGGGAGCCATTCCTGTCTGCCTTCGTGCCATACCTCGAGTCCCTCTCGGCCTGCTTCCTGGAGCAAGACGGTGACGCCGCCAAAGTCCGTGTGAGCACCCACGCCATACTGTCCGGGAAGCGTTGCAGATGCTGGTGGGTAACGGATCATCTTCATCTGCACGAAGGGCCTTTTGGAAAAAGCCTCCATCAAAGAAGGTGGGTGACCAAGACCCTGTAACAGGATTTCCCAGATCATTTTACCGAGTTTGTCCGTTGCTTGGTAGTATTCCCACACGGGACCATGAAAGTCTTCTTCTGCGAGATCAGGCCAAACATTGGGGCCATAGAAGCCCGGCCGCTCTATGACTGGATCTTCTCGTCCAATGTAGAAGGCCTTTTGCACCCAAAAAGGCTTCATCGTTAATAATCACTGAATGAGGAGGAAGTGGCGAATGTTGGGAAATGAAAGGAGTATCTTACCTCTTTCGAATCAGCCATGGCATCGCCCTCGCGTACAGACATTCCCGACGCTTCATATCCACGACGACAGGGGTTGTTGAGAAACGAAAGCTTGAGTTTCTCTTCTTGTGGCAAGCTGAAAAGGTTTCTCAAACTTTGTAGCAGCGCCTTTTGCATGTCGAGGGGCACACCATGACCCTTGACTTGGAAGAATCCATATTCCGAGCACGCCTCTCGCACCTCTGCGATGACTCTTGCTTTGTCCGCTGGAGATGTGGGGTGAAGATACCCACTCAGATCGACGACGGGTAACACGATGCTATTATCGGTCGACATTTTGTTTGCACGCTCAGAGGACTGGTCAAGTTCTTCCCTGGTGATAGAGTATCACTGTTTAGGCGACATCACTCCAAATTTTATTAGCCATGGGATATGGGAATCTCTCTTCGGTCTATTTTTCTCTTCTCTAGTTAATTTGAATTTCATTGATCATGATCAATGCCGGGTAAGCCGGCGTTTGAACTATCTTACCCAGTCGGCCGAAGAGAAAAATCACCGATCTAATGGGGCCGACTTGGCGTGATCTGCCGCTGAGGTCGGTGCAGTCCCTGAAGTAAGCTGAAATGATCAGTGGAAAGATAGACATTATGATGGAAAACAAAGGGGCCAAATTCGCGAGCCAGATATGTCCAACCTAGTTGTCTTTCGTATGTTTGAGCAAACTTTTGTCTCATTGTCACTTTGTACTAAAAGTAACCAAAATTAACCATGCACGTTCTCATCATCGGTGCAGGCCCTGGTGGGCTCACCGTGGCTCAATGTCTTCGGAAGCAAGGAATTTCTTTCGAAATATTTGATCGCGACGAAAGCGAGAATGCGCGGTTTCAAGGCTGGGCTATTGGATTACACACGTGAATCTTCTTGAACTTCCTTTCATGCTCGAAGCACAAGTACAGTATAATTGCTAACCATAGAAAAATTCTTTTCTAGGATCATCGACGATATCGTCTCATCTTTCTCAAATGATATGCCTGATTTGAAACGGTCGACGAACCATCTCGCGCCCTTGACTCTTCCAGCTCAAGTTGCAGTGCATTTTGCTGGCACGAATGGTCGTATTGGATTCGAGGTTATTCTTCCTATCTCTATATAGTATTTTCCTCGGGTGACTGGTTGGATACTCATGTTTTTATTTCGTGTTCTTCAGGACTGCCCCGAAAAGCCTTTCATCCGTGCAGAACGTTATCGACTCCGACAGTGGTTATCAACCAATGTTCAAATTCAATGGGGAAAGCGCGCTCGGCGATTTGAAGATGATGATGAGGAAGTCACGGTGCACTTCGAAGATGGTACAACCGCAAAGGGTGATATATTGGTGGGGGCAGATGGCACTAAAAGTCACGGTGAGATTTACCTCAGGAAAACCCATGACAAGGACGAAGAAAACCAAGCCACGAAACTTCGATTACTGACCTTGAACTTGTAGTCCGAGAATATCTACTTCAACAGCCCAACAGTGACCTACTCAAAATCGTCCCGACCGCTGCCATTGTTGGCCAGGTGAGGCTCTCAGGAGAAATCTTCAGAAGACACCTTGCTTTGGGACACAGCGGATGGAATATCATGAATCCAAAGCGCAATTTCGTCAGTTTCAATGGGCTGCATCACGTCCTTCCCGACGGACGTTCTGGTCACTTTTTTTGGATCTTCATGCAACCAGATCCAGAGGTAGGGCAATCTGATCACTGGCTTCGCACAGCCACGCAAGAAGAGAAACTCAGGCATGTCCTCAAGACGACCGATTCGCTTTCACCCAGACTTCGAGAGATCTTCGAATTGACTTCAGTTACTGATGTCAAAGAGGATCTGCATTACTTCCGCGATCTCGAGCTTGACAGTCTCCCCTCGGGTCGAGTGGTCCTGGTCGGTGATGCCGCCCATGCCATGTCACCGTTCCGTGGCGAGGGCGGCTATCAAACATTTATTGATGGACTCAAGCTATCTAGACACTTGATCAAGCTTGACAAAGAAGGAAATGCTCACGATATGGAGGCAGTCAAAGCTGCTGTCAGTGAGTATAATCGCGAAATGTTGAAAAGAGGCTGGGAAGCCGTGCGAGCTTCACGAGGCACGCACAAGGAGCTAATGGGAAAAGCCAAGGTAGTGTCTTTATTGCTTGCCTGGGTACCATTCCTATTGAGTCTTCTTCTGCGGTTTGCAATCAAAGGGCCACTGAAGCTGAAACCGCTTCCCGAGGAGAGGATTATGTTACCGGGAGAAGAGCAAATGGGAGAGAAACAGAAAGTTGAAATGGGATTTTGGGAACGATGTGTGTCTGCTATTTTACTGTTCTTGGGTCTTGGGGGAATTATTTCCGAGAAGTACAAACAGATCTGAAACAACCAACCCAGCAACGAAATCATTTCTCGACTGCCCCAGTCTTCATCGATCCATATTTTGATCGGCCTAGCTCACTATGTTAGGTGTAATCGTACAAAGCAACTCGGCCGTTAGCCTTTCGGTGAGCATAAGAGGATCTTGCGAATTTCGGATTCCAAGAGACCTGCACGTAGGAATCTCTTCAAGCAAGTTCAAATGCACTGACAAACCTGAAGTGTCAATTCAGATTGTCTCAAATTTGACAGGATATCGACCTCTGCGAACACATTGAATTTCCTCTCTCATTAAAGCCTAAGTGTACCACAATAGACTAAGTAATAGTGTACACCATCTTGTAACCGGATGGAGGTTGGCTGCGTATGATATCCACTCCTCGCATTACGCCTTCCCAGCCTCCCGGCATTATTTTGACAGGATGCGGTTGAATCAAGCCGAGATGCAACAGATCCTCCACAGCCCTGAAGGCCGCGGCACCAAAAACACGATCCTGCGGCCGGGCATCGCGATAGTATTCACCATCGAGGGCAATCTTGCTCCCAAACAGCGTCAGGCCCATAATCCACGATGGCTCGACCGTAGCTGCCCGAGTCTGAGTTACAGCCTCGCGGGGCGGATCCAGGGCTACATAGCGACCTCCTGCGCGCCCGAGTGCTGCATAGCACAGAGTGGTCGTGTCCACTTGTGAGATGCAGTCGAAAGCGTAGGCAAGTTGGTTCCCGGTATATGCCCGAATATCTGCCGCGCAAGTAGGGGAGTGGTAGTCGAATGCCTTTTCAGCGCCAAAGCGAGTCACCAGATCAATATTGGAAGGCGAGCATGTTGCGATCGGTCGGAGGCCAGCACTTGTACATATCGTGTTACGCCATTAGTCAAGAACTTGTTCAGAGACGGGAGCGTATGAAACTGGTGGTCCTCTCATGCACATACAGTTTCAGTAATTGAAGGGCACGTGTGCCAGTTGCTGTGCTTCCACCGGACACGAGAACAAACTCTGCCTCTGCTTTGTCTTGAACGTCCTTGTTGCCAGCATGAAGCTGGTCCAAACTTGCCACACCCAGTTCGCTGAACAGTCCCACTGTTGTTGTCGCAACTCCGACGCCTAGACCAGCAGCCTCGTGAAACGTCATTTCATCAGGGAGCTTCAGCAGCAAGTCGGCGGTGGCTCCAACATATTCGGCAAAGGCTCCAACATCGGGCCGTAGTTTGTTCCTGGGCAATGTCAGTTCAGTTTGATGGAGTTTCCACGAGGAACTTTGATATGTGGCACTCGAAAGAGCATACATTCCGTGTACGTAACCCGCAACGCGATCCCCAACTGCGAATCGACCCGAGGCCAGGACACCGTCCCCCAAGGCAACAATGCTTCCTGCGAAGTCCTGCAATCATAACAGATGAGACTGTGAGTGCATTGCATTAGATGATACGTTTGAAGCAACATACATAGCCATGAATTGCCCCAGGAGCCGCGCTATAGTCCAGCATCTTCGCATCTGCGGCATTGATGGCGACAGCAGCTGTTTTGACCATCACCATGTCCGATGCTAGTGCCGGTATGGGAGCATCGTGCTGAACTGTAAGCTTTCCGGGCCCTTGGGCAACAATGGCCGTTTGCGAGCGCGGAAGAATCGCGATGGGATCGGCGGAAGGCATTCTTGGATTTTTGGTCAGGTAAATTGAAGTTGGCTACCCTTCCTTTGGTTGCAACAGTGGACTGTGGTTTACATCACACTATCCTAATCTTCACCCCACAGGCAAGCCATTGTTTAACCTTCCAAGTGCTTTATCGAAGTGTCAGTGAGCATCGTACCTGCTGAACTTTGTCCATCTCACCTAAGACTGGCAATCGGATGTTGACTGGTTAATTCGCCGAACAGACTCGGCTAGAAGCCCATCGGTCACATTTCCTATCTGCGGTAAGAAAGTACCTCTAGGCGATTGGCAGCGTGATTATTCGAGAGAGCAGTATAAGATGAGTTAGAATAGTATTGGCCGGTAATGAGTACTCGTTCCAATGAGGGAGTTGAGTCCCTTCAAATGAGACGAAAACCACCGAGACATTCCAGCTAACACTTTGAGCTACGTCAAAGGACCCGATGAGTCTGACAGAGCCTGCTTCACCATCTCAGAAATTTATTCAATTATAGTGCACTAGTATTGCAAGCCTCAGGAGACGTCAAATTTATCCATTTTACCATTTTAATCAAAAATGACCTTACAATTTCGACCTTGACCTTGGCAGAGTCAGTCGGAAAGTTTGAAAGATTTTGTTCGCACTCGCTCATTCGTACAAGTATTAATGACGAAATTGTACCTAAAATCTCTTTCATGGATGAAGGCTTAAGGGTCATGACTAACCATTCAAAAGAAAAAGAAAATGACAGACATCATCCCCAGTCACTCGGTCTAGGATTCTCCAAAAAATTTGTTAATCACCGTCTCACGCCGTCTAAACACTGTCGAATAGCCTCACGCCGCTTGAGCCGTTCGGGGGTTATTCCGCGCTCCTATCGGCGATTTTACTCCACCGATCCTCGTCTCTGGTATTGCGAGCCAAGTTTTGTCGCCATGGGTAATCTCAAATTCCGATGTAGGTTTTATTATGCATCTACTCAAAGCTCCTGTAAAGTAGTACTTTGTAACTTGCTAATTCTCCCTTCGCTTGCTACCTCACAGAAAAGGCGACTCGACAAACTTCACTGGCAAGTAGCTCGTGAAAAATCGTCTAATTCCGCCATTGCAGTTCATCCTACCCTTCTATCATGCATCTCAAGTCCGTCCTGGTAACAGGCTGCTCCGCCGGTGGGATTGGCGCCGCTCTGGCACACGCTCTGGCCAAGAAAGGCCACCATGTGTTCGCAACTGCACGGAATACGTCAAAGATCCCCCAAGAACTACTCGATCTGTCCAACGTGACCATAATATCTCTCGATGTTTCTTCAATGCCTTCAGTCAGCGCCGCGGCCCGCGTAGTCGCTAAAAGCGGCCACGGTCTCGATGTTCTCGTGAACAACGCTGGAGCTGGATACGCAATGCCTGTTCTTGACATGGATGTTGAAAAGGCCCAGCAACTTTATGACACTAATGTTTGGGGCTGCATTCGTACTACTCAGGCCTTTTCGGACCTCCTCATCGCAAGTCGTGGCCGTATCGTGAATGTCAGCTCGATCGGCGGTACTGTGCACATGCCGTGGATTTGTAAGTCTTGTTCTCCTTTCTTTGGGTGTCTTCCGTCTGCTACCATTTCACGTACCATTGAATAGCTAATCAGTGGTTTCATCGGACATTTCGATAGCCGCATATGCTTCCTCAAAATCAGCCCTAACCACAATCTCTGAAACATTACGGATGGAGTTGTCTCCATTTGGTGTGGAGGTTGTCACGATTATGGCAGGCGTTGTTTCATCCAACTTTGATGCCAATAGCGCGGACTTCTGTCTGCCACCAGACTCTCGATACCACGACATCGAAGATATCATCGCAGGGTGGGCAACTGGCAAAGTGAAGCCCCAGGGCTCTACAGCTGCAGAGTTTGCAGAATCATGCGTTGGGGACATGGTGGGCCAAGGCAAGGGAGGGTTAGTGTGGAGAGGCGCCAACGCAGGCGCTGTACGATTCTTGGTCGGCTGGCTGCCAAAGATGGTAGTGGTAAGTTGAGATGGAAGTCAACGGGTGACTACTTGAACACCGGGTCTGAACTCCAAATACCACTTCTAGAAAGCTGACATTCGATTAGGACTTGGTTGTATATCAAAATCAAGGGCTGCGCGAGCTGTCGAAGAAGGTCCTCGGGGAAGGGAAACAGGCCAATCGAAAGAATGTTTGAATTCCAATCACACTGTTGCGCATGCTCTGACATCTGTTGGGAAAAAGAGAGATGAGGTATGTCGAGGTTGCTCGGCCAAAGTTATTATGCTTCGGAGATTCGAGCGGTCTTGCCATATTTATGATATTATCTAACATCTTCCTATCTTCATCACATACGACCATAGGGTGTGGAGAACAGGGCTTCCCGTCCGCTCAGCCGTACTTAAGCCACACGCCGGTCAGTTAGTAGTATGGTGGGTGACCACATGCGAATCCTGACTGTTGTATGTTTTTGATTCCTTTTTCTCAGCCTTTGCCAGGCTTCACCTAAAGCCCTGCGATCATAGCAGTGTAATAAATAACGCTATTTTAGACACTCTTGACGACCTCTTCGTTTGCGCTGAAAAGAACGATGAATTCTGAGCATCGAAAGGCTCCTGTATGAGCACACCGCATTCCAAAAAAGAATATGCAAAATGTGGTTACGCTATAATCAGATATGCTGGCATTTATGTCCTCCGGAATAGCTCGACACATCTGAAATTCGGATAACTCGTTTTTGTCATATATAGAACCTCTGATTATCATCTCACCAGGACGGGTGGTAGCCAGCCCGAGTAGACTGATTTTCTGATCGCTCCGCAATCTCTGGATTGTCTCCAATCTCTCGAATCTCAATGAATGACTCGTGCTGTAGTGCAACCCCCGACAATGTCCAAGTCAGACGGTATAAACCAGCTTCGTCCCAGACACTCTCCCCTGTTTCAGATCTTCCAAGCCATTAATGACGCCGTCCAGCCCCTCGCCTCCTCGGTTGAGCGTGATGTTCGAAACTTTGAGTTTCCCAGCAGCCAATAATTTGCTGCTCATCGCCCAGAAATTTTCAGCAAATTTCACGTCCTCCGGTTTCGCCTCATAAGTCCTTCCTGCCCTGGTGAAGGACTCTCCAAACGCGGTGTACCCGATTGTGAAGCCTGCGTCAACCAATGGATTGAACGTTTTCAACGAGTCTGCCTTTGTGCCTGGCTGCACACTGCAATACAACCCCTTCTCCCTGTCACTCATCGCAAGCGCGCACAGACGGCCTGAGTCGGCTGTTGGTCTGCAGTCCCAAACAAGCGTAAGCTTGTTGTTGGTGTATGCTTGAATCTCCTTAGCCAGTACCTCGACATCGGTATGGTAGTCCCACACAACGTCAGCACCCATTGACCTGACATAGTCAAAGTTATGGGGCGAAGCAGTGGTCAATACAGTCAAGCCCGACAGTTTGGCATATTGAATTCCCAAGATTCCCGTTGCGGTACTGCCGCCGTATATCAAAATGGACTGGCCGTTGCTTTCGGTCAAGTCGGACGTGGGAAGAGGCAGCTTGAGGAACTGGTAGAGTCCCTGTCCACATGTGGTAATTCCTGTTCCGAGGGTGGCAGCTTCCTCGAAGCTAAGATGATCCGGGATTTTGATCTGGATTCCACCCTTGGCGATCAGGTATTCTCCGAAAGCACCGCTCTCTGCATTTTTTCTATAGAGCATAACGATGAAGAGACGCAGGCATCAGTATGGCTTACCCCCTTCGCTATCAGATGAGAAAGGAAAACTCACGCCCCACAAACTCCACCGCAAACACGGTCTCCCTTCTTCCATTGCTTGGTCACCCCAGGTCCAACTTCTTCCACCACGCCTGCAAAGTCAACGCCTAGGCGCGTCCCCACCGCATCTGGGTTGGCAAAATGCATGCTTTTCCAGTCCGTCGGGTTCAAAGCCACAGCCTTTGTTCTAAAAAGGGTATATCCCTCGCGAACAGAAGGAATAGGAACTTCCTGAACGCAAGCCTCGCCGATGGCGGTACACATGACCGCCTTGCACGTGGGTGTCATGATCGCAATTTGCTGTCAAGTAGTTGCACGACTGACTGACGACTTGGAGTCAATGATTGTAAAGTAGACAGCCCCACGAATGCCAAAGCTTCGCCGAGACGGTGTATTGCCTTTATTCTACTTTTTTGTCCCTCAGCCACGCTACGATTACTACGCACGTGCCCTCCTGATGTGTGGCTCTGATTTGAGAACATTCGGTGAGAATGCGTCCTAGTGGTCATTAACAACCAAAGCTGATGCGGAGAAGCACCTGTCTGGTTGACAACATGACCAAGCTGGTCTACTGGTCTATTGAATCTCTTCATGGAAGGAACAAAACAGAGGGACAACAATCCGGGATTCCTCCGAGTTCAATAACAAAAAGCCGTGAATTAACACATTTTCACCAACATTTTTCTCGAATATTTGCTATCTTTTCAACTTTTGATATCGGGTAATATTCTGAAACATCTACCCCCAGCAGTCACTATATACTAAAGCCGAACACGGTCTGCCTTCTCACTCGTACTCTTGGTAAAAAATCATATTGATTGACTTTGAGAGTGGAATATCGGTCCGAACCTTGAGAGCTTCCGCTCGGCGGCCCGGGCTTTTCGGTCAATTAATAAGCACCGATGGACGCTCCGACTGTCGTGTCGAGGCCTCGAGCGCCCGCGACAGGCGGCGCGCTTTCCGCAATCTACTACCCGACCCAATCTGGCTCGGGCTGAAGCTACGGTATTCAGATATGGATTGACTGTTGATTGCAAATTGGAGTGGAACGAGAAGTTGCTTCTCATGTAAGTGCTTGGAATTTTATTCCTGTGCTCCGATTGGCTGGCTGTGGCAGAATTGACCGCCCCCAAAGTTACATCACGTGATATTTTCAGATGTTTGCTTCTGTCTCGATCACGTGATCAGCCCTGAACTCCGCTCGTGTCACGTGGTCCTACCACCTCGTCTCTCGGGTGACTTATCACGTGACTCGTACCTGTAATATTAACTTGCGTTATAGATATACGATTTGACTTGCGTTGATGGGGGTCCGCGGGGGTCTCCCCCGTAAATAGAGCTGAGAATATTGATATAATCGGTAGATATCATAGTATACTACAATTTGCACTTCTTGCCCCACGAATTAGAAGGGAGGGGCAGCATACTTGTAAGAAACCTGTTGAACATAGTCCGATGTAGCAGGATTGATTCAATCAGTTGGTATTCCGGTACTCTAAGATAGAAATAGCAGCTTGGGCAACGTAGAGTACCTGCCAGGCCAGACCATTCTACTGCTTTCTGCTCACAATTACTTGATTTTGGCGAAGAAGAAATTCATATTGCATGATTGTCGAACTTGGGGTCGACAACAAAGTAATTCAGATGGCTACGGCGGCCAATAAGTGTAAGCAGAGACGTCTCGTACTCTTCACTCTCGAACTGAAATACAGCAAGATTGGAGACCAGTGTAGTGTAGTCTTCGATTGACTGTAGCTGTAGCCTTCGGGAGCAAACTTTAAGTTCGGATCTAGTAGGCTACCTCGATAGAAATTTAACGGGTCTTTGGGACGGTCTTTTCGCATCAAAGATTCCAGTAATCAAATTTTTCAAACATGATTCTAAAAGAATTTTTCATTTTCTCGCTAATAGTATGGCAGTCTCTCAGCTCCGGCATGTACAAAGCTTCGTAAGGATTACACCAGTCCCCTGGTGCGCTTATCGGTCGCTTAAATACATCCAAAGACGGGCAAAGATCATCTTTGTCCAGGTCTCAGCAAGAGAACTTATCTTCGCGATTCAAACCTGGCGACCGCACTTCTATCTGAGTGTTCAACGATGGCATCCTGATTCGTCAAGAAATATTCGAACCCGAGAGCTTTGATCTTTCCGATCCACTTCAATATTGGGACTCGCTCGAGACCTCGGTCACCGCGATGCTTTTCAACGTACGCCGCGAGTTCGTCCACAGTGAAAGTAAACGGACTCTCGTAGTGAATAAAGTGAGTCGTTCTTGTGTTTGTAGAAGAAACAGTTTCCCCTTCAACAACTGACTCGTTAGAAAGAACATGACTGCAAAGCCATTGAGTCACCTGATTCACCGGGCTGAGGTCCAAGCGACCAGTCCAACCGGTCATATCAGGAATTGAGCCTGAAGCATCGACATATTTGACAAAGTCGTCCAGCACGGCCTGCGAAGACGTGTTGCTGAATTCATCGGAAGAGGGTAGGAAACGGTATACCGTTGAAGGGACCCCCAGAGATGCCCCTGCGCGCTCGAGAATACGTTCACTAGCCCACCGCGTTGCAACGTACCCGTTGCTACCGTCAACCGGGGGTATCCATGAGGCAGCTGACGCGGCCGGGCCGGAAGTTTCTGCTGCAATCTCTCTTGAAAGCACACCGGCCGTCGAAATGTAGTGAATCGGGATGCGACGAGCAGCGGCAAGCTTGACCAACTCGCGAGTCGGGTGAACGTTACTGCGGCGGAGTACATGGTAGTTATCCCAGAATGAGCGCACACCACCTAGATGAAGAATCACATCCACTTGTTGAGAAAGTAGCTGGAACTTGTCTTCTGGAAGGCCAAGCAAAGGGAGCGATAGGTCACCATCATGAGCAAGGATATTATCAGAGGCAACTGGGAGTCTTCGAGAAAATGGAGCCGAAAGCTTCTCGCGCACAGCCACACAGTGAACCATTTCGACACTTGGATGCTCTGCGAGCTGCGGAAGAAGATGTTTGGCTAGAAAGCCCGTGGCGCCCGTGATCAATATAGTTGTCTTTCCAGTTTTCTCTTTCTCTCTTTTCGGCGACGACAAAATTTCCTCAAAGAATGTTGGAATCGTTGGAGGACTTGTCTCTTCTTCCCAGTCTATGGGGTCAACGCTGGTGCTGACTTCAATCTTCCGCGCCATATCCCGCAATGTGTGATTTTCCAGAAGCTCAACGAGTCGAATAGCAACGTTGAAGACGGCCCGGATCCTGGCTTGAAGACGAATAGCTAAAAGAGAATTGCCCCCAACAAGGAAAAAACTGCTTGTCGGGGCGATCTCTAGGCCTAGAGCTCCGTGACTCTTTCCGAGAACATCTCGCCACACGTTCTTTAGCTGTATCATTGTCTCAGTAAGAACATGATCTTGCGGACTGTCGGGCGATGCGAGTTTAAGTCGCTGCGGCAGCGGCATTTCTTGAATCGCTCTTCGATCAATTTTAGCATGGTTGGTGAGAGGAAGTCTTTCCAGTGAGAATGCCACAGCTGGAATCATGTATTGAGGGAGTGGTAGCCTCTCAAGAAGCTGGGTTAAAAAGACTTCCCTTTCTGGGGTGTCGTGACCAGGGCTGAAGACGACGTGCGCAACCAGAAAATCTGGATCTCCAGCACGTAGAGTGACGACAGCCTCTTTCAAAGCGCCACCCGCAGTAGCCACAATGTTGCTCTCGATATCACGGAGCTCGATACGAAGGCCACGTATTTTGACTTGTGTGTCACCCACACATCGGCTGCGGAACACCAGGGCACCATCCGGCGTGAGGTGTCCGATGTCCCCGGTGCGATACATCCGTGTCCAGCCTTGAGCAAGGTATTCAGTAGATGCGTGCGGATTCACCATGAAGTGTTTTGCGGTCAGCGCTTCGTTGTGAAGGTAGCCTTGCGATACTCCTGCACCGCCAATATATACCTCACCTGGCATTCCCGCTGGCAGTGGCCTCAACTTTTCATCGAGGACATATGTATGGTAATTCGGCAGAGAGTATCCGCATGGAATACGACCCATAGCCTCAACTCTTTCTCTGTCCCGATATGGGATCTCTGTCTTGTGCGATGAGATTGAGATTTCAGTGGGACCATAGGAGTTAAAGAACCGAAGCTGTGGTAGTTGAAGTTCAGCGAAAGCGTTTGTGACAGTAGCTGTCAAAGGCTCACCGCCACCAAAAGCAAAACACCAGCTTGAGGCTGTTCGAAGGCTCTCAGAACCGTGCTCTAGCCAGAGAAGGTACTCCGATGGCGTGGCCTTTGTGTATGTGATGGCCTGTCGTTGAATGATCCGAGTGATTTCTAGCGGGTCACCCCGCTGACTACTCGGGACCACATAGACGCTGCCACCGTTTGCAAGCCCAGTATAGATCTGATCCACGGAGTGATTGAAGGTAAAAGCACTTTGCTGAAGTGTGTCTTCCGCCCGTAAGTTCCATGATTTGGTGTATCCCTCAATCTCGTTGCGGAGACCAAAGTGAGTGACAACAATTCCTTTAGGCGTACCAGTCGATCCGCTCGTGTAGAGAATCGCTGCTGGTGCCTCTGCTTGTGCGAGAATTTTCATATAGCTTGATGCTTCACGGTTGACCTTGGACACATCAATGATCTGCGCAGTAGGGACCTCTAGTTGTGGAGCACTAGCCGCTGTTGTCGCGTCCACAAGTATCGCAAATGGCTCACAGTCTTGAGAGACCACTGCTAGACGCGGCAAAGGGTTCCGAAGGTCGAGGGGTACGTAGACTGCCCCAACATATTTGATGGCCAGCATGGAGCAGATCCAGTCTACTGCAGGCTCTTGATAGCAGAGAACGCGGTCACCGGGAGCGACTCCTGCATTCTGTAATTTTTCTGCGATAGCTTCGGTGCGATGCATCATCTCCGCATAAGTTAACGAGTTGCCAAAGCCATCTTTAAGCGCAGCTTTGTCCGCGTTTTCCCGAGCAACTTGATCGAGACGATGAATCAAAGTTTTGGGCCAGTCCGAAATGAGGTCCGCTCCTAGGTGTGAGTTAGCACGATGTCTTCAGGAGCAGGCTTTTAGTCCCTCGTGGGTTAGGGGTGAGAACTCACCGTGACCATTCTGCCTAGCTGTATGCCTTTGCTTGTCGCTGAAGGTTGGTGTTTTCTCAAGCTCCAGAGAGGGAGTATTGGAGAGAACATCAAGCAGATGGACATATGTTTCGAGAAGCAGATTTGCTGCTGTTAAATCATAAAAGCTCTTTTGGGCACGTATCATAACAAGGGCACTTTGGGCACTATCAGTGATATCTAGCGTGATGTCATATGCTGTGCGACCCGGATGGGCTTCTTGAAGCTCAAATTGACAGTTGCCCCACGCATGGTTCTCCTGAGCACCCTGTCGATAGTCCAAGAAAGCCTGGAAGAATGGACTATGTGTGGCCGATCGAGCGACATTCAACTCGGCTAGCAGAACATCAAATGGCAAGCGAGAGTTACCCAAGGCTGAGTAGGCTGTTCTCCGGGCCTCAGCAATCGCATCGACGAAATTCTGACTTGAATGGCGACGAAAACGTAAAGGAAGCAGATTGAGGAAGAATCCGATGCTGTGCATCAAATCGCTTTCGTTACGAGCGGCATCGGCAATTCCGATTGTCAGATCTTGAGCATCACTCAACTTGAAAAGTAGGGTCTTGAATGCGGCAAGATAAAAGTGGAAGGGAGTGGATTGCTGTGCCCTGGATGCTGCCTTGATTCGAGCTATCACTGCAGCGTCGATGTGGCATGCCACCTGATGAGTGTCAAAAGTCTTCATTGCCGACCGAGAGGTGGTGTGTGCTATTGAAAGCACCGGAAGCACCGGCGGCTGCTCGCCAATAGGGAAAATGCTCCGCCAATATTGCAGTTCATCACTCATGCGACCCGACGCGATGTCTTGATGCTGAGCCTCGGAGATGTCAGGGTACTGTCTCGGTAGCGGTCCAAGTGACTGTCCATTGTACACGGTCTCAAGCTCGGAGATGAGAAGTTGGAAGCTGACGCCATCTATGATGATGTGGTGGTGATTGAAAAGCAGGTAATGTGAAGATGGTGATAATGTCAGTAGAACGATCTTTAGAAGCTCACCACTCGCTAGATCGAATGAATGGGCCTTGAGCTTGGCATACTCGGTAGCCACTTCGGCTACAGAGCTGATTGATTTTTGTTCCAGTCGGATAGAAGAGCTTGCCAGTATTTCTTGATACGCTTGACTAGCATCATTGCGATCTTCCACAAAGCAGGTACGCAACGCCTCATGTCGGTTGGTCACGACACGTACGGCACGCTCCAAGTCAGCGGCTCGCAGTTCTCCGGCGACGTGATAGTAGAATGTGACGTTGTAGGTTAGCTGGTCTTCCAAAAGTAGTCGAAGGAACCAGAATCTTGATTGTGACAACGATATTGGCACTCTTTTGATGATCTTTCGCTGATGAACTGCAGCCTTCGGGGCGATAGATGGAGGTGATATCTTCAGCTCTTCGTCGGGGAGACTTCCGTCTGTAGTAGATGCAGACGAAGGCGGCGTACAAGCAACTTGTGACGAGCTTTCGGACATACTTTCTGGAATGGCCGTCGTTGAAGCAGATGTTGTTGCTGTTGCTGACATAGCCTGATCGGTCGGTGCGTCTTGCTTTCCCAGGTTGCCTTTCAGCTTCTCGGGAAGTTTGTCCAATACAACCTCACAAATGTCCTGAATCGAAGCTCCACCAACGAGCTTTAACACTGGAATATCGACTTGCAGCTCTTTCAAGAACCAGGATCGTGCTTCAACAGCTACCAGTGAGTCAATACCCACTGAAACAAGAGGTGCGTGACGGTCCATCTCCTGATCAGAGATTTGGAGAATAGCCTGAAGCTTCGCCGAAAAACAGTCTGACCGTCATTTCCGATCACACGTCAGTAAACAGTAAGAATGAGGGGTGAGAGAAGAAAGTCTCACTTACCTTGCAGTATTTCCAATGCTTGATTCTGGGTCGTTGCCAGAGACAACTGTTGGCTAACAGGAAGTCGGGTCTGCTGTTTCTGCTCTCCCGAGCCAGAATTTGCATGCTCACTAGTGACAATGCAATGCGAGAAAAATGGATTACTGAACCATGGGCCTTTGATATCCTCGTTTTCTCGAATCGTACGAATGCCGGTGGTCACTACCGCTTCCGGTAGACCGGACTCATCTTCTGGGCTCACATAGCCTGTTTGAATGGTCTCTGCAAAGGCCAGTCTCAAGTCAGGCTCTGAGAGGGCTGCCAAGCCCATCCGTGCGAGTTGTATGGAGACAGCTTCGCCAGCAGTCTCAACATATCCAATCCCGACAACCCGACCAATGTCAAGAGCCGAAGCGGCCAGTCCACGGCGTCGACGTTGACGCACGAGACTGTTTATGTATCCGTTGGCGGCAGCATAATTAGACTGTCCCGAGTTACCAATCACGCTCGCCGATGAGGAGAGAATCACGAAGAAGTCGAGCGCTTCATCGTGAAAAACTTCGTCAACGTTCCTGGAGCCGTCAATCTTCGGGGCAAGAACCCTTCGCATTTCGTCTGCTGCCATGTTGGCAAACAGTGCGTCGTGAAGGACCATAGCTCCGTGAGCGATACCTGCAATTGGTGGACAGGTTGCTCGAATCTCGTTTATCACAGACTTGACAATGCTTTTGTCTGTGACGTCCATTGGGATAACTTTGACCATTGCGTTCGTTCCTTGGAATGATTCCAGCCATCTCGGGTCAATTCGAGGTTGGCGACTTGTCAAACAAACACAACCAGCGCCATTTTCTACCATCCACTCGCAGAGAGACTGACCAATCTTTCCGCTCAATCCGATGAGAAGATATGTCTTACCCGGTGAAAACATGGTTGAAGTCCTGAGTGGGCGGATTTCCGCAAGTATAGATCCGGTGGACGGCCAATTAATAATTGAACAAGTTGCATGCTCCAGCATATCCATACCTTGGATTTGGCTAACCTCGAACACAGGCCGTGAGAAAGACTGTTCCCTGATCGGTGATTTTGAGACCTTCGCACGCACAAGAGCATCTGCAAGCAATTCATTCAAGTGACTAGGTGGCGTCAGGAAGGAAGATTCATGTTGAAGCAAGGCAGTGCGATCAACATATCTGCAATTGGACGGCAAAGCTGCGACAATGTTCGAAGATCCCCTCGCTGTCAGGTTCAAATAATGACTCGGATTCAAGCGACGCAATGTTCTTCGTAGTATGTGTTGTGACGCGCGTGAATCCAGCAATATCCACTGCCCAAGTGATGGAGGGCTGATATTCAAATCGATCTCGCATACAAATGTGACGCGCACGGCAGTCGTCAAAGCCGCCCGACGTAGAAGCGCTTCAGCAAGAAGCCCATCTTCTGTGGAGCATTGGACCAAAATGTGACTCCCTGTGGATAGTGAATCCAGCACAGAGAAAGCGAGCAGCTCACTCGCCACAGAAACGAGCAGAGGAGCAAATGAAGTTTCATCGTCCGTTTCTTCAACAATGTCGACGCTAGCCACTGGAACCACCTTCCAAGAATTATTGCTTGACAAGAATAGTGTTGGCTTTTGATCTGTCTCGCTTGCGCCAATTCCTAGGAAAAGGAAGGTATCTGGAGCCACACGATAAGCGGCCAAACTAGATATAGTGACACGGACAAGCTGTCCGAGGCTGTCTCTCCTTCGGAGGTGGGAGAAACCGGCACTCTCCACTAGGTATGGCCTCCACTTGGTCGATAGCTCAAGTGAGACATTTGACTCAGAGAGAGATACTCTTTTCTGAATCAAACGCCTGGATGCATTTAGTCTCTCATTCTGGCACGTACTGCTGACAAGACGAGGGATCTTGAGGTCTCCATCCACGAGGAATGTCTCCGGCTCTTGAGACCAGAGAAGTGGCGGCTGTGATCTTTGACCTTCCGTCCACTGTGTTCGTGACTCCCAGGTGTTCAACGCCGCCCCTTGCAGAAGAAATTCGGCGATAGACCGAGCCGCGTTCCAGTGTTTGCCGGAAATATCCAGGTGATGCAAGTTAATATGTGCCTGCTCATTACGAATGACACGGCTAAAGGCAATGCTTGCCATATGATATGGCTGGTCGACATGGGCGCCTTCAGTAATCCATAGGACATGTTTAGCGCGCTCAAACATAAGCTTGAGGCCACTCATCTTTTCATCCGTGATATCTTTGAAAATTGGTGTGTCAAGATCCACAAGATTGATGAAGGTACTCATTGGGTTTATCCTCTCAGCTTCCAGTTCTGTGGGCAGGCCATTGAGAACGACTATCTCATCGCAGTGGTGGCTCAATAATTCAGAAAGCTCCTCCGAGAGTCTCGCAGTTTGAAGGCTCTTCTTGCCTAGGATAGCAAGACTTTCCACACGAACGGAAGATCCGGGCGGGGAAGGACGAGAAGCCAGCGGCCGTCGCAGGAAGTTCACTCGATCATCTATAGCCTGCGCTGCTATGATAGACAAGGGCCAGGTGATGCCATCAACCTCTGGCGTAATCGCGTCGACGCCGGCGAATCCAGATTTGCGCAGAGCATTGTGCCATTGACCTGGGGTAACAGTAGGTGCCCATTGGCGACCATCATCCACGCCAAGCCACCAGCCTGGCAGACCAGCCATGACATTACCAAAGCGAGTAGGTCCCTGGTTCGTGATTTCCAGCATAAGCAGAAACCCGCCAGGCTTCAACAGCTGCCGGGTGTTCTCAAGTGTCTTCTGTAGTGACACTGTTGCATGTAGCACGTTCGAAGCGAGGATGATATCATAAGAGTATGGTTTGTAGCCTTGACTGGCCGGTGCTCTCTCAATATCCAAGGTCTTGAATGTGATTTTGTCACTGTAGACCTTGAAGAGATCAGAGGCTTTATTGAAGAAGCCGGCGGAAATGTCGGTGTATGTGTAGGATGACATAGTGTTGCCAATTTCTTCAAGAACAGATTTGGTGGCTCCGCCCGTGCCAGCGCCTATAATTCATTAGTAAAATTTAAAATGGTCTAGGTGGTTGAGCTGATGCCCCGTCAATGTTAGTCGTCTTACCTATCTCGAGAATATCGGCGTGAGGATAGCGATGCGTGATCTGCTGCACCATGCTCGCTAGGAAGGCGTTATATCTTTCGATACCCACGCCTTGCTTATAGAAATTATCAAGAAGGTTGTTGGGAAGCATGTGTTCCAAAATCGTTGTCTGTCCTCGCACGGCGTCTGGAATGTTTTCTCCGACAGCGCGAAGCAGCTTGACATCGACACTGTTTGGATGTTCGTTGGCTAAAACAGCTATATCCTCGTGCGTATCATTGATCCACTCGCACTTAAGGGTTGGATGCTCTCCTTGGGCTGCAGTTGAAAGGGTGTGGTTGATCCAGGCTCGGAGGTGTGCATGGTGCGGTTGACCATGTGCCCATTCTTCGTCAGTGATCTCATCGTTCCACTTGCGAATATAGTAGTACGATATCCTTTCACAGACTAGAGCCAGGTCAACTTCATCTGCCGTAGGGACGATGTTCTCTGCGATTGAGTTGCCATTGGGTAAGGCAAATTCGAGGCTGGTATGTGTAAACAGCCGACGATCGTCATCCGCAGTAGCAGGTGCAAAGGCCTTGATTTTGAAATCGTCAATCTGGACCATAGGATGTGCTCCACCCTCACTGAAGATATTGATGTTTGCCAAGAACGTATGTGCTTGCTCGTCGATTATTGCGCAAACCGGTATCTGAGATCCGTCAGGCGGCACTGTTGCGCACGCCGCAGGGTTGACTCGGATACTACCAATTGAGATAGGAATATGCAATGACCACAGACGCTCGTCTCCAGGAGCTGAATACGCAAGCATCGATGTTTGGAAAGCAACATCCAGCGTGCTCGGATGAACCAGATATCTTGAGTGGGGGAAAGTATCCAGCATCGCAAAGGACTCATTAAGGCGACGCCTCAAAGAAGACACTCCTCTAAAAGATCCCGAGTAACCATATCCGAGCTTTGAAAGGGCTGAATAAAATTGCTCCTTGTCGACCGCTGACATGTGGTAATCCTCAAGCAGATCTCCTGACAAGGCGGCCTCCATAGGAGGTCCAAACGTAATTTTGACCCGTCCGGTAGCCATGAGCTCCATCTTTGATTGGGATTTAGAACTGGCGATGGGACTGGAGTAACATGAGAAGTCAGCTGTGGCCAGGTTGCCATCATTATGGTATTTCGTTGCCGTCAGGGTCGCCAGTGTCTCGACGCCAGAGCTATCTCCTTCTTCAAAGGTAACCGCACGTGGAAGATTCAGGTTCTCGAGCTCGAAAAGTCGTACTTCCCGATCGGCGGCGAGGACTCTGGATGCTTCCAGCGCCATGGTGACAAATCCTGCCGCTGGAAAAACGGGCTGACCTTGCAACTGATGATCTTCAATCCATGGTATTTCCGACAACTTAAGGACATTTGACCATCGCATGTCATAATCATTGGAATCCGAAGAACGGACGCCCAATAGCTCGTGAGGAGGCTGCTGTCTGCCTCGGAGAGCTCGTGATATTCTGGACTCGTTCCAGTGAGTCTTGTCATGGTTCCATTGATATGCCGGTAGACCGACTATCAAGTTTGGCTGGTAGCATTTACCAGAAAGCGTCCTTTCATAAGATTGGAAGTTCACGTCATCAGCACCCGAATGAGCCCAAAGAAATCCCAGTGCATCTGACAGCGCTTCAAGGTCGTCCACGCCTCGGCTGAGCACACCACAATACGGAAGAGGGCTGGATCGTATCTCTGAAATGATTTGTGTCGCGGGTCCCTTGAGAGCGGGGTGGGGACCAACCTCCATGACAAGATTTATCTGGTCATCGCTTGTGACAGCATTCCTGACTGCATCGGCAAAAAGAACCGTATTTGTCATGTTATCCCTCCAATATGTGTCTCGAAGACTGCCAGTGGGAGTCATTCTGTCGCTGCTTGACATCACACTGGAGAACCAGGAAGTACAGCTCAGCTCTTGATTGACTTTCACATCACAGTTTCGTAATGATTCAACGTATGGATCACCGCATGCCAGCATATGGTGAGAGTGATAGGCCGTATCAACTTTCAAGAAGCGTGCAAATTTCGTTTCCTCGTCGAAGACTTTCTTCGCATGAATCACGGCATCGGCGTCTCCCGACAGAGTGACACTGGCTGGTGAGTTGTGTGCAGCAATCTTCAGTCTGCCCCTGAAAAACTTCAAATTCACAAGCTCGTCTGCATCTTCCCACGACGTACCGACCGCAAGCATTGCGCCCTTCGGGCTTCCTGCCTCGTTGCCGACCAAACGCACATGTAGACCACGATAGTAGGCGATCCGGACGGCATCATAGGCGGACAACAGACCAGCGGCGTATGCGGCACCAATTTCTCCTGAAGAATGGCCCACGACTGCTGTAAAAACGATGCCCGCGATCTTGAGAAGGTCGACCAAAATAATTTGGAGAACAGTGCAGAGTGGTTGTGACAGAGACGCCTCTCCAATCCGAGAAACACCTTCTTCAGCCAGAATTTCCTCCAACAGCTGCCAGTCAGGGCGATCGGCAACAGGCAAAGTGTTTAGCGACTTTTGAAGGTCAAGTACTCGATCTCGCACCCAACTGGATTTGCGAATGAGCTGCGCGCCCATGGTTGCCCATTGGGCACCTTGTCCTGTGAAAACACCCAGGACTTTTGCAAATCCGGCTGTGGACTTCGCAGACAAACGGGTTCCAATCAGAAAACCTGGATTCTGGGCGACAATTGCAAGTTTGGCATCAATATTGACTGCCAATTGTTCAGTCGTTGACGCTGAGAAGGTAATCCTCGTCGGAAGCTTGCTTCGGCGAGATTGAAGTGTCCAGGCCAGGTCAGCAGGATTGATATCCGTATGGGCTTTCAGATGTGCACTGTACGAATGTAGCTGAGAGACCAAAGAAGCCTCTGACATGGCTGAGAACACGAAAGGTGTGCTGGTAGTATTGGCCTTGGGCTTTGAATTTGGAGCCAGATACTCCTCCAAGATAGCATGAGCATTACTGCCACCAAATCCTGTTGGCGGTACAACAACAAACGAAAACGATTAGCTTCTTCTAAGCTTACGATGACTCAAGGCACTTGTACATACCAAAGCTGTTGACACTGACACGTCGAGGTAGGCCTTTTCCAAGAACCGGCCAGGGAGTCAGCTGTGTTGGTACGTGTAAACCTTGATAAAATGGTTCAACGCGCGGATTCAATCGATTGAAAAGCATATTAGGCACCACAAGCCCCTCACGGATCATAGCAGCACCCTTCAAGATACCAGCCAACCCCGCAGATCCTTCAAGGTGGCCAATGACGGTCTTGACAGAGCCCACATACAATGGGGTGGTTGTGGTATATTGACCGAAGCATTCGTGGATCGCAGCCGCTTCTTTGGGATCTCCCGCCTGAGTACCAGTGCCATGTGCCTCAAAAAAGTGCGGACGATCGTCGGGATTTTTCACGGGATCCAATCCAGCACTTGCATAAGTGTGTCGAATGAGCGCTGCTTGGGCGTCTGTACTCGGTACTGTGATACCGTTGGAGAAACCGTCCTGGTTGGCTCCAGTTTCACGAATAATGCACTCGATGTGGTCGCCATCTGCAATGGCATCACTCAATCGCTTCATAATAACTGCTGCAACGCCTTCTCCCCGGGCATATCCATCTGCATCTGCATCCCACATCCGGGATCGGCCGGTGGGTGACAGCATCCTCATCTTACTCTCAGCAACATACATGTCCGGATTCAAGATCACCTGCGTACCGCATGCGACAGCGACGCGCGATTCGCCGGTACGTAGGGACTTCACGCCTTGATGTACTGCAATCAGACTAGACGAACAGGCCGTGTCAATTGTCATGCTTGGTCCATGCCAGTCGAAGAAATAAGAAACTCGGTTCGAGATGATAGCTCGATTTGTGCCCGTTGCAAAATATGTCGGGATGGTCTGGAGATCGCGGAGGAGTGTGTCATAGTAGTCCACACTCATCGTTCCAACATATACGGCAGTATCGGATCCTCGCAAGGCTTCGGTCGTGTGTCCACCAGACTCGAGGGCCTCGTACACTGTTTCCAGAAGTAGACGCTGTTGCGGATCCATTGCTTCTGCTTCAGCAGGACTGATATTGAAAAAAGCGGCATCGAATAGCGTCAAGTCTTCCTGCAAAAGATATGACTTTTGAACGTTTGTGGTGCCATGGTGGCTGGCGTCGGGGTGATAGTAGCCCTCTCTACTAAATCGATCTTGTGGAATGTCTCGACACACATCGCGAGGGCTTGCCAGGAGCTCCCACAATGCAGATGGGGAGTTAGCACCGCCAGGGAATCGGCAGCCACTGCCAACGAGGGCTATAGGTTCGGGTGGCTGAGGTGTGGAAGAAGCCATGGTTGGAGAAAGAAGTATATAAGATACGTCTAAAGATTTCCAGCAGATGAGTGTTTCACAGTCTCACGGTAGAGTTGCCAAACCAAAACCCATGAACGCAATTGTTGTTGAAAGACAACAAGGGATATGTTCTGGAATACTCCGTGTCCCTTAATACAAGACTGATCTCTCTCGACTTTTCGCTCTCCTGCTTCTACTCTTCATCCCCACTTTGCATCTACAATATCGATGATAAGGATCAGATAAGCCCCCAATCTGACATTACGCCGCATCACCATTGCCGGTGCTGGAGGTACCTCATCAACGCCGACTTACTGCCAACCGAGTGCTTTGTCAAGAATCATTTCGGGTATGTCAAGAAGCTGTGAGACTGAGATCAGAGACTGAAGGCGCAAACCTAACTTAAAGCCCCGAAGAAAAAAGCGCCGAAAGTGACTAAGCATATCGCCGAAGATGTGCATCAATGGAGAGCATAGTTTCCGCCCCTTGGACCAGATTGGAACAATCGCTTCTCAGTCGCTCTGAGAAGGCGGATTTCAAAGTTTAAGTTTTTAGCAGGTCCAAACGTTCTCCTTCCACATTATCTGGATCTCTTTGTGAAGCGGTATAATATGGCGGAGGAAAAGAATCTCGCCCAGAACACAGATGCTCCAGAGACTCCCGATGTGGAGCTTGAAGGCGCTCACGATGAACCAGTCGACAGCGCCAACGAAGAATATCCCCACGGATTACGTCTCGTGACTGTGGTGGCCGCAGTCATGCTGACGGTCTTTCTGACGTCTTTGGATCAAGTGAGCACTAACTCCAACTGAGAGACTGTACTTGGTTGCTACCGTTACTGATCCCCGCCAGACTATTGTTGGAACAGCCATTCCAAAGATCACAGACGAGTTTCATGGCCTCAGTCAAGTGTCATGGTATGGATCAGCCTACTTCATGTGCCTTGGTGGTTTCCAGTCCTCGTGGGGCAAAGCATACCGATACTTCCCATTGAAGTTGTGCTTTATTGTGTCTGTCGTGATCTTTGAATTGGGTAGTCTGATCTGCGGAGTTTCGCCGAGCTCTGTTGCGTTCATCGTTGGCCGCGCTATTGCAGGCGTCGGTGGTGCCGGTGTTTCCAGTGGCGGGACTGTGATTCTCGCTTTTTGCGCGGAGCCCAAAAAGCGCCCGACATTGATGGGCTTTGTTGGTGTGGCATACACAGTTGCAGCTATTTGTGGGCCACTGATTGGGGGGCCTTTTCGGATAGAGTCACTTGGCGATGGTGTTTCTACATCAATCTCCCGATAGGTGGTCTTGCTCTCGCGCTCCTGATTGCCTTTTTCAAGACACCCAGCTCGGCGAGCGTGGTCCCGGCTACATGGATGCAGAAAATTTGGCACATGGATCCTGTCGGGATCGTTCTGTCCATGGGCGCCATCATCAGCTTCATCTTGGCCCTTCAATACGGAGGACAAACCTACGACTGGAGCAGCAGTGTCGTAGTTGGTCTACTGGTCGGCTTTGTCATCATTCTTGCTGCTCTGGCCGTCGCAGAGTACTATCAAGGAGAGTACGCTATGATGCCGCTGAGGCTCCTGAAAAGGCGATCTCTGTGGACTGGATGTGCCTATCAGTTCTTTTTTGCCAGCTGCTACTTCCTCCTGCTCTACTATCTGCCCATATACTTTCAAAGTATCAGAGGGGGCGACGCTATCCAATCTGGGGTTGACAATCTTCCATTGGTCATTGCAGGATGTCTAGCTGTTCTTGCTGGTGGAATTGCCGTCACAAAGACCCGCCACGCAACGCCTTTCATGGCGCTCGGTGCAGCCTTGGCTACAGTAGCTACCGGACTGCTCTACACACTCGACGTCGACACCTCCTCAGCAAAATGGATCGGATATCAAATTCTGGCAGGTGCAGCACTTGCCTTTCCATTCCAGAATGCGCTTAACATTGCGCAAGCCGATGTAGACTCGAGTGACATTTCCACTGTCACTGCAACTCTCTATTGTACGTTTATCCTGCAGTCCCCGATCTGTCTCAGGAGAACAAATCTGACCACAAAGGCTACCACCAGATTTCCAAGTCCTCGGAGGTGCATTCAGTATTTCATCTGCACAGTGCGCATTTGTGAATGTTCTGTTATCAAGCTTGCGCACTTCAGCCCCTGGAGTGAACCCGCTTCTTGTGGTCAATACCGGCGCCACGGAGTTGAGATCTGTCTTTACGGCTGAGCAGCTTCAAGGCATTGTGAGAGCCTATATGGAAGCCATCAAGGCTTCTTTTGCCGTTGGTATAGGCATGGTTGGCATCGCCTTTGTTTTGAGCCTGATTTGTCCATGGAAGAGATTGCATGCAGGTGCCGTGGGCGATGCCATGCCTGTTGGGTAGATAGCTCCGATACGGATTACTTTTCATTTCTGTTTGGTGCGTATATGTTTTGTCGTTGATGAATCTTGAAGAACGGCTGACAATATGGCTGAGGCCACTGGTGCAAAAGTCTAAGTACAACGATTGTAATGTTTAATATTATAAATATTTTGAATTTCCTCATTCTCCGAAATTGCTCCCCTCTCATCCATTGCTCTGCAATACAGAAGAAAATAAGACCAAACCTCTATTTGTTTCCATATCAGACAACATGAAAATCTCTTCAGATACATAGCGTTGTCTTTAGACATGCAAGTTTATCTTCAACGTCTTTTAGCAAGTCTTTCAACATTTCCGCATCATCGTCGTCAGCCAGCAGAAGCGGCGTGGGGCGTTGGCGACCACTACCACCCATGTCTTGCAGCGACTGCAACTGTGTGCTGCTGCTCTGCAGTGATATGCATACGTCTAATGCTTGGTGCTGGCGTCCAATGAGATACGAACATAGCTGCACTACAGACACCAGTCGAATCTGGCCCAGAGCCCCCGCGTGCATTTCAGTGCTGGGTTGATTGGCATCGTGTTGCAAGGCAATGAGGACTGCGACAAACACATTCAGAAGCAGTGCGTGACAAGCCATGACTAATTGGCGTATGATATCTTCACGGCTGGAAGCCTGGCTCAAGGAAGCCCCATCATGCGACGTCGATTTGTGCTGCTCGCAATAAGATCGATTTCTGTTGTGTGAAGAGGAGGCTAGATGCCACGACTCGGGAATCGTAGACATGTCGGCTTTCGAGGTAAATAGACCCGTCTTGCGCTCGGTCACTTGGTTGTGCAAGAGGCTCAGAATCTCCAGGAATTGATGTGATGCAGAAAAAGCTTCGTGAAGCACCCCGCAACCCGTTTTCTTTTCGGGGACCGGCCGAAGGTGCGGGTGAGTGTTGAGGGCGCGCGTCGAGCTCGAATTACCTGAGCTGTGAGCTGCTCCGGCAAGCCAAGAGGTCACTGAGTCAAATGCAGCGTCATCGAGGAGCTTCAGCGATTGGGTTTGTGTGGCGTCTTTGAACGGCTCGGGCAATTTCAGCGTTTCGAACAAGGCTTGGCTAGAGTGCTGCAAAGCTGCAAGCCGTACATTCAATCGAGATAGCCGCGCAACCACGAAATCCGGATCGAATGTTTCCGCAAGATTGGTAGGCAGGGCTTTACTATGATCGCTTCTGCTCGTGCTGTTCCTTACCGGTTTGGTGGCATCTCTGCGGGTGTGAGTTTGGTAATGAGAGCCAGCTATACCATCCACTGCGCGTGGTCGGGGAGGTCTTCCACTCGCGCTGTTGTCGCTACTTTCTCTATCCGAGTACTCACGGCCGGGCGTGCCAGGTAAAATATCCAGCTCGGGAGGAGTGTTTAAAATACTGTTCCAGGCAAATGTTCCAGGATTGGGACCATGATCATTCCAATCCACATGCATCTCGTCCGCAGTGAAAGAGTTTGACCATGGAACGGCCCCAGATGATATGTTCAAGAACGGGTCGATCACATCCATGGTATGCTTGGTGGAATTGCTGCTTGGGTTTGCATTCGAACCTGCAACCACATTTGGTCCATCCATGGCTCGGTCATTGGCGGGTATGTCTTCGCCCATGTCCCCGTCTAGATCGATCTCGAGGCCAACACCCGCACCGTTCAGTGTAGCACCGGTGGCGTTGACAATTGAAGAAGTTCTCTGGGAGCCCGTGTTTCGCCGGCGTGAGACGCCCGATCTCAGGGATACTGGGGTGATAGGTGCGGAAAATGATTCTGCAGGCAGACCAGCCCTGCTATCGATGGACTCGTCGATCGAAGTTGGGAGACTCGGTCGGCCCTTGGGCAGACTCAAGCTATACACACATTGCACACGTCTTCGCAAACAGCGATCGCAAGTTCCAGTATTCCTGTGCGCATCCCGAGTGCATCGGAGCTTCTGTTGATGGCACCTGTCGCATGATTGCCGCATGGGCGGGGCGTTTGGAGCCTGCGACATGGTGGATCCCAAAGTCGGTTGTCTTCGTGAACATTCATGCTCTGTTGCCGGGAATATTGGTGGCTTTAAACATTGGCGGCTCCGTTGATTTTGGGGGCGGTGCGGGGAAGAAAAGGCATAGTCAGGAGTTGTCGCTGCTCATATCAGGCCAAGCAAATCCAATAGTGTCGAGACGCGTCCATCACATATTCAGCCAAACAATTGCGAACAAAGACGAGTTAAAAACGGCCATCACCGCCCATCCCAACAAGGTGATAAAGTCCAGACGAGTCAGAGGCGGGTAGCCTAACGGCGTGTGAGCGCCCATGGCGAAACCTCCGACGAGTCAGGGGCAAGTACCGATATCTTTGTATTGCATTAGGGTTTTCCATTGGCAAATTCACAGGGGATGTGAGAGAATTTGACAGCTTCCAAGACTCTAGCTCGAATGTAGCCTTTAGGCGAGCACTCAACAGTGGTGATGATTGAGGATGATTATGTTCAGTTTCGTCTAGCGCAGTGCTTGGGTGGCCCGGCTCGGCTTGTTCCGTGAAGTCTGATGCTACTGGGAAGTAAATAGTGCATACTCGGTGTATCAAGGCGTCGCTATAAGCACCAAGTTGTAAACCTTTGCTCGCATCGCTCTCCTTGATGCGGATACAGTTCAACAATACAATAGTAGACAACAACCAGAATACAATAGGGGAAAGTCCTCACTCTCTCTCAAAGTGGTGTTTGAGCTAGCAAGGTGTCGTGGGCGGGGAGACTTGGGAGAAGGTACGTACCTTGGCACCCGTGTGACGGCTCACGTCAGATTAAGAAAGACTTCGCGTCCCCACCCCCACAAGTATACCATTCCTCCTAGCGAGCCCTACGTGTCAAAATCCACCTTATGTGAGAACTGGAAGGGAGAGACAGATATTATCTTGACACGATAGGACTAGCGTGCCGCCTGTTTGAGACTCTCAAGGCAAGCCAAGACAAGAGGGGGAGAGAGCTGGAACTAGACGAGCTGACAGATAGTAAGACGAAGTCACGAAGAGCAGCATACGACGCTTGGGTTGGCCAGCACCTAATGCGTTGCTTTTCAACGGGATGAAGTCTAAACCGAGACTGACTTAGCTCCTGCAGGTCAGCGCAGAGACCATCAGTCTTCCGGGTACTGAACTCCTCCATCGATACCGAAGATGATCCCACTAATGCACCTCGTCGCCGCCGAGGGAAGACACTCGGCTAAATTGGGCACGGCGGTCGAACTGTAAGACCGTCGTTCGAGTTGGGACTCTCTTCTTGTTCATTGGTCATCTCGTCACGGCACTGATTGTACGTCTTATATTTTGGTAGAAAGTGGCCAAGTAAAAGGGCCGAAGTCCGTCAGCGGTTCGGCGGATTTCCATCGAAGAACAATCAAGCTGACATCACGTCAACGCGATTTCTATTACACACTCATTGTATCGCCATATATGAGTGCCACGCAATCGCTCCATAGATATTCGAGTCACAAAGGAAAGACATCCTCGTTCATATCACTCAAAGAGGGCAAAGCTGCTTCGGTGCTGTCAAAGTGCTTAGCGGCCGATCGCTCAAAGGAGTCCGCGTCTTTCGGCTTTCGGATCTTCCCTTTGGCGGAGGCCCGAGCGTTCAGGAGCCGAGCGGAAGCGGACTTTCTTCGAGCCCGAGACTAGCGTGAAGCGGAGGCGGGTCTTACTCCGGCCGATGTCTAGACTCGAGAAGTCTAGAGTGACCGGTGGAACCTGGATGCTGGTGTGCTTGGCTTGCCTTTTTGCGTATTATGATTGAGGAGAAAGCATAAAGGTCATTATATTGAGGTTGTATTGAATGAAGCCCCTTTCTTAATAGAAGGTGACAATCTTGCGAGCCGCGATACGTCAAGCAGGTGGCTGGGCTGGGCTTGACACTGAACATACTTTCAGCCCCCCGGACCGGCTCGGGAGATCACTCGGGCCGTTGGGGAGATGCCCCAGTATCAGTGCTTAGACTTACAGAGCGGCGATGATGCAGAAGGCACGCGCTGCTGTTGAGTTTGAAGTTAGTGTGATAACGTGCACTAAGTTGTTGCGACTTGGGATATCTTACTTGGCCACCTGGAGGGCTTAGGCTACATCTTGTCTCTATTAATAGACTGGGGTCATGTTTCAGGTGGAAGCTTCTACTGGTGTGGCCTGGACGAACTAAAGCTTTCCTTGAGGTCGATTCCTCATTGCAGCTTGATTCGCATGGTAGCTACCTTACGTAAGGCTTGATCCAGAAACGATATGGAAGAAAGGCTAAGACAGTTTTGCAGAGACTATATATTATCGAGACTGATTCCCTGGGTATTGCACAGTATTCGGAAATGGCTGTCAGTTGCCAGGAGCTCCGCTGGGTGACCAGTCTCGAGAATCCTTCCATCACCCATCACCACGACCAAATCATTATCGATGATCGTTCTCAGACGGTGCGCCACGGTGATGGTAGTCTTCTCTGCAAACTCTTCCCGAATGACCTGTTGCATGATTTGGTCAGTCGCCCAGTCAACATTGCTGGTAGCCTCGTCTAGTACAACTATTTGACCGCATCTCAGCATTGCCCTCGAGAGGCAGAAAAGCTGTTGCTGCCCATGCGACAACGCAAGCGTGTCGATATCAACATCCAAGCCGCCGCGCTTCTGGACATGATCCCATAGCCCAACCTTTTCAAGTGCTTGTGTAATCATGGCATCTGCCACTGCTTCATCTGGAGTCACATTGAACCGAACTGTCCCAGGAAGCATTAATGGATCCTGCGGGATGGCTATCAAACGTGAACGGACCTCTTGTCGGTTGACGCTCTCGAGACTGACCCCATCAATCGTAATGCGGCCGCTCTGGAGATCAATCATCCCGAAAAGAGCAGAGATCAAGGATGACTTTCCGCTACCCGTTCGCCCACAGATTCCGACTTTTTGCCCTGGCTGAATGGTGAGGGATATATTTTTGAGCACTGGACGGCCTATGTCACTGCTATACGAGGCCGTAACCTTTGCGAATTCCACCGCACCCCGCGCAGGCCAGTTGTCTGTCGGCAACATCCGCGACTCGATGCTCGCTTCTTCCGAGACTGTCGTTTCCACAAACTCCTTCACGCGAGACACCGCTTGCAGCGACGTTTCGAGGTCTGTATAAAAGAAGATGAATTGAGACAAACTCTGGCTGAATCCAAGAATATTGAGCATTGCGACACCCAGACGGCCCCCGGTCGTACTACTCGGTAGCTGAGTTGCCAAGCTAACGAGCAGAATGCCCAATGCTGCAACTATGAGATCAAGCACAAAGTTGAGCCAGCGCTGGATGCAGTAGAGAAGATAGACCGGTCTTTGCGAATCGTCCAGTCGTTCTTGATTGCGCCGTTCGAATCTCTCCTGCCATCCGAGTGCGCGAATTGTTGGGAGACCCTCGAGTGTTTCGGAGATGCTGGAAAACAATGGAGACTTAAGCTCCAGATCCAGTAAGCGCAGCTGCCTCGATGTGCGGAGATAGAATCGTTGCAGAAGCCAGGTAGCACTGAGGCATAATGGGATGGCAATAGCTAAATAGGTCGATCCCTCGGCGATCAGCGCGATCTGCAACAGTGCTTGAAATGCCATCGGCGTCGCCTGCATCATAGATACGGGTAGGCGACTATTGATCAATGACATGTCCTGGCTGAATCGGTTCAAGGTCGTTCCCGAGTCCACGGATGAGAAGAATGACGTGGGTGCATGCAGAACCGAATCAAGAAGTTTCCAGTGCAGTTTTGCTGCTGAAATGGGCACAATTGAGATCATCATGGACCAGATGCTCAGGCTATAATTCAGAATGGCCCCACAAGCCAAAGCGAAATAGGCCCCTAGGAAAGACGCATCGTTAGGCCTCTCAGACTCGGTCCACCACTGGACCCAAATCTGAGTGAAACTGCTGCAGACCACATAAGCCAGGCTTGCAAAAACAAAAATCGCTGCTCGAGGACATCCGATGGACCTCAGATAATACATCATAACGGCTGAGTCAGATGTAGTCTTCCTGGGAGGCTCTACAGCAGGGGCGACCAGCACAGACGATTCCGCTCCCTTTGGTTCATTCGGTTGAGGTGATGCGGCGGTGGTTGATATAGATACGTACTTTTCTGCGACATCATCGTCCGCAGTGGAATTAGCTAAAAGACTTCTCACTGGTCCTTCCACATCACTCAGCTCTTTGAATGAGCTGTATTGCTCAACGTGACCTTTTGGGCTTAATACAATGATGTTGTCTGCAGACCGAAGATGTTGCACGGAGTGAGTGACAAGGATGACCGTTGCTCCAAGGTGCTGAAAGAGGCCTTGCTGAGACAGCAGACGATTGAAGATTAATTTCTCGGTTCTTGCGTCGAGAGCACTCAGTGTATCATCCAGCACGACCAACGGCGCCCTGGCGTAGACTGCCCGTGCCAGGGCCAGCCTTTGCTTTTGCCCGCCACTCAAGTTGATTCCTCGGCTGCCGACAATTGTTCCATCGCCGTCGGGCAATTGCCCAATGTCTTCGTTCAAGCCGCAGGCCCAGATAACCTTGCGGTACCAAGCTTCATTGTAGGGAGACTGATTCAGGATATTGTCCTTGACAGAGGCGTTGATGAGCCAGGGTGTTTGCTGGCAATAGGCGACTGCAGAATCATCTACTCTTACTTTGCCTCTGCAAATTGTCATTTCGCCGAGCAGGGCGCTGAGCAGAGTAGTTTTTCCGCAGCCCACGGGACCAACAATCGCATTGAGGACGCCCCGGCGGATTTCAAAGGTTTGGTTGAACAGAATCAACTGAGATTCTGCAGAGGAGGCAATGCTTGCATCTTGCACGGAGACCACGTGTTTGCTAATGGAATGGTCTCTTCCCGCCGTTCTAAAGCTCTCTAGTTCCAATTGACTTCCACCTGAATGAGTCTCGATCGAGCCATCAGGACGACTCATTTGGTCGATAGCTCTACCATCAACACGGTCATCAAGCCGGAGATAGGCTTCAATGCGTGTGAAGGAACCGAGGGTTCCCGCAAATGACGGAATGGAGGACAAGACCTTTTGCAATGGAGTTGTGAGTAGCTGCGTTAGTGAAAGAGACGCAAATATCTGCGCTGCGACGGAATCGTGCGTCTTGTCTGATCTGACCCCATATATGTAGATGACAAAAGCAAATGGTGCAGAGAATTGCAGAGGTATGGTTGCTGGATTGATCGAGTCAGTACGAAACATGCTTCCCATTCTTCACGAGGGGCATAGAAACCGACAAATGATAGCCATGTATGCAAAGAACCTCCGGTAGCGCTTGGACAAATCCAGCTCGTAAACGCGAGCATTTTGCATTGTTCGAGCGACGATCTCCTGTAGACCCATGATTTTCACGCTTTTCATATTTCTCAGAATTGAGGATGTCAAGGTCACTCGCTTTTGAATGGCGGCACCCCATTCTCTTTGACGCCGTGGCACATACTTTGCGACCCGTGTATTCACAGCGGTGGCAACTGGATCAAAGCCGATTAAAAATAGGTCAACCAGTCGATCGATTGAGCATCGTCTGACTTACGCAGAGCGAGTATCACAGGAGCTATACTAGCCCAATCCAATTGCCGTTGCAGCAGCACAAGGGCTAAAATGGTCTCAATGCTGCTGGCCCAAATCTCGTGTCCGCTTTCCACGGTCAAGCCGATACGATCCACATCCGAACTAGCAAGAGTCAGCGCGGCAGATGATCTGGCTTCGTTCAAATGCAATCGCAAGGTTTTTCGATAGATGATGCTCACGAGCGAGCCGCGTATCATGACAGTGGATCGGTACACCTTCAAATTGTATAACCCCGTGCTCACCTGAAGAAGGGCGTCAGCGCATAGTTCTTTGGCGTCGATGACTTATCTGAGATACGCACTGCAATTCCGATATAGACAATAGCTGTTGCACCAATAAGACCATAGCCGAAATTCCTATCCCTCGCTTGATTTGGGAGCTGCACGTAGTTCACTACGCTGGCCAAAAGAAGTGGCTGGCAGTATTTGAACCCAATGAGAATAATACGAGGAAGAACAGGTGAGAGCAGAGGCCACTTCAATGCAACTGCCGTTGTTCTCAGCAATGCGCACCGCCTGGTCTGCGACAAGTCCGCTGGTCGACGTTAGTCAAATCTTCCCTGGAGCTTTCTACACGTCAGTAGCCTACCTCTCATCCAGGTCTTTTCTATAGCGGCCCCAAGCCCTGCTGATGTCATCTCCGGTTCAAGCGGATACAAGTCGTCCAAACATAGAGTCCCATTGTAACCAGCCATGAACAGACGGTTCAACCACCAGAAGACCATGCGATTGTAGATACTACTAGTAGTCTCGGGAGAGACCTTTGCATTTCGGTCTCGAAGAGTTGCTCTTTTCTCCCGTCCTTCTAGAACTGCGATGAGCAACTTGACTGCAAGTGATACAGTGAATGTCGCCGCGATCGGAGCATTCACGTTGCGAAGCCACAGTGATCGAGCCTGAAGCGCATCAAATAGGATTGAGAAGAAAACGTAGACACTCAGCAATGTGGACGGTCTGGTGGAACGCTGATGCTCGTAATATGAGAGGATTGCGAGCCCACAGGCGACGATCAAGGACAAGACGGCCGCTGGAATGGAAGCTGCAGTCCGCAGTGATGGTTTTAACGACCACAAAGCAAGCAGACCCAGCTGAAGAAGAGTTAAAACAATTATAGTGCCCTGTCCATATCAATCAAAATATCTAAGTTAGCCTCGGTTGTACATTTTTGGGGGAGGAACAGAGTCTCATATTACCAGTTTCACCAGTTGGCTGCTCGATTTGCGAGTCACCACTGGGGCTTGGCGGAGCTGCCACAGCCGAGGACCGCTTAGAGTCAGAAACAATATCGACGGTACAATTGAGAGCCAGATCTGCTGGAAGAAGATGGTGAAATCAAAGCCACCATGACAACCCGTAGGCAAAGTCGGCCCCCAGGACTTGTCTGCTTGCAGACATGATCTTTCAGACATGATGCCTCTCGAGGCGGACGGTCCGAAAAACGACAACAAAGCTCGATAGGACAAAAGGAATTTGGTCAAGATGCTTTTCAGTGGAGAACTGAAGGCCTCAGCACAATGACAAAATGATTCTCAGTTATCAGAATGAATTTATTTATTGAAGATGGGCAGCAAACTCATGTCTATTATTCCATCGACGACACGTGACATTTTGAGTCACTTCTGAAGCTTCGCGGGATCTCTTAGGGCAAGTACCCCTGCTTGCACTGCCGCTAACTCCGAGTGGCAGTGGCAGATTGGAGGACCGCCGGAGTCACCTTGCGAATACGACGGTGAGCCCTGTTCTAGTCTAGCTTGAATCTTGGTGCACGCTTCGCCCTTCCTCCCCCGTCGTAGACCCCTGGAACGGAGTCAACGCGACGTTGATCGTGCAGCCCTCGAACAAAGCAGCATACTAATTTCACCTGACTTCTCATTCAAGTTTTTACACCTCGAGTGACATAAGCTGCCGCTCACCGCTAATCTGAAAAAGCCATTATTCCTACTGGAGTTAGAAGCAGCGAAATGCATCACATGGGTAAAAATGCAGAGCTTTCTTCTGAAGGTGCGAGAGAAATCCAAGTTTTGGTGGCACTATGTCTTGCGAGCTTCAATTTCCTTGCTCGTGTCAATCATGAGGTAGCAACAAACTTACCAAGCTTTCCCCTGAGCTTCGTCAAGCAACGATGTCATCCCCACGGAACGGCTTGCTTACTTGGGAATCTCCGGCTTTCCAGCGTGGTGAGAGCTCCCATAAGACAGAAGTCTCAGTCCTTAAACACAACACACAAGACCAGCGCAGTTATTTCGGGATCATACGAGCAGCGGGAGGTGTTCTCGCTTAGGACCGTAGGTAATTCATGCATTGGGTCACGATAATTTGGAAGGTTTTCGATGACGAGTCTGTTGCTTCGGAATTGGCAGTGTCGTCCCCTACCTACCTCATTGTGCACCTTTACTCGGTCGCACATAGTCTCGCAATTACTGAAATGCCAGATTTACACCTTGATTTCGACAGTGAAAGGCTCCCGGCTCCCGAGACTGTCCACGCGCCCCAGCAGATACTCCAAATGGCGAAAAGATGCACTAGGCTGATACTGTGGCACTATTTCCAACCAAAGAAAACCATTAGCTCAGGTCTTCCAAATGCGGTGCTTTGTATCATTGTAAAGGGACTCAGCTCACCCATATGTCCGCAGAGCTCGACCTCCACAAAGGTTAAACCCCTTTCTGTACGAGTTTTACCCATAATCCCGGATCCAGCTGACTGCTTTGTGTCGGCAGGTACGTAAAATTCACCATCTGGTGCTCGCTGAAAGCCCTGTGCGCCGCCCCAGGTCATGTTCTGAATGGCAAACAATGTCCCGTTTGGTAATATGGTGTAGTCCATATCTCCCTGACCGATGAGTGCGCGGGTTACCCTCTCGATGACACCCGGCAGCACGGTTTGTGAGCTCCATAGCCCTGCGGCGGCGGTTTGGTCGGTTCCGTTAACGAAGACAGAGAGGTCGGTGCATTCTTTCCAGTTGCTAGATTGGGGAGCGTTGATTGCCTTTTTGACTTCTGGTCGATCGAAATAGATAGATGCTCCGGTTGGAAGGTAGTCAAATGCACCGGGAGCACCGAGGACGTCCCAGAGACTGGGGCAAGTGGTCGCAAGATGGTACGGGTCCCAGCACTGAATTTTCAAAAGTTCGAATGTCATCAGCCTTGGCAGTCAATTGCGGGTTTGGAGAGGAGTCTCCTTACTGGGTTTGTGTTGAAGGCATTGTTGCCAATTTCCATGTACAGATCGCAATCGCTCCGCACAGTGGGCATCTTCCCAAGTGGAGGAAATAAGAAGTACTTGTTGACGTAATCGGTATAGCCGCAAGAAGCTGCTCGATCCCGAAGATAGGAGCTGAATGTATCGTTGAATGCAAATAATTTCGACCATGCCTCATAGGTAGAATAGGCGAAGAGCTCCCTCTCAACAGCTCTCCCGGCCAGAGTTGGGTCGTACAACATGATTCCATCGAGGTTATAAAGTTGTGTATCCTTGGCTTCGAGCATCGCGTGTGCGATGTAGGGTACAAACATTCCTGACACAACGTTAACTTTTCAAAGCTTGGCCCAAACTTCAGTTTCGCTTTGCGAGAATATTCATACCGGCATATGACTCCCCGGTTAGATAAATTTTGCAACCCTGAAACCCAAACAACTCGATGAAATTTTTCAAGAACCCCAAGAATTGCTCGGCGACATCGGGTTGCGTTGTAACATTTGCATTCCCCACTGAGAAACCAGTCCCAATAGGTTGATCTACCCAATACATATCTGTGAGATGGTGCCAACTGTATGGGTTGGCAACAGGCTTGAAGGTGCCATACTGCCAGGTGAAAGGGCCATTCTCCTGCAACAGCCCTTCCAATGAGCTGCATCCTGGTCCGCCATTGAGCCATATAGTGATGGCATCAGTAGCATCCAAGTTGTCGGTCGGGAAATACCAAAAGTATAGTTGGCGCTCATCGCCATGGATGTCGGATACAGGCAGCAGACCAGCGTATGACTCGCCTATGTCAAAGTCCACGTCTGGAATTGCCGTTCCGTTGACCGCGAATGCTGGAAGAGTTCAGTGATCAGCCAATTCGTATTATTCGAGTTATCATACCGGGCCAATCGAATACCCTTTGTCTTTAGGTTCAAGTATTTAGGGTCTTTGATGCTCCTTTTTGGCCGGTTACTACCTATGGTAGCACTTTTGGATATCATGTACTCCCTCCGCTGACGCAAAAAAGAGGTATGACCGATCGCCGGTCCATTGAGCTGATCGAAAGGACCGTTTGCGATTGACCCACCAGAAAGACAAAGCCAGCTCGCCAGAACATCAATAGATCTCAATCTCATAATTTCTGTACTCTTCGAGGATAGAAGAATCAGTTGATAGCGAGGCGCATGTAACAATCGATTCACGTACCACGATCTAAACAGCAACGATTTGGCTTACTATGGTAGGTTCTTGCACTTCCAAAGTCGTACTCCATTCGAGAATTGCTGATCTTTCATGAGGATTATTAGACCCATGCAATTAGCTAGCACTGCTACTATCGGACAGTCTACACAGGTGGATTACTCCGATGTCGCCACAGATGACCCATTCATAGCATGCAACAAGTGCCTACCTAGGTATACCACGGCTCTCCTACGGTATTCCATTATCATGCACCTGTAAGTCAAAGCGTACCAGCTGGTCTAAGTCTTAGTGCATTAGCGCCAGCATTTCCAAAGTAACAATTTTGTTGGAGAAAATTTACATCTGCGGGGCAAAAATGAAGATGCAGTAGATGCTCTATGCAGCGGGCTCAAATGATGAATTTCTACACCCCATCAGGGAAGTACTCGGCGGGGACGACTGTCTACACGTGCAGAAGGACATCATGGAGTGTTTCAGCCTCCGGGAAGATCGCCGCTTCTTCTTGAGCTAATGCTTTATCTGTAATTAATTGTATTGACCTTTTTGCTAAATGCGAGTATGTAGGCTTATCTTTGTTTCCTAAGTAATAGCATGATGATCAATGGCCCCGATGCAACCCTAAGCAGGGATCATGAGATTGGCCGTTGGAGTACACCGCAGCCCATAACGGCGATCAGGCCCATAAGGAGCTTGTAGTCCGAACCTCTGGGGCTACTGTCGCCGATTGGAAATAAATGATCAATAAAAGCATGCATGCCCGTGACAGGACCATTTTCAAGAGGCGGTCTATTCCGCGAGTGTGCGGATCCTCCGAACGGGAGGAAGTAAGATCCGAAGCTTATCTTTGCTTGTCGAGCATTGGCACGGGGCTCGGCCCGCCGGTGTCCAACCATACACCAGCCACTTCTATTCTCCGACAACCCCTCCGGAAACGTCTCAATGAAACGCGAGTACGGAACTTTCCACGAGCTACTCGCGCAAACTAATGCATCTGACCATTTCTGGCGCTTCAGAGATGATCAAAGTCATTTTGAAAGCGTGATGTGCAGATTGGTGCCTAAATTGCGTGATTAATGAACGATTGTAAGCATCAATGTAGATGGTGAGCAGTCGGAGCTATGTAGTTTAAATCTGATACAGCACGGAAAAGGTCATGGATCACTGGGTAAAAAAGGCATAGAGCAGCAATAGTAGGAAGTAGGAAGGGAAAACTTTGCTGAGATTAAATATCAGAGATGAAGTATAATGGCATGTCTGTTTCGTTGGCTCCTAAATCGCAGAAAAGGATGTCTTACGAGCGAAGCCTTTGAGATAGACGCGATGAAATAGCAGAGGGTATCACGCAAAGAACCGAAAATCCGAGAGCACCCATTCCTGAAGTGTCATGATTTTTCTGGTCGCAAAATACTCGACGCCCAGATGCAGCCCAGATTAGAACAAGCGGCGTGTCTTGTGACCGACTCGGATGCCGAGTTGGACACTGTGACATATGTCCCTAAGAGCTGATAGAATCGCCATGGAAGCTACATGCTGTCGTATGCATTCCTCGGTGCGACCACTGCTTCCATTCTCCAGGCTATTGGTGTGGTTGCGCTTCTGACAAGTCAACCGTGGGCAGATCTACCCACACCACCTCTCCATTTCAAAAGCTACATACCTCTGGTGCAGACTCCACTCGAATTCTCCAGTGCGGGGACTCTCTCGCTCAGGCACGGGCAATAGGATGCAAATTTCAAATTCGCACCTACCCCTGGATCCCCCCACCTTGAAATGACTAGGCACTTCAAGAGTGACGGAACATGCGCGACTGGGAGTACTACACAGACAAATACGGCAAGGGCTAGCCCGTCACTACCATTGAGGCTTTAGCTGGAGAGCGGAACCTCTACTCGACCTGAGGCCTGCATATTGAACACTGCCTGTGCACATGGCGGAAGTTCATACGAGCACATGCAGCTTTGAGGATGCTTATTGCGAGTCAGATTTATCATACGAGCATGTGCATCGTTATTCCGATGCGTTGTAAACAGCCTTGAAGCAACCCTGAGATGAAGTGAATATCAAGCTCACCGTTCAGTTTCCTATGTGCGAGAAGAGTCTTCAAAGTCGAGGCAGCCTGCAATTATAGTGAAGCAGTCGATCTAATAATCTTGATGAAGCTCTCAGAGTATACGAATCAACTACTCGCAAAGCTGTTTCTGTGAAAAAGTTGGGACAATGATCTCTGAAAACAGTTCAAGGTGGTTATCTAAATTGTGCCACTAATTAAATAGTTTCAGAAGGAGAAAGTGCATTCAGAACTGATGTGTGTCTTCTCTTAGGCTGTGTGGCCATGTTCGTGTACATCATGCTGCCCGATGTGATGCTCTTCGCCGTTGCCGTGTTCCCCTTCCTTTGCCGTACCGTTGAAAATGACATTCTGTTTTACCCATTCAACAATCGGCTCCCACTTACGGCACTTGTGCAGAGTGTTGAAACTCGGACTCTCGCCATTGAACCCAGCAGGATCATTCCATATGAGATAGGGTGTCACATCCGCGGTACACATCAGATTCATCCGGAGAGTTTCAATGCAATGATCCACATGCCATCGAACCATTTCAGGGCCACCGTGCCATGAAGCCTCGCTGCTGTAGTCCCACTCCTCACGGTAAGTGTACTGTCGAATGAGATTCTGATTTTCATGTTATGAGTATTCACGAAAATGAGATAACGGTATTGTTTGGAACTCACCAAGCAATGAATTTGATGGAAGCCCTCCAGCAATCCAACAGTTGGACTTCTGGGATCGCCTGGAGTGACGCGACGCCAGTCAACCTCACTTGATTGATTCAAATCGCCGAGGTGTTGAACACCGACAGGAAAGGCTCCATCTGAGAAAGATCAGTCCTCGCCGTTGCAAGTACTAGTAATTTGACGTTCTTACACTTCCAGAGCTCCGTCCAAGCTTGTTCCAGGTCTGCCGTTGGTTTCCCACGGTACTTTGTTGGTGCAGTGGAAAATTCGTTCTCAAAGGTCACCCATTCGTACTCAACAGCTTCCATGACCGGTGCTATGGGTTATTTTTTAGTCTTGATAATGGTGAACCGTAGCGGCTTGTAACTTACAGTAGGCGGACAAGTGTGTTGCACATTCTTTGTCTCCGAACCTGCGAGACTGGACAATGACCGAGCCAAGAAAGAAAATGACGGAGAGGATGAGTAAGGAAATATTGACATATAGGTATTTCTTTGCAAGGCAGTTTTCTTCAACGAGACCTTTCTCCAACTCTGTATCATGCGCGAGGAAAGGCACTGCTTGTTCATCCAGAGAGGAGTTTGGAGACAGAGATCGTGCTTCAACTTTGTCACGTCTTGTGTGTGATCCATTGAGGCTGTACATGATTGCCTCTGAGGAATAATAGTGAAATGAAGTATTAAGGAACAGCTTTCGAATGGTGAACAGATGTGAAAATAGTTGTTATGGAAAAATATGAGGAGGCAGAAGATGTTGACAGCGTCTTTTCTCGATGATTGCGGATGAGGGAAGACGGAAAAAGGTCCATTGGAGGCGCCATAAACAACTGCGAAGCGCCCCGTATTACCCTTCGCACCAATCCCCGCACGAAAGATTCCAGAATTCGAGTTCCCAACTTAGGTATACCCACATATGGTGCTCGGATATCACTGCATTCTGCGCGTGGACAAAGCTAACCGTGATCGGAGATGCCGAAAGGGTTTTCCAATTTGACACACCAGGCGCAGATCAAAAGCGGATAGTGGATCTATAATGCGCAGGTCTGTGAGGTCTAGACGTTGATGTCTTTCTAATTTGGTTCGTAAAGCCTCAGATTTCGCTCCCAACGTGCTGCATCCCCGAGTACCAACTATGGAGGTGAGTCTTCCGGACGAGACTTTTCTTGGATCGGAGACAAGGAACAGAGATACTCTCTGGCACATGTAGCAGAAACTGGGAAGACACAAGACTCTTCCAGTTCTTGCTTGCATGAGGTCAGGCATGAATTTCCAGCGCTAATCGGAGGGACAAGGTCTGGTTACATTGATAAATCACTTCATCGACCGTCGATAGAAAGTCCTCGCCCCTGCGTGGGCCGCAATCACTGTATACTACCCCGGTGGCTGTTTCTCATGAATCTTGAATCATGTTAGGGCAACTTGACTATATAAGGGGCCATCTTCCTCTATTTTTCAATTTAGAATCTCATCAATCCTCAAGCTTCATTTCCATACACTCTGTTCAAACAAAGTCACGCTACATTCGTTGAAAGCCTACCAGATTCATCTTTCCTATCAGCTACAACATGAGAGCTTCCACTACCACCTTTCTTCTTGGCTTGGCCGCTGCTGGTTTGGCTGCGCCATTGAAGCGTGACGTCGAGTGGACCGAGAAATACGTCCAGCCTGAAGCTCGCAGTGTCGAATGGACCGAGAAGTACGTCCAGCCTAAGCCTCGCGACGTCGAATGGACCGAGAAGTATGTCAAGCCTGAGTGATTCAGACAATCATTGAATAATGTGGGGAATTTCATGAACAGCCCCGTGGATCCGAAATTTCAAGCTTGCATCAGAATTGTAAGATAGCTACTATTGCAGATGCTACGTTGTCCCATAGAGTTTCCAATGTTCCATGTCTACGAGGAATGCAGAGAGTGATGCAAGTTGAACATAAGACTTGAGTCCCGTCAAATCAACCGGCCATGAGAAATGTCATCAATCGTCGCTGAGGTAGTATCACAACTTCAATGGAGGGTAGTGTTCCTTTCCATGTTGGGATACCTGTCATCTGATTTACGGAATGGCTTTTGAATCTTTTGTCCTTTCCGCTAGTGATGGTGGAGATTTGACTCTACTGGTCTTTATTTATCCTTCCTTGGTTCGATTTATTCGGCGATCGTTTAGGACTCTCCTCCATGAACTTAATGCTCTGATAAATTGGTAGATCGAACCAGGCAGTTTGACTGTGTCCGGACGAAAGAGATTCTTAGTCCGTTGATGGATCACCATACTAGGTAGCCTCCAACAAATCAAGCATTTGTAGCCAGTATGTAGCAACCGATGAAAACAAGACAATTGCAACCCAACACCAGTGCAAATCAACATATCTCACCAGAACAGTCAGATCTCCGAACCCCTCCAGTGGCAGACGATATAAGATACATGAGAGTAAACAAGACTCTTCTTCATTGTAGTTGAATACTTGCTACCCAGGGCTCCATCTTCGGCTTTACAACAATTAATGTCGCAGGTTGAAGTGAAATGGATGACGAATATCTCTTTAGGATGGACGAAACAGACACATGGATTTTGGCTTTTGCGACTGCGGTACAAGGTGCGATTTGGAAACGGTTTCCATTATGTTGAAGGTAGAGTTTCAGGAAGTTGGTACATATGAGGATTGGCGAATACCTCTCACTGATAATCAGCTGCAATCGTTGCGATTGGAAGACGAGCGGGGCAAATCTTCATCAGTCATCTGCACATCTGGTATCAGAGTCGATAGATCATTGTTACGCAGTATCGTCTCCTTTTTGATTACATTATAGACAATTACTACCCATCAGCGAATGCTTCTCTATAACCTCCTAGGTACATATATGAGGGATAATCGCTAGGGAAAGAGGATTATATGCTGGGGTATGCTACGTGCCTCCACACTTACATTGGCTAGATATGCTTCTACCTAATCTGATACTGAGATAAGATTGTCTACGGTGGGAGATTCATTCGAGACAGAGGAAGATTCCTCCAATGTCAAAAACCCAGACTAGTGCATTGCGAAGAGATCATGTAAAGAGTAGAGACTGGGCTGAAGGTAGAGACTGTATTTGCTTCGCTTGGAAAGATTTGCTAATATCAAATTCAAATCATCATTCGGAGATTCATCAACGTCGTTAAGTAGTCACTCTCGACTCGATCTTTTCCTTCGATCCAACGACTTCTCAGCACGCGGCGGGGGGGCAGAGCCCAAGATTGCCCCGTGGGGACGCATTATACCGGTGCATCCCCGGCTGCGGAAGCGGAGCATGGATCCTTGTCTGCTGCCGTGGTAGAGACCCCACCGAGTGGAATCTCAGGCTTCACTTCGCTTGGCTTGGCCGGCCTTGCACGAGTCCAGAGGTAAGGAAGGTCAGCCCAGAGGTCCGTACTCCGGTCACTCGGGCAAAGGTGTCTTCAGAGCGACTCTCCGGTGGGGGAGATTTCACCTGTGATGTGATTCAGTCGATCTCGGACGGGCGAATGTAAAAGCTACGACGAGGTAGATCAACATGGTACAAAGGAGGATTCACTCGCGCGCCATCCACCTCCTCTCCTCGCGAGACATCTTGGTGTGTTTGCCGTAATACTCGTCTGTATTCTCAATGGGCGTCACGCAGTAGACTGTCGGTGAGGACTGAAACTCAATGCGCTTGTTCGAGGCGTTTGTCCCTATCGAGGAGGTCTTCTTCAAGATACTCTTGGATGAGCATGAATTGACGTAGGAGTAGCTCGGGACTTGAAAGGTCGAGAATCGCTTGGCTGCTGGACTTGCTGGGGAAATGGGAGTCCGTGGGGCCGGCACAGGCGACTTGAGAGACAGCGTGGGCCGGGGGGCGCTCTGGGCAGCAGCAATGCTGAGGGAGAGCTTGGGCTTGGAGGCAGAGCGAAGCATGTTGTTGTTGTTGACGTGGAGAATTAACGAAGATCACGGTTGGTTTCCCAAAGGTGCGACGTGAGTGAAGATATCGAGTGTGCAGAACGCAGAGAGTCACTTCGATCAACGAAAGAGACTCGACTGGAAATTCAAAGATCAAGAAAAGCGAAGAAATTATCGACGTGATAGATTTTTAAAAGAATAGAAGATCAAAATCGGGGATCAACTGAGTAAGAATGGTGAACTATTGAAGAATCGTTTTGGACCAGCCAAGACGAAGCGGGGACAAAAATAGAACGGAGTGAAAAAAAAAGACAGACAATCTCAAACAACGATGCAGAGAGGAGGGAAAAAAAGAACAGGAAGCGTCTCCTGAGATGGATGTGGGCGGCTAATATACTCGAGTTGAAGATGGGCAAAGGAAGAGGTGGGCGAGGAGGGGAGCGAAGATGAGATGGTCGGATCGACAGCCAACCAGGATGCCTCGTCTACGCGCCCCGATGCAGCACACCGACACTATCACTTTCCCGTCACTCGTCACACCTCCGTCGACCTTTGTACTTGGTCTGCGCACGACCCCATTATGAGACTCAACCTCTTCTGTACGACGCCAACCGAGAGTCCTTGACAAGTCTCACGGGTGACTCGCTGTGACGGGCTGGCCTCGTGCAGATAGAGGCCAGTGACGATGCAATAGAGCCTGCCTCGGCACAGGGGTGGATTGGCCGCAGGCTCTTCTTTTAGTCGGATGAGAGGAGTATCAGAGGAGATGTTACAGATGGGAGGCAGTCTCACGTCGCACCCATGCATTGAATTTCATCGCCAACCACCGCAGTGCTAGATGCGGCCAGCAAATTTGCCGTCATGACGAGATCCTCCGCCGTGATCAATCAATTGCATGGACTTGCAACTTGTCCAGTGAAAATCAGCAGATACCGGCCGGGGAAGGTGGAGGGCGAAAAAACAAAAGGCCTACTGCAAGTACACGAGCTCGCGAGGCTGAGGTTGAGGTGACTATCGATGCCTGGGAAGCGCTGGTCCTCACGACACTTGTAAGGGGTGGCGTTCTCGCTCTGGCAATACAGGGCTGCTGGGCATTCGAAGGCTCTCGCAGTAGCTTAGTTATCTGACCTCTTTGAGGTCTCGGAAATGCCTTGTATTTTGTAAGTTATCGAGAGAATGAGTCTGCCCAGGAGCAACGTCACACCGATTCGTATCCAGAGTCCGGATATGGATCGGAGTCGACTGTGCTGGAACTGATCAAAGGTTTCATAAGAATTTTGAGACTACCGGAATCATGAGCCAGAACCAAAACACAAAAAGCATTCTGAGGTCTCCCCCCGCCCCCCCCTTCGGTAGAGAAATCCCGGCTGTGGTTAACTGGCGCCTTCATCTGACACGGGAAGCTTGCCCCAGTATGAAGCTCAGACAGTCACAGGAGAGCCGCTCGCTGGCAATGGAAAAGGGCCGGGTCCTCCCCATTTCAATGCCACGTCTCCGTGCCTTCGTTGTACTTTTCCATCACCAATCCACCTACCGTTAAGCCCAACTCCTTGTAAGCTGCACGGAGTTTCCTCCACACCATTGCATCGGCACCGTGGAGGAGTTCGAGATCCGAGTCTTCCGGGGCCGAGTCATCGGCATGCCCAAAAGTCACAATCACAAGATCAAGGTCACGGATCGTGCGTTCCCAATCCGCATTCATGTCATCAACCCGCATAAAGTCGCTAGGTTGCACAAAGGGCTCTGTCGCATTGACTGGCTGCGTCCCTCCCCGCGCGATCCATGTTGTTTCGTTCTGCCAGGTCCATTCGCTGACCGACAGCAGCGTCTCAAACAAGACACCCATGCGAAGTCCATCCGGAAGCGGTTCGGCTTTGCTCTGCTGCCACCTCAGGCCGATCGATTCAGTAGTACCCGCGACGAATGTCCCGACCGTATGAATCGGTGGTTGTGTGGTGAGCATGCGCCGCCAGCTGGCTTCGGGACGAAGAAAGACCTTCAGCGTCTCGGGATCGTCAACAAAGGTAATGCTTGTGAGCTCCAATTCTTGGTCGGGAGCACCCGGCGCGGGGAAACAGGAGGGGAATATTTCTGCGAGAAGCTCATTGTAAACCCGAACAGGCTTTCGGGAGGGCGCTTCCCGAGGCAGAAAGTACAAAGCGCGTTGCAGCGAAGCCGAATGCCGAATCAGAGTGGCCCAGTTGTGAGAAACTCGTTGACAGTTGATGAGCGTTCGCATGTCCATTTGATGCATAATTGCCAGAATGATCTCCGGCAGTGCAAAGGCCCGCGAGAAGGCTGACTCCGCGGTGCGGCTTCCCATGGTGATCTGGTCGTACTCAAAATGCCTCGATGTCTGTTTTTCTCTTGGTCCTAAGCAGATGAAGGAAGCTATGAAGGACGGCCACTCATCATCTTATATGAGCCGGCTTGTCCTGATTGCGGGGGCCAAAAGTCAATCATGTGCTGCTTTGCGTTAGTCCACGCTAACCCCTCGTCATGAGTAGCTTTTCCACAAGATCAGACCTCTTGGGGCCTTGATTGCAAATTGGAGTGGAACGAAAAGTTGCTTCTCATGTAAGTGCTTGGCTTCTCATGTAAGTGCTTGGAATTTTATTCCTGTGCTCTGATTGGCTGGTGGTGGCAGAATTGACCGCCCCCAAAGTTACATCACGTGATATCTTTCAGATGTTTGCTTCTGTCTCGATCACGTGATCAGCCCTGAACTCCGCTCGTGTCACGTGGTCCTACTAGCTCGTCTCTCGGGTGACTTATCACGTGACTCGTGCCTGTAATATTAACTTGCGTTATAGATATACGATTTGACTTGCGTTGATGGGGGTCTACGGGGGTCTCCCCCGTATATAGAGTTAATAATATTGATATAATCGGTAGATATCATAGTATACTACAATTTGCACTTCTTGCCCCACGAATTAGAAAGGAGGGGCAGCATACTTGTAAGCTCCTCTGACATCGGAGGCTTGTTGGTATTGCTGAGCCCCATTTCATGAATGTGGTGAATCGTGGTTGGGGTGATCAAGATTCCAGAATTTGTCGAGTCCTCCGGCACAGACGATAGAGGGCTGTCGCCTATGGGAAATCCCCGCCTGCAGCAGAATGGTGCACAACTATCACGTTGGACTACGTCGATTGTATAGTGTGTACTTCTTGTACGAGTCCACTGCAGCAGAAGGTCCCGTAGTCCTATCACTCAGACGCGGGATGACCTTTCAACCTCAAGGGCACAGCCTTTCCTTACTAGGTCAAAGCCCTCACATTCAATCTTCAATCAACCTCTCAAGATCGATGGCCCGGTCCCTGCGTTCTCAATGGACCGTGATCGCCCGTCCCGACTTCCGAGAAGTAAAACGGATGCGAACCTAAATGGATACAGCCGCTGCCAATCCCGAGCCTGCCGTGGAACAACTAAATCCTGTTTCCCATCCAGTTCTCAACCTTGATTTGTGCATCGCGTTCGTGAAGAAAAGCGGATCACATCTTTAAACTCAAGCATTTTAACAATCCCTGCCAACGCCGGTATACTCTCTCGCTCATCTGCAGGGGTGGAAAAGATACGAAGCAAAAAATCCATCTCGACGTGTCCAGCTTCACGCTTGGCATTGTGTCGCATATCATGGGCTCCATGAAGAACATTCTCGAGCCGCTCGGTGCGTCAGCCCTATGGATCTAATCTAAATGAGGTGCGCCACCACGCGCTGGACTAACGCGGATTGATTGTGTAGCCATTGCTTCTTTACACACTTTGGGCGCTTGGATGAATAGGACTGTTCGTCATCCTTCCGATGTTGATGACCCCAGTCGAACACCATTGTTTCGGGACGATCCTAGGGAAGGACGCTGGGATCCCGGAGATGTGTCTACCGAAGAAGTCGCGAGCAAGGTGCACAATCGCAGATCGAACCCGAACATCCCATCTCGCGTCTTGAGAAAATTTCCTTTTATTCTGGAGATCTGGTACTGGCTGTTGATCTACTGGGTAAGTATCAGCAAGCCGCTCCACATGTTGGGTTTTGCACCTCGAAGATCTCTCTTCACTCCAAGCTCCATCTAATGCTGTTTTCTTTGCTTCGAAGGTCTACCAAGGTGCCCGTGCCGTATCAGCGCGACTCATCGCCGGCAATGACGCCACCTTTGCCAACGCAGAAAGACACGCAATCCAGCTGCTTCACCTCGAGCATATCCTCAACCTTGACATTGAACTATCCGTCCAACAGGCCATTCTCACGAAAGCCCCCATGTGATGGACTTCCTCGCCATCGTCTACTATTCCCATATCATCGTCGGAGTCGCATTCTACGTCTACAGCTACACCACGCTCCCCCGCCGGCGATACGAAGCCATTCGACGTTCTCTGGCGCTGATGAACATTTTCGCCTTTTGCATCGTGACTCTGTGGCGTTGCACACCTCCCCGTCTACTCCCCAAGGAGTACGGGTTTGAGGATGTGCTCCATAAGAGTACTGCAGGATCTGCCTGGACGCACAACAAGTTCCAGTTGACCATTGCAGCGATGCCGTCGCTGCATTTCGGCGTGTCTGTCTTCGTCGCGTCTTGTCTAGTCGCATTCAGTCCGCACACGGTACTTCGCTCTGTTGCGCCGATCTGGCCGGTAATGATGGGATTGACGGTGGTTGCGACGGCAAACCACTTCGTTCTCGACATGGTGGTCGGGGTTGCGGTGGTGGCTAGCGCGTACGGATTGAATCGGGCAATGTTGATTCTCGTACCGATTGAAAGGATCATCCTTCGCATACTTCGCTTGGAGAAGCCTCGGTAAAGGATCATTTTAGCGGCTCAAAACAGAAGCACTGCATTTCTTGCATCGAGTGTCATTTTATTGACCATGACATTGCCGATTGAATTCCATTTCACCGGTTTTGTCTGTATTTTTAATCCACCTTTCGTTCCTTGAATGGTCTCCACAGACATGTAAACATGTGTCCTCCCGCCTGCGCTCTTGATCTCGTAGCTGAGGAGCTTCCACCGACCGAGCTTGCTAGTTCAAGTTTAGGCAGGTTTATGCGTGTGGGTGTTGGCGGCGAGATCCATGACGGAAATGTGACCACGGCTTCCATCGTTCCAAGAGAAGAGTAAGAAGCTCAAAGCCAAATCGATGTCGTTGTCTCTGCATGCTGTCAGCTACACCTGGGACGTTTGATCCGAGTCCGTATCTGTCGAGATGGTGCCGCAGGTATGCAGCGTCGGACAGGTGGCTATCATTTCACGGGTGTAAGGAAAGGGGAGATAAAGTACTCGTGTATGACTTTCTGAGTTATCAATTACTAACATGGGGCTATGCGCTAGTGCACTTTCGGCGATCTAGGATGGTAGTATTTTGCCTAAATTGTGCGACTTGAGAGGTCAATTCGTAAGTACTTTGTACTCGTCGTCTCAGAGTCTGTACCCTCAACTCTGTAGAGTCTGACAGTTTGTAGTCTGTACTGTCGATCCCACGCAATCATCAGCAGGAGTAATCACCCCTCGCTTTGCTGGACTTGGCCAAGTAGTAAAGCCGCATCGTCACACCATTCCATCACCGATTGAATACTGCATACGCTATGCAGAAAATATATGTACCGGATAGATGGATCATGACAGACAAGCAGAGCAGTAGTGCGCTACTGCACTGGTGCCGACCAGTCCTGGGGTACACGGCTGACCGGTTTCCCCTCAAGGATCTTTCCCCATTCCAGCCACGGTGAGCCCGCGTGAGGAGAGCTGCGGAGAAGCTCCTCGACCGGAGTTGGGCCGAGACCAACACCGACCAGAACCGCACGTCTCCAACTCTCTTTCTTTTCCCCTTCCTCGCCAGGACACTTGGCTCAGTTGGCTCCGGGCTGCACTTTTCGGCCTGCTCGCTCCGCATCCCCCGATCACGGTGACGGCGGTATCCGAGAGCGCGATCCATTGCTCGTAGTATTGTCGTTTTGGGGGCTGGATCATCGTATCATGGTTGTTCGATTGACCGATGGCTGTCACTGTTATGATCCTTCGCGATGGTCGGTGCTCAATTAGCATTGATTAATGGCATTGGTGAGTGATGTTTTGAAATTCTCAATCGAAATGCTGTCATGGACGTTATCGTCTGTCATAAATATTAAGTAGCCCTGGCAGTATTTATCTAGTTTTCAGGTACTCTGTAGTCTGTAGGTCTGTAAGTCTGTGGTCTCAGTTCTGTACTTATTTATGAAATAATCGCTATGCCTGCCCTGGGCAGGTATGATGCAATCCAAGCAAGCGACACGTGACACGGCCCAGATGAGCTCCGGTTTCTCCCTTTCGGAAAGTCTGACTCGGGAGTTCGCAGTCCTGCCGAGGGTCCTCGTCAAGTTGAGTCACTCTGCAAGAAGAACAACCGTACTTTGAAGAAGATCATGGCTACCTAGAAATAGCGTGAGCCTTATGCGGTTACCATAGCTAATCTCGCAATTATACCTGGTGTACTTTGATTTTAATATACATCCGTAATACCTTAGGAAGTCTCTATCACTCAATAGTCAATACTATTACTCAGTAGGTGACTAGGGGTGGATCCACGGGCATGTGAATACTTAACTCCGAAAAGATATCCATCTCCCGTTAAATAGGTATATGTTGGACGAGAACGGCTGGGCAGAAGAACGTACAATTACGAATATGCTGGAGTCTGCAGTCTGTACTGCTTCCAAATCATAGTATGACTCGACGCTGATAGTCAGCACTGCCACCTTACAGTGAGGTAGATGGAGTGTCTTCGTCATGAGCCCGACAAGGTACCTGGTTTGATTATGATGGATTGCTTTCCCGGAGTGACTTAGCACATCATACATGAATGTAATTAATTAGTGCATACTGCATACTGATCGTCATACTCTATAGTCATACAGTGTCATCTCCAAGCATCGCAGTTCTTCACCTCATAAATCATCAAAAGATGATTCGGAATGGCTGTACCCAGAGCAGTGGTAAGGTCATCCTCGGATGGATTAGGTTTCGAACCGTGGCTCCTGGTGGCAATTGTGCAGAGTGCAGACAGGTACAATGTACTTTGTACATGTCCTCTCCGCCCAAAGAACTGGACGAAGATCGAAAAAGACCGACTTTTGAGGCCTCGATGCTTGGCCAACATCAGATGATTAAGAGATGGCTCAACGTCTTCAAGTTGAGAGTGTGCAGTTGTCTCGAGTCAAGATCCAATGTCATCGATAATCCCGGCAAATCACTCGATCGTGATATCTCGATGCCCGGTCATCCACTGTAGAAGGTACCCCGGCATGGCCATCTAACTTTTTTACGCAGATGGCGGTTAAATTCAATTTGCCTCCACACAGAAAACCCATCCTTCCCTTCCCAGGGCCTTCCAGGGGCGGTGAAAAAAAACTCTCGGCCCCAAAAACGGGCCAAAGTACACAAAGCCGATAAATAATAACGACTAGAGGTCGTGAGCCGCTGGACCTGATCACTGGCAGGAACGTGATTTTTTTTCTACCGGGTCATCTGACTGCAGGACAAGTCAAGATTCAAATTCCTCATCTATTAAAACATTCTCCTCAAAATAGATCAAGGCAAAGTAAACGCACCCCTGCCAAGCGCACCTCTCGAGCCACGGGATCGCTTCTGTTGATTATCGTCAATTGAACGGCCTCCCGGGGGAGAATTCATCGTTCCGTCTTGAGTCAACCCAGTCCCCATCTTCTTCTCCACCTTGGAGTCCTTCCTCACTCTCCGGATCTCCCCTCCATCCCTTCCCCCAGATTGTCAACCTTGAGCGGCGGTGGTCATTTTATCCATCAAAACTCACTCCTCCTACCACGTTGCAACCCCCGGTCTCACAATCTCCTCCCCCTTCCCTGCTTGGTGACACAATGGCGAGCGTCAAGGACACCGTCAAGGAAACGCTGGTCGGCAGCAGCGGCAGCAGCAGCAGCGCCGAGACACCTGAGTTGTCGCACCAGGCTCGCGCAACCTTCATGCGCCACGCGCAAAAAGATGAAAGCGGCGACTTGTACATGAGCGAGGATGAGTTTATTGATGCTGTTGCTCCAAAGCAAGAGGACTATGTGAGTGATGTCTCAACGGAATTCCAGCTTGCGATGCCAGCTACCTCGGTTGTCCCATCTGCATGATGTTCTCCCCGGATCTTCAGATGACTCCTAATATGCTCAACAACCACGCAAATCACTAACTCACTGTCTCACTCATTAGCACAAAATCAAACGCGAGCAGTACGGCATTTTGTTCCAGGTGGCTGACCGACGGAAATCCGGCAAGTTGAGCCTCGCGGACTGGGCCACCTTTGAGAATCTCCTTGCGAAGCCCGACGCAGAATATGAGATCGCGTTCCGACTCTTCGATACCGAGGGGACGGGTACGGTGAAATGGGAGACTGTGAAGGGATTGTACAATCTGAACAAGAACGCCGACAACATTCCTTTCGACTGGAACTCAGAATGGGCGTCACTGTACACCGGCCGCAACAAGTCCCGCCATGACATGACCTACCCCCAATTTTCTCAGATGCTCCGTGGCCTGCAAGGCGAGCGCATTCGCCAGGCATTCCACATGTTTGACAAGAACGGTGATGGCTACATCGAGCCCGAGGACTTCCAACGTATCATCCTCGAGACTTCCAAACACAAGCTTTCCGATCACTTGCTCGAGAATCTCCCCACCCTCTGCAACATCTCCAACAGCAACCGCATCTCCTACGCTACCGTTCGTGCTTTCCAAAATGTCATGCGTGAGATGGACATCATCGATCTCATCGTGCGCGAAGCCACCCGCAAGAGCAGCGACGGCAAGATCACTCGCTCTGACTTCCTCGACGAAGCTGCCCGTATCACCCGCTTCTCAATGTTCACCCCAATGGAAGCGGATATTCTGTTCCATTTCGCTGGATTGGAAGCTCCCTCTGGTCGTCTCTCACAAAAGGACTTTGCCAAGGTCATTGATGCTTCATGGCGCATTCCCGTCGCCGCGGCCAGTCACGCAGCAGATGCGGTGGCCACCAAGACCAAGTCGTTCTTGCACGGGGTCTTGGAATCGGCGCATCACTTTGGGCTCGGAAGTTTGGCTGGTGCCTTCGGTGCCTTCATGGTGTACCCCATCGACCTGGTCAAGACTCGCATGCAGAACCAGCGATCTACCCGACCTGGTGAACGCTTGTACAACAACTCGCTCGACTGTGCAAAGAAGGTCATCCGGAATGAGGGTTTCAAGGGACTATACTCGGGTGTCATTCCCCAGTTGATCGGCGTGGCTCCCGAGAAGGCTATCAAGCTTACGGTGAACGACCTGGTTCGCGGAGCCCTCGTTGACAAGGAGACGGGCAAGATGTGGTATCCTCACGAGATTTTGGCCGGTGGAACTGCTGGTGCATGTCAAGTGGTAAGCTTGCCAACCACGTTGTGAAGCACTTTCAGCTCTTTCGAATTCTAATGCGTTTCCACTTAGGTCTTCACAAACCCCCTCGAGATCGTCAAGATCCGTCTCCAGGTTCAAGGCGAGATTGCAAAGAACGTTGAGGGCGCCCCTCGCCGCTCCGCTCTCTGGATCGTGAAGAACCTTGGTCTGGTGGGCCTTTACAAGGGTGCCACTGCTTGTCTACTGCGCGATGGTACGCACTTTCACTTTGCAATGAGTTCTGAATTGAGACTGACCTGAACCCAGTGCCATTCTCGGCCATCTACTTCCCCACATATGCTCACCTCAAGTCTGACTTCTTCGGTGAGACTGCGACCAACAAGCTGGGTGTTCTCCAGCTTTTGACAGCTGGTGCCATCGCCGGTATGCCTGCTGCCTACCTGACCACCCCCTGTGACGTGATCAAGACCCGTCTGCAGGTCGAGGCTCGCAAGGGAGAGACAAAATACACTGGTCTGCGCCACTGTGCGACCACTGTCTGGAAGGAGGAAGGTCTGAAGGCTTTCTTCAAGGGTGGACCAGCCCGTATTCTGCGCTCTTCCCCGCAGTTCGGTTTCACGCTGGCAGCTTATGAAGTCCTTCAGAAGCTCCTGCCCATGCCCGGCTCTGAAGAGGTCTCACCGTCCGGTCAGGTCGAGCCCGGTGTTGGTCTGCAAGGCGCCAAAGCGCCGCTGCCCTACCTCCGTTCCCGAAATGCTCTGAAGCTTATCCTAGATGTGGATCAGAACATTGGCCGAGTGCAGGTCCCTCGGCCCGAGAACTGGCCCAAGTTCATGCAGGCTTCAAAACAGTAATTGATTCACTTGAATTTCCGCATGACGAATGAGGTCGATTTCTTTGGCGGGTGATCATACGCTTGCTCACTTCCATCTTACTTCCATCTCCCTTCTCCCGTGAACAGACATCGCCTTCGAAAATCGTTCACTCTCACCAGCCCGCGATTTAGCATCAGAGATCTCTTCATTGACTTTCGCCTATTCTATCACACTCGTGTCTCGCAAGTATCTTTTTTTTGCGGGCCTATACTAGGGGGCGCCGCTCTTGCCTTCGTTTTTTGCCCTTGTCATCTTTAATTGCATTCCCTTGATCTCTTACCGTGATAAAATGTGGGGCCATGTGTGATGACCCGGATGGTTTGTGTGTGGTCGTCTGTCCATTCGCGACAATGTTTCTTTAACTTGAGGCTGAGTCCTCGACATATGGCTGGATACTCAGCGAATTGTACTCTACCATTGAAAAGAGATAGATATAGAAAGAAGAGAATGCAAGATAAATCAAGATTCAGGCATGTGATTTGGGTCTGCCGCATGCATATATACATACAAATGTAGGGTTTTTAATACATCATACCATCAATAGCTAGTTCCACTTGATTCAACTTTCGAATCTTCTTGCTCACGACCTAGCGTCAAACCGGCCGACACGAGTAACCAGCTCGTGGTCTGCCATAGAAGCTTCGCATGAGGCGTTTCATAGTGCTTCAGTCGGAGTAGAGAATTTCTTGCGAGTAGCTCTCCTGCTTTGCGACTTGTGCCATTCATGGTGGGAGGAAATTCGTTTGATGTTTATAGGAAGGTGAATCTGACATGATGGTCCGATTGCGGTAGCGATTCGGTCAGAAAAAATTGACTTTTCGAGTCGATGGCGTATCCTTCGTAGCCTCATCCTTCTTTGGCGTATCCTGCACAGCCGAGGCTTGTGTCTCGGCGACTCGCGCAGACTCTTCCTTCTCTTTCAGAGCCTTTTGCCTTGAATGCCACAGAGCATCTTCTTCCTCAATCTGGCGCAATACTATAAGTTGCAAAAAAAATACGCAAGTAAGCATCAATGTCACCGAGTCTCCCCCCAAACTCTCGATTCTGCAGCTCGAGCACTGAACACATACCATCTTCCCATTCCTGTTCTTTCGCCTCGTCCCCCGTCCCCAACAACTTCTCCACATCGACCTTCTCGCCCTTTTGCACGCGCTCAATAACGTCTTTCAACAATTTGATTTTCGCATCTGCCGACCGCGAGTAAGCCGTGTATGAGTTCTTCAGCGTGAGCAGACGGATGGCCTGCGAGCCGATCAATGTGAACATGACGATGTAGAAAGTCGCCGGGTTCCACTCCTTGGGCTCGCCGGCTTTGCGCGCTTTGCGATTCCTCATCATGAATCGCGGTACCATGGCCGTCCATACGGATGCATCTGCGATCTTCGGGAGGCGCTCGGAGGTAGCGTAGGAGCGGCATCTTGATGCGCGGCAGGAAGTTGTGATTTGAGATGACGGTAGCGATAATGGTTGTCGACAGAGAGTTTTGAAAAGCCCTGAGGGCTTTAGACGGAGCGGAATCTTCATGACTGTGTCGTGCTGTGGTAATGTAGGTAGTTTACTCGCTCGACGCCCATCGGGGAACTTCTGCGGGCAAAGACGAAGGAAGTAGGCGCCTAAGGCTGTAAGGCGTGAATGCTCTAAAGAGCTTAGCGTGGGCTGTTGCTACGACAACATAGCCATCTTGGCTCTTCCGCGGGTCTGGCCGGTGACTGACACAAGCAGCACGATTCGTGGTCAAAGAACAATTTATGATCTCGGCGTTAAAGGAAAAGTAACTTGCCAGTCTCGTACGCCATGGCAGTTACTGTACTACCGACCAATACAATGTCCGAATCTATCAAGCAGGCGGTGCGATCAACATCAACCTGCTCCGATGTCACCGTGTTGTCCCTCCAAACATTGCTCCGCGGATCGCCAAAGGTGCCCGAGAAGCCTGTCCGTCGAGCGACAAAGACGACGAAAGAAGCTACCACCACCACAAGTCGGGCGAGAGCTGCTACGAGAGCAACCAAGGCGCGAACACCAACCGATGTCACCCTACACATTGTCGACCAAGATGGAGCTACGCTATCGCCGCAGGAGAAATTGGTGCTAGCGACGGAAGTGTTCAATACGACCCTGAAGACTCTGACGGACGCGTCGAAAACAGCAACAACGAGAAGGCCGGCTGCTTTGTTGGAGACAGTCTCAGTCAAATCTGGGAGGACGAATGGGTCCGTCGTGGACAAAGGCGCAGCCGCGACCGCGGAATGCGCCAGGCTAGCGCTGGCCACACTGCGCGCACTGAAGACCGAGACGCAGTCATCGAATGACTACCCGAACATGCAACTCGAACAAGGCGCTTGTATCTTGGCTGGAAAGATGATCACTCTGGGATTGAACGAGATGGCCTGCAAGGAACTTCGAGCCTTGAAACGAAGGATACAACAATACCTTGACGCGAGGGCAGTTGGAAAAAGGACCGGATCGACGAAAGATAATGCGGAGGAAGATACCGGCAAAGAACGCATGTCGGATCTTCTGACCTTCTCGAACATTGCTCATGCGGGATCGGTGTACAGCCTCCTGGTCCCCTACCACGCGAACGTAATGCGACTGCTTGCCGCAGACCGGAAACCCTCGACAACTGCTCGTCTGATCTCTTTCGTACAGCTCGCAGACCCGAGCAGTCCAGCATCTGTGATTTTGGCGGCAATGGAGTCCGGCAATTTGACCAGTGAAAAGGCTGCTCTACAACTGCAGCTTCTTTCCAACACTATACTTTCTTTATGTCCCAGCAAGTCCATGTCTACGGATGAGGCGACTACGAAAGATTCTCTTCAGCCAGTCTCAATACTCAGTCTTCAATTGCTATCTCTCGAAATTCGCACACTGAGCTGGAAGCTGTCTGGACATGTCTGTCAGGAAACTAAGGAACTGGTCGATCCACTACTGCGCTACCTTGGCAGTTTCTCTCATCGTAGCAAGAGCGTCGAAAAGTCGGAATTTGGAGCGATTTTCAAAACGATCACTCGAATCCAGACATGCATGGCTGAAGTGAAGAAGCAGCGTCAGGAGAACAAGGACATCACTGCTTCTGCCAGGATCATGACTGTCCTAGGCCAGCTAGCTTTGGATGCAGGTTGTTTTGAAGAGTCTTTGAAGCTGTTCAACAAGGCGGTCATTCCATTCTTTAATGCCCAGAGCCTGGCACTCGCTACTGCAAGGTGCAAGATCGCGGCTGTGTACTTTCAAGGTCTCAAAGGATCACAAAAGTTCGCCGAGGGCGCGTTGAAGGCCATTTCAGAAGCCAGCACTGCCTTGGGCATGCAACTCCGAGGAAACGTTAATGACCTGGACGAATTACTTGTTGAAGCTGCGAGGCTCAAGAAGCTTGCTCTAGCTTGGTTTGGCGATGCCATGGGCAAAGAAGACAATACGGAGAAGGATGAAATAGCCTCCAACATGCGTGAGTATCTTCAGGCGTTCTTGAGGCTGTTGCGGCGATATGTGGGCCGACCTCCTGCAGAGGAATGTGATGAAAAAGAGATGCAACTGTATAAATCTCGCATTACAATGTCCAAGAATATCATTCTTGCCGGTGTTGACTCCGTGGTTGCGATTGGACGACTTTCAATCATGTCCCAAAAACCATCTTGGGCCGATATGCTACCCATTCTCGCGGATTCCCATCGCCTTCTCACGAGCGTCGAAACTGCTGACGGTGTCGATTCGGATCCAGCTTTTGCAGAGAATGTGAACGTTGCTCTCGTCAAGCTGTCCAATCTGTTTTGGTCCCGTTTTGTCAAGGAGAAGGAGGCAGGTCAGGGCTACCGTGAGCTCATACCCCTTCTAAAACAGTCGACTTCATTACTGGGCACGTGCCCGATAACTCATCGAAAGTCTGCTTTTGCCGCCCTTAAATATGAGAGGACTGCCCACGTGTACATGGATGCTTCCAGGTACGACGATGCCGAGCATGCATTCAGATCCTCAATCTTGGAATATGTTGATGCTGGGGTGCTCGAGGATGTTGCAAAAGTTAGCGCAGGCGCCAGTCCTCACATCATCGAACATAATCCCAAGAGCTCTGCATTTGCATTCACGCGAGTTCTATCAGCTTTTTTGAAGTTAAAATTGCGGAAGAAGGGAAGCAAGTCGTCATCGCCTCTCATCTATGACGATGAACGCTTGGACTCTAGGTCTCGAGGCACGCTTATTGAATGGCAGATGGGACTTCTTTGTGATCTTCGGAGCTACGCATCCAGCGATGAAGGCTTTCGAGCACTTTTGAATCCGGTTGTCCATTTGGTCATGGATCTTTATCTCAGCAACGCCCATCACGTTCGTCGAGCTCGGGTGCTTCTCTTTGCTCTCCGTTTTTCATTGGAACACCCCCCTTGCATGAGTGTCGAGCTCACGAACAAAGTCTTGGAAGTAGCCGCTCAAGTACTCAACTACGGCAACGGGGTCGGGCTGGATCCTGATATGACCAGCTTCGAAACACACATCACCAATTCACTTCGCGTCATTGTCGGTTTCCACCATGGTAAAATTGATGAATCTGAGTTGAACGATACCCTCTCTTCTTGGTCCGCCATGATTCGCCAGTGCACTGATGCGGAGTCATTATCGCACTCTATCACAGATGTTGACTACTGGGTCCTTCAGTTGAAGGCACTGGTTGACTACACTGAAATACATAGTCTATGGAAGACCCAGCTTTCGGTGCTCGAGCTGATTCTTCGCGTCGCGGAAATTATGAAATCCGGTGACTTTTCTGACGCGATATCCATCCTTGCACGTCTCGTCATTCAGCACTGCCATTTCGGACATTGCCAAAAGGCCGGAGACTTACTTGCCCGCGGTGAGCAGTATGTGGACCACAGTCAGACTTCCATCATCGCCAAAATTGCCTATCAGCTGGCACGAGTGGAGTATCTGCTTGAGACTGGGGACATTGAAAAAGCTGACCATGTGCTCGCCACTGCCCGCCTGCTCTATGAGAAGGGCCGTGACACAGAGGAGCTCAAAAATCTGACTGGACTAGCGAAGATCTCCTTGGAGCGATTAGTCGCAGATGCGGCTTTCATTCACTCCCGACTTTCGACCGCGCAGGGGTCCATGACTCAGGCGCTGTACTTTGCTAAATTGGCAGTGCGACTCAATTGCCGAATCTGGGCAAAGGTTGAGAAGCTGGCGCAGAAGAAGCAAGCCCGGGTCTTGCCTTCGCCTACCACACCGGATGTTGAGGTCGTCACTGATGGTGTCGCGCAAATTGATTTGTCGCAGAATGAAATGCCCTCTGATTCCTCTACAACTTACGTCCAGGGAGCTCCATTCTGGCCACACCTGGGGTCCCATCATTCAAGTTTGCTGAATTTGGCAACCTTGTCCGCTCATCATGGGCTCTTCCAGGATGCCATTTACTACGGGGAGCAGGCGTTGAAGATTGACCGGACACTAGATGCCAATGTGCGCATGATAGCGGCTCAAACACAGCTGGGATCTTATCGTATCATCGGTGGTCATTTGAGTGAAGGTCAGGAACTTCTTGCCGCTGCTTCCGAGTCATCGAAGCATTTGCAGACGAGCGTGGAATCTGTGGCTCTACACTTGGCACTTGCGTCTTTCTATGAATCGCAGGAGCAGCATGAGAAGGCTCTTCGCGTGTTGAGAGAAGCAGATAAGCTCATCACTTCACTGATCGCCTCTGACGCAGTCCCTTCTCTGGTTAGTCCTAATGTGGGTGTCCTGGACGAGAAGATGGCCAAGTTGCAAGTTCGCAGCAGCAGAAAAACAGCTGCGACGCCAGCTCCCGCCACCCCGGCGCGTAGAACGCGGGCCGCGAGCTCAGCTGCTGCACCTCGGACAACCAAGAAGGCTACAGCGTCCAAAGCCCCTCCGCCAGAAATTCAGTCAAGTACTCTTTTGCGTTTGAGAAGCCTGATTCTTCGCCAGCAAGCCGATTGTCTGCGTGCACTCCGAGACTTTGATGGCTCCGCTCAATCGCTCATCGAAGCTCGACAATGCGCAACCGCTCGGGAGAGCAAGGTCTCTGTCGAGATCGGAGAGAGTGAGCATCTTCTTGCGGATGCTATCCGCCATTTCGCCAGCCACGCCGTGTACTGCGTGCTTCCAGAATCAACCATCTCTTTACCCTCTCTGACTTCACCTGTAAAGGGTGGGGAGCAGATCACACCCGTGTCTGTAAAGCCCACGGCCGCGAAGAAGACCCGGACTCCGGCAAGGACCACTCGCACTAAGGCTCAGAAAGCTAGCGAGGACTTTGTCATGATGCTCTCAAAGGCAAACGACTGTCTTATGGGTGTGTTCTCCGATGCGACTGTTCTTGGCTCAACACTGGACAGCCATGCTGCGTCACGTTTGATGAGCCGCATCTCGATGCTTTCTCATGCAACCACCCCCGGGGGCTCTGCCGCATGGGTTCAATCACCCGCCAACATGAATGAGATTGGTCGTGTCGGTGCATTCGCTCGAGAACGTATGGCCATTGACTTTGACCGGAAGCTATCTGATTTTGGCGACCCGTTGCTTTGGCCGACGTCTGTACCCCAGAATGATGAAATCAGTGGTGACATTTGCTCCAATTTTGCGGAAAAGTATGTCGACATTCTGCCTGAGAACTGGAATGTTTTGTCTTTGTCACTGAGTGCGGATGGGAGTGAATTTTACGTCTCGCGTCTGCAGAGGAACCGGTCTCCGTTCTTACTTCGACTGCCTCTGCGACGAGGTAATTCAGAGGAAGACGAGGAAGAACAATTCACCTTTGAAGACGGCAAGGAAGAGATGCAAGAGCTCATCAAATTGGCCAATCAAAGCGCACACGCTGCCAAGGCTCAGACCACGAAGCAGATGAAGAAGGAATGGTGGAAGAACCGTGAGGATTTGGATCGACGCATGGAGAGTCTCCTTCAAAATGTGGAAAATGTCTGGTTTGGGGGCTTCCGTGGAATTTTTTCTCCTCTTACAAGAAATTCCGATGCATTCGGTCGCTTTGTCGACGCGTTTCAATCTATCCTCGATAAGCACCTGCCTTCGCGCCAAAAGGGCGGCAAAGCGTCCACCCCACGTCTCGTTCTTCATCAAAATGTTCTCGAGTTGTTCATTGGTCTGCGCGACTTGGAAGATCAGGAAGAGCCCGATGATATCTTGATGGACCTTCTCTACTTTGTGGTGGACATTCTTCAATTTCAGGGTGAGCGCAACGCCTACGACGAGATCGACTTTGATATGATGGTCGTCGATACGCTTGACGCTCTGCGAGGCTACCATGAAGCTGCCCGGGAGGATGTCGCTGCTGACTCTCCACGCCATACTGTACTCGTTCTTGACAAAGCACTGCACCTGTTCCCTTGGGAATCCCTACCATGTCTCCAGAGCTTCCCTGTCTGCCGCGTGCCTTCCCTCGAATGTCTGCGAGATCGAGTCCTTCAGTTCCGTGGCTCGCAGGCTGGCGCCACCATTCAACGCACCTCTGGTACCTATCTGCTGAACCCGACGGGCGATCTGCGCTCTACCCAGGACAGCTTCGAGCCAGGCCTATCCAGGTTACAGTCCTGGACAGGAATGGTCAATCGTGAGCCGTCCGAGGAAGAGTTCCGATCTGCCTTGGAGACAAAGGACCTTTTCTTATACTTTGGCCACGGCAGCGGCGCACAGTACATCCGTGGGCGCACTGTTAAGCGCCTTACCAAATGCGCAGTTGCTTTTCTGATGGGCTGTAGCAGTGGCACTCTCACCGAAGCAGGCGAATACGAGCCCTACGGCACACCTATGAACTATTTGCAAGCCGGTAGTCCGGCCCTGGTCGCGACTCTCTGGGATGTGACCGACAAGGATATTGATCGATTTGCGACCTCGACATTCGACTCATGGGGCCTCCTGGACCGGAAGGGCAATTCACCTCGTGAAAGTCAGAACAGTCTGGATGCTGCGGTCGCTGGAGCTCGAGCATCATGTGTGTTGAAGTATTTGAATGGGGCTGCGCCGGTTGTATATGGTGTTCCGGTCTTCTTGGAGTAGAGTAGGTCGTGTCCTGATATTTTTGTGCTTCTTGTCTTTTATTCTTTTTGGTTTCATTGCCCTATACCATTATCATATATCATAGCGTGCGAGCTGTCTTTTTACCACATTACAATGTACGACGAAGCTATTCGCACTTTACTCTCAACTGATGTCATAGGTCCGATCTTCGTGTTATATTGGCCTCTATTTTTGTAATACCTCTTGTCCATCTCTAAAGCATTTCATGAAGATGAGTGTTCATTTGCACCGAATCCCTACCATCACATCACTTCATACCGCGATCCAATCCTTTTCGCCCCCGTGGTCCATACATGCGACTTTCCTTCGGGTCGGCTCCAACGGCCGAAGCGACCGTCTCGAAGTGAAGAGTGGAGCTTTTTCCCCCTCATGCGGGACACCATCGGAAACCCCCCGCGCGGCGTTAAAAACGTCATTTTCCGCCTTATCTTTCGACCCTTTTGTATTCCCTGGACTCCATCCCTCCGTTCTTCTGGTCTCTTCGATCACGTCTCCGTCTCGTCTTTTGTTTTCACCTTTCTGGCTCTGGATTCAGTGCTAGTTATTCATCATGTCTGGCGTCACTGAAAAGGCACGCATCGCCTCATTTGGCGGCAAGCTCCTCAAACTGAGCCACAATGCCTCGACTACCCGTTGCGAGATGTCCTTCAATTTGTATCTGCCGCCTGGAGCTATGGACAGCAGCGACTCTGGCAAATTCCCCGTATTGATCTATCTTTCTGGTCTGACTTGCACTGCGGACAACTGCTCGGAGAAGGGCTTCTTTCAACATGCGGCCAGCAAGAAGGGTATTGCTGTGCTGTACCCAGATACTAGCCCTCGTAAGTGTTCATGCCCCCTTCTTGAGAGTTTCCAAGCGCATTCAATTATTCTGTTTCAATTCAATGGCATGCCGAAAGGCCTTTTATATGTTCGTATACTGCCTCCCCATCAAGAGCCGATGCTAATCGACAACACAAGGTGGCCTGGGCATTGCTGGCGAGGACGAGTCTTATGACTTTGGGTCCGGCGCAGGCTTCTATGTCGATGCGACCAAGGCCCCCTATGACCAGGGTTATAACATGTACAGCTACGTGACTGAGGAGTTACCCCAGACTGTGTTCAAGGCGTTCCCGCAGTTGGACTCGAGCCGGGTGAGCATTACCGGTCATAGCATGGGTGGACACGGCGCGCTTACTTTGGTAAGTTTGAACCGCGGAGGTTCATCATACCTTCCGCTTCTGTGTCTTGATTCAAGGCTCTTTCAAAAAGAGTCAGACATATACGTGCATGTCATTCCACTAACTCTAAACCATCTAGTACCTGCGCAACCCGGGCAAATACAAGTCCGTCTCGGCCTTTGCTCCCATCGCCAACCCCATCAACTGCCCCTGGGGCCAAAAGGCTTTCAAGGGCTACTTTGGCGAGGACCAGCAAGATAAGTGGAAAGCGCACGATGCGACAGAGCTCGTGAAGAAATGGAAGGGGTCCGATCTCGATATTCTCATCGACGTGGTACGTGCCCAATACGCAAACGAGATAAACCATACCACCACCCATCATTCACCCCCTCTTTCTCCAAATCAGCACGCTAATTCACCATCCTCGCTCTGTATCGCATGTACAGGGCACCGGAGACAACTTCTACAAGCAAGGCCAACTTCTTCCCGAACACTTCCAGGCTGCTGCCGACGAGGCCGGCCTCAAGGGCGTGAACATTCGATTCCAGCCCGATTACGACCACTCCTACTTCACAATGGCCACGTTCGCGGATGACCACGTCGAGCATGCAGCCAAATATTTGAAATAGTGGGTGAGCTATCTATCATTTCTTTAACGTCGAACCCGACTCCACAAGGAGAAGAAAAAGCCCGACAGTCATCATTGAATGCGCCGGAGAAAACAAACAGAGACGCAAAAAGCAAGACTAGAACGAACAAGATTAAACAAGATTGTCGTTCACATATCCGGGGCCCGTTCCTCTCTTGATCCAGTCCTTGTCCACTTTATCCTGCCTTTCTCCCGATCTATTGGAAGATTACGAAATCTGACTCAAACTCAACGCATGTTATTTAAAAAGCCGTCAAACGCACATGACAAAATCAGCACTATGACATATCGCGAGAATCATGACTCAATCCCCCTTTTTCAACCTGTTCGCAGCAAACGATGATCGAGAGTACCTGTTCGGCACAGGCCGATCCAATGCAAATCATGCGAGATACTTCCCAGCCAAAGAACCCAGAAACATCAAATCTCATGTTTAAATCTATCCCACCTGAGAATAGACATTCATTTAATAGCCTCATCTCCACGGTACGCGTAAGCTCCAGCGATCCGATTCGAATGTAACGGGAGAAATCGGGTGTACCTCATGGAGGTGAGTGTGCGAGTATAACTAGACCCGCGCCTTTAACTAGATCAATATGGAAGGAAGAGACGCATCCCGATTTTCCAATGCTTAGAGCTGGGATGTTACGTGCACGGTTTAGCCATGATCGAGGGTTATTTCGTCGAAGCCAGTGATTCTTCACTTGGAAATTATTGTCTTGATTGCCATTGCCAGAAAGGGGGTGGGCGGAATTGGGTTTTCTCGGCTTGTACGCTATCGATTCATTTTGCGCGATGTGGTCACGGGGGGAGGTTTGAGAGAGTTGAAGAAAAGAGACAATGCGGAAATGCAGCGATGCAGAAATCATGCAGCGATTCAGGCTAGCTCACCACAATGAGGCCGAGGGAGAATGCATATGACGTTAGTAGGATGGGGTTTTTCTTTGAATACCCCTGTGTCAGGTACCATGACACCCAAGAGTCATCTTTGCCAAGTAAGAGGACATGCGCCATGGATGGGGACGAAGATCGTTTTCCTTGCTGAAGCTCGGCCCATCACCAAAAAAAATCCCAATGGAGAAGAAGGTTGGTATTGCAAAGGGGAATCTAAATAAACAGACGGGAGGAGATGTGGACATGACGGGGTTGTGTGTCGTGGAAGTAAGGGAATGGACAAGATGAGAGTAACAGCTTTTTATGCGCTCAATCGTTGGATGAAGGACTATGAGAGAGGGTGAAAAAGAGGAAGAGGTCAGCAGGAGTGGTCCCAATACAGGCTTTTTGCAACATCAGTGTTGATCAAAACTTACGGGGAAGAATTGCCGGAATCCCTTTGTGTCCAGCTGACTCAAAGCCGTCAAGAATTCTTCAATCAAATCACCCCCCATACCCATGCCGGGGAGTTCCCGAGTCCGCAAGTACTCCACATATTCCATTCCGGTCTTGAGGTAGATGGTCCTTTGCAGGCCGCCCGCTTCGGCGAGGACCTGCTTGGCGAGAGCATCCTTCGAGTTGAAGTTGGGTGTAGTCGGGAGCGCCCAGCAAAGAGGCGAGAATCGAGTGATCATGAATCCGCCGAACCCAGGAATGGCCGCCTGAGTAGGCGCAGCACCGTTGGTGGCGCCCGGAGCGACGTCGGGTCCACCCCAGGCACTGCCCATTCTGGAAAGGACAGAGAATGCCATCTTGGCGGTGGTAAAGTCTTCAATGTCTTTGGAAAAGTGCTCGATCGTGGTGATGACGGTATCGAAAAGAGGTTGATTCCCTGCACGCAGGTTAGTGTCAGCTTCACACCTCAATGCCTAGACTTTCACAACACTTACTCTCGCTGATAATCACCGCGCCCAAATCATTATTCAAAACAGCCAGCAAGAAACTGAGATACTCGCGCTTCAGCTCAGCCAATTGAATTTCGTCATCAGTCCCCGTCGTGGTCTCGCCGAGACCAGAAAAGACACGTTGAAGGAAAGGAGTCAAAAGTGCGTCAAGAATGTTATAGATCTCGCCCTTGAATCCAAAGATCACTTGATCCAACAGGCGCAAGAACAGAGCCATCTCGTCCCGCGTAGAAGTCTGAGTCAGCAGTCCATCGATCCAACGAGGCAGTTGAGGCAAAATGCGCGCGCCAAGAACGCTGATCAACCGGGAGAAGGCAAATCGAGCTGCGGTGCGAATGTTGAAAGATGCCTTGAGAGACTCGAGAGCGACCAGAGTCGCCTCGGCCACCTGACAGAAACATTCGGAGACTTCGGGCGCCGGGACAGCGACTGGGGTACTGCTGGCCGGAGTCAAGGTGCCCAGAGCCATGATGTCGTGATGGATCTGCAACAGCGCCCTCTCATCATTGGATTTGGCCGCTTCGAGATTTCGCTGCATATCGGCAAAGATGGGGTTCAAGACGGACTGAACGTAGAGGACTTGCTTATCCACGGGCACGCTGTTGGTGGAGCAGATCACACCAACAGCCTCGAAGAGATACAACTGGTTATTGAACACTGCATCTGCGGAGCCTTCGTGATCTTCCGAAGACATTTCATCGCCGTCCTCGCCCTCCGAGGGGAGCTCGGCTTGAATGACAAGAAGGTCGCCCAACGCTTCCACAACCGTCTGTGCTACGTTGCCAATGAGACCACGCAGTTGCTTGACAAGTCGTTGGAAGAGATACCAGGAGCGCGTCTTGACCTTGCGGTTGGGATGATGAACCAACTGGAGGAAGCTCTCAAGCACCCCGGGAATAAGCTGCACGTGGCTCTGGAAGAAGGAGCTATACCGAACACAGATTTCCATATACTGGAGCTGAGTCGCCGGGTGTGTGAATGAACGAATGTCCGACTCGACCATGCCGAGCATCATCTCAATCAGTCGCACAGCAGCGGGTCCGTTGGGTTGGCCCTTGCTGTATAATCCACCAGCCTTGACAGCAAGATCACCAAAGAGGAACATCTCGTGCAGAGCCAAGTCCAGATCGCGCCAGTCAATCTGGCCACCAGAGGCTCGCAGTTTCTCGAAAGTGGTGCCCACTACTTCTGAGATGGCATCGATGTATAATTGCTCGTCCGCCGAGGCGATGATCTGCTGCAGAACACCCAGTCTCTTCCGAAGTTCTTGGAACTCCGCCTCGTCGGTCTGTTCATCCTCATCGCCCCAGTTGGAGGTTTCGTCGTATCGCATCTTGGCCACGATAGCCTTGAGAACGGGCAACAGAATAGACTTGTTGCGCGCTTGCAAGGCTGCGTCGTCCTTGGCCACCTTGCGCATATAGGCGAGCATGTCGTTGACGCAGGGAATGACCGTGGAGCAAATCTCGTCGTATTCGTCGGAGAAAAATCGGAGGATGTGAGGGAGGAAGACTTGAAGGAGGTCGCTTGCCTTTTCCTTCACTGGACCCGTGTCGGTCTCGAGAGCACGGACGATATCCTGGACGGTGATGTTGACGAGCCTGGCGACCGTCTCGGCAAGATCGACATCGTACTTGTAAGTGAAACGGCTTTCTCGCAGAGGTGGGCTGTTGGACAATTGGGTGACGATCGAGTCGAGGTTGAGGAAGATGATCATTTCGATCTTATCGGCAGGCTTCATTTTCTTGCCGATGATCTCGGTGAATACATCCACGGCAGCATCGCGAACTCGCTGTTCCCCCCCCGCGCAGTTCCTGCTTCTCTGCACGGCCCAACTGCTGGAAGAGCAAGTCCAACATGGTCTGGTTGACGACCAGACCAATGTCGATCCAGCTGACCCAACTACCGACTGCCTTCAAACACAATTCCACCACAGTGTCGTCGGCGTCTCGCCATGCAGAGAGAATTTCCTGCCACGAATTCGCGATTTTCTGCATGTCCCGTTCTCGGATCAGGTCCTTCAGACTGTTCGCCTTGTCCTGCTCGCCGCGCGACCTTGACACCAGCACATCCCCAATCTCCTCGTGGATCGAATTGACCACCCGCAGGTAGAAAAGAATGCCGTTCAGGTTGTCGCGGCCCGTGCTTGCCGAGCTCTTGTACGTCAGACTCAACAGGTCATCGAAGCAAGTCTCCCAACGGCCGGCGTAGAGTCCGGAGAAAAGGTAGGTGACCGTCTGAGCGAGCTTATTCTGGATATAAGGTGCATCGGGGGTCGTAGCGCTCTCGGGGCCGTACACACTCCGAACATAGGTCATCAATTCATCACGGACATAAGCCAGCGAGTCCGGGTCGATCAGCCCCGTCTGGGCAGCACTGTTGATGACCTCCAAGCTTGCATGTCGAACAATCTCGGACTGTGGGGGGGATTTGAGGAAAAGTCGCAGGCAGACTGGCCAGCCGGAGGGATCGGAACGGAGTTGATTGAGGAATTCGAAAGCTTGAGATTTGAGGGCGAGGTCGGGATGAGGATTGGAGGCAATTTCAATTGCATTCGCTACCTAGAATAGCCAACGAAGAAGTGGAAAAAACACAATGAGAGGTTACCAGTCTGTTCATGTTGGAATGGATTTTCTTGCAATCAACAATCTCGGAGTCGAGGAGGAGGAGGAGGCAGAGGTGCGGGATGCGGTGACGGCGATGGTCCCGTGGGGGGAGGGGATTGGGTTTTGGAGGGGTCACGAATGGAAGAATTTTGAACGAGACTTGAAAGGACCGAAAAGGTCTGCGGGGAGGGGGTGAAGGGCGAGAGAACAAACACTCACCTGTTCCTCCATCTTCAACCAGCCGAGCTCTTCCTGATCCCTGGACAAAGAGCGTGGGGAGGGAAGAGAAGAGAGCAAAGGTGGGAAGGGTTTGGGGGTGGATGATGCAGAGGTGTGTTGGATCCAAAATTGTTTTTTTCAGTGGAAGACTACTATCCGTCCCCATAAGGAAATTGGGGGTACCGTAATCGAAATTCGAGACTCGGGGAAGAGGGTCCGCTCGGTCTGGTGCAGCGTTCACGGGGTCTAAATGTGCTGCTCTGAGGAAGGATCTAAGAAAAAGGAAGTGAACAACATGAAGAATTCAAGGCTTGAAGCTATGGTACAAGGAGTGGTGAGTGTACGTAAGTAGGACAAGGCCCGTTCTGGTACGGAATGAGGAATGAGGATTGGGCTTTTTCAGCCTCCTCATTAGGTAAGTGGCAGCGTGGACTGGACTGCGGTACCTTAAATACGTTTGGCACACTCGACTCGGCTCTCGAAGAACGTCATAGTCGAGGTAAGACTGAACATGTCATCCATGATCCTCCACTATCACGTTATCAACATCCTGACTATGCCACTTGGCTCTTTCGCAAAAGCAGTGATTACCTCTTACTACCGTCCTGCAGTGAGTACATGACTACATGCTGACTTGACGAGGACTTGAATTTGACTGCACATTATAACAATGACAATACAGCTGGTGGGCGGGTCATCGACTCACCACTACCTCTTCCTTATACTTCTGCACGAGCCTACTAGAAACAAAGAAGTACGAAACATGACTCATTTGACTTGATTCAGAGGAAACCATGAGCTACCTAGCTACCTATGAGTCTCTGTACTACAAGCCACCAAGTCAAGCTGCCGCGGGACCTGAAAGACAACCTAACATATGTCAGCACCTGAAATGTCAGCATCTGAAATCATTTCTACCTAACGATATTTACGAACGTGTACCAAAGCTCTCACGGTCTCACCGGCACCGTGTTTAATACATCCCTCAAAAAGCAAACTAATCATAGTCATGCAATCTATGAAACTGCACTTCCCAGCAATAATACCGGAATCAATCAAATATCACCCTCATCCCGAAAACAACAGCCAAAAAACACCGCAGATCTTCAAAAAAAAAAAAAAAAAAAAAAAAAAACCCTCTATCCAGCTCAACACTGAACACTAAACTCTTCCCCCCCCATAGTTCCTTGGGTAGATTTCTCCATAAAACCAGCCCTTCTCACATAAAGTACGACTACACAATCTATGCCCATCATGATAGTCAATACCGCTTAGCAGCTGCTTCCGGTTACGATAATAGACATATTCATAACGCCCCCCAATCCTTCATGCATATTGTACGGGCTCTATTTGTGAGTGTAATTGGCTATAGGTAGTAGGTAGTCGGTACTAAAGTACGCCATTTCCATCTCCGGGGGCGTAAAGTACTATAGTTCGGGCAGTAAGTACCAAGTACACAACTACATAGAATGCATATTGCATATGCTCAACAGGGACAAAAGGACAGCCGTGACCGAGTCCATAGCCTAAAGTTACCGCTGTACAAGATGAAATGACTTGATCGATATAGGAAGCAAGGAATTAAGACTATCTCCCACTGAGATGAGAAATCATAAGCTGAGCGTATTCGATCTACTGTACTGCATTAGGTTCCCCGGTGGTTTATTTCGGTAATTGATCAAAACCCTGAAACATCATCACTCATTGAGAGATCATACGGTACTCTATCTCGTACTTGACATATCATGGGAACAGACCGACAGGGGCCCGGACTCAAAACGGGCTCCAGCTATGTACGATCTACGCACGCTTTTCCGCCCGGACCTGATCCAAAACCCTCTTCTCCATCGCCTCGAACCCCTCAACCGCCTTCCCATACAACTCAAACACCCCCTCCTGATACCCCTCCGCAATCTTCTCGACAAAATCCTCCTCCTTCCACCGCTGCCCGATCAACTCCTCAAAGGTCTGGCCCTCTGCCCGCTCAATGCCCCACACGGCCTTGTACGCCGCCCCCAACGCGCACGCATTATCGCCAATGTCGAGCTTATACACGCCCTCGACGCCGCCCAGGATCTCACCGGCAATCTTGGCAATGGCCTTGTTCTTGGAGCCGCCGCCGACGAGGTAGACGCGGCGCGGCTGGGGCGGGAGACCGGGCCCGGGGCTGTGGGTGAGGCCGCGGGAGCGCAGGCGTAAGGAGAGCATTTGGCTTTCGATGATGGCGCGGGCCTCGTCGTGCGGGGTGTTCCAGGTAGAAAGGCCGGTGGACTCGGTGAGGGCACCGGTCGTTGGGTCGTAGGTGAAGCGCCATTGGCCGGCGCGCAGGTTGGGGACGATTTCGGGCCGGGGGAAGAAGAGGCCGAGCTTCATGGGGGAGGTTGGGGAGGTTTGGCCCATGGGGGAGGTGGAGAGGGCCTTTTCATCAAAGTGTGTCCAGCTGTGCGCGAGGGAGGGATCGTGGAAGGTGTCGTTGATCGCGTCGCGGACGTGTTCACGTGCGAGGCCGCCGTTCTTGTAGCAGAGCATGAACATGTACAGACCGGCGGTGGTAGGGTGGTTGAAGAAATGAGTGGCCGGGTCGGGCTTGTAGTTGGGAGTCGACATGAGGAAGGTGGTCGATGTGCCCAGGGAGACCATGGCGTCCGAGGGACGCAGGGGCAGGGCCAGGATGGTGGCGGGGTTATCGCCCGTGGCGGGAATCACGGTACAGTCGGGGCTGAAGCCGTAGCGCTCGCGATAGTAGGAGTGAACCGAGCCCAGGTGCTTGCCGCCATCTTCGTAGAGAGGGCCGAGCTTGTTCTTGAGACCCTCGACGTCGAACGTGCCGGAGCACAGCTTGAGAATCTTCTCATCATAGCCGCCCTGCTTGATATTCCACAGGTTCATGCCACAGACATCCGAGATGTCAAAGGGCGCAATGTGGCCGAGGAAGAGAGAGGCAATGAAAGAAGAGACCAGGGAGATCCGCGATGTCTTTTCGTACACCTGAGGGTGTTTTCGCGTGAATCGCAAGATCTGAGGACCCGTGAATCTCTGTCGAAAAGCAACATCAAAATCAAATTAGCATCATCTCGGCACTCAATCTTCAAACACCCTCCTCCTTCCTCGATCGGGGTCCTTTCTTACGTGATGCGCCTTGCTCCCCGTCGCCTGCGCAAGCTGCTCGGGCCCTCCCAGCACCGCATCAAACTCATCACACTCCTTCTGCGTACTCGCGTCCTGCCAATTCGGACTATACGGATGCGAGAACGCCGCGGACAATTGGTCCTCGAGCGTCTTCTTCGCATCCAGCCCCTGCAGCAATTGCTCCGCATTCGAGCTCCAGTAGACACTGCCGTGCTGCTGGCCCGCACCACTGATCCCCTTGACCCGGCCAAAGTCCATTCCTTGCTTACGCAGACTCTCGAGCACGGTATCCATGGCCTGCAGCCACAGCGCCACGGGGGCAAACACCTCGTGCTCGGCCTCGTTGGTCATGACGCCCTTTTTGATGGAGAAGCCGGTCGAGTCGGCGTCAAAGTCGAATTTGGCCAGGTATTCTACCTTGAGGTCGGAGTTGACGGCGACGCCCTTGAGCTGCTGGGTCGAGAGGTCGAACCCGATGTAGAGGGGGGATTGTGAAGCCATGGCGGGGGAGTAGATTGGTGGTAGCTAGGAGGTTTCAATGGGGTTGTGTTCGAACAGGACACGAGGGGGAACAGGTAGGGAATGGTTGCGCGCTGTCGTCGATGAACAGTCCAGTTGATCAATTGCGCTGCGACAGAGGGTTGTCTTCCGTGTGTTCAGGTACAGTCTGAACCAGGGAGGAGACGGCTGACTGGCACGGATAATATTTTATTTATACACGAGCGTCCCAATTGACAAGGCGGGGCAGAGTTGGGACTCGTGACAGTGAAACCGTATAGATAACGACCAAGTCCAAAGGTGGAATAATCTTCTTAAACCAAAAAAAAAAAAAAGAAATCACGAGGACGAGACCAGGCTCAGATATGGGGAGTTGGGGAATGGGAGGAGGGACGTAGTAATTTAACCAGCTCGGGAAAAAAGCAGCTGGGCAGCTACCCCGGGCTACTGGCACGAGCAGTACAGCCTCGTGACCGACTAGTAACTAGTACTACTAATTACTCACGAGTCACTAGTACTACTCACTAGTACTACGCACCGTCTGGTGGGGGATTCGGAATGATGCGAGAGTGAACTACCTCAACCTTGAGGAAGTGGTCGGCAATGATGTAAAGGGACCCCGCGTCGAACCCCACCGTGTTGATGGCAAGCAGTCCCGTCCACTTCATTGGCGAGGGACCCTCTTTAGACGACGTCAGTAGTCGGTCAATCGCCCCCTCGCGACATTGAGCAGGGGGAGACGTTTGAAAACACTCACGATGAGGGAGCATGAAAGGAACATCATCAGGGACAGGAAAATAATATGTGCCTTACTACTGCTGTAGCTGTACGTCGAGTGGAATTGATGCACCCGTTTGGAGCTTGTGTCTTCAGGCTGGACGGTTCAGCAGCCCGGCTAAATGGAACCGAGGGTCTGCTAAATGGAATTCTCATTCGGGGGACGCGGTAGAATTTCAGCGAGGCCGAATGATGGCCCCACTTCTTGGGGTTGCCCGGCTGGCCCGAAGGCCTGAAGGGCGGCTCACGGGGTACCACTACCTACTGAGGTACTCAGTGTCAACGGGAGTGTAGCTGTGTACCCATTGGAATAAGCTGTACACGGGTTGTACCTTGTACAGAACTACAGACGGCTACTAACACGGGTATAGTATAGTCCCGGCATAGCAAGCTAGCACTACGGTCAACCAGGTAAACTTATGGTGACTGGGGGTAGGATCGACTCAATCTCACCGCTTGCGAAGACAGGGGAACGCCCCAGTTTGTACCATGACACATACTGGAGCTCATCTCAGAGCAGCTACTCGCCAGTCAAACACCGATCGACAGGCACCTAGCTCGATCAGATGGGAATTTTCTCAGTCTACAGATCCGAAGCTCCCACGTGGTCAAGGTTGAACATAATTTGTTGATGACGTGGCGAGGTACTATTTGGGTCTCTCGGGGGTCCGTCGACGCATAGATGAAATGGGGAGAAGCATCAATTCTTCACCGACACGCTGTCTTTCTGGCCAGCAATCACTAAGATTTGAAGAGAGGACGGATCACTCCGGGGTATCATTGCAATGCCAACGATGAGATATACTTGAACAGAAACAGACAGGTTCCAACCGTCTGCGCGTGTGTCGTGTGTTTCAACCATGTTACATAGTCCCCCCCCCCCCCCACAAAAAACACGAGGCAGATTTTATTGTTTCTTCCGGGACTGCGAGTCCACGTGGCTGTGATGAGGATCATGGTCGTGCTCGTGATTGGGCTCGTGACCATCCTCCTCGGGCTCCTGGATCACCGCAGTGTCCTGGGCCACAAACTCCTCGGAAAAGGTAAGTTCTGGTTGTTCCACGGGGACGAAACGAATCTTGACCCGCTTAACACCGCGCACTTTCTCGCCCACGGTCTGACGCACGACTTCCTCCACAGAGCGCGACTGTGTCAGAGGCCATGCACCGGGCACGGCGAGCTCAATGTCCATGAGATAGTTCTGACCCGATTTCATGCCCTGCACGTCACGGACGACCACCTGGTCGCCGTTCTGAAGCTCCTTCAGGGCCTTGACGGCAGCCTTGTGGACGGACTGTTTGATGTCCGGGTCCACGGTCGTGTCGGCCAATTCCAGTAGCGAGGTGGCGGTGTTGGCCCACCCGGCCTTGATGACCATCAAGGAGATCAAAAGACCACCCACCGGGTCCAGCCAGGTGGCATCTTGGAAGACGTAGCTTCCGCCGATGGTGAAGAGCGCAACGATGCTGGTGAGGGAATCCACGCGGTGGTGGACTGCGTTGGAAGCGAGGACGGATGATTTCCGTTCCTTGGCGATTTTCATTGCTGTAGGAGACATTGTTAGTCCTGAAAAGTTCCGATGCGCGGGGACGCCCCGCCGGTGACCTTCGAATCCTCATCAGAAGACGGAAGGATCTCAGGGGGTTACTGACTGGCATGATATAACCATTCCTTGATCACAATCGAGCCCGCCGCCAGCCAGGCAGCATGGATACTCGGACCGTGCACGTCCAGTCCGTGACTGTGGGAATGACCATGACCCAACAGGCCCGTGTGAGCGAGCATCTCCGCCAAATCTGGATAAAACTGCGCAAGCAGGACCTGGCTTGCGTTCAACCCCATCAAGACACCACCGCAGAGAAGTAGACTGCTGACGCCCAGCGCACCAATACTCTCCACCTTGCCGTATCCGTTGGGGAACCGCTCGCTGGGGGGTTTCAGCGACAGGGCCACCGTACCCAGTGTCAAAAAGTCCGAGACCAAGTCCGCCAGCGCGTGATAGGCGTCGGCAATCAGAGCTTGTGAATTGAAGACATATCCGCCGATGAATTTGCCAATGGCCATGCCCAGATTCGCGACAAGACCGATCCGTGTGATGCGCACGCCCGCATCATGTTTGTTGGTAGAGGTGAGGTAGACATTGTCGTGGTGGTGGTGATGATGGGAATGGCCATGGCCACCGTGGGCGCGAGTTTGCGTCATCGGGAATGTGATTAAGAGAGCGCGACGGGATGGACGGGGCGGAACATGGGACGACCGAGCGACGACGGGGGGGGATGCACTGGTATGTAAAGGAGTGGAAGAGGTGAAGGTGCCGAGGTGCGACGAGGGTGTTCGACGAGATGAAAGAAGCTTGACAGGAGGCGCTGCGCGGAGAGCACGCGAGCGGAGGGCCGGACGAGGTCTGCACCTCCAGCAGGACCGCAGGGGCTGCGTCAGCAGCATCGCGCGGCCGGGCCTGGTTTGGGATTAGTTGGTGGCACCAGGGTTCACCAAGTGGACAAGGTGTTCTCTTCTGACAGACTATATTGCGTCTTAGAACCCGCGAGGCTATAGAATTCGGAATGGGCTCTTTCTTCACGCTCGGACGCAGAGGAAGGAAAAAGGGATATTAAAAAAGAGAAAAAAAAAATAAGAAACACAGCCCGTCTAGGTAATCGAGCAACATCCAGGGCACATGCGAGAGTCGAGAAAAGATCGATTCAAAAAAAAAATAAAGACTCAACTACGGGAGTAAACGATCAGTTCAGGAACTGGGGAAGGGGCTATTTTTAAAAACAAGGTGGACGCCCCCAATGCTTTTCCTTCAAAAGGCATGGCATCATCTCCAGCCTCCAGCCTGTGCTGTGGTCCGATCATGTCATCCGGCTCCGTCGGTCGGCGATAGCAGCGTGTGGCGGAGTTGGTTGCTCGAGAGGAAGATCTTCACATGGTGTAGCTTGTGATGGGCAACTTCCATATCCTCGAGAATACGATCTGTGAAGATTGTGAAGATCAACGGTGTGGATATACGGAGGCATGATTCAATTTTTTTCTTTGTCCTTGTGAAAATCTGGATGACGAGTTTTCGATGCGCAAGGCGCATGGTAAGAGCGCAAGCGGAATTTCTCAAGAACTACATCATCGCTGGGTCTACAGTCTACACTTGGACACGGGTTGTATCAAGGCAACGCGACTCGTTCTGTACAACCAGGTGTAACTTCCGAGGAAATCTGCAACACACGAATCATCTTAGATTAAAAGAGTTGGAAGTCCATCACCCTTTTTCCATGTCGTATGCCGTAAAGATGCAGAGCTATTGTGTCGTAGAGGAAGAAAATCAAGCACCATGGACATGGGACATATGGAAAGTGTATCGCCGGAACAAGCCAAGACTGGACCCCAGAATTCGACGACGCCATCGGCGTGGAGATCTACAGAACCGCACACCCAAGGGATGAGTGAACCATCCTACAAGTAAATCGCACTACTTAGATACTATTAAAATACTACCACTACAGTAATACTACAGTAAATAGTAAATATAAATACTAATCAACTATGGAACGGCGACGGGTCACCCACGAGATCCAGGCCGATCGCTGAGCCTCCCGTCCGATCGTTCGTCATTGCCAAGCCTTGCATCTGCCTCGAGCTCTGTTGATTCACCAGAAGTACCTTTGGCATACTTCCGTGCCCTCCTACGTCCTCTTTCTTCTTCACGAGGATGCGTCCTCAATGACCTCGCCGGCCATCCGCATTCCCTTTACGGGTCCACTGCCTCCCGCTCTGATCATCCCACCCTCGGCCAAAACCATTGCGGGAGCTATCGATGCCGTGAGCACCTTCCTCGCCTCGCCGCCCTCCTTCCACCTCCGAGGCGTCGATGTGGGCAGCAATACCCAGACCGTACTCTTGACGGGCGCCGGCATCTCCGTCGCCTCGGGTCTGTCAGACTATCGAGGAGACCAAGGCACCTATCGTCGCAACACCTCCTACCGACCCATCTACTTCCATGAATTTACCGCACGTCATGAAGCGCGCAAGCGATACTGGGCACGTAGTTTCGTGGGCTGGCCGGGTCTCGTGAGTGCGAGGCCGAATTCCACACACCATGCCATTCGGGACCTCGGAGTCAAGGGCTACATCAGTTCTGTGGTGACGCAGAATGTCGATTCCTTCCACTCCGTCGCCCATCCAGACTTGTCGACCATCGAATTACATGGCTACTTGCGCTCGGTGGTCTGTGTCAGCTGTCGTAACCAGTTCTCGCGCCAAGAGTTTCAAAACTCGCTGGAGCGACTGAATCCGGCGTGGGCCGAGTTCCTGGCTCGCATGGTCGAGGTTGGTGCACTCGACACCAGAAATCCCGAGGAGCAACGCAAGAAGGGCTTCAAACTGAACCCGGACGGTGATGTCGACTTGCCGCAGGCCCCCTACTCCACGTTCCGGTATCCTTCCTGTCCCACCTGTCTAGAGAAACCACCGCGGTTGAAGGATGGGACGCCCGCCCGTGTGGAAGTAGAAAGCGACGGGGCCTGGTTGCCCACGTCCAACGCGGGCATCCTCAAGCCCGCGGTGATCATGTTTGGCGAGAACATCGATCCGGCGGTGAAGACGGCGGCGGAAGAAGCCATCGACGACGCCGGGCGCTTACTTGTGCTGGGCAGCAGTCTGGCGACCTACTCGGCGTGGCGGCTGGTGGAACGAGCCTATAAACGGGGCATGCCGATTGGCATCATCAACGTGGGAGGCGTCCGTAATGAGACGATGCTCTTTGGGGATCCAGAGTTAGGCTTGAGCTCCAAGCTGGGCGGGACTACGACTGGCCATGTGCGCTGCAGCCATCCCACTCAGGACATCTTACCGACCGTGGTGTCGATGCTGCCTGACAATCCACGGTGACAGCCAGAAGAGTCGGCAGTCTGGAGTCTGGATGCTGGACCAGATGACCTGGATCGAGGTGCCTGATTAGACACCTGTAACATTAGTACGCATAATTTTTGATTAGTCAATAGAAGTTCTCAGCTCTTGAACAAAAAGGAAAAATAAATAACCAGGAATTGTCCCACGCTATACACCCAGGATCTTTCCTCGAAGACAAAAGTGCAAGTCCAGATTGATTTTCTGCTGCCCTTCTCAGCCGCCGTTTGTACACATAAGCGGAGGGACTGAACTTAGTTGGCCCATTTCCTGACGCGCGGGGCTCCTCCTTCCATCAGCATGGAGCGTCTCAGGGATCCTGCAGCACTCCCTTTAAAGTCGGCTCCAACAACCCTCGTCTCACCAGGTTTCTTTCTCTTCAATCCCAGTGCCGCTAAACCCTCTGCGGTCTCCGCATCTCGGCTTTCTCAGCGTCGCAAAATGGACAAATCTCAGCAGCCGAGCTCCTTCCAGCAGTTGGAAAAGGTATGGATCAGTCACTCCAGGACATGGAATGTGGCATGTGGAATAGAATACTGACCGGGGGACTATACGGCTGCTAGCTCGGAGAAGGCACCTATGCCACTGTACGTTTAAAAATCTCCGTGTGATCTTCGCTCTGCTCCACGTCGCTTGAATCCCGACCTCGCGATACATACCCCATGGCGGATAGCCTACGGCCAACCCCTCCAGCGTGCTTTCGCGACCGTTGAACTTGCCCGCCCTCTCCGCTTCTCTTCCGTTCCCATTTGACCTCTGCCTCCTATTTTTATGGACAATGAATCGCTGAAATATGATCGTTCTAGGTCTTCAAGGGCCGTAATCGCCAGACGGGCGAGATGGTTGCTCTCAAGGAAATCCACCTGGATTCGGAAGAGGGTACTCCTTCGACAGCAATCCGTGAGATTTCACTGATGAAGGAACTCAAGCATGAGAGCATCGTATCCCTGTACGATGTCATTCACACCGAAAACAAGCTGATGCTCGTCTTTGAGTTCATGGATCGGGACTTGAAGCGGTACATGGACACCCGCGGAGATCGCGGCCAGCTAGACCCGGCCACCATCAAGTCGTTCATGCACCAGCTGCTGAAGGGAATTGCTTTCTGTCATGAGAACCGCGTCTTGCATCGTGATCTCAAGCCTCAGAATCTCTTGATCAACAAAAAGGGTCAACTCAAGCTCGGTGACTTTGGTCTCGCGCGTGCCTTCGGTATCCCCGTCAATACCTTTTCCAACGAAGTCGTTACCTTGTGGTACCGTGCTCCCGACGTTCTGCTTGGCTCACGAACCTACAACACCAGTATTGATATCTGGTCAGCGGGCTGTATCATGGCGGAGATGTACACCGGTCGTCCTCTCTTCCCGGGTACTACCAACGAGGACCAGCTGGTCAAGATTTTCCGCCTGATGGGCACCCCATCCGAGCGCTCATGGCCCGGTATCTCCCAGCTACCCGAGTACAAGCCCACTTTCCACGTGTATGCTACGCAAGACCTCGGCGCACTCCTGCCCCAGATTGATCCGCTAGGCCTGGACCTTCTGAACCGCATGCTCCAACTTCGTCCCGAGATGCGCATCAGCGCCGCAGATGCCCTGCAGCACCCGTGGTTCCATGATTTGCCTCAAGTCCAAGCCCAACTACAGCAGCAGCAGCAACAACAACAACAGCAGCAGCAGCAGCAGCAGCAGCAGCAGATGGCCGGCGGATACGGAGGAATGGTTCCCCCTCAGTCAGCATATTAGTCAAACCGTTTCCTTCCCGGCCTTTCAGGCTTGAGACTGATGGTTTTTGTTGTTGATTTTGTGCGTCTTTTGTCTATTATTGTGCCTATGTTTGCACACTCGCGCGTTACGAGATGATGAGCTCGGTCTAGATTTGGAAATGGGTGGATATGGCGTTGATATTTGAATGATTGGTGTTTCTTTTTGTGTTTCTGAATACTCTTATTATTTCGTGTCTTCTTTTGCATTACTTCTTGCATATCTTTAGGGCAGGTTGCAGCTTGCTGGAATTGTCATCTTATTCGGTGTAGCGACTTTTACTTAAGCGTTTGGGGACACGATGCCTGTGACCTCTTATGAGATTTTAATTTCCATAGTGTACGTAGAAGGTCGCTATGATCTAACCTTGCCCACGGCGTGACACCAACCGATGCATAGGATACGGTACAGTCACATTGTACCAAGTTCCAAACGTCCAGTATAGCGGGCATGAAGTCATGAAGCTTGATCGCCTTGTACAGCATTCAGACCACAATTTATAAAGGTCTATCAGACTATGCTATGCATACCCATTCGCCTAGTACCAGCACTTTGGTAGACTTTCCTAGATCAGAATGATCTGCTGTGTGTCCGAGCTCCTGGGTACGATTCAAAGCCGAGAGATCAGATCGACTCCCGTCTATCGTGGAGTTCACTCTAGCGAGCTGAAAGTCCTCCAGACGCACATTCAAAAGTGAGATGGACTTCTATTTGTGCGGTTACTGGGACACGCGCGCTCGGCATCATATATGGGTAATACCGGAGGATATGGGCGATCGTCGCGCGGAAGATGCGGAATTCTAGATCCGTGTATGATTGATGTGATCGTCGAGTTTTCAGGGGAGTATGAGCTTGTGAACAAGGTATCAAGCTGAGGTCATTGCTATTAGCGCCTCTCGAGAGAACTGAAAGGCTGGTAGGTAAGGTAGGATGAGGACGATAAGAGTCGAGGGTGCAGGGTATAAGAGGTGAGATGATACTCCTGTGGACTCTCTCTTTTTGGATCACAGCGGCATCCATCAAGTTCAAGGAAAGCTTCTCAATCTGTCACACTGAAAGTCTTTCATCCCGCCGGCAGGACAATCTGATATCTCCTTATTTCCTGCATCATGAGCGACGAAAGCGACATGATGAAATTCCTGCTTCCATGATACAACTATAAGAACCGAATACTCACGTGCTGATCTCGTATCTCTAACCGTCAGGTTGTGAAGGTCGATATGTGCGGCTCAGAGTGGAAAGACAAAGTCCTGCCCGAGGTGACAAAGTAAGTTCACATAGCCTCTGCACTGCACTCTTGAATTCGCCTGCTCGAAATGCGCAAACCAAGTTCCCCGGCAGCTGAAAGGCCCCTTGAAGAAGTATGCTTTGTGTCAGAGTCTATCCTCGAAGTCGACGAGCCTATTGACTGGAGTTTTGCGAGGCCCGACGGTGCATGAGTGAGTCCATATGCCTGAGTAGGCTTGCATATCTTGTTCCTTATTCTATGGATGCGGAGCGACGGGGTATTCTGAATATCTGGGCTTACTAAGGACGGACATGAGGCGTTGATTGATATGGGAGGTGTTTATCTTACATATCTGGAGTCGTGATCTTTTTTCGTTTATCAGATGCTCCGCCCGCTCATTCGAATTGCCCTCAATACATGGATTAGTTCGACTACCCACACTTACTGTTGAATGTTACAAAGGTCTCTGATCAAGTCGATTGCATAGTCCTCTACATGAGAAGACTATCCGACCTTGACTTGGATTCTTCCATATCAAGAAATCAAATCAACCGACTTTCACCATTTCCTGTCCAACTTTAGTCTAGTGGACTGGATTCGGAAAGGCCCAGAAAGGCAAAACACAAATTGACAAGAGCAACATCTACCAGTGGATCTTCGCCACCAGGGTCAACCCTGATCATGCTCGGGGACAAGATCTTGACCTTTTGTTCAGCGGTCAAGCCTGGCCGAATTCAACGCATGGTTCTCCCTGTTAAACATGTGTCAATGAAACTCTGTACCCTGCCAAGTACTTCCGCTCGAGGGAGAGGAGCGTTTTTTCGGCTTAGATAGCAGGTAATCGGATTAGTACTGAGGTTGAGAAGCTGAAAGTCACTAGCAATCAGGGCAGGGTCGGTATCTATCAAATCAGTATTTACTTCTTGTTAAGCGCCTTTCCCTTTGTTTAACCTTCATCAACCCTATCCTCTTCACTGGGAACTACCTTGCTGGTCTCAATCGGTCAAAGTTTCATGAACCCGACCGCATCCCGAGGACGAGCTTCGGAGTCATCCTTCTTAGATATCTGATACCATCCTCTGTCTCCGACGATCTTCATATTTTGACCGGCTGTTCTTCCAAATCTTACATCATTGTCGTTGGCACTGTTTCATTCGGGCCAGTTGCATGGTGAATCTTGAAATTTCGACGGACAAAACCCTACCTACTTACGGCACTCCGATCTCTCAAGGTAAGGCTACTTAGCGAGAGCTCATCAAATATTTTGGCTTGAAAGCAACGGGCCTCTATAGTTCGAGAGTTCAGAGTGTTGAGAAGAATAGTTCTTTGTTTCATGAGCCGTGCCCGTTGTTCAAGCCCAGATCTCGAGAACGGTGTCGGCAACGATCGATCAGTTTGACTGCCTCGAGTCCACCCTGTATAACGAGAGGACTGGACAATCCAAGGGTATCTGAGATCAAAACCCAACATGAGGGATTGAAGCACGAAAATTCTCAATGTCTCCAACACCACAGCAGCTGCTTGCGATCTCCATCACAGAGCGCGTCTGCTCAGCGGTTTCTTTGCTTGGCGCCTTTGTGATCGTGACCACTTTTATGAGTTCCTGGTCATTTCGAAAGCCTATCAACCGCTTAGTCTTTTATGCTTCCTGGGGCAATATCATGGCGAATCTAGCCACACTGATCTCACAGTCTGGGATTCATTCGGGTGTGGACAATCCGCTGTGCCAGTTTCAGGCTTTTCTCATTCAGTGGTAAGTATTTCTTCGGCCATCAAAGCTCATTTGGTGTTGCGAGGTGAACCCCAGAGGTGAACTTTTTTACTGACCTACGGCACAGGTTCATGCCAGCCGATGCGTTGTGGACATTTGCAATGGCGTGTAATGTCTATTTGACTTTTTTCCACAAGTATAATTCAGACCAACTTCGTCAGTTGGAATGGAAGTACCTGGCTGGTTGTTATGGTATACCTTTTATCCCGGCCTTTGTGTACTTCTTCATCAGCACGTCAAGTCTTGGACGGGTCTATGGCTCGGCAGTGGTAAGACTGATCTTCTTCCGGCCATCAACGCCCTTTATCAATTTTGAATTATCTCGCGGTCGCTGACTCCTGCTTCCTGATCAGCTCTGGTGCTGGGTCTCCCGTCCCTGGGACTTTCTGCGCATCGCAACCTTCTACGGACCCGTCTGGATGGTCATCTTCGTCACATTCACCATCTATCTGCGCGCCGGCTCCGTCATCTACCAAAAGCGTCGCCAACTCGAAGCACTAGAAAATGCGGACTGCTCAGATGCACAGCCAGCCACCGACTCACCACCCATCTCGTCCTCTCTTTGCGGAATTCAAGTCACCCATGAAGTTGCCCTCTTCGAACCAGAGCGCCCATGCTCTGCACTTTCCAACCACCCCAGCTCTGCTGCCTCCAGTATCCACGGCCTCGATTCACCCGTCTTCACTCCGTACTCCGTCTCTGTCGAAAGCGGGACTGTGGATCCCATCATCATGTATCTGAACTCGATGCCAGAACAGACCCCTCATTATGGACCAGGGTCCCGCTCGAGACAGAACTCGACCGTGTCGCACTCTGATGCGTCAATCGCGCTGAAAAATGCCAGATGCACCGGTGCGGATTCGAGTCCGACTCGCCGCACGGCAACAGCCGATATTGGCTCGGCTGCATGGATCTATACCAAGTATGCGATGTTGTTTTTCATTGCATTACTTGTGACGTGGGTGAGTTCCAACTTGGATCTTTCGATTGTGTACTAGTTCATGAAAAAAATTCTATTTTATTATCATATCCATAGGAGCGTGTCCTTGTTCTGACTCTTTTGGTCGCCACCAGGTCCCGTCTACTGCAAATCGCGTATACTCGCTGGCTCGTCCCGACGATTTCTCTTTTGCGTTGAATTACGCTTCGAGCTTTGTGCTGCCGCTCCAGGGATTCTGGAATAGTTTGATTTACGTGTCGATCTCCTGGCCTGCATTCAAAGCATTGTGGACGAAGTTGCGTGTCAGCTTATCTGGTTTGAAGCGAGATGTCTCGTGAGAATCTCTAAATTGAAACAGCGGCGCTTTAGATGAGGGTCTCGAAAAAGAAAAAGTAGAGCTTGAGGAGGTTCATGCGTCACGCCAATGAATACTGTTAAGAGTCAGAGGTCTCAAAGGGCTATGCTTGCGGATCGTGAGTCCTTTCTGAGCCTTTGTAGATTCCGCCGGAATACTTGTTGTCGCAACTGGCGTACATATCCATTGATAGTTCGTTGTAACTAATGCATTCCATAGCGTAGTATACAACTAAACATAGTCCTCGTCTCCGCCGAGAAAGGTGGGGCAAGTCCGGCTTCTGGCCATGAGCGCATTCCCGCATATCAGTCACGTGTGGCTGTCGCGTCGCGCCCAACTGTATGAGGACATCTTTCTACTAAGAAGCGCGCGCAGCATCAAACGACAGAGAGCTTTCAAATGTCCATAATTTGCACCTCGACATATCTTTAGAGCTTCACATTCTTTCTGCGCCCGCTCCAGTCTACCAGAAGAACACACCAAATTCCACACCAACACTACAACAACATGGCAGCACCAAATTCACATCCCGCACCCATGACAACAACACCAAACACGTCCGCTCCAGCTCCAGCTCCAGGCTTGCGCGCCTCCCGTCTGCACCAAGTCTTTGACCAGGCCCTGGCGCGCACTCTCCGAGCCAACTCCTATGCCAATTTCGCCGGATGTTTCCCCACGCCCGCCAAATATGTACCTGCGAGTCTGGAGAGCGTGTGGAGGCAATTGAATGCGAAGCTGGAGGAGAGTGCAAAGGCGGAATTCGATGAGATTCTGGCCGAGCGAGAAGCGGTGGCGCATTTGAATGAGTTGGATCGGTTGGTGTCTGAGGCGAAGGAGCGACGCGAGAGGGATAGACTTGCGGGCGAGAATGGGGAGGCGAGGGGGCCTGGGAATCCGTGAGTTTGATCTTATCCTGTTGTTGTTTTTGGCTTTTTCTTCAGGTTTGGTCGGTGATGGTTTTTTTGATTTGAAGTGGATTACGGGATTGCTGATTCATGGTGGGGGGGTGTTTTTTTTACGCGGTGTAGGCCACATACTCTTGGGGCTGAGGAGCTTTACAAAGCACATTTGACACCGTATCTGGAAGAAGCGCAAGCAACACTGAACCAGAAACTAGAGGAAACGCATGCGCAGAATACGGCACTGGCCCAAACGGTGCAAGCACAGCGGCAGGAGATTGAGAGGCTCCTGGCTTCCCTAGAGTCCGTCGTCGGGGACATTGAAGGTGCTGCTACGGCGGCTGCGGAGTTTAGCAAGGAACATCATATCCGTCAGGACGCAATTCAGATGGATCGCGAAGTCAAGGCTCGCCCAAATGTTTGATACATTATCCGGCTTTCTGCGGTCTTCACCTTTCCCGACATCCTGTGGGGAATTCATATCGAGCGATCCAAAAGGGGAAATTCAAGAGATGAGAGCGCTCATTTCTGTAGCCTCCACCGTTCCGTCCTCCACCATCTCCTGGGCAACTGCGATCAGCTGGTCAAGGGATGTCGTCTTGATCTGATCGAGCTTTGTTCTTTGACCTTCCAGTGCTGCAGCGATAGCCTCTTTGCATGTTCCATCGCGTTGCGCTTCTGCGTCGCCATCCCGACGGGCCAGCGCCGCCGCTCCACGGTAGTAGGTTTGCGCATTCCGCAGGAGCGTTGGCCCATACTGTGCCGCCAGGGCGTGATTCCATGGCGCCCGACCAAGTCGCCAGCGCGACAATTCTGCATCTCCTCGCGCGAGATGGATCTTGGGCAGATTGTTGGCGCTGGGCAATTTCGAAGCCGCGGTCAGCGCGTCGAGTGCAGCTGATAGCGACTGCCAACGCGTGGCATTGTAGACCTTGGCATTCTCCTCATCTTCGGTGGGGGGCACCTCTGCGAAAGCGCTATTGAGTGAGGTCAATGCCTCAGCTTTACTGCACAGACCCTCTGGATCCTCAGACAGATCAAGATCGGGCCCAAAAGCTCGACTGACTTCTTGCTGATACGTCTGGGCATCAGTATGGCCACCGCGATAAAGCACATCATGTAGTGCACAAATGAATTTTCCTCGTGCCAGAGCCGCTTCATATTGTCTGTCAGACCCGTCGACATAAGATGGCAATCGAGTCTCGATTAGTTCTGCGGAGTACTCTTGCACCCAACCCACTCCGCCCGCGCCGGGATTGAATGTGAGCAAATTACACAGCGTTGTCAATGTATCCAACTGCGCGATGGCCGAGTCTGCCAGGGTATTCTTCGTGACAGGTTCGACGATCGCCGCCCATTGCTCTTGTGGTTCGCCATCCGCGGTTTCGGTTTGTGCTGGGGGAGCCGCGGATTCGGGTTGGGGTACAGATTCCGGAGCATCCATCTCGCCTGATTCCATCTGCATGATTTGCTCCTCCATCTCGGTGTACTTCATTTCTTGCAGTGCAAGACACCGCTGGAATAGTTCGACGGCTTCTTGCAAGTAGGTGCTTGCTTGAACCAGCTGGTCTTCGCTGGGATGCTTTGACTCGGTCAATGACTCGGCGAGACTATTCAACACCTGCCCGCTGTTGAACAGGGCGTCTGCATTATCCTGCTCGAGGTACAAAGCATCTCTGTGTGACTGCAGCGCGACTTCCAGGAGCTCGGCCTGAGGAGCCGGCAATTGCGCTGCTAATTTGGGGTGCTGAGTGATCTCATATTGAACACGAGCTCTGTAAGGGGATGGATGTTAGTTTTTGAGCATCTGACATGTCCAAGTTGCGGGATGTGAGATCCTAATCTCTTTTCACGATCCTGGTCTTCATCTTCACCATCTGTTACATATACGTACTTATTGTAGGCCAAGTCAAAGGCACCCGGATGCTTTTGCAGCCCTTCATCATAATTGGCAATTGCCTTCATAAAAAAGCGCATCGATTTGGCTGCATCTCCGGCTCGCCATTTCTCGCCTGCTTCCTCGAGCTCGACGCCCGCTGGGAATAGATGATGAATGAGCCCGAGTTGAGCCAAACAAGAGCAGACTTTGCGATCCTTCCGCAAGACTCAGAGGAGGGAGTACCACATACCTGCGAGATAATCGTCGGCGGTGACGGGTACCTGTCGTGTAATAAGAGCACAATGAGAAACTGGAAACAGTCGCAGAATACCGAAGCGGGCTGGGTCACATGGTCCGTTTGGACACGTCCAGCTTCCAATGACGGAAATCAAGCTAGTGGTACTGTACCTGCTTGGCAGCGTTCTTCTTCTTCGATTTAGACGCCTTCAGAAACGCTTTGGGCCTCGGCATGATGAATCCTTGTGGATAGTTCTGCATGAGATGACCTCAGTACAGTCGGCAATGTGGGTGCTCGCGGCGTTGCGTAGATGGATGCTTTGCTTCGGACGAGCAATCGACACGAAGAATTGGGACAAGAGCCGTCGACGTCTTGTTGCAGCCTTCTGATGTTTTCGGAACTTGGATGCTCGATATGAGTGGTTGTTACAGTTCGCCTGGTGAGCTGTCTTGAGTCGGTCGGTCCGAGTAGTGGAGCGCGGACAAGGAGTTCGTCTAATCAGTTCGAGGTTTCCGAGTTTCTGAGCTGCAAGCTGCGAATGCTCGTTTTTTTTTTTTGGACGTCGCCAAGACGTGTGACCTGACCAGTCACCACTAAATTATCCGCTGTAGGTAATTTATTTCCATCATCCAAGTAGTAATTACAGGTCTACAGGTGTACTTGGTGGGTGATACTACTAGGCAATTTCTAGTGCTCTACCAAACAATGATGGACAATGGGCTAGTGGGCAGTGACGTACAACAAATTTGCTTTCGGTGGTTTCCTAGAATAGAACAAGGGCATCGCAAGGCTAGGAAACGTGTCGACGTGTCGCACGTAATTTGAGCTTTAGATTCCGCGGACCGCCAGTGCTGCAGCCACCTCCGCAGACATAAACGCGCATGAATCGAACCCAAAGGACTAGGCTCGACCCTTCTTCCAATCGGACAATTCTAGAGCTTAAGAGGTTTCCTTTCGCTTGTTAGATTGAGACAAACCCGTCACTGGTCAGATGACAGTGCCACTGCCACTGCTCTAATCTAACGCTTTGCCTTTAGAAGTCTCCTCGTGAATCCCACGTGGCCAAGCCCACTTTGGCAGAAGTCCCAAACTTCCTTTCGTCGTCATGACTTTATTTCCAGGTATTGCAGAGCCCAGGGAACAGATACTGAGTCAAGGACTCTGGGTTTGCTCTTAATGACTGAGTCAACAGTCTCAGATAAGCATGCAGGTGACAGGACGAAACGCGAAGTGGACGCAAGTCGGCGCAAATTGTGTTCATCTGCTCGCCTGACGCCCATGCCAGACTATATGATCCATCGACTACAGCATCTTTTATTCCGATCGATCTCGCATGCATGATGTACTGTACATGCATTGTTTCACGATCCATCGTTGTCGATGACATCCTGCCTATCCTCCGATTCCTACATCAGCAGTATAACGCCGTGTTTGATTCATCCAACACGATCGAAGATCGACCGGAGTAATCGAACTGATCTAAACATATGTGCAACCATCGTTCAGGGATACTGTATACCTGCTCCGACTTTCAAGTCCTACAGATACCAGCTGTTACTTGCTAGTTGCTAGTTGCTAGTTGCTACTGCTCGTAGGTTACTCGACTTTGCAGTTGTAGGTATTGTAAATTGCGTGTTTTTAGGCATTTGCTTGCGCACCTCATGGATGTAAAGTTCGGGCCACGATCCCAACACATACCTCTCATCTCCGACGCCTCCTTTCATGCTCTCTTCTTCGCAAAGATTCGCCTCGTTTCATCTTCTGCTCCTTTTGTCTTGCGAACTGTCCCCACTACTTAGGGTGACCCACATTCGTCGCCAGTTCGGCTCTTCGTGGTCGGACTTGTTTCTCAAGACATTGGGAACACGGCGAGTTGGAGGTTGGCCCCCAGCTCAGCAGGAATAGACTACTTAGGGGTTTCAGACCCTTTATTCTATCTTCAATCCTCTTTGACCCTCCCGAATCCTCCAACTCAAGACATCTTGAGCCACCTGATTAAGTCGATCTGGTCATTGCCGGTCATCTTTCACTGATTACCCGCGACTGTCGTACGTGGCGATCCTTTCCCCCTTCCCGGCCACACGGCTTGGCCCAGCCCAGCCGGTAACCATCCTTGCTAATCTGCCCATCTCCATGTGCCAGGAGCAGAAGGGAAAAAAAAATTAATCCCATCCCACTCTGGATCTCGACTCTCTAGTCCCCAAAAAAGTTCCTGTTGATAAATTCGCCCTCGCCCACATCACCATCTTCTAGTCATGGCGCGCCGCCCTTCCTTGGACTCTGAGCGACCCATGATGGCCAACTCGGTATGCAACGGCATCTCCCCTTTTACCTCGCCCCCGCTCCATCGCTTACCCGGTCACCATTTCGGCCACCATTTGGGCCACCATTTGGGCCCCCTGACACACAGCAATGTCGTGGGATGATAAAGGTGTCAGGATGCTAATCGGGCTTGATCTAGACTCGCACCTCGAAGCGCTTTTCCACTGTCAGTGGTAGCCCCTCGCTCGCCAACTCCGAACGCACGATCGGAAGTCTGCCCCCCGGTGACCCTCGGGTCGTCGACATCACCAACTACGGCGACGGCGTCGAGCGTTTAGAGAACAAGCCCCTACAGAAGCAGCGCTTTGTGCCTACGCCGGAAAAGACGGATGACTTGAACAAGCTGGCTCTCGGGGCCAAGGTGGAGCGCGCGCTGGGTCGCAGAATGACCAGCCAGGACGCCGTGATGCGCAAGCCAGTTTTGACTGAGAAGGCCGCCGCGGCTGCAAGCTCGTGATTTCATGCGAGCGCACCTGGTCCTGGTCACAGCTAAAGTCCCCCCGACTGAATACTCGACGATTCCTAGCATGCTATATGCGCCTCGACCGCCCATTCGAGCTCGAGCGAACAAGACAGTCCCTGTCCCTCCTCTTTGGCAGTCCTGCACCCGTCTTACCTTCTTCCCACGATCATCAAGCTGCCTGCGGTGCCTGCGTTCACTCCATCTTGGCCGTGCTGAAATGGCGACATGCTGTGATACTGCCTATCACTTACCTACCATGTTCTTCGGAACTGATTTTGTTTTCTTGAAACGCTTCGCAACCTTCATACCCTTTTCTGTCCCCTCCCTCTGCTGTCTTCTGGATTGTTGAACCTTATATTTACCGGCGTTTTTGTCAATTGAAGTCGAACTTACAATGATTTGTTGAAACGCATCTGTTGCTGCACCACTCAGTGCATTTTCATCGACCATGTTGCGAATGCCACCTCTACCGCGTCGTGTATGCGATTATCATGGCTGATGTATCGAAAACAATGGGTACCTAGCCGTTTAGTACGAGTACTATAATTCTTACTTCATCTTATCTCTCGCATCTTATCTCGAATCGAGTTTTGCTCTCTATCGTCTCATTCATGCGGAAGGTTCAACGACTCGAGACTCCTTGCACATGCATTCGGCTTGCTGCTGCATACAGAGTGTACACAGAAATTGACACGGGTCCCACAGTGAAGCTCCAGATAGTATTATCATATAAAATTTGCTCCAGGGATTCCCTCGTCATCTAATCTACTCGGTTTTGCGCAAAGTTGCACCTGCACCTGCAATTTGCGATGCGCCAAATGCCCCATCACTCTACTCGTCATGCTCTCGGGTATGCCATAATCATATCTGAACGACTATTCCGATTCGGGGGGTTCTGCCGAGCGGTGAGATGATGCCAAGCCCACGCGAAGCCCGCAGTCTTCGAAGTCAACCGTCGCTTTTTCTTGACGGCGAATTCCCTACTCAGCTACTTCGAGCTTCGTCTTCTCTCATCGCATCTCTCTCCAACCCCGTCTCCGCCATCACCTGTCTGCCTTGCCCTCCTCTCAGTCTTACGATCAATAGCCACGTGTTTCTTGGTTTGGTCGCTTTCATACAGGACTCATCTTACCCTCGACTTACTCTCACGTTCCTCATACTTTCTCATATCGCTTTTTTCGCAACTGTGAGGAGTGACCGTACCTGTCCTTGCGATTGATTTCACTCTTCATTTTCTTCCTCTCCTTACGGACCTATCGATTCATTGCATTGGCGCTTGATCCTCTGTCGCATTGTAAGTGTGCTGCCCATCCTCACCCCACAACACTCGCAGCACATTGGGTGCAATGCCACTCTAAACTGGGTCAGAACCCCACAGCTGACTCGAATTGAATAGTCTGAGCGTGTGGAAGAATTTCAGCAGAACATCGTTCAGATAGTCTTTCCATCCGATAAGATCCTTCTTCGACAGCTCCCCGCAAACATCCACGCTACTCTTAGCCCTCGGTTACTTTGTCCCCCTCACCTGTCGATCTGTTAGCTTTCATATCTGCTTCATCCATTCAAAATGTCCGACATGACTCAGGCTCCCGTCAATGGCAACTATGGTGCTCAGCATGGCTTTCCTGATGCTTTCAACCCCGCTCACGCCGCCATGAACACTGCGGCCAACTTCCAGCCTGCTCAGTCCTCCACTCCCACTAGTGCGACTCCCAGCACCAGCGCCGAGCAGCAGAAGAGCGAGATCACCAAGGATGAGGTGGGTTGGTTCTTTGTGGAGCAATTCTACACCACCATGAGCCGAAACCCCGACAAGCTGCACCTTTTCTATTCCAAGCGATCTCAGCTCGTCTTTGGCACCGAGGCTGAATCGGTGCCCGTCGCTGTTGGTACCAAGGTAAGCGCTACCTCCCATCCCAGTGTGCCGCAGTCTCATCGGACTGTTGAACTTCTATATGTTATCTCTCCCGCGCAGTGGTTAACTTGTGATATATGAAGGCTATCAACGAGAAGATCAAGAGCCTTGACTTCCAGGATTGCAAGGTCCGCGTCCTGAACGTTGACTCGCAGGCTTCGTTCGAGAACATCCTGGTCTCTGTGGTCGGTGAGATCTCCAACAAGTCGGAGCCCTCGCGCAAGTTCGTCCAGACTTTCGTTCTCGCTGAGCAGCCCAACGGTTACTATGTCCTGAACGACATCTTCCGCTACCTTGTTGAGGAGAACGAGGAGGAAGAGGCTGTCTCCGAGGCTGACACCCCTGCCGTGACTGAGGCACCTGCTGCTACCGAGGAGCCTGCTCCTGCTGCTACCGAGGAGTCCAAGGTCTCCGAGGAGGCCGCGCCCGCGATTACTGAGGTTGATGAGAAGCTGGAGAAGGAGATCAATGGCGAGACCGAGCAGTCCGAGGAGACCACTCCCCAGGCCAATGGCGCTCCTGCTGATGTGTCCGCTGATGTGTCCGCTGAGGAGCCCGCTGAAGAGCCTGCTCAGGCGACCGAGCCCGAGGTTCAGCAGGAGGAGGTGGCTCAGACTCCCGAACCTACTCCAGTCGCCGAGAAGGAGACTCCTGCTGTCAAGGAGGCTGCTTCTACTCCCTCCCCGGCCCCGGCTGCCGCTCCTGCCGCCCCGGCTGCTCCGGTCCCCGCTGTTCCCAAGACCTGGGCCAGCATCGCCTCCAAGGTCAACGCTGCCAAGGCCGCCGCCGCCGCCTCTGCTGCCGCTGCTCCAGCGGCTGCTGCTGCCCCCACTACTTCCACTTCCGCGGCTGCTCCTGGTGCTGCTGCTGCTACATCTAAAACCGCTGCTCCTGTCTCCACCGAGTCAACCGCCTCTGCCCCCCGCGCTGCTGCGACTCCTGCCCCTGCTGCGGAGAAGGATGCTGCTGGTGCTGAGGCTGGCTGGCAAACCGCCGGCGCAGACCACAAGAAGACCCAGTCTCGTGCCGGCGAGGACCAGGTTGTGCTCGGTTACATGAAGAACGTTACTGAGAAGGTGGATGCCGGTCTCTTGAAGCAAACTCTTGCCCGATTTGGAAAGTTGAAGTACTTCGATGTCAACCGCCCCAAGGTTCGTGCCCGGTTTTTCCTTGATCTGAGACTGCATCTTTTTTGCGCCACCCCTCCGGATAAACTGATTTCGCTAACTTGATGATTCTTTTTGTAGAATTCTGCCTTCGTTGAGTTTGCTGAGCCCTCTGCCTATGCTGCTGCCGTTGCTGCCAACCCTCACCAGGTTGGTACCGAGCAGATTGTTCTTGAGGAGCGCCGCCCTCGTCCTAACACCTTTGGCAACGGCTACCCTGCTGGTCGTGGCCGTGGTGGTCGTGGTGACCGTGGCGGCAGCCAAGGTCGTGGTGGATTCCAGCGTGATGGCCGTGGCGGTTTCGCTCCCCGTGGAGGTCGCGGTGGAAACGCTGCTGCCAAGGGCCGGAACGGTGCCCCCGCTGCTTAAAGCTTCTGACTTCTCTATCATGAAGCTATGGCATGTAAACCCCCGCCAGGAGCGGAAAATTTCTCAGGAATGGCCCACCCCCACCCTTCCCGGACTGAGGAGGATTGGAAGTAAACCTCCATTATATTCCCTCGCTCTTACTTGCACATTTTCAAGCCCATGTCTGATGAAGTGTTGAGCTTCCTGGCTTATCTACGCTGGAGATCTGAACAGTGTTCTCGCCTTTTCATTCTCTCCCACTTGCTGGACTTATATTCCCAGTTTCCGAAATCTGTATTACTCCGGATTGTGACCACCTTTTTTTCTCCCTCTTGTTTGATCTCATCATCCTTTCCTCTCCGTTTTGCCAATAATGACATGTGTTACGTGACTTCTTTATTTGATTTCTCTCCCCCTTCTTTTCTTTTATCGCAACCCTTGTCTCCCTTTCCCCTTCTTTGTTCCCCTCCTCTGTCTGCTGTCACCATGCATATTAGCGGTTAGGTCCGGGCTGGCTGGAAAAGTTGTTTTCGTCTTTCTCCTTCCTGTCAGGGCAACTCTTTCTTCATCTTCCTCTTTCCCTGTCTTTGACTCTGCATCCTTCTATGACGTACTTCTCCCGCCTCTATAGGTTATTCTGAAAAGGTGGGAGAATCTTGACATGTGTTTTCTCTTCATGCATATGTCCCATTCTTCTTCCTTTGTGGTAGCCGGTAGATGTCTGGTGTCTGTGGTGTCTGTTGATTTTTACGAATTCAATGGTCTCCCCATGTCAATGATTTTTTTTTTCAGTCCCCTCCGTTTGCTCAGTGCACACGTCTGTTGCTTGTTTCTATTAGCCACTCTCGCTTGATTGGGATACTGCGTCTGACCCATATTCCGTGCTTGGCTTTGCAAGCTCTGACTGGCATATGCTATATTGAGAGGGTGTAGGGTTCCTGTCAGGTCGTTGATCCTGATACCAAACCAAAAGGAAATAATGATAACTCAAGTGAATATAAATTAGCTAGTGACTAGTTTGTGTATTCCAACGGGCCAGAAGCCTTTGTTCATCATGATAGCGTACTATATTAGCCCCGCGGGCATAAGGGAATTTGCATAGTAAAGCATCAACGTCCTGTCTTGGGTCTCTGATGGGCTTTGTTCAGGGCTGAAGTCGGTCGCGTGTTCTTGGTCAATGAGCCAGATACATGACCATGTCTGGGTTGAGTAGATTTTTCAGACTCGGAGAGGTATAAGATGTTGGATAGTGCTTTCAAAAAGAGAGGCTTTAAAACTATATACCTCGGTATGTAGTATGTCAGTATGTAGTGATTAGCGGACTAGTGCTTTGATGGGTAAGGTAATCACGTATTAAGACTCTCTAAATCTAATTACATACACTACTTCTAGTAGTCTCGTGAGTAGAAGAATTGAGTCATGCATTGAGACTATTTCAGTCTAATTCCTGCTTCTACTAGTCTCTCGAGGAAAAGAGGTTCATCGCAGAAAAATTATCATCTTGATTCATTCGGCATTTCATTTACTATTGCATTGATGCACCGTCCCCAAAGTACTTTTGTCAGACAGTACGTCTAGTCGTCTACTAGTCTAGTAGTATCTGCTATCTAAGTATCTACTAACTTCATCAGCCGCTGCGGGCCACACAATTTCTCTTGAGTTATTAACTGCTTGTGGGAGAGCTGCCCTCAACTCATATTCAGATGCTGACCCAGACTATTCGAAAGATGTTGTTGCATAATTTCGGGTGATTGACATCTGGAATAGGCACACAAGTACACACTGCAGTGGGTAATTCCCCCTTTCAACGTAGCACAAGTAACAAGCTCTCAGAAGTATATTTGCAGCGGAACGAAGGTTCTAGATCACTAGATGCCTGGTGGATCAGGCATGTATCTCGATCCCCAAGCTCAGAAGCCAAAAAGCGATGGTTCACCAGTTGCCGCATCGGAATGGGATGAATCACCGAATAGGAAGACTATTCAGCCAAGCATATGCATATCACCATGACCATTATCCCGTCAGTAGTATACGTAGAATCTACTGGAAAACCTAAGCAATGCAAGAGAAGCAATTGTAGTCCTAATCAGTTCCAAGATTAGCAACAGTGACTCGACTAGTACAACTACAGTCACACTCGTGCACGGGGATGGACTACGGGGGGCGGTGACCCGTTGCTTGGAACAAGGTGGAAAGGTGGAAAAGGTGGAAAGGCGACCGGTGGAAGTTGCTGGACCGCCGTAGAAGCACCATCCGTCGGTTTCGCTGAACCCACCAGAATTTTTTGGAATCACGGCCAGCTCCCTCACCTCCTCCTCGTTCTGGTCCCTCTCTCCACCCCATAAGATCTGCGTTTATCCTGTGGCAGATTCTGTTTCTTTCTTCATCTCTCCCCCAGAATCTCCTGTACGTATTAATTCCTCTTGCCCTCCCGGTCTTCAAGGCCAATTCAGCTTTTCCTTTCCATCACTCTTCCCATACTACCACTGCCTCTGCCACTGCCACTGCCATTGCCATTGCCACCACTACTGCTACGATTGCCTCTCCGTCACTTCCACCCTCTTCCTCACTTCATCTCGACGTCTTTTTCTTGACTTTTGGAAACATCTGTCCAGGAGATCACAAGATTTGAAACTATCCCCTCATCCACTTGGGCCCATCACACTCTCTTCCATCCATCTTGATCAGACACATCCCGCTATCGCCGGTTGATCATCTCTTTTCTCCATTCTAATCCTTTACGCCTAATTTCAGAACACACATCGCCATCATGCCCGAGACTTTCGAGTTCCAGGCTGAGATCTCTCAGCTGCTCTCGCTGATCATCAACACTGTCTACTCCAACAAGGAGATTTTCCTGCGTGAGCTGATCTCCAACGCCTCCGATGCGCTGGACAAGATCCGCTACGAGTCCCTCTCGGACCCCTCCAAGTTGGACTCCCACAAGGACCTCCGCATTGATATCATCCCCGACAAGGAGAACAAGACCCTCACCATCCGTGATACCGGTATTGGTATGACCAAGGCTGTAAGTTGATCCCTGTCAACGCTACTGAGGAAAAGAAACGAAAAAAAGACTCTGTCAAAAAAAAAAAAAAAAAAAAAAAAAACATAGGACTAACGCATCATCTGTGTAGGACCTCATCAACAACCTGGGAACAATTGCCCGCTCCGGTACCAAGCAGTTCATGGAGGCCCTCTCCGCCGGTGCTGATATCTCCATGATTGGTCAGTTCGGTGTTGGTTTCTACTCTGCCTACCTCGTCGCCGACAAGGTCACCTTCATCTCCAAGCACAACGATGATGAGCAGTACGTCTGGGAGTCCGCCGCCGGTGGTACCTTCACCCTGACCCAGGACACCGAGGGCGAGCAGCTCGGCCGCGGTTCCAAGATCATTCTTCACCTGAAAGATGAGCAGATGGACTACCTCAACGAGGCCCGCATCAAGGAGGTTGTCCGCAAGCACTCCGAGTTCATCTCCTACCCCATCTACCTCCACGTCCTGAAGGAGACCGAGAAGGAGGTTCCCGACGAGGATGCTGAGGAGTCCAAGGAGGAGGAGGGTGACGAGAAGAAGCCCAAGGTCGAGGAGGTCGACGAGGAGGAGGAGAAGAAGGAGAAGAAGACCAAGACCGTCAAGGAGTCCAAGATCGAGGAGGAGGAGCTGAACAAGACCAAGCCCATCTGGACCCGCAACCCCTCCGACATCACCCAGGAGGAGTATGCCTCTTTCTACAAGTCCCTCTCCAACGACTGGGAGGACCACCTCGCTGTCAAGCACTTCTCCGTTGAGGGTCAGCTCGAGTTCCGTGCCATCCTCTTCGTCCCCAAGCGTGCTCCCTTCGATCTCTTCGAGACCAAGAAGACCAAGAACAACATCAAGCTCTACGTTCGCCGTGTCTTCATCACTGACGATGCCACCGACCTCATCCCCGAGTGGCTCAGCTTCGTCAAGGGTGTTGTCGACTCTGAGGATCTGCCCCTGAACTTGTCCCGTGAGACTCTCCAGCAGAACAAGATCATGAAGGTCATCAAGAAGAACATTGTCAAGAAGACCCTCGAGCTCTTCCAGGAGATCGCCGAGGACCGTGAGCAGTTCGAGAAGTTCTACTCTGCCTTCAGCAAGAACATCAAGCTCGGTATCCACGAGGACGCTCAGAACCGCCCCGCTCTGGCCAAGCTGCTCCGCTACCAGTCCACCAAGTCCGGTGATGAGAACACCTCCCTCACCGACTACATCACTCGCATGCCTGAGCACCAGAAGAACATCTACTACATCACTGGCGAGTCCATCAAGGCCGTTTCCCAGTCTCCCTTCCTGGACACCCTCAAGCAGAAGAACTTTGAGGTTCTGTTCCTCGTTGACCCCATTGATGAGTACGCCTTCACCCAGCTGAAGGAGTTCGATGGCAAGAAGCTCGTCGACATCACCAAGGACTTTGAGCTCGAGGAGACCGACGAGGAGAAGGCCGAGCGTGAGAAGGAGGAGAAGGAGTACGAGGACCTTGCCAAGGCTCTCAAGAACATTCTCGGCGAGAAGGTTGAGAAGGTCGTTGTCTCCCACAAACTCATGGGTGCCCCCTGCGCCATCCGTACCGGCCAGTTCGGTTGGTCCGCCAACATGGAGCGTATCATGAAGGCCCAGGCCCTCCGTGACACCTCCATGTCCTCCTACATGTCTTCCAAGAAGACCTTTGAGATCTCCCCCAAGTCCAGCATCATCAAGGAGCTCAAGAAGAAGGTTGAGGCTGACGGTGAGAACGACCGCACCGTCAAGTCTATCACCCAGCTGCTCTTCGAGACCTCCCTGCTGGTTTCCGGATTCACTATTGAGGAGCCCGCCAGCTTCGCCGAGCGTATCCACAAGCTCGTCTCCCTTGGTCTGAACATCGATGAGGAGGCCGAGACTGTTGATGAGAAGGCCACCGAGGCTGCCGCCCCGGCGGAGGCTACCGGTGAGTCTGCCATGGAGGAGGTTGACTAAACAGTTTTCTTTTTAAGCATTCTGTTTTGGTTGCCTTTTTCTCTCTCTCCAGCATTGCAGCGCTGTGTTTTCCGCCATAGCTCTTTTTAAAGAAAAAAAGGATTTGGGGTTATACAAGAGAAGACAAGACCACTTGCTTCGTTTTCCCCGTGTTACTTTTTTTTTCCGGTCTGCTGGCGAATGGCATTACCCTCATAATTCTTTTTGTTTTGACAAAGTTCTTACGGGAAATGGGATATGGGATTTTACGACCCTTGATGTTTTATCTTTCTTCGTTCTTATTCAAAAAAAATTTCACAATTCAAGATGAATGAATTGACATTATTCTTGACATGGTTCATTTATCATTGTAGAATCATAAGAACGTTGTCTTGAGTTCTTGAGGCTAGTGTCGATGGAGAAGACAAGTACGATAGACGAGGCAGTGATACTAGACTTTTGAGAATTTGACTCTACATTCTCAACCAAATCGTTAACAACAGTGAAGTTGATAGAGTGGTACCCAGGGACAATCCCGACCTCATCACCATCCCTGTCTGCGTTGTTCTGCGAGTAGACCGATAAATTGTGAAATTTGTAAACTGACTCAACTCCTCAACTTGTCACTCGTGGATCAGTGATATACTACCGCCACACCCATTCCGAACCCTGTCTCTCAGGCAGTAACTTAGTTCCCTTCACTAGTCCCGTGCACAACTGACTAGTAAGTACTACTTACTAAGTAGTAACTAGTAACTACAGTGCATACTGCATTTGCCCTCTACGAATAATCGAATACTCAATCCCGATGCGTGGACGCGGCGTGAACTCAAAAACTTATTTGATCGGATGCACTTCGGGAAAACTGTTCAGACGACTCCACCCGTCCACCTTTTTTGTCTCTGTGGAAGTTCACCGAGGGATGGGGGTCGTGGAGTCATGGAGGGTTAGCTAGTAGTTACTGGCAGTAGCTGGAAGCTAGTAGCTACATGGGATAGCGGGACTTTGGTGGATGGGTCGAGGAGAGGACGTGGGCGTTGACGTTGATGTTGACGTTGACGTAGGTAGGAAGGTGTCAATGCAAGTACTAGTAGATTTTTCCCAGAGCTATACTCGTATCATGTATAATGTGTGTAGATTGTAAGACGAAGCAATGCTCCCTTTACATGCCCATATATTCCTCTTAAGGCGAGAACATGCACTCGACACAGACATTGATGAATGAAGTACATTCCGTACGGTGAGTGTACAAGGTAGAGTGTCTAAGTGTACAATGTACGGTATATAATCCAATAGACAGTTCACAGTTGGATTACGCGATACGAGCTCGACACGGTTCCTTGAGAGCGAACACTTTTTGCGTGGATATTCTTCATTCACCATACTAATTTCTGTAGAGGATGAATATGAATATGACTATGACTATGACTATGACTCTGCAAGACTAAGTAGTAAGTACCCCGCCATCGAAAACCCAATTTCGGAGGAGGCAAGGAGGGGCGAGCGGACCGGAACAGGGCATGAAGATGGAGTCGGTGAGGTCAACCTTTTTGGGTCCAGGACTCCAGTGGTCCACTATTGGACTTTGGGAAGTTGGGAAGTTGGTTGTGCTGCACTACTATGTAGGCTCCTGGATTGAGGTTTTCAGTGTCTTTGGTGATTGTGGTGGGTTTCACAGTAGGACGACGACTTGGCTACAGGTTTTGAGGTCGGGCTGTATAATGATTAACTAGTAGTAGCCCTGTAGTTAACTATGTCAGAAGTGTTAGTGAGAAACTAAACATTGATTGTTCCTCGTGGCTTGGAATTCTCACTTCAGACTTGACTTTGACAATCCCTTTTTTTTCCAGTTTCACCCTTTGCTTTGCTCCGTATATAAGGTCCTTCCTCAGCCTGTCCACTGTTAAGCATACATTATAAGCGGTCTACCCCTCTACAATCCACACTCTTCAACTCTCAACCCTCAACCCTCAACCATCTCGAAAATCCCCATCTACACCCCCATCAAAACCCGCCAAAATGGTCTACACAATCGTCGTCCGTGAGTTCACACCCAAACCCACCTGAACCCCATCTCCCATCTCCCTCACCAACTCACCAACTCACCCCCCTTCTTATTGCAGACCTCCGCGCCAAACCCGACCAAGAATCCATCGCCAAGCTGCACGCCAAACTCCTCGAAGCATCGGCCGTCTACTCGCAGGACAAAGAGACGCTGTCGTGGTTCGTCATGCAGTCCGTCCACGACAAGCAGGACTTTACCATCGTCGAGCGCTACCTGCACGAGTCGTCGCAGGAGTATCATCTGAATAATCCGTACTGGAAGACGTTCGATCCGTATGTGATTCCGTTGTTGGAGAAGGAGATGGATTTGAGGAGGTTTGAGGAGTTGGTTTGAGGGATGGGTCGTGTGGATGCTGGGTTTGTCAGGAGTGAGAGTGGTGTTGAGTGATGGGATATCTATATATATATGTGGACACTGGACAGTGGATACTGTTGACTGTATAGTGTACAAATGTCGCAAGTGGACCGTTCGGTTTCTCTCGTTTCTACCAAGTCGGGGTCTGTGACTCGTCGGGTCTGTCTACCGAGCTGGGAATGTCTGGCTGTTGGCGGCAATGACCATGTCGAGCTTTTCTAGGCTGAACTCAAAGCAGTGAAATTGGTTTATTTAAGCCTGCCTCGTCTTCCACGAGCATAAGAAACTCCCATCCTCATAACGCGCATGCAAGCAAACCCCTGAAAGACAATTGGATATATCATCGTAAAGCATAAAGCAGTAGAAGAGGAGACCCTGGACAGGCGCAGTCCAGCCAGCATGTCCACGTCCGTGCTTCTCTCTTCCTCCCCCTTCAACTCCCGGCTCTTCACCCATACCCCTCGCTACACGCTCACTGCTCCATACTTCCAGGCCAGTGATCAAGATGAAGTTCGGCTAGACTCTTGGTTGGAAATCCCCAAGACCGGGCTGCCCATAGTGCCAGACCCCCGACAACACCAACACTACCCACGATTTGCACCAGAATCCAACCACGTCGGCCGAGGTCATCGATCCAGCTCACCACGCCCAACGGGTCATGTGCGCTGAGTCCGGCCATGCGGTACTTTTGGTGGCCATTGCCACCACGTGAACGCATCTCTTTCATCACACCGCGGTGCACGTCTGTCGCTGTCTGGCCAACGGGGACGAGAGAGCCGTCAATCACACACTCGTTGAGTCGTTCGGTCAGCCAGACGGCCCGGTCGCCTCGTGCAAGGGCGGCGTATCTCTCGCGCTCGTTTTGAAGACTACGTTGGAGATCGGTGGCCCATTGAGCCAGTCGCACCTGGGCGATGCGCTCTTCGTGGCGCGTGTAATCGGCCAAGCGAGCGAGAGTATATGTCGGGATTGGATCACCCAACGAACAGACCGAGGCGTTCAGCGAGGTGCCGGGCGGAGACCTCCAACCCGAGCTTGGAGACGAGATGCCAGAAAGTACATGTTCATGTTGATGAGTGTCTCTTGAGCTCGCAGGTGATGAGCTCGGTCCAAAGTCAGTGCGTCCTTGGATGAGTTTCTTGGCGGCCGAGTGACGCAACCAGGCGAGGTTGTCCCGGTCAAACATGCTCGATACCAACACGCCCAGCTCGGAGGAGACAAGGGGCTGTTCATAATCAGGACTCATCAACGTGCTTGCATCCATGACTTCCAGATCGGTGGTTTTCTCCGACGAGATCGCATATGGAGGTTGTGGCGCTGCATTGTCTACACCAAACGGTGAGTTGCTACTGAAGAAGAAGGGTTTAGTGCCGACATCCTGGGCCTGCTGTCGATACGCCTCCTTCAAGGCAAGGATAGCTTCGGGCGTCAGGGTATCCGCTTTGGCCACGAGAGGAATCACATTGCTCAGTTCGGATAGCTTGCGAATGCACTCTACGTCCGTGGATAAAGTGTCTGTCACAGGGCGGGGGTGAGTTTGCCGTAGTTCTCAGAAGTTGCAGTGCCAGTGGACTTCACTCACCTTGAGCAATCAAGTATAAAACCAGGTCCACCTGAGTACCGCCATTCCCAGCGAGCAGATTCTGAAAATCCACATCAGAACCCGATCCCGATCCTGCAAGAGCGGCTCGTTGTAGTTGCTGTCGCATGTATTGCAAAATCGAATGCGTTTGGCCCGCTTGACTCAACGCCGTGGAAGCGGTATCCACAAAACATAGATTCCGCTCGAGCACAATCTCGCCAATGCTTTTCCGGCGTCGAAGCACTCGCGAATCTTCAAGATCCGACCACCACGGCGGATAGGGCTTGGTACTAGCGTAGATCTCGGTGATGGAAGTGGGCATTCCGCGAGTGGGGACCGGACCGGAGTGGAGACGTGCAGCTCGGCGCCTGTCCAGCGGATTGACCGACGAAGGAACATCGATAGAATCAACGTGAACGATATCCTCGCATGTTTGGACAATCGCCTTGATCAGAGAAGTCTTGCCAGATCCTAGATATTGCAGCAAGACCTTGGTTTAGTACACGAGTCATGAATCTCGAAAATTATATGTGTGTGAAGACAAACCGGGGGCTCCAGCTACCAGCACCTTGAACCTCCCCATGGCCTTTCCCCGCTCCGTAAACGGTCGGCGACTGGGCATCTTAATACTCGGCATGATCAGCTGCGAAGCACCCACAAACCCCAGTCGTGGTGACGCTCGGGTCTGGTCTTCCTCTTCATCGCCCGAAGCCATTGCCTGGCTATTGATCTCCTCGGTGATGGACACATCGTCCAGATGTCGCAACGATCGATTAGAGATGGATTTTGGGCTGCTCGGTAACGACAGTGGTTCATCCGGATGGAAGGGTGTCAAAGGACGGGACAGTATCTCGGAAGATGGTGGCTGTGTTGAGGAATCTCGTATCTCGGCTTGACCCAGTTGGATAATGGTAGACCGGCGCCGCGAGCACCTTATCTCTTGTGGCGAGTCCGATCCCGATGAGGAGCTGCGCGTGCATTGACTGAATGCGCTGGGGACACTTTGTGGACTGGTAGGTATTTCTGGTTGACCAAAGCTTTCAGTGAGGCTTTGGACTCCATACATGCTTGCCTTTACCTCGCCGGTCGCATCTGGCGAGGGGCTGCGATCCTCCTCATCGGCGTACGGATTGCGGGAGAGAAAGAAGGTTGCGGGGGCGGCGGAGCGGGGATCTAGTGTAGGGCTCGAGGAGGGGAGATCCGCAGAATGTTTTCGGGGAAGTGGTGACATGTCAGGCACTGGCCGCATCGTGGAGACATTTGTGAGGAGTGAGACCAGGGCTGATGAAAATGAGATAGGGTCAATATTAAGCACTGGAGATGGTGTTGAGCAGAGAAGAGGGGGGTGGAATGATGCTCTAATCAGTCCCGTGTGTCCGTCTTTGCTGCGTATGTAAGCCGAGCATCACGCGATGGGTAGTGGAAAGCTGGACCAGTGACAGCCCGCGGGGAAGAAACGAGGGATGCTCGCGGGGGGGTTCCGCGGAGTGCTGGTGGTCGAAGAGAAACAGAAAATATTGGCATGGACAAGGGATTGTGAACAGAGGGGGAGAATGGGCGTATCTTGCGCAAATACTCTACGATGATAAGAAGGGTGTAAAGATTTGTTGCGTGATATCTGAACCTTGTCGATACTGATAGTGCAAAAGCCATTAGTTACTAGTGGTAGGATAACTTATGGTGCGGCACTGGAGCTGCTGACGCCTTGCAGTGCTTAGTCTTACTCTCGGTCTTACCTTCTTTGGTCTTTTAACATTGACACCAATCCATACCGCAACCGGAATGTCAAGGGGGTGGCTTAAACAAGCAGATACATCACATAGGAGAATGTTCAGGAACGTGAATATGTATTTAAAGGGTTTGACTTCCAGTGTACTCTCCATGAGTCCAAGGCGAGTGGTGTATATGAATAGCGAAGTAGTTCTTCGTCACACCCCACTTTGTCTACAACATCAAGTACATACGGAGTACATCCTGCCATATCAACGCAGATGATTGTCATTAGTCCACCAAAAATAAGCTGATATACGATAGATGATCCCAGCAATTATCAATTAAGGCAAGATGGCCGAGTTGGTCTATGGCGCACGGTTCAGGTTCACCTGGTCCAAACTTCCGTGTCTCGAAAGGGGCGTGGGTTCGAATCCCACTCTTGTCAACAAATTATCTTTTTGTTTTAGTTTGGCTCTTTCATTCCCTGTGAGATTTAGATGCTCATGGTGTCTTGTTATTTTTTTCCTTGCCTAGAGAACTTTGTTCCATTACTTGGTGATTCCCAACTGCCAACCAGCAGATCCTGAGGGATCCACCAGACTTGTCGCGGACTAGGGATGATAGACGGAATAGATGTCTGTCGATTCCATGCTGATTCCTTCAATCTACATGAATGCGCATAGGTAACTAGGTATTCCACCAGTAGGTAGTAGGGTGTTATGTAGAAGAACAACCGGCTCTCGCGCCAGACCAACAAATTTGTTCAGTATGGATGCTACCTATTCTCTATTATCTCGGTGGAAGTATCCTTCGGGTTCCGTGTTCGGTTGTTTATTGTTCTACTACCAGTCAACGAGTGCCTTGACGTAGCGGGTGCAAAATATATACTCCGAGACAGCCACAATGTATCTCTCCCGAACGAGAGCAATCAAGTCCACGAGCAAGTGGACGTACTCCCCACCGCACCAACCTCTCCGACCTGTCCCAAAATCAATCAAGATACTCGATATATATACCTAATCTACCCACGAGACCCAACCTAACAAATGCTCCAACAGGAAGCGCCCGCAGCCGAGACCGTTGACATCCGACACCAGACGCGATGCGAGAGAAGCACAAGTCGAAACAAGTAGTTTTGTTCAATCATATAAACACATTTACCCCATTCTTTCATCAAATGGTAAGATGGCCGAGTTGGTCTAAGGCGTCAGGTTAAGGTCCACCTTAGCATAAATTCCTGATCTCGTTTACGGGGCGTGAGTTCGAATCTCACTCTTATCATTGAATTCCCTTATTTTTTTTTCTTGCTTTTTCTTGGTTCGGCGAGTTGGTTCCTTTTTTTGCTCATGTCATATGACCACGACACACCCATCATATCTACGTCGTTGTCGGCGTCGCCGTAGGGGAATAAAGAGGCCTTCCACTTAGTAAATCTTATATGTGCACCGGGGTTCACGTCTGTGCAGTGTCACCAATCATACAACCATACAGCGCAAAGCATCTCAGAAAGACTTGCTCAAAACTGTACCAGGCAGTAAGTGAGAATCGGCGCGCAGGTTTCGCTTCATACTCGACAATTGCCAGGCGTGGTACGGGCAGGTACTTGGATTGACCGTGAAGCCCAGAGACGCAGAACAGAACTGTTACTTCCACAGTTGAATGATCGACGATGTATATCGCCTACATAAATAGGGTGGTGCTGACCATGAGCTCAGTGGAGCCTCGATTGGATCGCCATGTAAACAGGCCATTGTTAGATACAAGAGTCGAGAATGGAGGAAGTTGAACGTAAGACCTTTGTTGAATCTCAAGCTCGGACATTTGATATGAATGTCGAAAGTGACGACGCTACATTATCATCAGAGAGACCGAGGTCACAAAATTGAATGTATAACTATACGTGGCCTCGCAACGAGGTACCGGATCTATGTACAACGCAACTCCCTCCTCCAGGTACTCTGGCGATCCAGGATGGAATAAAAGAAGACGTGAAAGCGTGCGAAAAAAGTGACTAGTACTCGCAAATCGAGTGACTCTCGCTCCTCGTCTCGACGAGGGAGGAATGGTGATATATCGCCAGAAAGGCAAGACTAGTAATGAACATGACAAGATGAAGTAGTGAAAAACGATGACGGTCAACTGTTGTCTATAGCTTGGCGCGAGGAGCAGACTCCTCGGACAGAGCCTGCTCGTACAATTGGTCCAGAAGTTGGCGGTAGACCTTGACGACGGGGGGACGCTTGAGCTTGAGACTAGATGGGGGAGAGGGGGTATGTTAGCTTCATTATGATTCTTGGTTGATTTCCCTCGGGAAGAAAGAGGAGAAAAAGGGAAAAGAGCGGGACGGAGGAGGGAAATCTCCCCGGTTTTGAAAGGGACGACTTACGTAGGAGTGAGCAGGTTGTTTTCAACAGTAAACGGCTCCAACTTCAGCGAAACGTTACGCACACGCTCATACCCAGCGAGACGGTGCTTCTTCGCCACACGATCGAAATCACGCAGCACGGCCTTGCGGATCTTTTCATCTGAAAGTGCAGACTTGATCGCCTCAAGGTCGGTAGCGGCAATCGTCTGACCCAGGACCTTGCTGGCATAGGGGGCGAACAGATCGGGCGCAACGCCAAAGATACCAACCAGGAAGGTCTGCATGCTATCACCGTGCACGTACGCCTGAGCAAGATAGCCCAGCTCAGACATGAAGATACCCTCCAGACGCTCAGGCGAGATGTACTCTCCCTGAGCGAGTTTGAGGACGTTCTTGCGGCGGTCAATGATGATGATGCGGCCCATTTCGTCGATCTGGCACACGTCGCCGGTGCGGAACCAGCCGTCCTCGGTCATGGCCTTGGATGTCTCTTCGGGGTTCTTGAAGTATTCGTTGAACATGTTGTTTCCGCGTAGGAGCAGCTCACCACGAGGATAGGGCTTGTCCTCGACGGAGTACTCCATATCTGGCAGGGACAAGAGGCAGACCTCGGTACAGGGGGCGATCATTCCGCAGTTGCCTGAGCTGAGATCCTCGGTGGACTGTGCAGTCGCACAGGCATAGGACTCTGTCAGACCGTATCCCTGGACAATGTCGGTGCCGGTGGCGACACGGAGGAAATTGTGGAGAGTAGGATCGAGGGGAGCAGAGCCGGAGACCATGTAGCGAGCACGCTCCAGTCCAATAGCCGAGGCAACCTTCTTGGCCCAGATGCGGTCATACAGAGCGTGCCGGATGGTCGCCTTGGAGGGGTCCGGGTTCTTCAAGTTGGCGGTCTTTGCAGCCACGATGTGACGGGACATGGCGCCCTTGAAACCAGGAGCCTCGATGGTGGCAGACCGGATCGCGCTACCGAAGCGGCTGTACAGACGAGGCACGGACATGAAAGCAGTGGGCTTGAGGAGCTTCAAGTCATCCACCAGCTCGACAATGTTTCCGTGGAAGTAGCCGATCCGAGCACCGCCCCAGAAAGCGCAGTGCTCGGAGAGACGAGCATAGATGTGAGCAAGAGGGAGGTAGGAAACCATGGTGTCGTTCTTTGACTGACCACAAGTGATCAGACCTGCGGAGGTGGCGGCAACGGCGCTCCGGTGAGTCAAAACCACACCCTTGGGGGGCCCGGTCGTGCCGGAAGTGTAGTTGATAGTAACGATATCAGTCGGGCCAGGAGGGTTGTATCCACGCTTGGAAGCTTCACCCAGAGCCTCGACCTGGTCGATGGAATAGATGGAGAGATCGTGGCCGGCGGCCATGGATTCCAAGATGGCGCGCTTCGAGTAGCCATTCTGCTCGCCCGCATCAAGAGGGTCAAGACAAACAATCATCTTGAGGTTGGGCAGAACATTCTTGAGCTTGAGGAGGGTAGGGATATGGGGGAGAGAAGTCACGACACAGCTCAATTCGGCGTGGTTGATAATGTACTCGGTAGCGTCGGGAGCGAGCACATCGTAAATAGAGACGGAGTAGAGGCCCTGCGACATGCAAGCCAGGTCTAGTCATGACAATATAATCAGTAAAGGATGATCATCTCCCGAAGCCGTCCGCCCCTCCCCTTCCTGCGGGCGGCCATTCTGTTTCGTTTTTGGTTCACGGACTAGGTAGGTATTTCACATACCGGTAATCTGCCACTCCGGGCGGTTTTGACACCACAGACCAATACCATATTGACCGGAACGGTGGCAACCATGCTTGTTATGCAGCTCAACAAGACCAGCACCAAAGTTTGCACGGCGTTTTTGAACCTCCTCATACGTGAGCCACTTGTAATCATCCCAAGTCTTGGTTGCCGAATTGAACGGGCGCCAGCCAAGACAATGATTCTTGGGCTGACGGTTGGCCGTGGACTCGAAGATATCATGCGCAGTGAGAACCTACGCGAATGAAACCGGTCATCAGTTTAAGGAGTCGAATCGACCAGTTGATTTTGAGGAATTGATTTGAGGTGTGTTCGCAATCACAAGCCTGCTTGTCTCCACGTACCTCGGGATCCAACGTGCTCAGCAGCTCCTTTGACGAATTCCATGCGCGATAGATTGGACTGCGACCAGGCTGCTCCGTGCCGGGGATCGCCACCGAGTAAGGCTTTCCCTTTGGAGGGCCCTTTTTCAACTCCTCGGCTTTTGCGAGGTGAGGCGGTTGTGAGAAGAACATGACGAGGGTAGCCTAACGAGAGCGCAAGTGATTTTTCACGTATTAGCACTCCATAGTCCAGTCAAGCGAATAATTGGCAGGTCACCACAAATGAACAGCGAAGCGGTTCGAGGATATCTGAACGGGGGCTATTATGCTTTACCTGTCAGGAAAGAGCCGAGGTTCAACGGTCGTCTAGTCTCACACAAGAAGAGAAAAAGTTATACACGCCAGAGGCTCGCAAACAGCCCAAAGCGACGAAGATGATAGTTATCCGAGAGGTAGAAAAAGAAAGACAAGAGGGAGGTTGAAGCAGTAATCAGGGGAAACCCGGGGGAGCCGGGGATTAGAAATGGACTTGGGAAAAGGCACTGGGCACTGGGCAGTGGGCACTGAGAAGAGAGACTGTGGAGAAGCAAAGACGAGGAAATCCGGAGGAGAAGCGTACCATGCCTAGTTGGAACTATATCGCGACCAACAAGAGGGCCAGGCTTCAAGGCCCCAATGGTTGGACCTCGGCATAAATTGGACGGTTGACGCGGGAAGATACATCGTGTTTGTATGTACTATGTAGGGTGGACGCAGGTACCACTTGCCGGGCCAATTCCACGCCCACGAGGTAGCCGATCCCCTTTCATCACTTGCTCGGCTGCCCCCAAAGTCCAGGTGGGTCCCGCTCACATGTCGGGTTCACGTGGTTCCGTGAGAGTCAAGGAAGTCCCGTGATATGGCTGACTCTACTGACGTACTGAGTAGCGAGACTGAGTACTCCTCCGATTACTATCAGTATCAAGTACTTACTACTTACCCCTTGAGGTCCCAGTCTTGATCTGGTCGGCTGTCTCTTTGTATAACGGTGTTCATAGATGCTTTTAAGGATGATGACTTGGGACGATCCTTCTTCATCTCGAGATTTTGATCAGACCCTCGATTACAATGAGAGCGAGATATTCCAAGTATTACCACTTTAAAGACCACTCTATGTACTTGGACACCAACCCAACGCGCAAGACCAAGCTTTTCAACAATGACAGAAGAGAGAATTAGAATATGGTCATGTCTCATTTTTTACATACAAGCGGGAAGCGACCCCAGATGCTGACTATGGACAGGAAGAGCGTTTTCAGCTCCAAGTATACATCGAGGACACGAAAACGCAGGGTGAGGGTAGCGGCGTAAGGAAGAAAGCGAAACCTGAACGCCATGCAAACAATGTCCTTCTATTGTACCCAAGCAAAAAGGACAACAGACAGTGAGACTGTGGAAGAAAAGGAAAGGAAGAGGATGTTTGTTTTTTTTTTTGTACATTCGCGACAGGCAGATCAGCCGCTGATCCACTGCCACATCTTGCCGTACCAGGTGGTAGGCTCGACAGTCTCCCAATTCTCACTGTCGGCAGTGGTTCGGCCGGTGTCCAGGTCCGCTTCGATGGGCTTGACAAAGGCGGGACGGAAGATGATCTTGTGACCGAGATACAACACCACAAACAGGATCAAACTGAGATAGCTGATGAAGAAGTTCTCCACTTGGAAACCACCAATAAAGGCAGTGAATCCCTGGGTCAAAATGATCAGGCAGTTGAAGAAAAGTCCGTACCACGACAGCCAGGGCTGCAGGATCGCCTTGTAGGGCAGAATATCACGCGAGATGTTACGGGCCTTGAGAGCACGCTGGAACGCCAAGTGGCAGCCGTTCAAGGAGGCCCAGGTGATGAAACCGGCAACACCGGAGATCTGCAACAACCAGTTGAACACCGTTGAGCCCGAATTGGAGACATTCAGGAAACCAAGGAGACCGAACAGGGCGGTGAAGGCGACCGCGTAATAAGGCACACCGCCCTTGCTGGTGCGCTTGAAGATGCGAGGGGCAAAGCCCTCCTGAGCCAGACCGATGAGGATACGGCTACCACTGTAGACGTTGGAGTTGGCAGCCGAGAGCACCACGGTCAACAAGACGGCATTGATGATACTAGGAAGGACGTTGACGCCGGCGCGACGAGCAGCGACGACAAAGGGCGAGCCGTTGGCGTTGGAGGCGCTGACACCACTGGCGACCAAGCCGGGGTCATCCGAGGGCACCACGATACCGATGAAGAAGATGGTCAGGATGAAGAAGAAGACAATGCGGAAGAATGTCTTGCGGATGGCAGACGGCACAGTCTTGCGTGGGTTCTCCGTCTCTCCCGCAGCGATGCCGACCAACTCAGTGCCCTGGTACGAGAAACCGGCCTGGATCAGACAGGACCAGAAGCCGACAAACTTGGCGAGAGCCGGATTGCCCTCGATCAGGTGAGGCACAAACGGACCGGGGTTCACCCAGTAGCGGAAACCGATATAACCCTCCTTACCCACACCGGCGTTCATGCAGATCGCAAAGATCATAAAGCCGATCACAGTGAGGACTTTGATACTCGAAAACCAAAACTCCATTTCTCCGTAGAATCCGACAGGCAACATATTGAAGATGACAATCATGACCCAGAAGACGGCGATGAAAATGGCGATTGGGATGTTTTCATCCCAGAATTGAATGATGAGGCCGGTCGCGGTGAGCTCCAAAGCAAAGGTTGACGCCCATGAGAACCAGTAGATCCAACCCATGGAGAAACCCAAGCTGGGATCGATCAAACGGGCCGCGTACGAGGTGAAAGCACCGGGGATGGGGATGTACGTTGCGATTTCACCCAATGCCGACATGACCGAGTACACAATGGTACCGACGAAGATGTAGGCGATGAGCGCACCGACAGGGCCGGCATTTGCAATGGCCGTACCACTTCCGATGAACAGACCTGTACCAATTGTACCACCTGGGATGGGACAGAAGATGATGTTAGACGGTCTTTACATTGCTCCTCGATACAGATAGAGAGTCAACTCTCCAATGGCAGGGGGGTTGGGTTTGCACTCACCGATAGCAATCATCTGCAGATGACGACTCTTCAACTTGCGCTTCAGATCGGGCAGCGGGTTTGATTCCCGACTGGCGCCGTGCTTTTCATAATCGACATCGTACTGATTGCTCGCCGGTTGAGGCTCAACCTGCGTGATGGGACCGCCCGACTCCAATTTTCCCTTGCCTGACTCGAACTTGTCGGCGACCATGATGATGGAATGTTGCTGCTGCTGCTGCTGCTGCTGCTATGAGGAGGAGAGCAGATCCAGAGAGGAACAGTCACCACAGCGCAAGACTGGATGATCGGAAAACAAACAAGGACTGCAGGTGGTGAAATAAAGGACAGAACAAGAGGAGACAAGTATAATTCCCCAAAGAAGAAGAAAAAATATTTGCACCCAGCGACGGAGTGTCAAGAATCACGCTTCTCTCCCAATGACCCCAGGCAAGAAGAGTCAGAGGGGAACCGTTCGAGGACCGCAGATTACAGCACCGGCTCCACCGTTGAGTGAGAGCAATGGAGTAATCCCACTGATAACTGCACGGTCGGTACCAGAAATGGTTGTAACTTGTCTGTGATTTCTCTCCGTCTCGAGTTTTCCCGAGTCTCGGGGTGGATTCGAGGAACTAATCGAGGGAAATCCACACGCGACGTCAAGAATTCTCCTCTCCGACCCTCTGATTGCCCAAGACGGGTATAACCTTAGGTAAAAGAAATGGTCGAGAGCGGACGAAATCTGGGGAATGATGGATGAGGGAGGTAGTTCTTGGCCAACCTGCGTTCTCAATGTGCGAGATGTAGGATTTAAGAGGTATTGATCATTGACTACTCTTCAATTTCATTCAGCCCTGCCAGTTTCTTCTTGTATCAAAAGTTTTAGCTTCTCGGCAGACCTTTCAAAGTCAGACGGAAAAGCCAAAAAAGAGAAATCTCTGCACGAGCTCCGAAACCCAAAACGTTAACGGATGCCGAATTTTCTTTTTTTTCCACATTTTCCTTCCTGTTCGCCCTGGCCATGTGGGCCGCGCCGCATCCATTGAAAATTTTCAAGCCTGCTGGTGGCGACAGGAGGTCAAAAGTCGCCAACACTAGTGTTAGTCTGTGGATAGAGAGAGAGAGAGAAGAAAGAGAGAATGACCAGCCGATATGACATGGCAATTGGAATGATGCTTACTGATTAGTCGCTCCGACGCGGTTCGTCTATATATGAAGGTGCCCGTTATCTATCACTCCTCTTCGCTCAGGCCTCTTGACTCTTGCTGTACGTTCTTACTTTTTACCATTGCAATTCGTCCAAGATTTGTTCGGGACTACTTCTGCTGCCTGCAAAATTGGTATTCTACTACTGATCGACCATCTTCCTGCAGTCAATGGTCACTACGACTACATGGAAGAGTTTTGTGAGAACATCCGCCGAGTATCAATCACTGTACAGATGGATTGGAGTGTCTAGTAGTCTACAGTCCACAATGCACATTCAAGTACCGAGTCTTCAGTCTTCAGTCTACAGAGTACAGAGTACAGACTATGGACGGTCTCCAATTTCTCTCAGTGACTCAACTGCAGCCACCGTCAGTCACTCGTGTACAACTGTACAGTATACAGGTACACTGTACAGAACTGTCCTTTTCGGAGACTCGGACTGCAGCAGGAGGAAGGCGCCACCCGCCGATCGGGGGTTTCCCGAAGAGGAGCCGCTTCGGGTCAGTTTCGGTCTTGGCTTGGGCGGCCGGCGGCGTGTCCGCGGTCAAGTTTGGAAGTCAAAGTTGTGATCATCACTCATCAGTGCTAGTAATACTAATCACAGATTCACCGTCGCGGGGATTAAATAGATCAGCTGCTCCCCAAGTCCTTCTCAACTGATGGATTTCTCAACTGATGGATATCATCATGATGATCTCAAATGAGGGCTTGGCTCATGCAGTCATCATCTCACCATCTCCAGAGTGCAGCGTCTGCAGCGTCTGCAGACTGCCAGACACCGATATGGAACCAACCTAGTCTATATTCTATAATCCGAGTCTTGTCCTGGACTTTCCATTCGAAAGGTTGAAAGCGATTCTCAATCTCCCGGTCGGGAATTGCCCGTCCTCACCCGCCAGACGTACAACTGTAATTTACACTTTTACGCCGGTTTCGGCTCCATCCGATGCCATGAGTCAGCCCGTGCCGCCAATGACTCAACCTGGACAAGGATCGCGGACAAGACCGCCTCGGTGGACCGTCCCATACTTGGAGGCGCGGTTACTAACCCACGCGGGTTAGTGTGCAGGTGGTTCTGCGTTGCCGTCTTTTCCGCCCCAGCACGAGAGAGACTGAGTATTAGGGTAGTAGAGTACAGTTGCCAGGGTCTTTGGTCTTTCCTGTCGTCTAGTCCATCCTGTTACTGTCCCATTGGAAGGCTGGGCCATCAAAGACTTCAGCCACATGGGTAGCCAATCATCTGCGGACTATGTCATCGCATAGCACACGCATTATCCACATGGACTACTCACTCCATAGTTTATTGGATTATCATTATCAATCTCATTATCCAATATCCACTAGCCACTTGGTTGGTGCTGCGATGACTATCAGTACCAACTCATCAAGTATCAAGTATCAAGTATCAACTCATCAACTCATGAAGCTTATTGACCTACCAACATCAAGCTCCCCATCTACACAACTTACCCTTGAAAAGACATCCCCCTGACTATCCCTAGACAGGCTCGTGTTCCCGATCCAAGTCCACGGTCAACTCACCCGAACCCCCAAATACTAACGAAGAAGCCCCGTTCGAGTCTCTCCGCAACGCAAAGATCATCTTTCCAGTAGTAGAGAGTAGAGAGGAGAGACCCAGACCAGAAACTAGAACCCAGGGAGAAATACACTACCAATCCTACCGATATCCATGAATCAAACAGGCAAGAACCAACATTTCCCGAGTTTAAAAAACTCTAAATGGCTAGAAGTGACCCATCGGCTGGAGCCCGTGGGAAACCAAGCCGATCTCATATCCAGATTGACATGAGTCCTCAAAGCTCACTGCTTGTCTGATCCCAGAGGCATGCCGTAAGGCGGGATGCGGGACGCGGGATCAACTGACTAGATATACCGATGTATGGCAAACCATTCTATCGAATGGTTTGGCATAGACCTTTTGGTCTAATGGTAATACCATGTGAGCAACGGCACCGGGATTCCATCTGATCTTCATGAAGAATTACCAGGGCAAGGGCAATGTATTGTTCATTTGTTATAAGATTAAGAGTGAAAGACCTGGCGAGTAGCGGACTCCCGAGTCACCGCTAGTCAGGACTCAAGACTCGGTAGTTCACCAAGACGGCAGGTCTTTCAAAGAATGAGCTGGTCGTAAAGACATTCACCATCTCATCTCCTGATTCAATCTCAATATCCCTGGATTTGATAAACCCCCCCCAGAACCGCAAAACAAACAGAGGGTATCGTGGGGAAACACCAAAAGAAGCGTAAAAAGATCACGGACTGGGCCTCGTAATCGATCGCCCTCATCAGATACGCTCAAGTCAACCCAATTCAAGCAATCGCTGAGCTCCAAAAAAAAAAAAAAAAGTCATCTCATCAATCATATCTCGATTCCCTCGTCATTACCCTGCACTAGACACCCAAATGAGCATTATTGGTCTTTTGCGCACTTTCACCACTACGACGATGCTCTTTGAGATCCATGATGGCAAAAAAAGTGGTCACCACAAAGAGGACCCTAAATCAGCCCCGGCAAGAAGATCAATCAGTCATTGAGAACCACATCAACTCAGCTGTAGGATTGACTCACCATTCAAAAGCCCCAAACACCGTCACCGCCTGCAAAGCCCGGCATGCACTCCAGCGGCAATACATCGGGGCAGGCAACTCTGCACCCAGGGCAATAAAGCCGGCAAACCAGAAGATCATGGTAATCACCTCGACTGCGGGGATGACATAGCGGTGTGCGAGGCGCGGGGCATAAATGGGGGCTGCGAGGAGGTACGGTGTTGCGACAAAGGTGGTCCAGCAGCCGAGGAAGAGGAGGTAGTTGACGGTATTGTAGCTGGTCCAGGGGTAGCCCCAGACGCTGATCACTGTGGAGTTGAGATGGCGAGGGTGAGCTTGGTGTTTCTTTGATTGACGGGCGAGAAGGGAGACGTCGACGATAGTCCATCTGGGCAGAACCTGTCGATTGATTCACTTACCATACGCCGTCAACGCAACCACAATCAATCCAAAGAGGATTTGCACAAAGCGCACGGCATAGATCCAGGGCATTGCCATTGTTGATGTGATGGATAGCGTATTGGAATCGTTGAGTTGTGGAGAAGTGCTGATGTATCGTTGTCCGTGAGAAAATGGAGGAGCCGACAGGGGTTGATGAGGAGATGAGAGAGGACGAGCAATAGAGAGTTGCAATATCGCACGAGAAGCTTGATTCTTCTCTTTGTGAAGAGTATAGAAGATGCCGGTCACGATCGCTCGAAATGGAAAGTGCGGCAAAATGGTCCTTTCAGGTTTGTTATGAGTTTACTGCGTCAGCACGCCGTGTAGTGCAATGTCGTCTCAAGTAGGCCACCGCTGTTCCAACAAAGAAAAAGAGAAATCTTTCAACGATCTTCCTCAGGCAGTCCCGCCCATACATATACTACTGCAAACGTCATCGTCATCCGTGACACCTTGACGTGGCTGTCATGTGCCGACAGAGTCGCACGCAGTGGCTGAGGGGGCTTGCGCCGAGATGCACCCCCTGCGCATACTGGCTGACGACCATTCCTGAATGGGCGCAGGGCGGACGTGCATACTGCATAGTATGCAATGCGCCCATCAAGTCGGCGCCTAATGTACTTGAAGTATGATGTCGACTCTGTTTTGCTACCTGGACTGCGCGCCCCGCTAGAGCTTTTTACCTTTTGACTAGCGGCCCCTGGGTGGATCGAATCGGGGTTGACTCTTCAGCCGACGGAAATCGTGTATCTCGCTCTTGTTGAGTCAGAGTGTTCCCCGGTTCAGTATTTATTTCCACGTGGGGATTGTTCCACAATTAGTAGCATGGAAGACAGGTTGATGGTCCAAGTCAGCGAATGCTGAATGCTTAACTACAGTCATAGACAGGACAGAGCGGTGAGGCCGTTCACCGTATGCCTAGATGGCTTTTTTAAATGGTCGAAAGTGTAACCGCGGTAGACCAAGAACCGAGTGCGACGAGGGTTCTTCCACATTGGATTGCAAGGGTAACAGAACTGTGGCTGAACCTATTTCATTTCAGGTTCACTACTACTCACTTGTTGTTGATGATCCAACTGATATCCTGCTGCCTGGCTGACTTGGTAGACTTGGCAAGAACTTTTAGCACAGCCACTTTCACCAAAAATGGCGAGGAAAGCATGTGATTGTGAGGCCAAATGCGGTAATTCGATTGTACATCGTTCTCTATCCCGCGCCGGCCCAAAATTTGAAGCCCCAGCCGAGGGGCAGAGGTGTCCCTTCAACGATGAGGGTCCTGCGGCTTCGAAGCAGTAAGCACTGAAGCAGCAAGTACACCGCAGAAGTCCATTTGGTCAGATAGATGGACTAGACTCAGGATTACAGTGCAGTATTACTGACAAATTTCTCTGTCTCAACCTTTGCTTGAAAGCTACTACCCTCAGGTCTGTAGAAGACAAATTCGGTCAGACACCACCCAAATACACAATGACGTCATTGGAATACAGTGGAATCCGCCCAAAGCCACAGGCGACGCCGCGATAGTAAGCCAAAATTGTGAACTTGTACAGTCTGAAAGAATTGTGGACATACAAGATTGCTCAGGCTTGCTTACACTGGACGCTTTTCCTTGACCTTGAACTTGCATCATGATTGAACATTCTTCTAGGAAGCATCATGTGCGGCCCGTACTCGACAGTCAACCGCGGAGTCTCCATGCAAGGGACCTGGCCAGTTGAAGGATGGTGGTATAATGCTATCTCAGACAAGGCTCCCAACATAGAGACTTGAAGACGTATGAGCGTCTGTTTCATCCAGGGCTAGGCTCCTGGGGACAAACTCTTAATATACAACTTGTCAAAATGAGCTCCACCTCCATCAGATCGGAATCTCAGGGGCTCTAAAAGCCAAGGGTGGGACACTGTAGAGAAGAGCTAGCTCAAATTCAGATCCATGAATTGCTCGAACAGAGACCTCATTGCAAATTGGAGTGGAACGAGAAGTTGCTTCTCATGTAAGTGCTTGGAAATTTTGTATCCATTAGTTGTGACCCTATTGTATGTCTCTGGGTAGGTTGAAGATTCCCCTGCTGCATCCTTCTTTTGTCACTGTGTCCTTTTCTCCTGTCAGTCAGCGAGCATTGCATTGCCCTGTTGCTTCGATTCGAGCGACTCTTTCATGTCCCTGTAGGAGCAACTTTAGAGACAAGAGTACGCGATGGCCTTTGACACATCCCCCTTCACGCGCTCAATCCATGGCTCCGGATCTTACCCCACGTCTGAGTGTGGTGGTGAGCGTGCAACCTGACATGATGTAGAGATCGAGGACAAACCCATCATCTGCTTCATCCGATAATCGATCTTCCAGGTTTATCCCGGGTAATACAATTCTTCTGTAACTTCTCAAGGGTCGACCCCGATACCTTTCTTTCTAGAAGTCTCCAAACTACTATATTGCCAAGCGCACAGTTTCAGTTCCCAGGAACTCGCTACGTCCAGTGTCAAGCAGTCTATACTCTATACAGTATACACTAGGTATACACTAGGTATACACTAGGTATACACTAGGTATACACTAGGTATACACTAGGTATACACTAGGTATACACTAGGTATACACTAGGTATACACTACATTGTCCATCCCCATCAATCCCCAACAACCTCGCCAAGAAATGAGTCAACGAGCTACTAGACTACTAGACGCGAAAAGGTCACCGAGACGGACACGAAAACCAAGTTTCTGACCATTCATACCCGCAAGGCGAATTAGCCTTTGGCCATTGAAGAGCCTTCGAAGAAAATTAGAGTGTCCGTTGGGGAAATGACTCTCGCAGTCGGATGGATCACGCCATCGCAGCCCCCGCCGTCGTCGTTGATCCCCTCGTTGCGGCCAAGTTATTAGGAGTCGGGCTTCCTCAATTGATGAAGATTGGAAATTGTTAAAAGGATCTTTCTGAATTGGTCTCAGTGAACACATTCTTTGATCACTTCGTGTGTGTCTGTCGAGCGTCATCCGCCGTACTTTTCTGTTTACCCCGGATTCTCACTCCGATCTTCGGAATCCCCGCATTTTCATTTTCCAAAAAAGGAAAAATAAAACCGCTATGGCGGACCAGAAGAATCTCCACTTTGATACCCTGCAATTGCACGCTGGGTAAGACGTCCCTGGATGACCTTGTATCCTGAAAATGATCAAGTCATTGCATCTCTGCCCGGGTGATTATGACCAAGAAAGAACAAATCTAATCAATTGCCTCTCTTTAACCTCCCAGTCACGAACCCGACTCGACCACAAACTCCCGCGCCGTCCCCATCTACGCAACCACCTCCTACACCTTCAATGACTCCGCTCACGGCGCGAGGCTCTTCGGCCTCAAAGAATTCGGCAACATCTACAGCCGAATGATGAACCCCACCGTCGATGTCTTCGAAAAACGCGTAGCCGCTCTCGAGGGCGGCGTGGCTGCCGTGGCCGCCTCGTCCGGCCAATCTGCCCAATTCATGGCCATCGCGGCCCTGGCTCATGCAGGCGATAACATTGTCTCGACGAGCAATCTGTACGGGGGCACGTACAATCAGTTCAAGGTGATGCTGCCGCGGCTGGGCATTACGACCAAGTTTGTGAATGGCGATCACCCAGCTGATATTGCTGCGGCGATTGATGATCGGACCAAGGCGGTTTATGTCGAGACGATTGGGAATCCGCGGTACAACGTGCCGGACTTTGAGGCCGTTGCGAAGGTGGCGCATGACAAGGGCGTTCCGTTGGTGGTATGTATAAAGGATACGCGAATGATCTGTTCCACGGGCTCTTTGAAAAGAACCCGCAATCAGGGCCGGAGATCAGGGCTACCCATCGCCGTCCAGTATCATCACTGACAGCCTTTTTCCCGGTGGTAGGTGGACAACACCTTCGGTGCAGGCGGCTACTTTGCCCGCCCCATCGATCACGGCGCCGACATCGTCGTTGAAAGCGCCACCAAGTGGATTGGCGGACACGGCACGACCATCGGAGGCGTCGTCGTCGACAGCGGCAACTTCGACTGGGGCAAGAACGCCGCCCGATTCCCTCAATTCACCGAGCCCTCCGAGGGATACCATGGGCTCAAGTTCTGGGAGACCTTTGGCCCGATTGCATTTGCGATTCGGGTGCGCGTGGAGATCCTGCGAGACCTTGGCTCAGCGTTGAATCCCTTTGCAGCGCAGCAGTTGATCCTGGGTCTGGAGACGCTCAGTCTCCGCTGTGAGCGCCATGCTTCGAATGCGCTTGCGCTGGCTCGGTGGTTGAAGACAAACGAGCATGTTTCGTGGGTCTCGTATCCCGGGTTGGAGGAGCATGCGTCGCATGCGACGGCGAAGAAGTACCTGACTCGTGGGTTTGGGGGTGTTTTGTCGGTGGGTATCAAGGGCGGTGCGGCCGCCGGGCGTCAGGTTGTTGATGGGTTCAAGTTGATTTCTAATCTTGCCAAGTGAGTTATGCCCCGGTGGATACCAGAGAAGAGACTATCAGGGAAGACGAAAAGTTCAAAAACACACTGACTAACCTGCATCGATTCCATCACACAGCGTTGGTGATGCCAAAACTCTGGCCATTCACCCTTGGTCGACAACTCACGAGCAGCTGAATGACCAGGAGAAGCTTGATTCGGGTGTGACGGAGGATGCCATTCGGATCTCGGTGGGTATTGAGCATATTGACGATATCATTGCCGATTTTGAGCAATCTCTGCGTGCGTCCAAGGCTGCGTTCCCAGATCGGACGGCATGAGGAGTGGTTTGAACAAGAAAGGGCATGATTGACGTTTTGAAAATCTGTCGAGATCCGGAATCACTGTCTTTTGTGAGAAGTCTCGTATCATACCAAAGTTAGCATCTGCGCATTAAATTGGAAGTTTATGGTTTTTCTTCCTGCGATAGTGGCAGACCATCTGTCTTATCACACACGACGCACCAGGTATGATGATCAAAGCTACAGACGCATTTCCGCAATTGCAAACTAGTACAAGTCTTCAACCTAGCATAACACAACCATCCGCAGGTCAGTAGAATAGTCTGAAAAAAAAGCCAAGCCATTCATACCGAGCGCCTAGAGTCCTTCCACTTCAGTTTTGAACCGATGATCACCCGCCTTTCCTCACTTGCTCGGTCGACAACTACAGTGTCAGGACTGTCCATCGCAACATCAACAACAAGGCACCAGACAAGGTATCAGCAGGGCATTGTGAGTTGGGAGGATAAGGAATATTTTACTAGCAAAGAATGGATAGTGTTGACTGTGACGTGTGAAGAACTAGTGATTTCCCTGGATAAACTCAGCAATTGACCCGACAGACTCGGTATGACCTTGGAGTTTGTCTGTAATAGTGATCTTAAGATAGGTAGGATTATGAGTACTTGCACGAGAAACAGTCTCGTTTTATAGTATAGTCATAATGTGACCCAGTTGAGACAAAGGACTCCGCCTTGAAACCGACTCAAAGTAATTGTTCGGAGACCTTGGTAGACAAGGACAGGAATGCTTGCATGGAGGAATGAAATTGGCGCTTCATTGAGCGTGAAACAGTGTAACAGACCGAATGTTCTGCGTCAGCTTCTAGTTGGTGCAATGGGGATATTGTTAGAATCCGAAGATATACTCTCTCGGCCTAAGAAGAAACAACGATCTCTACAAGATCACTGCTAAGCACATTGTAGCTTCCATGCTTAGAGCCGTTCTTATTGTCCTTTGTCCAGTACAGAGTGAGCATCAAATTCCTTCCAATGCAGGTTTCTCATGACTCGAGACAGAATCAACACACTCTGCTGAGTCTCTTTGCAATGTTCTCTTTGTTGTAATCATCATCGTTTCTCCCCGTCCAAACTTGTCGCATATGCCATTAATGCAGCGCCCACGCCAGATCCGTCCGGCGTCAACGTAATCTGCACTCGCTGCTCACCAATCGTTCCAATCTCCGTAACCTCTCTCATCGCTTCACGCAAGGCAATCTCAAAGCCCGGGTAAAGCTCGATCAAGGACCCGTCAGCCCCAAAATCAATAGTACCATCCAGCGTAGTATCCGTAGTATGGTCGAGAGTATTCTCGTGAACGGCAGCTTCGGGCATCATCCACGAGGGCAATTTGCAGACAATTCGGACAAAGTCTATGAGACGACGCAGGAACATAGGTGTGTAATTGCACAAGCTTTTGTAGCTCAAAATCGGAGCAGAAATGGCTGCGGCATACTCGGTTTTGCTTTTGACTGCTGCACTGCTCTTGGCTGGGCTTTGGAGTCTGCCGCTCTGAATGATGACTGCTGCGATGGACGCCCCTGCTAAGCGAGCCGCCCGTCGAGTAATCGCTTCAGCTATCATTTGGATAGACCTTGCATCTCGTGGACTGACTTTCTTGACCGAGAGCGTTTTCTCCAGGCAGTGAATTACCTCGCCGACATTATCACCTGCCGTTGCAAGTTGTGATAGCAGTGAACTGTCAATCGCGTGATGAACAAGCAGACATGAACCCAATTCCGCACTCATATCCAAGGCCCCCGTCTCAACCAGTCGTCTCGTCGCAAGTCGAAGTATTTCACCGAGATACATGCCCGAAACTCGCTTCTCCAGCATTTGACACCCTGGGTCCACGGACGCGGCATCAAGCTGGTCATCCAGTACTGTGCGAGGAAGCACAGCCATTTCATCGTCCAAAGATCCCCATTCAGTGTTAACCACCATGATGCCATCACCTCCGAAACTCTTCATTCTGAGTCGCTGTAAATTGCGCACCTTCTCCACATAGGCAGCGTTCGTCCCCGTCCCGAAAATCACCGCGCCAAGTGTCGAGACGTCTCGACCAGAAGTATACGCTCGAGTCAACAACGTCCCTACGCTGTCATTTGCCAGGACCGCGACCCGAACCGGAAGTCCCATCCGATCAATAGACTCTTGCAGCATCACGCACGGATCACGGCCAATTGCCTCGGGTATATCCCACCCTTTATCCCAATGAATAAGACGACCGCTTCGAAGCGACTCCTGCTCACAGGTAAAGCTGAACGTGAAACCAAGCCTATACGGCGACGTGGATCTACGATCCAAATGCCGGTCGAGAAACTCCGCGAGCTTTTGCGCTATAAAGTCGAATAATGGGCGATATCGCTGGTTCACCATGACCGCGGCAGAGACTTCATGCTTGCTCTGCACGACGGTAAACGTCGAGTCGCCGTGGAGATCGGCCATGCTCACTCTGCAATTACTTCCGCCGAGATCGATGGCGAGGAATCGGCCCTTTTCGGTCCCGGTTGGTACGTTTGTCACGTATGTGGGTAGTTGCCAGGGGCGATCGTGGACCAGGCCATCCTCTAGACGAAGAGATGAGCATTTGACGCGAGTGAGGATGTGATATACTTGAACATGGTGTACTCACTTAGCTTTTGTACGAGGTGCTTTGTCACTCGTCGGATATCGTCTGGGCTTAGATCGAGTTCATCGACGATATGCTGAGCCTGGGGTACCACGTCGGAGCTTGTTTTTTGTGATGATATTGTCATAGTGAGGAGAGTCTTGACCATGCATGGCCCAAATACTGTCCAGAAAGCACTGCTCAAAATCGGAAATGTCCCTCGAGTTATGCGTCAGGAGAAGACTAGAATATGTGACCGCAGGAGACGATGGCGTGCCAGTCCAGTCAACGGGACTAGATTCACCGGCAAAGATCGCCGGCTATCTTGAGCAATGTGGCTCAGCACTCAAATTGAAGAACAACGTGATGGTACTACCATAGTCCGTATGAATGATCGCTCGAGACCTGATGACCAAAGATAGGGTCAAGGGTGCGTCCTGCTTTGAAAACTCCCACCTTGCGATTGTGTTGGACGAAATGCACAACATCTCCGGAGATCTTGAGACTTTGGCCGGGTTTCGCCGGTCTCCACTTGATCTCACGACGGAGGCGACAGGAGGGCACGACAGGACAGGACACAGCGTGCGATTTTTCGATCTCGGCTTACTAGCTGAGCGTGGTGTCCTGCTAGGGATTGATGGTTCGGCTCTCATTTTTCATGGGAAACTTCTTGCTTATGGTGATAGGAACATGATTTTTGAGAGACTTTGTGAAGTACCGTATAGAATCTCGAGGTCACTACGACAGTAGTGATTATGGTCTGCAAGTGGTAGGGCTCGAAATTGAAAAGTGATTATGTATGGATGGACATTATTCAAAGCATTCAGCATGGGTCAATTCAATCATCCGTCAAATTATCTCGATCGAAAAGAAAGGAAATAAGAAAAAGGACCATTCATTCCTCCTTCGCAGCCGCAATCTTCTCCTTATACTGTCTACTCCCAACAACCCACCACAACAGGATGAAAATGGGCAACCCCCCAACCACCACACAAGTATAGTTCATATTCTGAACCGTCAGCGGCATAGTATACGGGAAACTGAAAAATGTAATGGCAAATACTAGCCAACACACCGTGATCCCATTCACCAGCCAGCCCCATTTCCCCATGTGAAACGTTCCGCGGTGCATGTTCGATCGTCCAGTCAACATATTCGTGGCGATGGGAACCAAGTAGGCCACATTGTTGATGGTCACGGCCGCACCCAGCATGCTATTGAAGGCGGTGCTACTGCCCAAGTATAGACACCCGAGGACAGCGTTGGCGGACGCAACGAGTAATTGTGCGTTGAAAGGGATGCCGAAGCGTCGACTGACTCGACTCCAGATGTGGGAAAAGGGCATCGCTCCATCGCGAGCAAAAGCCCAGAGCACTCGCGAGGTGGATAGCTGTGAAGAGATGACGCAGGGGCCCAGGGCGATGAACAGGATGAAGGTGAGGCCGAATGCTCCTCCGGCGGATTGAGTAACTTGGTGGAAGAGCTCGGCAAGTGGGAGACCAGTGCTGGTGGTTGAGAGGGCGGCGTAGTCTTGCACACTGAACATGAGACCGACCAAGTAGGTGAGTCCTGTGACGAAGGCGATAGAGAGGGTGATGGCGATGGCGAGTGGTGCATTACGAGAGGGCTGTGGGAGATCATTGGAATCAGTCGCTGCTGAGTTGCATGGGCGTAAAACAAAAAGAGAGAGATTAATAGGTAGAGAAGTTGTATGAGAAAACTCACGTTCGGCATCTCTTCAGTGATATGAGTGACTCCGTCCAACCCCCCAAGACTATACAGTGGATTGACGAGTCCGGTGATAAAACATATCCCATTATTCTTCCAGCCAGTATTGTTGATCCAAGTCTGAAAGACAAAAGTGGAATCTCGATGAGTCGGTGCGCACGCAACAACCGTCACTAACACTGCCAGCCATCCGATTTGGAGGTAGAAGAGAGAGAATCGGTTCAAGGCCGGTATAATTGCATTGCCGAACAAGACGACAGCTGCCGTCAAAGCATTGAGAATTTGATAGATGACGAATGTTTCCCAAGCCTGAAAAGTCAAATCAGGATGATAAAGCGCATATAAAGCCTGGACTTGATTATCACACGATGTCCTCTTCCCATCAGTGTGATTCTTGTGAAACCCTAATCTTATGTGGATGTGCACTTACCAACTTGGGCAAAGATTAGATTCGTCGAGGCAGTCGTAAAGATCCCTGTTTCAGAATTTCCCATTGATCAGCGACCGTAAATTTTGTTGCTTCCTCTCTAGGAAGTCGTGTGACGACTGGATTTGCTCTCACATCCACACACTGTCAACCAGCCCGTGAGAAAGCTCAAAAATGCACTGTACCGCTTGGGCGCCACAGCCGCTATCCAGTGATACATGCCACCCTCGGTAGGATAACTCGACACGAACTCGGCCAGCGAGGCCCCTAGAAAGGATTGCATGACGGTGACCAGAATGAATCCATAAATGATGGCACCGGGACCACCGGCATTGATCTCAGTGACAATGCCCAAGCCGAGACCTGTCCATGAGATGGTGGTGGTTGATGCTAAACCGATCAGCGATAGGATGCTGAAATGCCGCTTCAACTCCTGTGCGTGGCCTAGAAGGGTACACTGGCGTTAGTACAAACATATTGGTTTTCTCGTATACCTGTATATCACCATGCTGGCACTTACCCATTTGCGCTAGACGTAGCTCATCGGCGTTCATAGAGGGTTCGCCTTGCTTTTCCACCACCGAACCTTCGCTGGTCATTCCTCCCATGATAATCAGGTGTCGGTGATTGCCGAGATTTCATCTGCGAGTCACAACTCCGGTGTGAAAAGCACTCTCGATTGCGATGTATACGCGGGCAGAGAAAGATCGCCAACGTAAGAATCGAGCTGACGAGGAAGGCGCAAGGTGAGCAGGATAGGGAGACGAGGAAGAACGGCCAGAATCCAGACTGCAATGTGTCAAGGCTCTTCGACTTGTGCTCTTATAATGATTGCGAACTAAGCCGGTCCACCAACACCATGAGAATTGGTTCAGCGCTCAATACGGACAAATAAATATACGAGCGCTCTGACATGAGACAAGATGATCGGTTCTGTTCCGAAGCTACATTATCTCTCAAGCAACGCAGAGGCAATAGACCGCTTCCCAACCAAGCCCTTATCAGCTGGAAGAGGCAACAATTCTCTTCCATTCAGGATGCAAAGACTCTGTTGTTCTTCGCTGTAACTTCGCTGAGAAGCGGGGAAGCTGATGCGCAAGGATGGGAGATCACCGCTGTTGTCCGGTCATTTCACCGGTGCCGAAGTGCCGCTAAGAGCTTCAGTTGCTGGAATTCCTTGGGCAACATGTGGACTGACCAAAGTAGTTATCGCGTGAGATCAAATACATTTACGAATCGATTCATCGCATTCCCCGCACTTGGCCACTAGTTGGTCAATTTTGGGTAATCTTATCAGGCGATCACTGGAGACGGATGAACGAACTGTGACATGACTCGTAGCGCGCTTCGATGCACGAAGTGTATCCCCATTGCAACGATCCCAAAGTAATGTCGGACGTAGCACCTGGACGTTGCTTTTTTGTCCGAGCTGGGTTCCAGAGCATGGACTCAAGGTTGACAATTCACCGCGATGCGCATTGACAGTGGCTCACTTTGACGTCCCGATCCCTATCTTTGGGGGAGGGGGCAAGCATGGAATATGCTGGAAATTACTCCAGCCTCAGTTGTCGCGGAAATTGTTGAACGAGACCTTGAACGGCCGTGCATAAATTTGAAGAGTATGACGCAAATTGACGCAGTTGGGGGAGTGGTGGCTGCGAAATCTGCGAAAAATAACGATAAGAAGCTGAAGCATTACGATGTGCGAGCATGTGACCTGTAAACAAGACCAAAGGACATACATCCACGCTGCGGAATCTGAATCATGGCATGTGTTTGGAGAATCTTCACGTGAGACGACCGGCGTGTGGTCTCCTTGAAGTCATTAAAGATTGAGTTACTTTAAAGTGCTTCGCGAATGCATCTAGGTTCGTTCCGATATCATCGTGTCTTACCCGAAAGAGATATCTCTTAGCAACTGCACGTAGAAAGTCAGAAAAGGTGCATATAGATGTGGAGTGCTCTCCAGTCTAACTACGTTCTGGTCTTCTATGAGAGTGCTGACGATGTCTGTGGCTTAATTGAGTCCGTCTGATCGTTATGCTGGGACAATCAAACTTGGGACAATCAAAGTACGAACAGGGAAGCATTGATGAGATTTCGTTCTCTCATTCACGAACTCAAGGTTCAACGATTAAGCTGGCCCGCCCAAACCCATCCCAAGTTCCCAACTATGGTACATGACCCGTGGTGAGAAAAAATAGAAACAAAAAAAAGAAACAAAAAGAAGTTCAATGTCAACGCCAGCCTTGGACTCGTGGATCTTTTTTAACCCCCTCTCTTCGCGATTCCAAAACGCCATAATTCGGAAAAAAAAAGGGAGTCGCCCAATGCAGGAGAATGAAAAAACAGATCATGGAAAGGAGGTTGACCCATGCAAATTCTGGCAACGAAAGTAGTGGGAAGGACAGGTAGTGCAGCAGACGACTTCATTCCGCACGTGATCCACCTAGTTGCCCTGTCCAGGGGGAGGAGGCTGACTTCCAGGCTGCTGAGCGTTGCCCATCATGAATCCCGGAGGCAAGAAAGGCATGGCAGGCATGCCGGGGAAGTTGAAGCCATAGGCAGGAACGGCAGGAGGAACACCGGGATTTTGCGCACCCATCATGTCTTGCTGCTGGTCATGACCCTGACCATGCGAGCCGTGGGACCCACCACCGTAGCCATCACGATCGAAGCGACCGCGGCCACCTCCACCGAACCGAGGCGGTCCCTGCTCATGGCCACCGCGAGATGAGATAGGTCCACGTCGACCACCAGTGTCGGTTGCGATGCGACGGCTGATGGCCTTGGAAGACACACCAGCGCCGATTTCAATGTCTGGCTCCTCGACAACCATGCCCGACTCGATGGATCGACCACCAGTACCTCCATACTCGGCAGTCAGCATCCACTTGCGATCAGCTTCTGTCAGACGCTCGATAGGAATCACACTGATACCAGTCTGGTAGTCGCTGCAGTCACGAGGACCGAAACCAACACCCCAACGAGTACGCAGCTGCATTTCTCCCTGTCGATAGGATTCCATTCCATCACGAGCAGCAACCGCGTCGGGGCGGCTGATCATCTTGATGAAAGCGTGACGCTTGTCGACGTTGACGATGCAAGTCTGGACAATACCAAATTGTCCGAAGAGAGATCGCAGGTGTGCCTCGGAGGATGTCACACCACCAACAAAGAGGGTTCGGCTAAGGACTTTGATGTTGCCCTGGCCGATGGAGTAGTCCCACTCGATGAGCTTAGGACCGGGAGGGGGAAGATTGGGATCCTTGTTACGCTGAGGAGAAGGAGTTCGACGGCGACGGCCACCAGGAGGGCTACGCTGACGATATTCACCACCACCGCGACGACCTCCACGACCATCGCGAGGATCACCGCGGCGGCCGGGAGAGTCACCGTGGTATTCACCATACACAGGGCTGTCGCGGCGACGAGGAGGGGACGCGGTGCGACGACGATCCCAGCCAGGAGAGCGAGAGCGGCGACGATAACCATTGGGAGAGCGAGGGTAGTCGCGGTCACGTTCACGGTCATCACGACCTTGGGTATCCGGCTGACCCCAGCCGCCAGCAGCGGCAGGAGGAGGCGCCTGACCCGGCATCATGGGGAATCCAGGGATCGCGGCGGCCGGGTTTGCACCGCCCATGGCACCGGACATGTTGAGAAGTTGCAGCGCAGTGGCCCACTGATCCTGAGGAATGCCCTGAGTCGACAGGAACTGCAAGAGCTGAAGTTGTTGGGAGAATGCATTTCCATCAGGCATTCCAGGAACGGCGCTGGGCTGTTGGCCCATCATGACAGCCAAAGGGTTGGGAGCCGTAGCCAGAGGGTTAGGAGTGTTGCTTTGGCTCTGAGGCTGAGGAGGCATGGCCGGATTCTGAGCCATTCCAGCCAAAGCGGCATATGGGTTTGCAGCCATGGCAGCAAAGGGATTGGCGGCGGGAGTGACAGATGACGAGTCGGCAGAGGCAGCCGGAGGAATGGCACCCGTCAACGCAGCCAGTGGATTGGGCACGGCCGAAGCTGTTGGTGCAGCAGGGGCGGCAGAGTTAGCAGCGGTCGAGCTTTGCTTCGCCATGTCGGCAAGAGCTTTCAGAATGCTCGAAGTGTCAGCCGGCGCTCCAGAACCACTGGTGGCCGACGGGGCTTGAGATTGAGCGGCAGAGCCAAGTGGGTTGAAACCCGGAGCAGGAGATCCCTCGGGAGTTGTGGATTCAACATCTGTACGAGGGGAGCAGATTAGTTCACTGCTTCGAGCTAATGGTTGAGGACGAGGGACAAGGAAACAAGCTTACTCTGTGCAGGGGCGTTGAGTTTCTCGCGGAACGAGGCCAACATGGTAGTGGGAAAAGTGCCGCCGCGCTCCCAGATGTCGATGAGCTTCTTAATTTTCTCCTACAGCGCAAAGATGGTATGAGCAAGGGTTTCACGATGAACAGAACATCACGCAGGGGAAATTCCGATCGGGTGAATCAAAGCAATGGGCATTCAAGCCCTCGCGACTCGATTGCCGACTTCAATGCCTCGTCCAGATACATGCAGACAATCATGACGCTCCATAATGGGAATTTTAGCCCCCAAATGGAGATCTGTCCAACCTATTATAAGAGCGGGATCAAGCCAGGCATGCAGGTCTAGTGCGATACATTGCGTCCATGCCATGATTCAATGGATGAGATTCGGAGTCAGGGAAATGCGGATGGACACAAAGCCTTTCGCATGAAACAAAGTTTTTCTTATCACGGCATACCTTTTGGTCATTGGGAGCATTGTTAATGATGTCGGCCATCAATACCGGCAACAATTCAGTGACGCGATTCACACCAGCTGCGAACGTTCCATCGGGAGCCGCGCTACCAGAGGGTTGACCGGCTTTGCGAGCAGCCTCTACCCATTGTCGGGTTACGGAGTCTACGACGTAGAGTACGCCCAGCTTGTGAGTTCCCGGAGTCTTCTTGAAATGTGTGTAGATTTTTTGGATCAAGACGGATTCATTCTATGATGGTGATTAGCTGACATGATTCATCTAGGGGCTTCGTCTTCGTCTCAGATTGAGGAGTGCAAGTTCAGCTAGGTTGACATACCTGGACGTTGGCGTTACATAAAGCTGTGATGCCTTGAATCTTGGTACCAGATACACCGGGAGGCTTCAAAGCGAGCATGGACTGGAGATAGTTCTCCAACTCTGCTACGGCTGAAGACATGGTTGGTTTAATAAGTCGAAAGAACAACGATTGAAAGAATTGGCGAAGGAGTTGAATGCAAGTCCTGAAGTTGATATGGAGTGACTTGATGTGTCTCACGCGGCTCTTAGACGGCGGGCTGAGATTGCCGAACAGCGACTTTTCTCAAATCTCCAGAAGGCCGATGGGCGATTGAGCGATGACTGATGCCACAGCCAATACTGGAAAGTCGGCGCACTACTTCCAAGCGAAGACGATCCGAGCGAGAGGTAACAAAGAGGAAAAAGTGAGAGATCTTGAAAATCCCTGGGGAAATTTAAGTTCCGAGTCGGTTTTTGTTCTCCGGGCTTTCAAGCCTCGCTATATTCTTATGAGCTCAAGAGCGGCGGGAGGCGAGGCCTTGGATTCTTGGGTTTGCTGTTCTCGGAAGGTTCTTCACACTACAGCACGTGCGTGTTCACTGAAGGACCAGAGAAACTGCCACCTACAGCTGAGATACAGCCTAAAGCGTGGAGACAAGAGAGACGATTGTTCGTGACGACCAAGGTCCTCGACGGAAAATGAGCCCTATCGAATGTACGGTACGAGTGTACGAGGTACTGGGTACTGGAGTACAACCTAAAGCGCACTGTGAAGGGAGAACCTTTTTTTCTCCTCCTGAAAGCCTCGACTGAGCCGGATTTACAGAGTTTAGGTAATCCGTGGATGGCGTCAAAGTTTTTGGTGATGGAAGTGACAAGCGGCGAGGTTGAAGAGAATGAGCGAAAAAAGGAAGAGGTGACAAAGGGGATGATGCGGAAGAGAGGAGAAGGTTGGAGAGTTGGGTTGAAAAGGGAGTGGCTGTAAGGCTTTTCTGTTTTGCATGGTTTGCATTAGCGTCACTGTGCAATTGTCAAATTCTTGGCACTAGTCTACTTTGGGGCAGTGCCACGTGATATTCAGGATCTGAAGGATGTGGCCTACGTATGTCATTGCATAATGCATAGTAGCGTACAATGTATAGTCACATGATCTGTTCAGCAGCGCATAGATCGAAATTGATGCGCCAACCTTCAGTCTGGTACTCGAGTATGTCCAGCTACAGTGTTGATTGGAATGAGTGAAGATTGTAGAGTATACATTGTCACCCGATGTAATGACTCATGGTCTTGACCCTCTTGTTGATATTTTCATTCGGTCACTTCGCTTCACGAACGAGGATCTTGTTCCATACTCATATACTCATAATTTTAGTATCGCATTAGTGTGCCGCTTGTTCAGTAAAACATACATACATCACGTGAACTCCCGTCTCCCGAGGCAGTGGTTCCTCGAAAATGTAGGTCTCATCAGCCTAGGGCTGACATTATCCTGCAGTGCACTCCGACTATATACTTATAAGCACTACCCAAATGATTCAATGTTGGTGCTACCTAAGGTCACCAAAAATTTTTCCGGTCAAGCGTCTTCGAAATAAAGCGCAGGGTGCACCTGGGTGAAGGACCCGATGTGCCCCTTGTCAGTGCATCGAGCTTCCGTTCTCGGTGAACCCTTTCAGAAAATGCCGGCTAGGTACGGGAGACCATCACAACACGAGTAAGGGGTATGTATGGATTTCACCTGTAGATCGCATTTCTTGTATAATGCACCAGGTAGTAGGTAGATAGTGATACAGTGAGTTCTGAGCTGACTGACGATGTGGGTACAGGTCTCGAAGGAGAGTATGTCATTGTCAGTTGTTTTTGTGTTAGCCCCAGAAGTATATTTCAGTCAGCCAACTTACGTCGGCTACGCTTCTCTAGTACGGAACTGAGGATACGCTTTGCGCACTCGATACTCGATAGTCGATACTAGCAAGATTGCACGGACCACGATGCTGTGTGTATTTGTAGGTTCACTGTTGGTTGTTGACTCGTTGAGTATCGAGTATCGACTGCACAATGCTGAATGCACGTCCATCCTCGTCGTACTGTACGTAAGTTGTGTCTGTCTTTGAAGCGGTGTAAATTTCTCCAAAATCCGACCACTGCAATGGTGTCAAAAACACAATAGTGAAGACTGGAATAGTGAATACTCATAGTCGCAATCATGCCGAGGATGCTCTTGTGAAATTGTCGGGCTTCCGGATGGCGGCACGGGACAAAAGCTAGCGACTTGCCGACGTCACTGCCCTGCATCAAGCCATCAACAAAGGAGCTGGTAATACAGTTTCAAGTCTTGTACTGTATGAAATGACGAGCAAAGCTGTGAGGAATCTGAGGATGCTGTAACTCGCCAGTTCACAACTCACCGAGCTCGGTACACGACTGCACTCCCCATTTCTATACGCAACCGGCAGTATACTATGCATCACATCGAGTGCAGTGGCTGCCTTCAGCAAGTTTCTTGACCAGGTTCCTCTATTGCAGGTTGTATGTATCTGGGTACCGTAGCTGCTGATTACCTCAAACGGGAATCGCGCCGACGAGTGAGGCCGAATCGAGCATGACGGAATGAGGTCATCAGAGCGCCATGGTGGCCAGCGAAGTACATCTGCGCAATCTCAGGTGCTCGTAGGGTATAGCGCTATCTCTCTCGACATCTGACGAGGTCGTCCATTAGGAAGACGTTACCCTCGCTTTTCAGTATAGGATTTCAAGTGCCCGGCTCATAATAATTAGTAAAATTGATCCAACGGCGAGTTCCACAGAGGCACAGACCCATAACCAGTGCTCTCGAACCCGGACGTCTTTGCACGGGCAGATCGACCGTACCGGCAGGCCGACCTGGGTTGTGGAGCCTTGTGTTGTTCTTCGGTCGCCCACCTCGGGTCACTTTGAAAGTTCAAATTTAAAGCTCGAAAAAGTGGTACAGAAGTGTATCAGGCAATACCACAATACACCAATACAGTATCCTGTATCCGCCCCATCTTGAGCTGTGATCCCGATGATTGGAAAGCTGCAATGGCACCCAAGTCCGTGACCCCGTTCCTCCCGCCGTCCGCTAGCCCGCAGGCCGAACTCCCGCCAGCATCGCCCCAAAAGGAAACGGGCCATGGAAGAGTAAGGAAACCCCCACTCTGGCACTCACGGGCTCCCGACTGTGACGATACCGGCGGTAATTACCAGCTTGGAAAGATTCCGAAGAAAAAAAAACCCCCGAGCAAATTCCAGGGAGCTCTCGGAATGGGTTTTCTCCTGCCCTTCCCCCGTATTTCTTTCTTTCTCCTTCTTCCCATTCTGATCTCCTTCCTCCAGATTCCCCCATATCCTTGAAATCTTCTTTTTTCGGGTATTCACATTTCACAATGGCCACTTCTCTTCGGATCGGTACCTCCGCTCTGCGGGCCTCCTTCGCGAAGCCCGTTCAGACTGCTGCTCTGAACGGCGCTCGCTGCTACTCCGCCGCCAAGGTCAAGGTATGTTGTTGAGAACGAGCACCGTTTCATCCGAAGATTGGTGACGTTCGGCCTGCAATTGATCTGCTAACGCTTTCAAAAACAGTCTCTCAAGGACACCTTCGCCGACGGTCTGCCCGCTGAGATCGAGAAGGTCAAGAAGCTGCGCAAGTATGTCATTCACGCACGTCAATTGAGACTACACGTTTCACGCGAAAATTGTATCTAATCATCGCGTCAATCTCAGGGAGCACGGTTCCAAGGTCATCGGTGAGGTTACCCTCGACCAGGCCTACGGTGGTGCCCGTGGTATCAAGTCCCTTGTGTGGGAGGTAAGTCATCACTAGGGGTCTTCAAGAAGCGTCGCTTCCCACGCCCTGCAAAATGGTCTGCATAGGTGCAACAAGACATTCTAACAATGTTTTCCTATAGGGTTCCGTTCTCGACTCTGAGGAGGGTATCCGCTTCCGTGGCTACACTGTAAGCTGATCCTGCGTAGAACGCGCTACACTCGATAGTCATTGCAAGCAACTCTCCGCTAATCGCTCATATTACTCTCTGCGCAGATCCCCGACCTCCAGAAGCTCCTTCCCAAGGCTCCTGGTGGTGAGGAGCCCCTGCCCGAGGGTCTCTTCTGGCTCCTCCTGACCGGCGAGATCCCCTCCGAGCAGCAGGTTCGCGCCCTCTCCGCCGAGTGGGCTGCCCGCTCCGATGTTCCCGCCTTCGTCGAGGAGCTCATCGACCGCTGCCCCAGCACCCTCCACCCCATGGCCCAGTTCTCTCTGGCCGTGACCGCCCTCGAGCACGAGTCTTCCTTCGCCAAGGCCTACGCCAAGGGTATCAACAAGAAGGAGTACTGGAGCTACACCTTCGAGGACTCCATGGACCTGATCGCCAAGCTGCCCACCATTGCTTCCAAGATCTACCGCAACGTCTTCAAAGACGGCAAGGTTGCCGCCATCCAGAAGGACAAGGATTACTCCTTCAACTTGGCCAACCAGCTCGGCTTCGGCGGCAACAAGGACTTTGTTGAGCTGATGCGTCTGTACCTGACCATCCACTCCGACCACGAGGGTGGTAACGTCTCTGCCCACACCACCCACTTGGTTGGCAGTGCTCTGAGCTCCCCCATGCTCTCCCTGTCCGCCGGTCTCCAGGGTCTCGCCGGTCCTCTCCACGGCCTCGCCAACCAGGAGGTCCTGAACTGGCTCACCGAGATGAAGAAGGCCATTGGCAACGACCTCAGCGACCAGTCCATCAAGGACTACCTCTGGTCCACCCTGAACTCCGGCCGTGTCGTTCCCGGTTACGGCCACGCCGTCCTCCGCAAGACTGACCCCCGCTACATGTCCCAGCGCGAGTTCGCTCTCCGCAAGCTGCCCGATGATGAGATGTTCAAGCTGGTCAGCCAGGTCTACAAGATCGCCCCCGGTGTTCTGACCGAGCACGGCAAGACCAAGAACCCCTACCCCAACGTTGATGCCCACTCCGGTGTCCTCCTGCAGTACTACGGCCTGACCGAGGCCAACTACTACACCGTCCTGTTCGGTGTCTCCCGTGCTCTCGGTGTTCTGCCCCAGCTGATCATTGACCGTGCTCTCGGCATGCCCATCGAGCGCCCCAAGTCTTTCAGCACTGAGGCCTACGCCAAGCTCGTTGGTGCCAAGCTGTAAAAAGTGGGTACGATCTCACATGAAGGGTCATCTTATTTCCTCTATATTTGATGAAGTGAGATGTGGGAGGAATCCCTGATCCCGCGGGTTCTCTTTTCCACTGACGGGGATACCTTGGGGGGGGGGGGGATGGGGGTTTACCTCGTGTATTATTTCTTTTGTCTTGGATACTCTTATTTTATGTTGTATGATAGGACTTGATCGGTTCGAGCGGGCCTTGGAACAGCACTTCCTCCAATTTCGATATTATTTTAAACAGAAAAACCAATCTACATGAAATATGGTCACGCTGATCTCTTTGCCCACGTAGCTATGGTCGTTTTTGGAACGTTTTCTGGCTTTATCTTTGAATGATCCTGCTGAAGCTTGGCAGAATTTGTGACAGCGAAAATCAATGCTGGAATATAGGATGCTCAATGCCACAGTCCGTACGAATGTAGCCATCTAGATATAGGAATGATGCGATGTATAGAAACCCCCTCGATGCTATTGCCTTATGCAATGGATCCATCCCGTCTCGACGCTCTCCGGCTGTCTGAGCCCAGTTCGAATTATGACCTGTACATCCACGATATCGTCAAGGCTTCAAGCAGCGTCTACGGCGATCTCTCACTCACCATCTAGCTCGAGAGATGAAGGTCCCTCTGATTCTCCTTTAGCTCTGGACAATCATGAATTTGACATGCTCGGTACACGGTCAAATAAGGTAACATCGTCTAGACGTGTCTTCATCTTTTTACGTTCCATGTGACATGTGTCCTGTCCTATCTACATCATATACTGGTGATATGTATAGCAACATATTACCGTATCTATGCGCTGATGCAGGTGTCTCAATGAGCCTCAATTGCATCTATTTACTTTTGTTCTGACGACTACCAACGTAGAATCGAGCACTGCGAGGCGGCCCTAAATTGTTGGGGGGACCCGCTTTGAGCGATTGGGAGGCTCTGGAGCTCTCAACCGCCCTCACCGACCCACTCAACCAGCTGGAAAGGGTAAGCAGTGAAGATGAGACGGAACCTGTGTTTTGACGTGTTGTTGGATATACTTCAACACATCGGGCAGAGGACTCGGTCAGGGAGGATTTAATGAATATAAAATTGTCGATTGTATGCACTATGCAGTGCATCGAGGGGTCTCATTAGAATGTATGGACGATGGACCGTGATTCACGGGCCTTGAAGGGATATCTACTATCTAGTATTGGGTGACTTGGAGAATGTGAGCGGAGATCGACAATTGCGCCAGTGCATGTCGATAAACATCCCGATGGATATGGATCTCGTAGTAGTATGGATGTCGAACAAGATGTTGAAAGAAGATTGCTAGGCCCCAAATTCCACACTAGGTACTCAACTTCAACAAGCAGAGTAGCGTATGAAAAGTTGCGGCTGCTAGGGCAATGTATAACTGTATCACTGTATATTGCAACCTTATCGACTCAGCGGTCGGTGACAAGCGGATCAAGGTACCGGGCTTCACGGTGAAGGTACATGTGCAAAGTCAAGCTTTGCGATGATCCCCATCCTTCACATGCTCGGTCGAGGGAAGTCCCAAGAGATATATAAGTAGACGGACTGCAGCAGACTCCAATCGAGAAGCAGTGGCACCGGCTTTGGACCACTTGGTCCACAAGGCTTATCATAGTCACAAAATTTCGAATGTACCATCATCACCCATCCCGTTATACTCGTAATGGATCGATCTCACGGTCTTGCTGTCCGGAAGGATGATGTTGAAAATAAGTCGGTATGGGACGTACCCAGTACCCGGTGGTCTGAGCGGAGAAAGGCCCAGCAAAAAAGTACCGAGTACGGAGTCTCAGGTTCAGGTACCACTTCAAGTTCTCCAACCTCCGATCCGATCCTGTCCCATCCAAATGTGGTCTCCAGTGTCTGTTGAGAGGTGTTTGTTAGGTGGTGAATGTGTGGTTTTGCATATTCCAATGCTGAGAACATCATGAGCTTTCCCCGTGTAAATATAGATGTAGAGGACTCTAGTAATCAGCTATATGGTATTTTACCTTATCCTGCACTTTGTCTGTTATCTGTACTCAACCAGCGCCGTAGAAGTCCCAGGATCGCCCGGAGACAGGAGGGCAATCTCCGCAGAGACCCAGAGAGAGAGAGAGAGAGAGAGAGCGAGACAGAGAGAGGTACATGCCGAGCAACAACCGACGTAGGTACCATTCTCCGCAGGCCGCAGTCTACAGTCTACAGCCCAGCCCAGTACCCGAACCTACTTGGTACACCTCAGCACCCCCTCTCCTCCGGCACTCGTTCGCTGCTGACTTTCTCCAGTAATTGTTATAATAAGACAATTGGGCTTCTCCGCTTCTCCTCCTCTTCTAACTCGCTTTTTGCACACCTTCTCAACTCTCCTCTCTTTCCCTCCCACACTCCCATCCTTCTCGCGACGAAGCCCCTTATATCCCTTGGTCAGGGCCCCTTTCAGCATCACAACTCTCTCGAAGATGTCTACCGTTACCTCCGACGTGGCCGTCGCGCCCAAGCTTGAGAAGAAGCCCGTCAAGTTCAGCAACTTGCTGCTCGGCGCCGGCTTGAACATGTTCGAGGTCACCACTTTGGGTCAGGTAAATCGGATCCCTTCTTCCAGCTTTGTTTACTGTCGGTCCACTTGCGTGGTGTTTCTGAAGATCAGAGCTCTCCGCCCTGGTCAAAACAAACGGATCTGTTCATGTGCCAATGCAGACATCTCTGGCCTGTTTGAAACCATCATTCTGTGAGCCATGCTGACCTTTTCTTGTCTCCCCATAATTTAGCCGCTGGAAGTGATCAAGACAACCATGGCCGCGAATCGAGGCGACAGCTTCGCCGGCGCAATGGGTCGGATTTGGGGTCGTGGCGGGATCCTCGGTTGTACGTGACATGACATCCCTTTCTCTTCTATCTTGCACCAGATCGACTCGTTTCTTCCTTTCTCCGGAGCTTCTTCCCGCATCTCTTGCGAGGTTTCCTCCGAAATACGCACCATGAGACTATAGTGTGGGGGGAGGGGAGAAACCGGAAGCTGGGGGCGGCATACGTTGTGGACACAATTGTCGTCCAATGGTGGTGCAGTCATAGAACGCTGAAGTTCACAAAGCGCACTGGTGCATCATTAGACTAACTCGTCGTCATCCCTACAGATTACCAAGGACTCATTCCGTGGGCCTGGATTGAGGCCTCCACCAAGGGCGCCGTGCTCCTCTTCGTGGCCTCCGAGGCCGAGTACCAGGCTCGCTCCCTGGGAGCGAACCAGTTTGTTGGTGGCATCGCTGGTGGTATGGTCGGAGGTATTGCCCAGGCATATGCTACCATGGGGTTCTGCACCTGCATGAAGACCGTGGAGATCACCAAGCACAAGATGGCCGCTGCGGGTGTCAAGCCCCCTAGCACCTTTGCCACCTTCATGGATATCTATCGCAAGGAGGGTATTCGTGGAATCAACCGTGGTGTCAACGCCGTCGCCATCCGTCAGACCACCAACTGGGGTTCCCGTTTCGGTCTGTCCCGTCTGGCCGAGTCGGCCATTCGTAAGGTCACCGGCAAGGATGACACCCAGAAGCTCTCCGCTTGGGAGAAGGTGCTTGCATCCGGTCTTGGTGGTGGTCTCTCGGCTTGGAACCAGCCCATTGAGGTCATTCGTGTCGAGATGCAGAGCAAGACTCAGGATCCCAACCGCCCCAAAAACTTGACTGTCGGCAAGACCTTCAAGTACATCTACGACAGCAATGGTCTCAAGGGTCTCTACCGTGGTGTCGCTCCCCGTATTGGCCTGGGTATCTGGCAGACTGTCTGCATGGTGGCTCTTGGTGACATGTACGTTCTTCTCCCTGCCATCCTTCTCGGATCTGTTTTTTTTTTTTTGCATGTGACACCTCGGTGAACTAACCAACGTCTTTTTTTTTTCTCTTCTCCTGCAGGGCCAAGGAAGCTGTCGAGAAGCTGACTGGCGAGACTGTTACCGCTAAGCACTAGAGGAGGTTTGAAATACCCTCCTCCTTTTATGCTATGGCCAAGCAGCTGCCACCGCTGCCAGAAAAAGAAAACAACAAGAGCAAGACGAGCCGAGCTCGACACCGAATCCAAATTACGACCGTCCGCGAATTGACCCTCGCATCCAGCTTATCAACATCCATCATGCTCTTTGAGATTTCGCTTTTCCCCTCACACCTAATTATTTTCCCCATTTTACTTTGGAGAGACGGGGAAGCAGAATCGATCGATACCCCCTCCTGAAATGAATCCGCAATTACGCATGTGATTTTTTGACGAGGATGCCTTGTCTCATAGCTTTTTATTTTCCACTTTCTTCTCCTGCTACTTCATGGCTATTTTGCAATGGTCATGGTGTTTCGTTTCTCTACGTTTTTCCAACGACGCGAGTTGTCGATTTTGCCCTCAAGTACGAGATAGACTATTAGACTGTTGATTGCAATGCCATAACTTTGGTCTTTGAGAATGGTCAGCCTTAGCACGAGTAGTTACTATAGCTTGATTCAAGGGCATGTTTAATCGATCCCGTCCAGGATCGGAGTGTCACTGTCTGTAGTCTGTAGTCTGCAGTCTGCAGTCTGCAGTCCGCACTCCGCACTCCGCACTCACACTCACACTCACAGTGCCAGATACAAGCAAGCCTCAGACCAACTCAGCGCACAATTCCCGACACCGGCTAAACAACCAAGAACCACCCAACCCATAACCTCGGGTCCAAGCCTGCCTCACCAGCGAAGCAGACCGCCTGCGACTGCAAAGAACAAGTATGCGGCGGTGCGCAGTGCGCAGTGCGTAGCTGCGCGTATGTCCTCCGAGTCTCCGGGTCTCCGGGTCTCCGACAAAGGTCCATCTTCCGATCTCGGGGAAATACAACAACCCCTTGGAATTGTTGCGGGTATCGGCTCTTGGGTTCTCTGTTTCAAACTGCATGTGCTATGTTGGCCCTGCGCTCATTCGTGGACTCGGTAGTCGGTACGGTGAAGAAGTGCGCTGTAGCTGGTAGATTGCTACTGCGGGGCGTGTTTTTTCTGGAGGATGGGGGGGGGGGGGGGGGGGGGGGTCTCGGGATGATCGCGGGACTTGATGTGCTGCGGTGTTTGTGGGTGTGGAATGGTGTTTGTTTAGTTGTTTACTAATTTGCTAATTTAGTAGTAGTACTGAAGTGGTAGGTAAAGTACTAGGTAGTAGGTGGTATCTGGTTTTGATGGGATTTGGTCCGGGTCAGGTAATTCTATGTAGGAACCTGCCTAGCCTACCTGGACGATAGTTTGGCATGTGCGCGGTGAGCCCGTTAGACGACGAGAGAGACCTTGAAACGCACTGTAGTGACGCCACGCTCGGACTTGTTTCAAGGTCCATTTCTATTGCAATATGAGCAGAATGCTTTAAAGGGACAGATATATGCAGTATGACCATGCAGTGATGCACTATGTACTAAGCATTTACTATGCAATTCACGAGTGCGGGCTGATGCTTCCGTATAGTGCAATTGCCAGAGCAGCATCATCTTTCAAGAATCAAGTATGCTAGTTCAGCATACCAGTGACATGTTGCACATTCAATGGAGTCGAGTGACGACGCTTGACGATGTGTTTTGAACCTCACATGAACTGAAAGTGTCCTCTCCTACCTTAGCAAAACGGACGAGTTCACGGTTCTCTTCTTTCGTCACCGATTCAATCCTATCTCATGTCTGTGTCACGGAGTAAGTTGGCACTGGTTTGTATAAGCCTCGCCTGGGCTCTATCTAGATCCCATCGCGTTTGAAATCCGATTCGCCATCCTCACCGTACAGTTTACCTTATTTTCAGAGAAACACCAGAGTAAGTCTTGAAACGACACCTCCATGCACCACAACCCTATACCTCTAGAAATCTATGTTGATGCAAAAAGTCAAGGCTAGATTTGCTGAGCAACAGAGCGTCAGATACGTGCAAATTACAAACAATCAGGAGCCTACTTGTACATGAATGCGGCCTTACCTCTTTCTTAGCATGGCCGGTGTATCACTGCCCAGAAGCCTCGGCCTCGATCTCGGCCTCGGCTATTTGACACTTGAGGGTTTCACTCATTCATGGGCCATGATTGCAATGGCGAATTCTTGTCTTTGCGTCTCGAGATCGTGGAAGATATTACTGAGACATGAGCTATAGGTACTTAGGTACTAGGTAAGTAGGTAGTAAGGTAGTGTACTTTCTTGTTTCCACATCAGTATTGTGTGGATCGCCTGGCACTAAGTATATCCATTGTGCTGCATTGATTGTTCATATATCGAAGATGCTCTAGAACGGTTGATCCTTCAAAACAGATAGGATACGAGATGCGGTTTGAATCATCATCCCCTTGATCCTTGACGGGACTCCTTGGATCTTACAACATTAGACCCGACAGAGGTGACACGATCAAGGGGTATTGCCGCAGCTTGAATTTCTTGTCAAGTGATAGAGAAGACTACATGACACTGTCGATCTTTTAAATTGCGAATGACCTGACAGACTGATACACAGGCGAACGTTAGCCTCACGGCTCAGAAAAACGTGCAGTGACAGCGCTGTAATCTCTGACTAGTCGGGTGCAGACTGGCGTCTGATCCTCCCCATTCAGGACGGCGTCTTCACCAAGTATATCGTGTATCCAATATTGCACAAGGACTTCCAATGGGATATCTGACATGGATGACCGCGCAATCTGTAACTGGTTTCCGTCCTCGGCGAGCCACATCTCCTGAGCGCGTTCTATGACGATTCAGGCATTTCATCCCGTGCTCTGCATGATTTACGAGTGAGGGTGTCCGGGTGGCATTGATGTTGTTGCACTGACCTTTCTTCAGGAAGAGGTATCCAGATAGCAAGGCCTACATTTAGGGGGCGAGATCCAATCATGGTCAGATTGGGAATTATGCGAGGAGGATGGGCAGATATTCCGCATGTGGGATGCTGAGCGCGCAGTTGGTGAATACCATCGACGATGAGATCCTTACTACTCGGAACATCCTGGAGGGCAGACCTCGACTGAAACTGCTAGCCTGAAGGTACCATGAAATTTATTACCCTATCTACACTCTCTACCAGTATCTCATCCACAGCCAAGAGGGAGATTTGAAACATAATAAGGTACAATTGTTTGGATTACAGTCAACTACACCCTTTAACAACAAAAGAGATATCGGCAAAGAATCTAGGCACAGGTGATCATGTCAAAACCAAACGAGAGAAACACGCTTTTCCCTCGATCTAGGGGACTGTATGGTAGGTATACAAGGGAGTTTAAACGGTCAGGCCGAGGTCCTCAGCGTATGGAAGCTGGAAGACATCACCAACGCTGACAAGGGTGGCCTTGCCAGACAGGAAGGACTTGGCGACCTAAAAGCGAAGGAGAAAAGGTTAGTGAGAGCTGCCCAGAAAGAAATGGGAAGGGCGGAGGAACTTTGTGGATAACGTACATCCTTGACCTGCTGCTCCGAGACGTTCTCAATAGCTTGAGCAATCTCGCCAATCTGATAAGCCTTGGCGCCGTGGATCAGACCGGAACCGGTGGCCTCGAGGCCAGTCTCAAGGGTCTGGACAGACTCAAGAGCACGGAACTTGGCCAGAGCGGTGGCCTTCTTGATATCCTCGCTGGAGACCTCACCGGCGGCGGCCTTCTTGAGGGCATCGACAACGTTCTTGCTGGCGGCGCCAACCTGCTCGGCACGACCGGTAAGGGTGACGGTGAAGAGACCGGCATCCGAGTAAGCGAAGTTCTGGGTAGACACGTTCAGGCCACGGAACTCCTGGGTGGCCTGGGACAGGAGAGAGAAACCGGGAGTCCACTTGATGGTGGACTCGCCGCCCAAAAGAGCAGCCAGAACGGTGGCCTCGGGCTTGAAGCCGGAGGAGCCAAAGGCGCTGGAGCCGGGGAAGGCCATCACAACAGCGTTGCCGGCCTTGGAGGCAATGCGCTGCTCACCACCGTAGTACTTGCTGGCGGCGGAGGGCTGGACCTTGAACTGGCTGGAGGAAGAGCCGGTCGGGAGGTCCTTGAAGAACTGGCCAACCCACTTGTTGACATCGGCGGCGTTGGGGCCGACGGAGACAAGGGCAATGTTGGACTTGGAGTAAGCATCCTTGGCGTACTCAGCGATGGCATCGGCCGACATGTACTTCTCGTAGGGAGTGTTGGTAGAGGGAGTGATGGAGGTACCCAGTCCGCGGTGGAAAGCAACACCGTGGGCGGCATCAAGAGCGACGTTCTCGGGCTTGGCGAAAGCAGCCTGCTGCTGGTACTTGAGAAGGTCCTTGACAACCTCGTTCAGCTCATGGTCTGTAATACTTGTGAGTTAGCCGCTAAGGGATTCCGCCGTGATTGATCTTCCCGCCGAGATTAGATTTGCCAATCGTTCCGCCGGAGTCCGCAATACGTAGCCCGCCACGGGGATGATTTCAAAATATCCAGTGTACACTCACCAGCAAATCGGGGTTGGCTGGTAGTCTCAGCCAGAAGCTCTGTAAAGTAGGGAAGCTTGTCCGCGATGAACTTGGTGCGGAGGACGACGTTTTCGCGTGAGTGTGTCGATGTGATCTCACCGCCGAGCAACTCAACCTCACGAGTGATGCGGAGAGCAGAGCGCTTGAGAGTGGTCTATGTCAAGCACTTTCAATCAGCATTGCAATGGCTTAATGACACTCAGCCCGGAACGGACACGGCTCGAATGGGTATGAAAGCTGGTCCCTGGCTTGGATATCACGACGACAAATGACGGCGACGACGAACCTTGAAGGCGAACTTCTCGAGGGCATCGGCGAAGCCGGGGAAGGGCTGATAACGAGAACCAGCCTTGGCGACAAGGGCCAGAGTGCCGGTAGGGCCGGTAACCTCACGGTTGGCGACCTTCACACCAGCAGTCTCGGTGACATCGTACTGGAAGGACGGGTTGGCAGAAGAGGCCATGGCCCGACGGCCTGCGGAGAGCGCGCGAGGCGCATTTCGGCTGAGGGAGGACCGAGACAGCATTGTGCGCCAAGAGCAATTGAAGGAGGAAAGAAGAGGAACAAGAACCCAAATGGGTCTGAGGAGCGAAGGGCAATTGAAAGGGGAGGGAGGGGTGGAAAGCCTTTCGGATGGGAGAGGAGAGGGAAGCAGTCGGGTTACGAAAAGCTTCAAGATGGTCGGGGCGGGCTGATTACTCCACTGCTGATTGGCTGAAGTGACGAGTCGGACGGAACCGGAATATCTTTTCTACATCAGCTTGTATAGAGTTGATGATGAAGTGGGTTTTACTATGATAATTGGGCTTTTGGAAGGAGCGAGCTTGAAAAATCTGGAAGAATTAGAATTTCTAGCAAGATATTGGGTACTATGCGGTGTCCAATTTCGTGTTCAATTCAAAATGTCGATCGGCTCCAAACTGCATCCTCGAATTCCCGAGAGGTTCTTCATATCGCGGGTCAGCTGATACGTATCACGTGACTGATAAGCAAAAAGTTGCGCGACGCCGACTCACTCGAAAGAGCTGTAGAGTCATTTGGGGTTCACCTCATGAATTTGTCGTGGTGATTGAATCTTGCCCTCGTAAGGACTGGAGGCAGCTTGCTTCTCAGCCGGCGCCATGATGATGTCCCAGGTTCGCAGATACCCCGCGCAACCCCTCATATGGTTCACTCTAGACTGACACAGATATTCTTCAGTATGCCGCGGAGCTCTGCGCGCTCCTTATCGAGGATCAATTCGGAGATCTTTTCGCGGTAGGTTGATCGTCGTTTCTCACAGAGAGCGCGCGGATATCACCAGCAATATGACCCAATTTGATGCGCGTACATCGCCGTTCAGTTCTGCCGAGAAAAGAACTTGAATATGCAAAAGAGTTGTCTGAAACTGACTGAGATGTTACCCCTAGCGCATCTTCACCACTCTTCAGCGCTACGAGAGGCTTCCTCTTCCTCGAATCAAGTTCTACTCCCGTCTTACCGATCGTCAGCTCCAACATGGCCTGGCGGCTATGATTCAACATCACCTTGTCTTTCATTTCACATCACTTGAAGACGGCCACACCTACTATGCCGCGAACCCACACGCGGCGTACTATCTCGTGCGCTCTGGCAAGATCCTCCAGTTGGTGGAGAGTAGGTTGGGTGAATATGCGGCTCGGGTGATGGAAACGATCATGTACCTGGGACATGCGCCGATCAAGCACCTTGAAACACTGCCAGAACTACGATATCTCAAGACCGGGACTTCTGGCGGCGCCGATACAACGGTCAAGATGGAGGCAACACCAGCAGACGCTGATCAAGAGCAAGTTCAGGAGGACGGAAATGAGTTTGAACAAGAGCTCGACCAAAAGCCCGTTCCGGAGGAGGAGGAACAGCAAGATGTCGCTTTTGATGCCGAGGTTGCAGAGACGAATGGCGCAAATGGTGATCATGCCGCAGATGTGGGCGACAATCGACCTGCGCCTCTGAACTCCACGCTGAAAGCGCTTGCCTCACACGGCTACATCTTGAGGGTCAAAGATGCGCATTTCCAAAGTCCAGAGGACAACTACATCGAGGCGCACAAGGCCGCGGCCAACCGGTCCGACATCAAAATTCTCAAGGGAAAGCGGTTGACTGAGGAATTGGCCAACAAGACCGATGAAATCATGCGGGAACGCACGGAAGGAGATCTGTCCGAGGCCTGGATGGTCAACGGCCTACCGCGCGGATTGAAGAGGAAGTCTGCAGGTGGACTTGGTGACTCTGAGGCAAGCAATAAGCGGCACACTGGCGAGAACGGCATCAACGGGGATCATGGATATGACGACGACGAGAACGACTGGTCCGAGGACGAGGATGGATTCGACAGTAGTCCAATGGAGGTAAGGAACACTTCTCTGCCGTGTTCTTTTGAGATTGGCAATTTCTTCCTTGTATGATCATACTGAAGGGTTTACCTTGAACAGCCCGGCCTAGTCGTACGAGTCAACTACAACAAGTTCGACGTCGCATTGCGAAATGCGCGCTTCGTTGAGATGGCAGAAGCCAATGCGCCTCCAGTCACAGCAGAAATCTACGAAACCTTCCTCCGCCGCGTGGAATACTCGACGAAAAAATGCCGCGATGTCACCGACATCCCCCGCGAAGGCGAAGAAGGCGAACAGTTCTCCATCCCCATCGAAACATACAAAATCGTGAGCGATCTCGACCCCGACCTAGAACTCTCCAGCTGCATGGGCCCGTCCAAACCACCGACATCATCATCATCATCATCAACGACAACATCCAACACTCTCAACCGTCGCGGAAAACGGCCCCTGGAAAACGGACATGGAAACGGCATCAACGGCGACCACTACGATGACAACGACGACGACAACGACCAATTCAACGACAACGTAGACGGGGCCGACAACGAAGTCAGCCGCGCTTACCAAGTCAACCAACACCTCTCTCTCCTCGAACAAGCTCCCAACAACCTCGTCTCCCAAGTCAACCTCTCCGGCGTGGTCAAATGGCGGATTGGATTCCGCGGACTCGCGCGAAAACTGCGCCATCTCGAGATCGAACGCCTCGTGGAAATGCGCTACGGCGACGTCGCCCTCCGCGTCCTGCGCGTCCTGCACGCCAAGGGCAAACTCGACGAAAAACGTCTTCAGGAAATCAGTCTCCTGCCGTTCAAAGATCTTCGACAAACCCTCTCCAGCATGCAAACAGGCGGGTTTGTCGATCTGCAAGAAGTCCCCAAAGATGCGCAGCGACAACCGTCCAAAACAATCTTCCTGTGGTACTTTGATCCAGATCGCGTCAGCAGTACCCTACTGGAGGACACGTACAAGGCGATGTCACGCACGTTGCAGCGAATCAAATTCGAGCGGGCCCAAAGGCGAGATTTCCTGGAGAAGACGGAACGAAGTGATATCAAGGGCAACGAGGAGCGGTGGTTGAGCGAAGGGGAACTGGAACAATTGCGGCGGTGGAGAGCGACGGAAGCATTGTTGTTGGGGGTGGTTGCTCGTTTAGATGATATGGTTGCTGTGTTTAGGGATTTCTAAGGCAAAAGCCAAAAAGCCAAAAAGCCCCCAAAAAAACCCCCACAGAACAGTCCATAGCCACGGGCGTGAACATGAACATGGACATGGACATGGACGTGGACATGAAGTTTCTAGCGTCCGTTGTACATTGAGGTCCTCTTCCGTTTGCATTTCCGAATACTTTCGCTTCCGAAATCACATTTGATTCGATGTGTATGTTCACCAAGAACCACGGATACATCCTCTAGTGACACACCCTCCTATAAATCCAAGCATCCATCACTCTTGACTCAAGAACCACAAGCACCTCAACTTCAAAGTATCCCGAGAATCCCCCGAGCACGCACCCGTAGACCGGAGCATCACGAACCTCACATAATCCAAAGTCTCTACGACTCCCCCTCCATCCCAACCGCGAATACAATCACACTACAGCAATAACCAACCCACCACAATAAACACAAAACGAAAACATATCCACCATGTACTGGCAGTATGCGGCATGCGCCATGCACGACAGACCTTTCAAAATGACTGCGTAGCTTGAACGGGAGTCGATTGGAAGGATTGCGGATCCCGCTCTATTCGAACCACTCGGACTGAAAGTGAAAGGATGGGTTATTGTTTTCGCCGAGGACATGGGGGATTATCTTCGTTGGTCGTGCATCGTATTGTTGGAGGCGTGCGCGTCGTGTTTTTATGGTACATTTGTCTCTGTGTATAATCTGCATTTACAACAGTTTTTGCCTTCAGGAAGTTGGACCCTTGCACTTGGCGTCTATTTTGTTTTGAGTCAGTCGGTGTATTATTCTGAAATTGAGCCCTACTCTGATAGACGATATGGCAATCAGACATAGGGGAGAAAGAAAACAACAGGTGACAGGAGTCGAGACATTGCGTGGATCAACACTGGAATCATCAGATAGCCACCAAATACATTTCTCTGAAGAATGCAAAATAAGAGGGCTCAAAGTCCAAGCAGCAAGGAGGAAAAAAAGGGCAAAACTGGGCCCTGCGCAAGCGAAACTTCAACGCTATCATATAGCCACAATGGAGAAAATTCATAAAATATCGGGAAGGGTCCTTTTGAAAAGAAGAAATGAAAGACCGGCTTCTCCCAAAGACCGATAATAATAAAAGTTTTAGAATGAGCTCAAGTGTAGACATGCTTGTGCGACTGCGTGACAAATAACGTGATGGGAGAATGGCTGAATCAACATGCAAGGGGATAGAACAAGCGGAAAGAAGAAGGTCAAAAGCGAAGGCATCACAATAAGTTTTTCCTCATTCAATAACCATGTAGAAGACTGCGTCTCGTCAAAAGCGTTGCGATTGAGGTCTGTCGAATGTAATGCGGCAGCCAAAGAAAAAGATTGCGCGATAGCGGAGATGGCCTCCCCTCGTGCGATCACTCCATGACTCTGCGCAGGAAAGGAAGAACGATTGGCTAATTTTGATTAATTTTGATATACAATGTCACTTGGCGATCATGACTAGCTCGTATCGGCCGACGAGTCCGAGCCGACCCCATTGACGGTTGTCGTTGTCGTGGCCGTTGTTGTTGTTGTTTTTGTTGTTGTCTCTGCCGCTGGAGCTTCCGCGCTAGCCTTGTCCACCACGGGGATTGCGGGCGAGGAGCTTCTGGGTGTATCATCCTGGTTGCCCCCGTTCAGTTTGGATTCCGCAGCTATCAATTTCGACGACGTCTCTTCCAGTGTCTTCTTCAGGGCTTTGATATAGTCGATCGCCATCTCCACCGCACTGGCTTTACTGATAACCTGATTGGCCGGCTTGTCCTTGTCCTTCTCACCGGGCTTGACTCCCGACATGGCGGCCTCCTTGGCCTGGCGCATCTGGATAAACTCCGGAGGAATCAATGATTCAATCTCCTTTAGAGCGTTGTTGATGCGATTGCGACGACCTTGTTCGGCGAGCTTGTGGTTCGTACGCTTGGAACTGAGATTCTCCGCAAGAGTCTCGGGATAAGAGACGCCCGATGGAAGAGTGCCGTCTAGAATGTGCTGGTAATTGGACTTGGACGCCAGATATAGAGCGTCTTGCGGTAGACCTGTCCAAAAAAAGACGAATTTCGTTAGCAATCACTTTTTTTTTTCGGAACCGTGGGGCACTCAAGATTGAACGGCTCCTATTTCGATGGCAGAAAAACTTACTATCACTCCCGCGCATCAACGGTTGGATGCTAGGGCTGATTTTTGGACGTAAAAGAGGACTGGCATGTGTCGAACTGACACTGGGACGCTTGCGACTAGATATAGATGCTCGGGAAGGATCCGACCTCTTGGGCAGGGGACCACTGGGTGAGGGCATCGCCAAAGTGCGCGGACTGGGCGCGACCGAGACGGGCTTACGGTCTGCGGAAGGATTTGACCGTGGTTCAATGGATGGGGTGCCGTGAGCAGATATGCTCGGACTGGCCGCGGTACGCACAGCGGTATCGATGCGACCAACCTTGGGTCGAGGCTGCGCCGCCTCGGGAAGAGATATATCTTCCATGATCTCGTCGGGGATCTCCAATTGAGCCTGGCCCATGAGTTGATCTGATGATTCTTGCGCATGTTGAGATCGCTGGAGGCGCATCAGCGTGGCGGGCGTAGCGGCTGCACCGGGCAGTTGTTTTTGCTGTTCTTGTTGCGGTTTTTGCTGCTGCGCCTGAGACGGAAGTTGGGGTTGGAGCTGAGGGAGGATGGCAGGTGATTTGCGGGATGGAGGTACGGCGGGAGGCGGCATCAAGGAATCGGGGAGAGGTTCGGGAGAAACCGAATCCTGGCCCGATCCTTCATTGCTGCTTTCTTGCAGTGAGCGCACATCATGATTGGGAAGTTTGCCCATCTCCGAGGCCATGTGGCCATATAAATCCTCGGAGCCGGCGGCAAACGGCTTCCCGCGCATGCGCTGCGTCTGCGTGGTCTGGGCTCGGATGTGAGGCGATTGGCGAGATTTACTGGCGCGTCCCGCCAAGCGAGACGATGCCGCCGAGGGTCGTCGCCGGGTCTTGCGGAGGATGCTGGGGGAGGAAGGCGCAGAGATGCCGGAGAGTGGGTTGACCTCGGCCGTGGTGGGCACAAAGCCCACATCGGAGACTTGTCGCGCATGGAACGGGAAGCTGCTCGTCGAGCTATGCGAGTGCTGTGCCTCCAAGGCGGGAGAGGTGAGAGGAGTGAAATATTCGCCGGGGATAGTGTATTCAGGCAGGCGGAATTGGCTCTCTAGAGGGGTCATGGCGGGAGAGACCAGCGGAGTATACAGGGCCTGGGAATTGATCGAGACTATTAGTGGGAAACCCCCCAAAAAATGAGGGTGGTGATCACGGCCCTGTTTGTTTGGGGAAAAAGAAGAGCGCATGAAGGGTGGAGATACGCGTCCTGAGGGGGGCACCCACTACCTCCCCCGACTCCATCGCGGGTCGAAGGTGGTGGGTTGGCGCTGGGAGGAAAAAAGTTGTGCGGATGATTCCATACCTGTTCTTCATTGATGCGCGAGTAGCGATCATACATATCGCTATGTTCATCCACTCGTTGCGGGTATCGAGTGGCATTGCCATGCATCTCGATACTATTGGGCGTGGGAGGAATCATCTGAGGATTCTGGTGCATATACTGCTGATTGGGAAGATTTGATTGTGGCTGCTGGTGCTGTTGTTGTGAGGGTTGGTGGGACATCATCTGTGATTGATGATGATGAGAGGAAGTATCTTGGGCACAGAACCCGGGGGTCATGGCGGGTGTTGAATATGGCAGCGGACCGGGCTGCTGTGGGACAGACTGTTGCTGCTGCGGCTGTTGCTGCATGGCGGACTGCATGGATGGGTGACCGCTGAAATCCATTGTGAGACCTTCCATTGGCGAGGTGAATTGAGGATGCGACCGCGGATCGGAGATCATGGTCTGGTCGGCGGTCGTGGTTGTGGGCATGATGGAATGTTGCTGCTGGGATGGTCCGTGCCCATCGAGATCGGTAAATTGCATGTTGAACTCGAGAAAGTTGGAGAATTCATCTTCGCCGGGGGCCGTGATGAGCTGATTGTCGTGGATCTGTTCCGGCCACGTCATGGCGGGCTGGTGATTCATGGTGGGAGGGGAGGGAGAGAGGTGTAGAGAAGAAAGAGAGGACAGAGAGGGGGTTGGAGAGAGAGAGGGAGAGAGAGAGGGTGTGTGAGTGAGTGAGAGAGCGCGAGAGGAAGAGAAGAGAGGTCCAGATGGCCGAGTCGAGCGATTGCGAGAATCCGACAGGACCGACACTACTGGGCCGAGTTGGGGGGGGGGGGGGTGTTTCTTGGGTGGTCGGCTGCGCAGGTGGAAGTCCGTCCGGTGGGGACGAAGATGGCCACCCGAGTCAATTGCGAGATAGCGACAGAAGGGTTCTTTCCCGAACGGTGACCGACTTGGGATGGCGGGGGATTGCAACGACCGAGATGGTGCGGGAAGGGTCGATAGATGATCGGTGGGATCGAGAATGAGAGAAAGAGGAAAGAGGAAAGAACGAGAGGGAGGGGGAGAGATTGAGGAAGCGAGGAAGCGAGGCAGAGAGGCAGAGAGAGGAGCAGAAGACTGGATCACTAGAGGGTCAGAAGGGAGATTTGGTATCACGGGTAATCCTCCTGCTCTGCGACGGTTGGTAAACTTCAGTGGTTCGCAAAGTTGACCGTGTGGAGTGGGGGGAGAACGATGCTTCTTTTTTTTTTTTGTGTTTTTTTCCTGTTTCCGACTCTTTGGGTCCGACGGCTGAGAAGGGAGAACATGAATTATGAGCAGAAGTGGTAAATTGGTACTAGACTACTAGGAGACTATCAGCAAGTCAGGTACTAAAAGTAGTCGTATGTGAGAATGGGACTACTACCATGATACCATCATACTATGCAATTTGTATTGTGTAAATGAGCACCATTCTGGACGTATCCCCGTCACTGGGTTGGACACAATGGACACTACCAGAGGAATACTATCCCCAAATCAGCGCAAGTACCTTTTCCAATCTCGAACTCTGCGCAAATCGGGGTTCAGAACTGGCCACGGCCACGGCCACTTTTTTTTGTTTTTTGGCGGTTCCGTCGCCTGAGGAAGCGGCTGACTACGAAAGTACATAAGAGTACTTCCTCCCGAATGATCCCTCGAGGGGAATCCCGAGCCGCAACGGTCTGTCGTGACTTGATATGTTGAGAATGAAATAGGTGATTAGGTGCGCTTGATAGATTGGTTCACGGGATCAGTTCGGACTGGTGGAACTCCTCACTAGAGGGTGAGTACTCTAGTAAACTACTACCAGTAATGAGTACTCAGTGAGTACTACTCACTGAGTCACTACTAATAAGTCAGTAGTAGTAGTAATAGTAGTATTACTAGTACTAGTACTACTCCTACTCTACTACTCACCCTCGGCCGTGGAATGAGAAACTTGGGGAAAAAAAAGCAAAAGAGTAGAAAGTCGGAAAAAAGGACGATTCCATCATTCAATTGGATCGGCGATCAAAAGGTCCCTCTTTTTCTTTTTGATCTCCTCTGACGGCGACCTTACCAGGCTTTTGCTACTTTAGGTTTGGTCCTCTTTTTTTTTGTTTTTGGTTTTTCCCCTCTCTTTTCCGCAGACGAGGTTTTTTTGGTTGGCTGGCGCGGCTAAGTGAGTTATCTGACGATGGGGAGACAAGAGCGGACGGGAATCTTCCCAGTTGCGACGGAGAGACGCCGGGCGATATAGCCTTGGAAGGGAATACGAGAATAGAGGGATACATGGGAATAAGAGAATACGGCAAGCGGGCGGGAAGTTCTGTAGGTGGATGTACTTTGAAATATAAGCGGTACTCGGTGGGCGCAATAAATACATAGTAGACTAGAGAGAAACTCGAGAGAGAAAGATAGTAAACGGATATCCAGGAACGATGGACTCTCAGACTAGTATAGACTGTAGACTGCAGAGAATAGAAATCAAACCGAGACCAACCTTCCTTACCTTGTAGTCTGTTCCAGAAGGACAAATCCTATGAAGCGTGGATAAGAGACAACAGCGAGTCAATTGAAGAATCGGTCACGAGCAAGACTCCAGAAGAATGCCCGAGACTGGCGAGGCTCAGCGGGACGCTACGACCACTTTGGGGATGGCTCGATGGGGAAAGAGGGAAAGAGGGAAAGAGGGAGGCACGGGAAAAGAAGAAAAGTCGGAAATGGCTTAGCGCGACCTGGTCCTATCGATAAGAGGGCGTATTTTTTCCCCTCTCACCTGTAGAATCTAGAAAATACACCCTGTAGTCTATATAGTCTATACTCTTGGGATATACTGATTCAAGTGTGTGTGACTAGGACTGTAGTGTAGTACTTCCATCACTCCAAGAGAACATAATCATCAGACCATCCATCATTCTCGCCTAGGAGAATATCAATCATCCATCAGGCGCATGGCTTCTCCATCTCTGATCCTCTTGCTCCTTGGGAGATGGTCCCTCAGGTGGGACGCGGTACTACGTGGACTCCTGCCTGTTGTTCCGCGTCCAAATGGAAGTGGATCTGGCCGCGGAAAACTGCCGGGCGACGACCATCTTGGACCTCCGGTCTCGTTAGTGGAAGAACCACTTTGAGGAAGGGAAATGGGCGAGCAATCAGCAACATGCGAACTACAGTAGTACAAGAGCACGGACAAACAACCGGTGCGGTAGTGAATGTTGACTATGGTCAGTGCAAGGTGTATGACTACCGAGTTACCAACCTTTCACGATACCCCATCCATGTCAAAAGTACAGTGACACAGCAAAAGTTTTAACACCCTCTCGGGACCCACTACCAGACCGCCTGAATCTGCCACATACCGCCTACCTAAAACACGTAGTAGATAACAACGCGAGTCAACGCGCGCTGCTACCTTATAGCTAATTACTCGCCACACACCGATATCCACGCATCCATCTTTAGCAGATATTCTTTTTATTAGCAGATACTACTAGCAATTAGGATAGGCCGCAATCCAGAGCTTACACCAGCGCTCCGCGAGCGTATTTACGAGCTATCTGCTATCGGATAGGGATATAAACGCATTCATAAGCGCTACCCTTAGATCTCTCTCTCAACTGTGCGATATACTATCAAAAAGGAGCCTGAGCGACGAATAGGTATATCTAAGCCTCGCTCTGGGTGCCCGAAGAAGCTCACGGAGGAGGATAAGACTCGAATCCTTAACCTTATTACCGAAACACCACGCGTTACCTACGAGGATCTACTCTCTGAGGTATCTTATAAGGTTAAAAAGAACTTAATTCGACGTCTTCTAAACGCTAAAAATATACGTAAGTAGCGCTGCTCCTGGCGGCCCTATCTTAATAAGGAACGCGCCGCTAAAAGGCTGCAGTAGGCGTTACGATATCGATCGTTTACACCGGTAGATTAGGCCCGTATTTACTGGTCTGATAAATATACTATTAAGCGTGGGATTAGTATACGCCGTGAATGGACGTTTATACGTCCTCGAGATTAACCGAAGATACGTAAGTGCCAGGGACTACCCTATCGCGGTAACTAGGTTAAGCAGATGTTTTAGGCTACTTTCTCGGCCTCGCGCCGCACGGGTTTAATACCTTTATTCGGCGATCCTACCTCTAAGCGTGGTAGTATTAACCGCTTCGTTATTAAAGAATTATATCGCCGAGTCCTACCTATCCTATTACTAACTAAGGATAGTATATTTATACATGATAACGCGCTAACACACACTATATACGTTGTACGTGACGTATTAGCCGAGATAGAGATTGAAGTGATGATTTGGCCGCCTCATTCGCTAGATCTCAATCCAATTGAGAACCTCTGGGCGCTTCTTAAAGCTGAGATCTACAAGATTCGACCTGATCTTATGGATATAAAGAATAACGAGACTACTAAGCGGATCTTAGTAGAAACCGCGCAGATTGCGTAGCAAAACATTGATATACGGCACCTAGAGCACCTATCAGAGACTATACCTAATAGGGTAGAGGCTATTATTGAATCGGAAGGTTGGTATACGCCCTACTAGGTAGTAGTGGTGGTGTGTGGTGTATTTACTTGATATGTAGTCAATTTCTTAATCTCATGGCGTTCTCGGCGAGGTTTTGGACCGGCAGAATATTATATAATCTAGGTGGTGTGGGGCCAGGGGTGTTAAAACTTTTGCTGTGTCACTGTAAGTCGACAAGACCCAGCCATCCTCCCCTAAAGCTTCTAGCGTGTCCCATGAAGAACTGGCCAAGGTCAAAACAAGCGACCAGAAGGCTGCAAGACAGACTCTAAATGCATCCAATGCAAGAGTTTAATTAAGAGTCGGGTCAACGCGAGACTCATAATGAGGCGTTCTCTAGAAACTTCTTTTGACTAGTTCTTCTTCCACTACGGGGCGGGGTCACGGGTGCTTCGTGTCTATGGCATCGCGTCGAATGCATAACTAAATAATTCCTTCGCTTCGACTTCGCTGCATGATGTCCTTCCACTTCCACGAGAGTGGTTGTCTTTGCCTCGAACCGATGCACTAGTGGTGTCTTGCCAGACTTTGGAAGAGTAGTGTGACTGTGGACACTGGAGTGTGGTCTCCCTACATCCAGATTGCCTGCAGGTTAATGTCGCTGAAAACTAGTGTCCGGCTTCGGGGCTGACTCGATGGACTCCTGGAGGACCTCGGAAACTCCGAGAGACTGAATCAGGTCCAGCTCTCTGGCTGTCCAGCACCTCGAGAAGCGGACAGAATCAATTCCAGTACTCTAGCAGTCTAGTAACCACAGAAGTGGATAGACTCAACTCCAGTACTCTACCTGTCTAGCAACCACACCAGCGGAGTGAATCACCACTTGCACGGCTAAAAAAACACAAAAAGATCAGAAAGGCACTTCACTTTATCCGAACCCACGAGGTGACCATCCCCCTCTTGCACTGTTCTGGTTCTAGCCTCCGCGGTTCTAGTCTCGTCTCTCGAGTCGACTCGTCTAGTGCCTGCATGAATCAGTCCAGACTCCAGTCACACAGTGGAGCCCGGTCGAGCCGACACGAAAGCAGTCGAGCACAAAAACACTGGAAAAGCCACTAGTCCGTAATCACAGTATCTCTTACACATCGAGTCACTAATTCGATGGGGGACATGCTCGTGTTTGACAGGGAACTGAGTCCATTGACCGACTGGACCGTACGATGATAAATGTCCAGCATTTTTAGTATTCGTGAGGAAGTATGGATTCTTGTTTCAGCCCCGTGTAGGTCTTTCTTTTTTCTTTTTTCTCTTCCGAGGAATGATCAATATTAACATTATGAACATGACACTTAATTATGGAATGATCCATATTAAGATTCCACTTAATGATGGTGTGCGCACTGGACATTCCTTATTCCATACAAGTCCCACTCCCGTCACCGTAGTCCATGGTCCATATAACTGATCTACTCTACTGATCTACTCTACTGATCTGCTCTATACTCCGTCGAGTCCGTACAGGGTAAGATAAACCCGCGACAATGACCACCACCGTCGTCATGCCCAATAAAGGCAAAGTCTATCCTTCGCCCTGCAGAGCCTGCAGGGCCCTTCTTACCCAGATTTCCCGCGCTCGGAGCCTCCAACCTTTTTTTTTTCCCACCCGATTTCTGCAGGAGATCCTCCCTGTCACTTTTAAATGGCAACTTGGTGGGGTTTTGTTATGGGAATGATCCCGTCGGATATTCTTGTTTGGACATCTAATGATTGTAAATCGGTAATGGTCGCCGAGGTTTTAATGTCATTGATTCAAGGTGGGACGTAGTTTTCGTTACTCGGAGATTTTCAATATTCAGAATCCAGAGAGTAAGTACTCCTGGGCCTTGCAGCAGAAGTATTCGGGAATTACTAAGTAGTCGTGACTTGATTTGTGTACGATCTCGGATCGACATCTCCTGTACCTAGTTACCTACTACCTATCCCTAACTACTGCCAGACTTACCAGCCTACCAAGTACAGTTACCACATACCGAAGGGATAACTTGTAGTACCAACTTACCAAGTGTAAAAAGGCCGGAACGACTGGCCTCCAAACTCTGTCCGTTCCGCACTCGGCTCGGATCTGGAACCAAGAGGGGTTCCCGGGCCGGTAGTTGGCCATCGTCACTCACTTCCTTTTCCGCTTCCTGTGGGTGGTGGTTTGTTTCTTCCTAATTGAGGACGAATGGTAGAGTTTATTTGAGTTGTCTGGTGTCAGCGAAACTCGGGAACAAGTTTGGCCTTTTTGGAGTGGATCATTAGAAGGTCAAGTGGCTGGTCTGCATAGGATTGGAGAACAGATAGCCGGTACCAGGGTTTTCTAGAAGGCTTAGTTTGGAAAGACTATGGTGATCGTGTCGCGTGGGCTTTTCCTTGTAATTGTGCTCTGCTCGCCTAATATAGGACTAGGTCGTTGTAGGCAGTTAGGCACGAAGGTAGTGGTACTGGTAGTGAGGAACTCATGTATTCCGAACGAAATCCGGGTCTGCGTCGAAGTGCATAGTCACTATAAGTGTATACTATACACTAGTTATACAGTATGACTATACACTTTTTGAGTATACACTCTATGTTGCACCCGGTGTTAATCGTAAAGTTTACAATGCATATTTCACTCCACGAAGTGAAAACGTCCACGTAGTACGCACAAAATTCTCTTATTGATTACTCCTACACGAGTCCCTGATAGTTCCTGGATACCCCCATCTTCCAACCATTCGCATGCTCCCGCCTCTTCCTCGACATCCAGCAACGAACTTTTTGAATCTCCAACCTGCCACCAACCTGCCATACCCCATTCTGGAATTTCTGGCGCTAAAGGCGGGCCCCTGGCCGATGCGATGCACTGCGATGCGCCCATGCCATGCCCCCGTGCGCTGAAACGAGGGCACGGGACCCATGACGCCCCCGATGCCATGCAGTGCGGCGCATGCGGCAGGCCTCTGCATTATGCATGCGCCTTGCGCTAGGGTCTACACTCTGCTACTCCTCCTCGGGGAGTAGCTTGCACTGTTGCAACAAGGGTGCAGGGCGGTCTTGTTCTATGACTGGGAGAGGGAGTTTCGGGGAATAGAGGGGGAGATGGAAGGGTTCAGTCCTTTTGGTTAGTGGCGTCTGTTCGGATTTGGATGAATGGACTATCTATGCGGTACTAGTAGTAGGACTAGGTACTTTGGTAGTGAGTGGTACAAGGAAGTCCCTTAGGAAGGTAAGGTTTGTTTGTTGTTTAGAGGTAGTGATTCTGGTATACAAAACTTGACTCCCATGGCACTACTGCGACCACTGACCACTGGCCCTCCAAGTCAGATTTTCGTACACAGTCTGGAGAAACGGTTTCAGGAGGTGGTAAAGTACGAAGGGAACGCGCAATCATGCAAATTGCAACGAACATCTGCCAGTGTACAACCACCTAGTAAATGAGCGCACGGGTACAGCATCCGACAAGTGAGTCGACAGGACACGACACGACTAGCCCGGGCAGAGCCAGAATTGTACTTTACTCAACTATGAGCTCTAGTCAGGCGAGCCGAGGAGAACAACAACCCCGGTCTCTGCTTGTCCAAAGTCCTACGTAAGTCATTTGTGGCTGGGGGCTGGCTGCAATCTACAGGGCACCGTAGTACTGTATAAAGTGAGTATTCAGCATTCAGCATACTACTGCATCAGTATATACTCATAGTGCACACTGCATACTCATAGTGGCTTACGATGGAACACCTTTCATAGCCCGGCCATTCGCAGAACAATAATATTGACTAGCTTGACTTCTGCACGATGTACCCACCGGCCAGTAATCACTGCAACCAAAAACGCCAATTACTATCATTCCAGGGTCTCACTCTTTACGACCAACCTCGTTTACACTTTACACTTACAGCACTATCTGCCCCCGACTGATGCTCGGAGAAAATCTTGATCTGCCTACCGTCCCACTTGCCTTTCCATTTTCTTCTTGCCCGGTACTTTGATGACGACATCTGCAGGGACTTTACGGATGGGACGATGGAGCCGATCTACGAGCTCTCGTTCTTCCTGTGGTTTCGCGGGTTTCCACAACGTTCTTCAAAAGTGTGCCGGGGGTCCAAGCCCTCCCAACCCGGCCGTGAAAGTTGAGAATTGACCTTCTCAAGGCGTCGACCGGATGGAGTCTTGAGGTCTGACAGGAGTCCCAGAGCCAGATCTCCTCCACTGGAGTGGATCACTGGATACCCCCCCCCCCCCCCCCCCCGATGATTGACAGGCTGGGGTCGACGCGGTCCATGTACTGTAAATTGACTTTGTTGATCCCATGGAAGGCTGTTAGTCTTGAGCAAATTTCTGGGCAGGATTCCTTCTGTGGGTCAGCAATTGCGATAAGGCCCCAGTCGATCACAATACGAAATATGGATTCACTCGCGTGATTCTCGCGTCCGCGACTGCGGTACCTTTCTTGCGCGATCGCGACCGGAAGCTCTACTCACCTACTGTCAGTGACTAAGTGTAGTGTATGCGGTGGAAATGAGAAAAGAAAAGGCCCTCGGTCGGTGCAGAAGCACGGCCCACTTGGGACTTGCAAGAAGAAAAAGGACCGACGTCCATACCTTTTCACACTAGGAGTAGGCTCTAAAGGGCATAACTCCAAAGACAAAAGGCCAGTCAAGTCTGGCAGGTGACGATTAGTAATCTCTGCCTTAGGCATCAAAACGCTGGGCAAGATTTGGGGGCCTGAAACATCGGGCAAACAAACACGACAGATCATACACCGCCTTCCCTTTGAACCGCACTCTCCAGTCTCCGCAGTCCACATCGGCAGCTCTGAGTTGGAGTGGTGCATCGCGTCGATTTGTGTGTGGAGAATCAGCTCGTCAATCTTGTTCCAGGCCCTGCGCCTGTTCATATTACTCCGAGTCTCTGACTACCCTGTTGAAACGGTCATCACTTTCTCTCCATCATCAACAATGCATCTCCGTCTATCCTCCCTCCTGGGCCTCGGGCTCAGCCTCAGCTACCTCGCAACCGCCTCCCTGCTCACCATCACCATCCCTCCCTCGACAAACCTGCCCAACCCCCATTCCCTCCCCGCATCCACCCACGCCACTCTCACCACGCTACCTGCCCCCGGCGCCGGTGATCGCGACCCGCCTCATATTCTAACCGCCTCGCTCACTCGCGGCGCCACCCTCGTCTTCCGCGATCTCCCCGCCGGTCATCCCGAGACATATCTGTTGGACATCCGCGCCGGCGAGTATGTCTTTGCGCCGTATCGGGTCGATGTCGCCGCGGATGGCTCGGTGACAGGGATCTGGGAGACCTTCCGCGGGAATCCGTGGGAGAATCGCGGAGCGCAAAAGTATGTGGTGGATGTGGTTGCCGGCGAGGAGAGGCGGCCCGAGACCGCCGGGGAGGATGTCTTGGTTGAGGCGAAGTTGTTGGGGAAGAAGGCCTTTTATGAGGAGCGTGCTTCATGTGAGTTTCTATCTATGGGATTGGCAATGCGTCTTTTTTTTTTGCCGCTTTTTTTTGGGATACGCGGGGTCAATGATCGGGGTGGTCAAATCAAGCATGCCCGAGTAGAAGTGTGTGCTATTCCATGTGACCAGGCAGATTACTAACTTTGATGGCCTTCTAGTCTCCCCGTTAAGCCTTCTCAAGAACCCAATGATTCTCATGGCCGTCGTCGCTCTCGTTCTCACTTTCGGCATGCCCAAGTTGATGGAAAACAGTACGTTCATACAAACAACCACACAGAGCCACTCCATCCACAGAGCGAATCCTCATATTCGTCTCCCCCTTTCTTGCAAATCATCCTTCCTATTGACTGACAAAATCCCACCAGTGGACCCCGAGATGCGCGCTGAATTCGAACAACAATCTCGCTCTTCCCCGCTCACCGGCGCCACCAACAATGCCATCGCAGGCGGTGGCTTCGATCTCGCCGGCTGGATGGCGGGGACCGCCCCGAGTCCCATGGCCGTTGCCCAGGCCCGTGAAGCCCAGGAACGCGAGAGTGCGTCGGGTCGAGAGGCGGCGGCGGCGGGGAACGTAAAAAAACGTGGTTGATCAGATCGAGTATGCGACGACATTAGATGGAGATGGCGGGTGGGATTTGACTTCGTGGACGTAATCATTGCGCTCGTCTCGGATTTTACCCTGTCATGATGGTTCAAATGCATATATCATGTGATTCCGTTGAAATAGACTGCGCCTTGCGATACGGATTATATACATTCTATCAGGTGTGCCATTCTGGCTTCCTTCTGAAAGATAGAAACACATCAAGCTACAAAAGGTAGCAGGGTGTTGGTTCGAAGTAGGCACTCTTTTTTATCCAAACCCAAGTTTATATGCTTTCATTAGGGAAAAGGAAGATCGAAAAGGATGCAATATCAGATAAGCATGGGCAGTGCCTTGCTCATGCATTCCGCCAACTCATCAATCAGATGTAGCTAAGAGACTGAATAGTGCCAAAAACGAAGCAAAAAAGAAAAGAAAAGAAAAAAACAAAGGCCCAAGCGATCTTCATGAGTCCAAAAAACAAGGCAAGAATCTCGATTCAAAGAAGAAAGTTTCCCGCCCTAATCCCGTCAAGCTAAGAGATAGCATTAAAAAGTCATAAAACGTAAAACATGACAAGTGGTGAGCATGTAGGACAACGCTTTCATGCTTCGAAGATCATCATTCCCTGGGGGGAAAAAAATCGCAAGACAGTGGGAAAGAAGAAACATCAGCTCAGCAATCAAAAATCACCGCCGCCGAAATCATCTCCACCGCCATAGTCACCCCCATAGTCATCACCATAACCACCACCGCCATAATCATTGTGGTCTTCCATCGCATCCGCAATCAACATACCACCCAACAATCCACCACCCACACCCAGCGCCGCCGCACCCGCAGTACCCATACCTCCTCCGCCAGTTCGGCGAGCCGGCTGTTGCGCGTACATCCCACCCGGCGGCGGTCCATAACCACCACCGTAGCCCATCTGCGGCGGGTACCCTGCATACCCGGGCTGCTGTGGCGGAAATCCTCCGCCGTAGTAGCCACCCTGAGGCTGTCCTTGTGGCGGATACGCAGCGTACTGCTGAGGCTGCTGTGAGGGATACTGCTGGCCGTACTGTGGACGCGATGATGAGCTAGACCCGCTGGCCTTGCCCATCAGTTTGCTCAGGAACCCGCCCTTGCTGCGCTTCTGCTCAGGCATGGGACTTTGCGAGGGACCCGGTCCACTGGCGCCGGCACTGGCGCCGTACCCGGGTGGTGCTTGAGAGGCATCGCCGCCGTAGTAGTCTGATGCGGCGCCGCGATCGCCGGTTGCGCTGCGCGCCCGAGAATCTTCTTCGGCCTGGAGCTTGGCGGCCAATCGGGCGTCGTCATCAATGTTGTTTGTGGTGGACTGGTTGATTGTGTTATAGGGATTGTTGGAGGCCATTGTTTTCTTGTCGTCGCCGGGGAGGCCTGCCGACTGGGGACGGTATTGATAGTCGGCATTGGGTGGGGGGCCAGATGGGGCTGCGGATGGTGCGGATGGTACTTCGGGGCGTTCCCATTGCGACTTGCCAGTTGCTGTGTTGATGTAGAACCTGTTGAGCAAGAGGGGAGGAGAATGAAAGGTTAGAGTCGCGGTGTGTTTGGAATATCGAGACACGCGCAGGGGAAAGCGTGAACGTACCAGGTCTGATAGCGCTCATCATATTGAGCCTTCCATCCCTCTGGCACAGAGGGCGGGGGAGGCCCAGGAGGCGGAGCGTGAGAAGACATGGGCGTAGATCGATGTGAGTGACGAAAGAGGGTAGATCAGAGTGTTTATTCACAGCGTTGCTCACTGAATGCAAGGACAGGTGAAAGTGCAACGAGCAAGTTGATCGCGAGAGGAGAGAGACCACGGCAAGTGAGGTCACTAGAGTGTGGAGATTATATACGGGAGCCAAGGAGGGCCCATCGAGAGGGATGGTATCATCGGCGGGGCGCAGGACCGCATGGAGCAGTACGCGGCTCTTCGGCCAAGGCGACAAGCAAACGAAAGTAGCCTTCCATCGAGGGCCAAGACTTATGTAATACGAGGCTGAGCGGCCGAGCGGCCAAGTGGCCAATCAGCGGAGATCATTCGCTCAAGTCTCTGGAACCAGCGTGAGGCTGGGTCAGCCAGTACGTGTGGCAGTGCTGATTTGTCATCCACCAAAAATGGATGAAAAGCTTCACCAGACCAGTCGATGACCTCCCAGTTCATGCGGACTCGATGATTTTGAAACGCGTCAGATTCTGGGTCAATCATAAAAAAAAACCAATTACATGCAATCATATAATGCAATGATTACACATTGCATTCGACAAAGAGTGCATGCGGGAATAGACGCAAGCCAATCAAAGGCACGATCACGAGGATCCATGCATGCAAGCTCAATCTTTGTTCTAGAAGCCTTCCTAATATATCCGTGATACTTCCGAGCACAATAACCTTATGCATCAATGTCTTTATCTACACAAGGCCGACCACACAATGCATACAGGGGGCGTTTTTACATGACTAGGGTGTACTTGGTCAACCACCGATGCATGTATGGACTCCGCGCTCCCAGTTTAAGTTTCGACATATATACTGTACAGCGCCGGATATTGCCCCGAATTGACCACACATGGCAAACAGTCATCTTCGAAACCTTGACTCGACCGAATTGTCAGAATAGAATAGCATCGTTCTAGATGAGGTCATGATTCCTGACTCCGAGGGCTATACTACGCTCTTGATGGACAGGTGACAATTTATAACAATGAACAACCTTATGTACCGACCTCCTAGTATCAATAGTATAAACGATCAGATTGGGATACCTCCATAGAACCGCACGGATTACTCATATCACATTGAACACTGCGGTACGCAGTCAACACTCATACATAGAATTGCACGCTAGAACGAGTCAATCATAAAAGAACCATATAGAAATGTGACAATTCTTCTCTTGCCAGGTCTCCCCTTCACAGCTCATCGGGGCTTAAGTTGGCGTCAACGTGCCCGCTTTCCGGCCACCAGTAGTCTTCAAAGTCTTCCTCTGAATCCTCATCGAGGACCTTGATCACCGGGGAGAGTGAGACTACACGAGACCCTGGATGTTCCACAGGTGCCTCGGGCAAGTCCACACTCGACTCTGCGAGAGTGACTCCAGGAGTTTCATCCACCGGCATCGGCACAGGAGCAGATTCAGCGACGGGGTTCGAAACTGGCGCCGCGGCCGGATCGACATTCGCGGCTGTTACTTCCGCATCCGAGCCAGAGTCCATAGTCAAATCAATGACGGAGTCTTCAATCCGAGTAATCACGTGGATGCTGCGGCGATAGAGCTTCTTTCTCTTTTTCTTTTTGCTCTTTCGCCGGCTGGGACTGAGGGATTTGTGTCGTTGGGAGTCCTTTTCGATACCACCGTATGCTGTGAGATAATCACGCTTACGCTTCCGGGGACTCGTGTCACGACCAACTCGTGCCAGGCCAAGAGAACTATTGCGGGCGTGACGGGCGCGAGCAAGATTGAATTGACACTGAAGATCTCGACGGGATCCAGCATCGAGTTCGGGCCGATCGTATATTGGAGGCCCATCAAATTGGCGAGCTTGGAATTTCCCCAACAAGGGTGTCCGCTTGATCTTGTCCGCCGGCGTCATCGGGGGAAGACCACGCGCCCATGCAGCATAGGGCCCTTTGTAGCAAGGCCCCTGAACAGGGCCGTAGACGGGATGCATAATAAGCTGTCTCGAGTCCAGAAGTTCATTTGCAACAGGGATCCCCGGCTCCTCGGTCGAAGCTGGGTCCGGAGCTGGCTTGAACGCAAAACTCGATTGGTCCTCGTCCGTGTTCTCGCAGGTCAAGACATGAATACCGCCTCCAAAGTCACCCAGGAGAAGTTGCGACTTGTCGGCGGAGAAAGCCCCACAAGTAATTCCGTCGTTGAGATGGGCTGTGTTGGCGACGAGGGCATCCTCGGTCGATCGACGAATGTCCCATTGCTTGAGGTAGCCATCTGTAGCACCGGTGTAGAACTGATCCATCGTGGTGCCCCAAAGCGCTACACGCACGCCGAAATCAACCAACTCCCTAGCGTACAGCGGGTTGAGAGCCATGACCGATGGCCCATGCTGGAGCTTATGGATCGGTTTTTGATTGAAACGAGTATCCCACACGTAGGTGCTCCCCTCCGTACAGCTCGCGGTAACATAGGTAGAGTCCATGGGACAGAAGGTAACCTCGTTGATATCTGCGGCAGCGCAGGCGCATTTACCAGTCACCACGGCCCGATCTCCCGATTCGATATCGTATAGCTGAACGACCGATTTCGATCGCAGGGGAAGGTTCATGGCTTGGCTGTAGGTACTGCCAATCGCAAATCGAGGCTGCGTTTGGTGCCATTTGAGGTCGAAGATGTTCTGCGAATCAAAACCGCGGATTCGGCACACCTCGACAGAGGACTCATGGACCTTCCACAATCCCAGATGACCGTGATTGACAACCTGAAATCTCTTCTTCTCATCCATCTCATTATCGGGGATCTGTTCTGCCATGCCTCCGACAAGATATTGCTTGGATCCCGGAGCCTCTCCCCAACCAAGCACCGTTGGTCCGAGAACAATATTTGCTTTTTGACGAGGGTCTCGCTTAATCTGCAGCGATTGTGAGCCAGACTGGTGATCGTTGAGGTTCCACAAGTGAAATTGATGGGTAGTTCCGGTGGCTACAAGATGCGGCATTTTACTCGACACGCCCATAACCAAGACCCCGGAATCGTGTTGGAGTGTCCGAGTACAATTAGGTACTCTTGTGGCGCTCAGATCCTGCGCATCCCAGATCTTCACAGTCTGATCATAACTAGCCGTATAGAAGGTTTGATCCACCCACTGGACTGTAGATACGGTCGGGAAAAGCCGCTCATCCGCCATGGCAGCATTCACCCTGCGAGGGACATTGTGATTTGGAAGCTCATATAAAGTGTTCTTCGGGATGTCCCCATAGACCAAGTTATTGGCGCGGTTGTACTGGTCGGACAATGCAGTAGACCCGGCAGCAAATCTTGTGCCGTCGGGCGAGAATGTCACTGACGCCACATCATTCGAGGTTCCCTTCCAGGACTTCCAAGGCTTCAGGTTGGAGCTCGCGGTGGCACGAAGCAGGTCTTGATTCGGCCGTGAACCGTGCAGTTCTCGAGCCCATAGGAGCTTCATGAGGTTACCTTCCCGCGGGGGCCCACTTGGAGACTGCTGTCCATCAGATAAATCTTGCAGGTACCCGCGTGATTGAGGTGTCTGACGGGGATGCAACGATGCACGAGGCGGGTGAGAAGGACGAGGGGGCGACGACTGACGAGGTTGCGAAGACCTCTGCCGGGGTAAAGCGGCCGATGGGATTGGTAGATCAAAGACAGGGTTGGCCGCCTCCCCCTCAGACCGGTAGGGAAAGTGAGGGTTGTCTTCGAAGTCTGCAGCAAGTGCTTTTCGAGATAACTTTTTGAGGTTGTAGATGACGGGTTCGCCCCTGGCGCGAGATGACCGACGTCGACTCGGCGACGCAGAATGCATTGAGGGGGCTATTAGGCTTGGCTCGGGAGACTTGGAAGACTGGGACGAGCCAGACGATGGCCTGTAGTCAGGAGAAGACATGGATGATTGTGAACCCATCTGCGACCCCTGTTTTTTATGTGAAGTGGCTCGTACAGGTGAGTTGTGCCGGGTGCCAGGGGTTAGACGATGTGCTTCGTCACTAGTCTGGCTCCGATTCGCATTTGTTAGGGCAACGCTTCTTCTCAAATCGGCTGGCCGAACCGTTGCCGGTGCCACTGGCCTGCTAGGCTGCGCTTGAGATATCGGAAGAGTGCTCTGTGGTGCGACTGGAGAGCCCTCAGCGGTGATTCCTGCAAGTACATCGTTTCGAGCTGACGGCTCTTCTTTGACCGGAGTAGTGTCCTTTGTTATCGGGTCACGCGTTACGATATATGCCGGAACGACTGTTTGCGTCGGGGAGGGCCGTTGAACACTAGAATGAGGGAGCGCAGATGAGATGGAAGGAATGCCATTTCCCAAGGCAATATTAATCGGCTTCGGTTTGCTGAAGGTGGGCGTCACCAGAGGCACTTCTGCCATCATCGACTGCGAGGGCACCCATTCTTGCGCCTTGTGCCCGAATTTGTCACTGTTCTCAGAGAGGCCGTGCTCCGCTTGGTCTGAATTCGGCACCCGCGGTGGCACGGGCGAGCCATGTGTATATTGCTGGCGGAGCCGCTCCGTGAGAGCTTCCAAGGCATGTGCGTTCGAGAAATCCAAGGTAAATGCCGGTAGGCCACATCGGGGAGTCCCACGAGTGAAGTAGAGAGAGTGATGGGACATTTTGCATTCTCCGTATTGTCGTATTAAAGCAATTCAACAGGTATCTGCACCAGTGGCCGGGGCCTGTTTCCTTCCCCAAGTTCCGTCACCAAGACAGCATGCCCTTTGACCGAAATCGGGAAATTTCAGTCTTCCATCTGATGAGCTGATATTGCCGCGAATACAAGACTCCACCTGTGAAGGGCGTCGACAACGTTGTGCGATTTTCGAGTGCAGACCCGCGGGACGGCAAAGTAACAAGCGTAGCGTTCGAGCTCCCTGCAAGTTGTCTTAGGTAGACTCAATTCAGTTGTAAATGTCTCTCATTCGCATGACCACTCGAAAGGCGTAATTATTGTCAGGGTGAGCGTTCGATAAATCTGGACTGTCTAAGGCAAACGATGCTGATGTCTCCTGGAGGAACTCGAGAGGCGAGAGAATGCAGTCTAGCCGTGTATATTATCGACTCAGGCCCGTACAAGCGACCTCATAAGCGCCGGAGGAATCATTGGATGAGGGGAGGTAGTCAATTATTGGGAACGACAATAATCACGCACAGCTCAACGAGAAAAAGTGACTGCGAACAAAGAACTCGGCGGAGAACAATCGCGAAAACGCGCTACGCGGAGGCGCAGGCGGGCGGTGAATATGATAAAGCGTGAAAGTGGAGTCGTCCCCGTGCCTGCCAGGTACGGTATGGATTTGATCGATGCAGTAAACCAGCGAGGTCATATGTATGACTGACTATATACTTATATGGTTGACATAGGCACGTGCTGATCGGTTTGTCAAATTCGCAACTATTGCAGATGGAAAGGGAAGCATGGCTAAGCTCTTACTATAGAAAAAAAAGCATTGAAACTCGTTCGTCACTATTCCCAATTCACTCAGAAAACAAAAAGCTTTGTATATGTACATGATGATAGATAAAGAGAACTCGCTATACTCTGTCAGTCGAGTCATTAGAAAGCGGACGCATCGGTATAGCTTCTCAATCTTGGTAGAAAGTCTCACTTATACATGACAGAATGTATAAGAGACGCTCAGGAGAGGTCAAAACTCCCTCTCATTGCCCAGTTTAGTGGAGGGCAATAGGCAACGTGCCTTGAAACCAAGATATTGTTTCCATGTGGGAGTGGAGGTCACCGCTGTGAAAGCAGATTGATCTACTTGCGGATAGAGCGGCCCTTTCGCACGGAGATCATGGCATCATACAGCACATCCTTGAAGGCAAAAAGGAAAGCGGCAGTGATCGCACTCTGGGTAACCTTGGGACCGATACCTAATATTGAAAGTAGAATTAGGACTCTTGATCTTTGCTGACCTCCATCCTAGAGCCGGGAAAGAAGGAGACTTACCCTTGTAGAGACCGGTATATCCTTCCTCGCGAATGATTTTCTTCAAGCTGCCGTTGAGGCTCTCCTTAGGACCATCCTTGCTGGCCACGTGCATGCGGCTCTTGACGGTGATATAAGGGTAGGTGATGCTAGTGGCAAGAATCTTGCCCAAAGCACCCAGGTAGAATGCGTCCTTGGGCGTCATCCGACGCCGACGCTCGACCAGGTTCTTCAGCTGCTCGAAAATAGTATACTGCAGGATGGGGTTGATCACCAGGATCAAAGCCGGCAGCACACCGGCGAACAGAGCCTTGGGACCCTCATCCTTCAGGAGAGCCATCAGGGTGTTAAAAGTCGTAGCTTTGGGCTTCTTAGCTCCGCCAGGGAGGCTCTGCTCCTCGGCCTCGGACTTGCGAGCAGTCATGCGAGTGTTGATCACCCAGATCGGGTTGGTCAACATCACGGTGGCGCTGCCTGCGATCGCACCCGCGATCATGGATTCGACCGTCGTGAGCTTCTTGGAGGCGCGACCGGCCTTGATGGCAGCCTTCTCGAAGGCTGCGCGGGTCCATTCATACCAGTAGTAGTATACAAAGTTTGTGACACTGATTCCGAACAGGGCGGATTCCAGCCCAGAGTACAGACCGGAAATTCCCTCACGTTCGATAATGCGTCGGACAGCGTCAAGAGTTGTCGAGTGTGCGCGCTTAGATTCGACTTGTGCTCTCGTGGACAGGGTGATGAGAGGGTATCTGCCGAGTGGAGACCATTAGCAACAACGCGCGAGAGACACGAGGCCGTTGGGAGTACAGAACGTGGGGTAATTATTGGATTTCGTACGTCAAGACCATGGAGAGAATACCACCTCCAGCACCTGCGAGCGCGTGAGCAATGTTGTCACTCTGCTGCACTGCAGCCGAGGGTGCAGGCTTTGCTGGTTGCTGAGCTTGAGACATAATTGTGGTGGAGCTCGATTGGGAAATTGATGTGTACGGGAACCCGGGGTAATGTGCGGGTAAGTTGTATTGTCGGATCGGTAGACGGACAGGTGCTAGCCCAGTGTCGTATACCAAGAGACACGCAAGAAGATTGTGAGAGTCGAACTTGACGGATGGAAAAGGGCAAGAGTCAACGTAAACTGAAAAGGAGCGGATCAGTCTCAAGAAGAGAGGGTGGTTCCAGAAAAGGGCGCGATAATGTTTCGGCTTGGGCAAGTAAAGGAAGAGAGGGAGAGAGTTCAGTTCATGACGTTTTGCCGAATCAGCTGTGCCTCGGCTCCTCCATCACTCCACTCTGTACTGCGACTCCGAGCCGCCCATCCACAGGGAGCCTTCTTCACAAGTCACTGTGCAAACGACCGAGATACCGGGGAAAGTCGATGACTAAAGCACGACTCCTTTCCTGAAACAGTCTGTTGACTCCGGTCGTTCCATCTCAATGGTAATATAATAATGACAGCAATGTAGCGAAATTGTAGGATAGGGCAAGACTTTTACAAACATTCAACTATTTCATTATTGGTATTATCATTATTCCCAGCTTCTTAGTACATCTAGGGCAAATGGAGGAAAGGGAAGTGGTCACGATAGTCCGGGGATGACCCCTTTCGCAGGTGTTTCGGCATGTGATCCTCACTGGGCCTTGATCTCGTTCTGCTCCAGTCTGGACGGCATTAACGAGAGTTAGAGGGCGAGGAGCATCGAAGAAGAATCTCATTTGCAGCTCAAGTTCACAAACCAGCTATTTTGCCCTGTGTCCACAGTCCACACTAGTCGATTGTTACGATATGATCGCGTAGTACTGGCGTGGTTCAGGAGAGTAGAGTCATCTTGCTTGTTCGATAGCGCTACTGTCTGGCTTGTACGACTACCGCGATTTCATCAACTGGAAACGGAGGCAGACACAATGACAAGACATTCTCTGGAGTTTCCAACAAGTGTAGCTCATACAGGATTTTCCTCAGAAGTAGAAAAACAAAGATAGAATATCAATCGTGAAAACCCGCGAGGGTTTCGCCATTAGTTCATTCCAGAATAAATGAATCCGACCTACAAAATAACAATCAAACAAAGGGCCAGAGAAATAGATACGGCCAGAATGAGGAAACGAGAAGAAGAGTATGAAGGGAAAAAAGCAGGAGGAGTCGGGGGATTCAACACCGTCGGTAATCACAAAAGCAGACAAGCAGTGATAGGCCACAGTGCCATCTAAAAGCAGGAAGAAAGGAGGAAGAAACAGGGATGGAAGGAAGAGCAGGCCGTGGGACTCGAACCTGACAAGTCTGTGGTGGTCGCCCGCATTGTCTTTCCGAGTATTGCCGTTCCTTCGTGAAGTAGCCATGCGCCGAATGGAAAAACCGTCTCACGTACTGAGTCCATGAGCATCTAGCAGCAGCCGCCTGCGGATCCAGACTGGACGCCCTGACCTTGGCCAACCTGCACGGTGGGCTTATTGTTGACGGTCGCTGTTCCCATGCGCTCCTTGATCTGACGCGCCATCGTCAAAAAAGCCTGCTCGACGTTGGAGGCGTTCTTGGCAGAGGTCTCCAGGAATGGAATTCCAAGGCTGTCGGCGAACTCCTATCATGGGGGAAACAAAGAAATTTCGAGTCAGCCAAGAACATAATATGGCTTCGAAAGCAAGTGTTCAGCTCCGGATCGATGGGCTTCGCCGCCGCAGAGCCGTGCAATCCCAGCGTAGATCATCAGGGGATGAGAGTCAACTGACCTTCGCCACGGTATACTCAACAACCTTCTTGTCCTCCATATCGCTCTTGTTACCAACAAGCAGCTTGTTGACACCCTCAGTGGCGTAGCGGTCAATCTCCTGGAGCCACTGCTTCACGTTGTTGAACGAGTCCATATCAGTGACATCGTAAACAACGCAGATACCGTGGGCACCACGGTAGTAGGAGGAGGTGATGGTGCGGAAACGTTCTTGACCGGCGGTATCCCACTAGAAACATCGAAAACCCGGTTAGCCTCCCAATCACCATAGCGCCACCCAAATGCTCCAACTCGAAAGTGGGGAATACGTACGATCTGAAGCTTCACGGTCTTGCCATCGAGCTCGATAGTGCGAATTTTCTGGTCGCTACGTTAGCACCCGGAAATATTTCTTGTCTGTCGAATGTCACAAGCCGCGGGGGACAAGTACGCCACGTACAAAGTCAACACCGATGGTAGAGATGTAGCTCTCGGTGTAGGTATCATCGGCGAATCGGAGCAGCAAGCAAGACTTTCCAACACCGGAGTCTCCGATGAGGAGGAGCTTGAAGAGGTAGTCGTATCTGTTCCCAGATTAGTTACCCATAATCGGCGATGCGGTGATCGTTGTGATGTTGTGAGATCGCCATCTCTTGGTGCAACTCTAGATCACGACTTCACGTTAGTCAGAACTCTCTTGTTTTTGTGGCCAGGCGGTAATCAGCAAACACAAAGAAGAAGTTGGCGCCCCAAATAAATTATAGGAGACAACAAAGCGGTTTCCGATAAAGACAACTCGACAGGGACGTAATACTCACCACTCGGGGTTCATGGTGAATTAATGCGAGAGCGAAAAGTTTAGTGAGATTCCAAGTGAGTCAAAGGGTGAGCAAAGAGGGGAGTCAGTGAGAGATGAAAGCAAAAAGTGCTCCGGAGAAGATGGTCTTGGTGTTGAGGGGGGGGTGTGGTTAGCGGAGGGGACTGAATGATGAAGGCCTGAAATGATAGGAGGTGCAGGAGACCAGATACACCTGATGCGCAGCTTTGGTTTCAGCAGTCACCTGCCTCCACCGCCTAGGAAGGTACATCGCTATACCTAATGACCACAGTGTTGAACAAGGTATTGCAATTCTTCTATTATGCCGATGATCAATAAACGTTTCGTATGATATATGTGAATTGGTAGTCGACTAAATAAGTACATAAGTGATCTTGTTTTCGTCGATATATGGACATGAGAAAATCATGACCCCTTGCCTCTAACCCTCCAACTCAACTGAACTGCCCGCCTTCGCAGCTCCTCGTTGCCAGTGCATAGTATTTACGTTTGCTCTTAGATTTACGGATAATGATGACATGCGTCATTCATAGCACTTTGATTGTGGCTGATCCCGTGCACTGTTCCCTCGGCCTGAAGATGTCACGGGTCCAAAAGTAAAGTGATTTATTTCTAGCAGGTGACTGATCTGCCTTACGCAGCTGTTCACTTATAGGTAGTAGGTATATCTGAACCTAGTATTGTGTAATTTTTATTAGTGTCAAGCTGTTGACATCAAGATCTGGAAGAAATTTCACTGCCTTGTAGACATCGACCCTGGATAGCGGCCCAAGTCAGAGGCTTAGACATAGTTGTGAGCCTTAAGCCACTCCAAGACCAGAGCCTCGTCGCGCTCCTTGTAGGAGACGTTAGTCCGAATGTGGTCCTGAACAATGACCAGGGCACGGTCATAAGCGCCGGTGTCCTTGCCCTTGAAGAATTGAGCAATGTCTTCGCCAATAGCACGATCGGCAAACTTGGACAATCCCATACGGATAAAGCGCTCGAACACAACATTACTGGCTGCCAGGCGAGCTGAGACCGAGGTCCAATTGTCCTTCAGATACTCCCACAACAAGTGACGCATCTTGGAGTTGGCCGCCAGAGCCACAGCACCACTGTGAATGTCCTGAATGGCAACCTTGTCGGAGAAGACGAAATCCAGGTAGTCTGTGACCAGGACCGAATCTTGAGTACGGCCCATAGAGGCCAGGCAAATCTCCTTGCCATCAACAGAGTCGGTGCGTAGGTACTCGTCCTTCACGGCATCGTACTCCTTGCGACCACCCTCGGAAACGTTCAAGCTGAAGATCGCAGACCGCAGGTTAGTGTGGATGGCGCTCTGATCCTGACCGGAAGACCAAAGGTCGAAACGGCGCTTGGCCTCGGAGACGATACTGGGAGACGCGATGTCAGCTTTCAGAAAGACCTTTGGAGAACTTCAGTTCTTCTACCAGGTTGCAACATACCTTTCGTGGCCAGCGTTCCCAGCCATGGAGATGAGCAGCTTGCGAAGTTGAATCACCAAGTAATCGTCATCGGCTTTGAACTCCCAGCCCAGACGCTCGGCTGCGGGGGAAGCCAGGTTGCGAGTAAAGTTCTTGAGTCCCTTGGCGACCTGCTCATTTTGCGAGAAGACGGAGCGAAGATTCGCGAGGGATGAGGATACCTGCGACCATACACTATACACAAGAGTCAGCAATTGTCATGTCAAACGGCTCGAACCGATTTCAAAGGCTCGAATTCCACCAGTGAAATTTCTTACAGGTAGTTTTGCTCTCCCTTGAATCCCTCCAGAAGCGCCAGCAAAGCGGGGGTATTGCCATCGCCAGAGACAGCAAGTGCAGTCGCGTCACCCAAGAGGCCGATCTTGTCTTCAGTAGTCAGAAGGTCCAAAGATTGGCCCAGCTTCTGGAGGCGCTCGGGGGGATAGTTGGTGCGATAGAAACCGGTCAGATCCTTGTTGATCTTGTAGAAGCCATCTGTACCAATGTCTCCAATGGAGTCTGACTTCTGAGTCAGAGCGCGGCTGTCGACGTTGGCCAGCTTCTCGCCGGACTTGATACCTAGAGGAATCCACCAGGTAGTCTGATCCTCCTCGGGCTTGGCGTCACCGGTGGAGAGGAATCGGCTTTGGCGAACACTGACTTGGCCAGGCTCCTCGGCGACCGTGACGACTGGGAATCCAATCTTGCGGATCCAAGGGTCCTGTGCAAATGAAGAACACATCAGATAAGAAAGCCCCAGGAAGGATTATGTAGCGCATGATAAAGACTCACCATGAAAGTGTGAACATCCTGGCCAGATGCCTTGCTCAAAGCAGACCACAGGTCAATGGTTGTGGCGTTGCCTAGAAAGGGTCATGACAATCAGCACAGTGCCTTTATCAAACTATCTCCATAAAGCTGCTTACCGTATGCGTGAGTCTTGAGGTAGTCAGCCACTCCACGAAGGAAGGTCTCTTGACCGAGGTGAACGCTGAGCATGCGAATCACAGAGCTTCCCTTCAGGTAACTGATGTGGTCGAAAATTTGGTCGACTTCCAGAGCGTTTCGGACGGGAACCTCGATCGGGTGAGAAGCACGGAGCGAGTCAAGTTGGAAAGCTTGTTGAACACCCTCAGCCTGGGACAAGGTTAACAATGGTCTGAAGAGAGAGAACAGGATTACCTCGATGGTTACGTACAACGAACTGGGACCAAACGTTCCATTCTGAGAAAACCAAGGAAAGTCAGTCAATTGCTCACAGTTTCCTCTCTGAGCGGGTGGAGGTCTCGCTGTACTTACCGGGATAGAAGTGGTCAACAGCTAACCATCCGACCCAAGTTGCGAAACCTTCGTTGAGCCAGAGCTCGTTCCACCAGTCCATGGTAACGAGGTTACCGAACCACTGATGAGCAAGTTCTGTGTTCATCTTCATGTCAGCTGCTACGCCCTCTGGAACTTCGAAAATCGCCCATTCGATAGAAAGTCGAATCAACAAGTGCGTCCATACCATGTGCAACAACATAGGCGATGCGGTTCTTGTAGCGGTTGTCCGATTTGCCCTCGTCGAACAGAACAGCAGTGGTACGGTAAGTCACAAGACCCCAGTTTTCCATAGCTCCCATGGCCTAGGTCAGTCGGAGATTAGTAAACCATGATTGTATCCGTTGGAAATTTCAAGACTTTACGGAATACTCACAAATTCGTGCACAGCCAGAAGGTCGGCCTTGGGCAGAGGATACTCAATCTCGAAGATCTCGGAGAAGTAGTCAACGGTGCGGTGAGCACATTCAAGGGCAAAGCGAGCCTGGTCCTTGAGTCCGCGGGTAGTGTAAACGCGCACAGGAATGCTCTTGCCCTGGTACTTGCGCTCAGTCATGGCCTCAACGTACTCGAAATCACCAACAGCCCAGGCAAGCAGCTATAATTTGATTGACACGGATTGATTAGCCTCCTAAGCGACATCGTGTGATTTCCTCGGATTAGCACCATCACTCACATAGGTACTCATCACGGGAGTCTTTTCGAAGGTGACATATTTCAGGTCAGAATTGCTACCCTCACGCTCCGACTTGATGGGCATGTTGCTGAGTGCCGTCTGGCCCTTGGGAACCTCGATCTCAAAGTCGAAAGTGGCCTTCAAATTCGGCTCGTCAAAGCAAGGGAACGCTCGGCGGGCATCACACGACTCGAATTGAGTACTGAGCATGTAATAGTCGTCTCCATCTTTGGGCGTATCGGCACCAGCCTCACCGACAGGCTTGTACTTGGATCGGTAGAATCCGGACATGGCGTTGTTCATGATACCAGTGAACTTGATATCGAGAACGACATCTGAAGGAGAAAGTTCCTCGGCAAACTTCAAAGTCACTCGCTCGGATTTCTGATCATAGGTGATTTCGGTGGCCTTGCCTACAGAAGAGCCTTCTCGTCGGCCAAGCGTCTCGTCAGCAAGTGCCCTACTTCTTCCCACTACACCTTTCGCGAAATCGATTCCGCTAGACGGGTGTCAAAGACTCACCATCCTTGCCAGAGACCTCGGCACTTTGCACTTCGATTTCCTTTGTGTTCAAGACAATCTCCTTGGTAGCGCGGGTGATCTTGGCGTCGATCTTCACGATACCCTTGTAGCCCCATGAGCCCGTGAACTGCAAGTCGTAGAGAGACACATGGTAGTTGATCGGCTTGGCCCTGAATTGTATATATCAGCTCAATTCACATGCTGGGCTGAGCGCCTTGCACTCTTAATGAACCAACGGGTTGTCTGCGTCGCCAGCCAAACCAACTTACACGTCGGGCAGCGTTTCTCTGTCGTTGGACGCCATCATGCGAACCTCAGCAGAGCAATTCCGAATTGGGGTGAGGCCTAGTGATACTCCAGGAATGGGGACCGAAGGTCGAGTACGTGGTCTAGGCGACGTAGACGATGTGATTGTGGTAAAATTCCTCGGTGTCAACGGACTCGAAGAAATTCTGCAAGGAAGAGAAGAAGAGGAGGGGAAGGAGGGGAAAGCAGAGGAGGGGCGGAGAGCAATTTGTCTACCGCGGATTATGGCAACGCCAGCGTGTCTTGACGCCGCAATGGATCTTCTCCCCCACATCGGCGACTTTTTAGCGACGGCTAGTGTCGGGAAAGGTTACAGAATACACAATTTGAGATTTCAAGGCGACACAACCGGCCAGTTTGTAGTGTGCATTCCTGGTACAGACGAGCAAATCGAGAAGGTGCCTTTCGCAGACGGAGCTCCGGCGGAGCTTAGACCCTGCGCGGCTATTACGTGCCGAGCCTCTGGGGCCGTCTTCTTCGACCGCATTCCTCTTTGAGCTACGATCCAGAAAGCTTCAGCCCGCGCGAGACGGATCGCAATGGCTGATTCGGATGAGGAATACGTGGGCGGTGTCACAGATGATGAAGATGATCTCCAAGTGACGAGGACAGACGCCTCTCAGCCAAGGAAGCGAAAGCAGAGAGGAGCCGCAGAATGGGAGCTCTCTCGTACTTGGGAGACGCTAGTTGAGGGAGCTGATGGAACGATCAGCTCCACTGTCGAAGGGTTGCTGGAGGCCAGCAAGCGCAAGAGGTCAGTGAGAAATGATCATAATCAGCAAGCTTCGATACGATTTTTTCCTCTATGGCTCATCAATGCTAATTCTTTCGCGACACGAGCAGGCTCCTCAAAGACACCACCCCTCTCCAGCGTGGTATTATTCGACATTTAATCCTCATTCTCGATCTCTCACAATCCATGGCCGAGAAAGATCTTCGACCCACGAGATATTTACTGGCACTGCGATACGCCCAGGAATTCGTCCGAGAATTCTTCGAGCAAAACCCCATCTCTCAACTCGGTGTTCTAGGCCTTCGTGATGGCCTTGCGATCCGGGTGAGCGACATTAGCGGCAACCCTACGGAGCATTTGACAGCGATTCAAGAATTGAAAACTCAGGATCCGAAAGGATTGCCGAGTCTTCAGAATGGCCTTGAAATGGCCCGCGGTGCTCTTTTGTACGTGTCGTCTTTTCTTTCCTCGGGCTTACCTGTCCTCACATCGTTGCCGAACTTAGCTAACGTGTGTACCTGCATCTAGCCACACGCCCAGTCACGGTACCCGCGAAGTCCTCGTTCTTTTCGGCTCTTTGCTCAGCTCCGATCCCGGCGACATCCATCAGACCATCAATACGCTTATCACCGACAAAGTTCGAGTGCGCATTGTCGGTCTCGCAGCGCAAGTGGCTATCTGCAAAGAGTTGTGCAGCCGGACAAATCCAGGTGACGAGACAGCATATGGCGTTGTACTCAACGAGCAACACTTCCGTGAACTCTTGATGGACGTGACTACACCGCTAGCGAGTCAAAAACAGTCAGCAAGTTCGCTCCTCATGATGGGGTTTCCATCGCGCACAGTGGAGCCTACCCCTTCGTTATGCGCGTGTCACTCACGGCCTTCTCGTGGGGGGTACCTTTGTTCACGCTGTGGAAGTAAAGTGTGTAATCTGCCCGCCGAGTGTCCTTCTTGTGGATTGACCCTTATCCTCTCCACCCACTTGGCACGTTCGTACCATCATCTGTTCCCCTTGATGAATTGGGTAGAGGTACCGTGGCGTCGAGCGACAAGCAAAGCCTGCTTTGCCTGCGGTCTTGCCTTTCCCCCGGTTCCCCCCGAAGACCAGTGGTCGACGACGGAAAGTCAAGTCAAGGGGATGAGCGTGAGCAGTCGCTATCAGTGTGAGGCGTGTCGGAACCACTTTTGCATCGACTGCGATCTGTTTGCCCACGAAGTCGTGCACAACTGCCCCGGTTGTCAAAGTCACAGTATCCAAGCAGCGCCCGAGGGAATGGATACTGCTGCTTAGCGTCCTTGCGTGGATTTTTTAAGGAACATTGCATAGCATGGGAAGGCGTTTGATTTCTCGAGACCAATGGGAAATACCTGGATAGGGGGTCTCAGTGCTTTTTACCATAATCGCCAGAAAAATTGATTGAGTCTTACATTCTGCCAACAAGATAGGACCTCGCAAATGCATTCAATGTCAAGGCTCGCCCATTTAAGACTGTAATTTGCAGCACGCATGTCCAGTTATGCTATGGAGCGGTATACTTCCCAAAGCCTCGGCTAGTGTCAGACCAAGACCAAATCAAAGCTTTACCCTTCACAATTCGCCCCACGTCTTCAGGTGAACCTCCGCCCTCCGCGCCTCCGCATCGTCGATGGACCACATGTAATTGTATCGATACATCAACCTGACGTCCTCCCTCTACTTCTTCAGTCTTCACTGAACCAAACTACAACTATACATCTCGCCTCAGTTCTCAAATAAATGCAAATGACCGACTCAAGCCCTGTCAGCGACTTTGAGAGCCTCAGAGCATACTCATTCACATCTGATTCCGAATTTGCAAATGGTCTTGCAATCATCCTGAATCACCCGGGTACACCTGCCTCCGAGGAAGAGATCACACGCGATGATGATCTTGTTATGAAAGCGAAATGCTACTTTTTTTCACGGTATGATATTGGGATCCTCGTGCGGCAAAAAAATGAGAACATGAAAAAAAAAACTCCGGTACAAATACTCATTGATCCGGGCAGAAAGAAGAACATCACACCTGCGATTGATTTCGCTGCGTATAAGGCTTGGCTGAACACTGGACCAGCAAAGACCGCTTCAGTGCACGCTTTGCCAGAAGTATCAGATGAGCCATCCGCGGAGACGAGTGGTGAAATATCCCGTCCATCGGCTCCTGATCCGGCTTATCCAAACTCTTTTGCTCAGATCGTCGAGCTTATCACAACTGGTCAGCCGATTCCCGGCATTGAACAGATCCCAGATACTGTCTTGGAAGGTCATGACATCTCGAGTGAGAAGCCACGCCGTCGCAAGCCCTGGGAGAAGGATGAGAACGGGACATCGTCACCAGACATGGTGGTGTCTGGCAACACCGCTGAATCATCTACCGTATAGAGCATGTAAGAGACATGGATGGATATGAATGTCATTTGATCAAAACTTAGCAATGAACTCTCGACGTGTATGCAATACAGCCATCATAAAAAGGTGTGATGTAGTTGATGGAATCGCTCACGGACGCTCAACGAAGAACAAACCAGAAAATGATCGAATCATACACCGAAGAAGTGGCACGCATATGAAGTAAAGTTGGGGACGAATGCGACATGTAGGCGCGTGTGTGTCGAACAGGAATAAAAGCATTGTTGATCCAAACATCTTGAATCGACATGTGAGATCATAAGCGCATGACCTTTGCCGAGTAGAACACTTCAACAACCGCCTTCAGGCTTGAGAATGAGATCCAATTGTATTGATACAGGACGCTTTCGGTGAAACGCATAGTATGGCTTTTGAGAGTCTTTTCCTTTTTCTTTCTTTCTTTTTTTTGAGGGTTTTTTTTCTTTTTCTTTTTTCCCCCTCCTTCTCGTAGACCGTTTCATTGCTTGGGCGCAAGTTCACACTCACCAGAGGTGGCGTGGGATCCTTGTCGCACTGCGCCGAGCGTAATAATATCAGCGGTAGGCAGGATAGTTCGGATTCCACTGATTACCACGATGGTAACGACTAGTGTTAGGGGCAGCTGAGCCGAACCGATCCTCATTGAAGTGGCCGTAGCGACCAATTTGGACTCCTGTTCCGGGCCCTGGTCGGGTTGCATGAGAAGGATTGCAACAGAGCATAGCTACTCGCGAGCCAAACTTGGAACCTCTGAGAGACACCATGTGTTTACTTTTGAGTCACTGTTAGTAACTTGAGAGCTTGAAGTGTTCTGGGGGACCTACCGAATGTGACTCGCGACGATCTCATGCTGGTGGGAGGCAGCGTGAGTCAGGATCCACTGGATCAGGTAATTTCCGTACTGGTCACCAGCAACTGATGGAGGAGGTCAGTATATGAATCAGCTTTCTCATCAGCATTCGACTCACTGTCAATGAGTGGCATTCGCGGTCTGTCGGCACGACCGGTACAGACGCGACCTAAGTATCGGTCCAAGAACTCAGTGCCTCCGATCTTCAGGCACTTTTCGATGATCTTGGATGCAAACTGATCCATGCTGTAATCGACAGAGTGAGCAATCACATGCTCGATGGCGCGATTCTTGTCGTGAGGAGCACCATGCTCGCAGATGTGCTGAATGCACCAGTTCCCAAATTGTCCGTGAGCCAGAACATCAATCTTGTCGAGCACCTCCTCAATAGCCGGTCGCTTGGATACATGTCAGTCAATGTTATGCTCGTAAATTCGCAGGATCGTCGCAAAGCTTTAACTCAATGATAGAGGAACATACCTTTTCTTCCTCGACACAGTTTTCGAAGATGTTCTGCACCACAAGACTTCCTGTTTCTCCCAAAGCAACCTCATGCCAGATACCTTTCAGTGATTCATTCACCTTCGTCATTATCTGTGGAGGCTCTTCACTCCATCGAAGTTCAAAGAGCTTTTGCCACACATGACAGGAATAACGGTGAACAACCGTTTCCTGAACACTGCGAAGTAGTTCGTTTACCATGGTGATCTTGAACTCCTCAGAAACCGAGTCAAACGCTTTTTGGATGACATGGCAGCCGAATTGATCCATGCTCAGGCGCACCGTGTTCCCTCGAATCGCGTTGGCAATGGCAATGACCTGATCCTGCGTTCCGTGCTCGAAGCAGCGCTGGACAAGAAAATTCCCAAATCGATTGACCATCAAATGGTATGCCTGTTGGATGATGGCTTGAATGATCTCGAACTTTTGCTCCGCTGTACCTACTTTGAGCTTTTGCTGCAAAAAGATAGATGACTGCTGATCATTGTTGCAAATGATTTTCTCCACGATGTATTTCCAGTCGCAAGAAATATTTTTGTCAAGGAGGCGTCTGTAGTTGGGTGGTTCTGAAGGCGAGACATAGGTTGGTATGGCAGACATGCCCGGACCCTGAGCACCAATTAGCGATCTGCCAAATTAAGACGACTACTGGGGGCGGAAAAGCGCAATAGGAGACGTACTGAAGAGCTCATCCAAAGAGAGCCGTTGGACCCGGTAGCGGTAAACTCTGAAGCGGTGGGACACAAAGTGGTTGCGCCAGGTGCGGTCTGGTATGAGGATATAGGATGACTTCCATACTGTGGGAACGCCATGGAAGAAGGTGGTCTTGCAATAGTTGCAGGCTTTGAGTTGGTGTCGTTGAAAGCAGTGCCGAAAGTCTGATTGCCATGGGCCGCAATTCTTGGAGATTGAGAGTATAACCCCCGCGTTATGACTTGAGTCGGGGTAGCATTCAACGCTGGAAGCGTCGAAGGTTGCTCCGGGTGCTGACGAGGGTAAAGACCGTATCCGCTGTTCGTAGGAGTGGGAGTTGTGCGAGGTGGTGCGATGTGGTTCTGAGCAGGAACACCAGTAGGATAGATCGATGCAGTTGCCCAGTAACGACTCGCATCCTGGCGTTCTGGTGAATGGTACATACCAGTTGGATTTGCGAAAGACCCATCATATGGACGCCCAAGCTCATTCGTTTCAGGAGCTTGCTGATCATCTTGAAGTAGCCGTGCCCGCAACCGATTGTAGGTATCGGTAGAAGCGACATCGGCTGCATCTGCCTGTGGACTGTTTGAACTCGCCCAAGGAGCATGATCTTGGCGGAAGGCCATGAACGCCGCTCTCTGCTGGCTTGTCAAAGTCGGTTCGTTGATATCTCGAGGACTGAAGTCTGCCTCCGATGGAGGACCAAGAGCTTGATCAAGTGTGTGTTTCATGATACGGGTTTGAGCAAGCTCTTGTTCCTGCAAAGCGATCTTCGAATTGGCCGCCTGCAATTCTTGTTTGAGGCGAAGAACCTCAGCCGCGCTGTCATTCGGGGGGCGAGAATCGAGGGCCTCGTTCAGCTTTGAGCCTGATAGAGCTTCATTGGGCTGTGTGGTTTGCGAAGAATGAGCACGCTGGCCAGAGTCTAGATGTCGTGAAGGGAAGACATGAGGAGAAATCTTGTTCAGGACCCGATCACCATTCGAGGTTTGTCCATGACTGGATTCTCCGTTGACGTGTCCTAGACTTGACTTCTGTAGTTGTCAGTCTCCGACCAACAGTGATGTCTAGATAACAGACTCTGACTCACCTGAATAGATGGCGACTTGACATCTCCGCCAGATACTCTCACGCCCAGAGTGTAGCTTGACATCTGGCTGGCATCCGAATGAATGTGACGGCCGATTGCATGCTACAAGTCATGTTTCGAATGAGGTCATGTCAGCCACTTCAAGATCGAGTAGACAAATTTAGAAGATCACTCCAAAGGACTTACACCGAGATCGAGATCATATGAGAGATGGGACATTTCCTGACCTCCATCGTGGGGCAGAACATTGGCCATCCGGGCGACCATCGGCTGTCCACCGGCAGCAGCCATCACGCCGGGACACTGCAAAGCTGGAGACAGCCAATGATAGATTGTCAGGTGAGACGGTAGGGGAAGCCGATGAGATGATGAATGGTAACAACCAAAAAAAGATCACTTGAGATGAAGAGACGAGATGGATAAAATGGGGAAGGGGAGTCAGTCAGGAAGTGAAGTATTCGAAGTGCGGTAGTTGAAATGGGGAAGTGTTGTTGCAGAGGTGGAAAGAGTCGAGAAATCAAAAATCCACAAAAGGGAAAATAGAGAGGCAAGAACGACCTCGACGCAGCCATGCATTTTGATTTACCGGCTTGAGTCAAGCCGGGATGACAAAATTTGGAAGGCAGCAACCTTGCGCGAGTCAGGGCGCCTACTGTATAAGAAGTTTGCGTGGATGTCGCATGCTTGCTACTGGAGCTCAAAAGACAATCTTTGCTGATGTTTTGGACCAAACAGTACACAGGATACTATTTTCTATGCATCGGAAGGTATCACCTACGGGCATCATTTCGGATGAGTGACTCAATGGCGCAGCAGGACATAATAGCAATGAAAAGCTATCATTCTCTCTTGGTCTTTGCTCAAATCACTGCAAGCCAGGAGGAAGAACCACGCAGATCTCCACATTGTTTTGTTGCAAGCTAAAACACAGCTTTCATTGTTTGATACGTCCTGCTCTTCTTCTCATGTAGCTTAGAACGGCCTTTTGTATGATATTCGGCATCACATCGGTGGAAGATTCGCTCTGCCAAAGGTCGGTCTCACCGATGACTGAATTCAAGCCAATGTATCACCGGTAGGCAACCAAGGGTCTAAATCGAGATCGAGACGTTCCATACCAATTCGGCAATACACGGCCGAGCAATCTTCCAAACTATGCAGTTTCATCTCAGAAGGGATCAAGGTTCAGTCGACGACTCCAGTCTTGTGGATTTTCGGTACTCTGTGACTTCGATCCAGATTAGTCTACGAGAATGCAGGATACACACTGCAGGGAGCTGTGAGCAATCAATCATTCATTCAGCTCAGGTTAGTCAGTAGTATAAAGCCATGATTCATGTGCATTGATTCTTGACCTGTCCGGATGACTGGTACGCTGAGATAAGGTACCTATTGAAGAGCGACATTCACGAAGCATATATCTGATGAAAAGACAAACTACATTGACTAGAGGACGACTAACGATAGAATGTCCTAACACCGATTATAAGTAGGCTTATGAGAAACGACGTTTGCGGCCTCTTTACTCACCTTCGGACCTCAGTCATGACTTACTTCCGAGCATGCACGTTGCAAAAGTGCAGCTTCACGGAGTACTACCTATGAGTCCTCTTTCCTAAAAAGCAAAAACCAGTCTTCTTGGCCATACATTTATACTGAGCAGACAGAGTCCTGGTCAGTTGTCGTTCCACAATATTCAGGCTTTCATCGATGGCAAGATAGTTTCAAATTGGATGGTAGGTAGAGATCGATGTCTCAAATATGCACCGGGCTAGTCCCACTTCTCGGACAACCTGGGATCATGATTGCGGAGCGAAGCGATACTATAACAGTACAAAACCTACCTCCTCCATAGTACACTACACATGTCCAGGTGGGCCAGGTCTATACTCGACCAACATCTCTCGTTACTTCCACCATAAATAGAGCGGAAATCAAATCACCCTTGGGATTGGAAAATCGGAAAGTGGAATTGTCTGGGTACAGAGATTAGTACTCAGCGATAATTATCGGGTTGACTAACATGTATTTGAAGTCCAGCTCGACCGATGAAGGATGCAAACATTGAGCTTACTGAGGTACAGCCTAATACCTAGCTGCTACCCTTGCGGAACATTCTTCCTCTGGAAATCGTCAAGCGGCTTAGTAACTATGTACAGTCTCCAGTTGGATCATGAGCTGACACGAGCTATTATAGCCATTCCAATTTGTGCTAAGAGATTTTCCCACTCTCACATATACATGCTTGTTAGTAGCTATCACCCAACCCCCATTGAGTAAGGCCTCTACTGTGGCTCTGAAGGAAAAAAGTTGGAAATTTAGCTTTTGCTGCTGTTGTGTCGCAACGCAACCTTCCAGACAGATGCAAGCTGAAACTTGTCTGTTGGTGAGTCCGCATAATGACTGTATAAATCTCGACGGAGGTCGTCTATGCCTACGTGCATACAAGAAGCTTACCTTACACTCAACCCCTTCACAAGCGCTCACGGTGCCCTAATCGGGTGATTCAGCCGCTTCCGCGGTGCGCAAGTATTGTTCGTTGATCGAGAACGACCATTTCTGCAGGATAATCTGGACCATCGACTTTGCCTGTTTGATTTTCAGAAAACTCGGCTGCGACTATGATCTTGAAGATGGTTATTCCGCCAACCCCCGCATGACGAGGTCATTTCTGGACTTTCTTCTTTCTTTTTAAACTATCTTCAGTTCGCCTCCTTGCCTCGTGTTGTGGATATATGTACATTGGTGGAGGTACCTTATACATGAATTCATTTTAGCTCACCACAGTCCTGTTAGAATGGACTCTCTAATACTTCTGTGCTGTTCCTCACTACGAGAACGCAAGTCAGTATCGATAGGGTGGTTCAGTAGTTGTAGCTACAGTCATTCGATCCTACTGTTAAGATGATCGACCTCTGTTGTCAGGTTCTTTGAGTACTAGCACAACGGACACCTACAGGTACTGTTTGGTAGGTAGTAAAGTAAGTACTAGGTACTACCTAGTAGTTAGTACACTTAGTACTGGTTAAAGGTACTAGTGAGGTACATGCGCGACCAGAAGTACCCGGTACTTGGCTGCACCGCGCCCACATCGATTCCGGCGGGAAACCCGCGATAAGCTTGGTGGCTCCGCCCCCGTTTCGAGGTACCTGAGGACCTGCAGTGTGCTCCATTCTCAATGCTCATTCGCCCACGCGGATTCGTCATCTGCAATCCATTTTCCCTGCAACTCTGGCCAGACACTCTTCGGAGATGCCAACGCCCCCCCTCTTGCCTCAATCGCGGATACCTTGACTGGCATTCTGCTTTGCTTTTGGGTAAGTCTGCAGTTCCTTGCGACATCGAACGACAGCGACTCTGGTGGAACCAAAGCACCGTGACAGGGTGATCCATTGTTAACGCAGTTCTCTAGCGAACGTCCCGACGACACAGCTGCGACGACAATGGCCACAGCGACAATGACCGGCCACGGGCGGAGACCCTCAATGCGACACCCCGAACTGCAGATGCCCACAATTAACTCTGCATCTCAGTCCACAAGTAGTCCCATTGACAAGTTCCCTCCATACGAAGATTCTCTGGACGCCGCCGTGGGGTCCACGGCTCCGACCACCCGTCCGCATCGAAGCCCCTCGGTCAAATATGCCCTTGGCGATCAATGGGAGCCACGAAAGAACGCTTCTTGGGCACGGGATCATCCCACGGGTGCAATGCGAAACTCGAAGCACCGACCGCGCAAAAGTATTAGTGAAGCGATCACAACAATTCGCAATCGAAACGGAAGCGTGAGCGCCAATGCACACGAGCTTGCGGAAGCCTTGAAAGCTCCGGTATCATATCGACTCGTTGTACGTGGTCCACTCAGACTTTTCGGAATCTGACCGTGATCTCCCTGTTCTACGGAAACGATATGATCTCGAGTACCCTGCCCCTGCATTGCGCTTCTTTCCGCTAACACTTGGCACATGATGCAGGGTCTCTGTCTAGTGTGGTACCTGACCTCCGCCCTTACGAATACCTCCTCTAAGTCAATCCTGAACGCCCTCCCGATGCCCATTACCTTGACAATCATTCAATTCGCGTTCGTCTCCTTCTGGTGTCTGTTCCTGGTTTGGATGTCGAGTGTGATTCCCGGCCTTCGGCGAAGCATCCCCGTCCTTAAAAACGGGATTCGGTATCCTTCCCGCGATGTGATCTCAACCGCCCTCCCTCTGGCAGTCTTCCAGCTCGCAGGGCATATTCTCAGCTCCATGGCCACCTCTCAGATCCCTGTCTCCTTGGTGCATACCATCAAGGGTCTGTCTCCATTGTTCACCGTTCTCGCATATCGAGTCCTCTTCCACATTCGGTATGCCAAGGCCACTTATCTCTCGTTGGTGCCCCTCACAGTCGGCGTCATGCTTGCGTGCTCGACGGGAATCTCTACCAACCTGTATGGAATCTTGTGCGCACTCTTCGCGGCCTTGGTTTTTGTGTCTCAGAACATCTTCTCAAAGAAGCTCTTCAATGAGGCGGAGCGTTCGGACGCGGAGGCCGCCAATCCCGCCCGGCGCAAATTGGACAAGTTAAACCTCCTCTGCTATTGCTCCGGTCTGGCGTTCTTCCTCACTTTGCCTATTTGGTTCGTCAGTGAGGGATATCCCCTCATCTCTGACTTTGTTCATGACGGTGTCATCTCACTTTCAGGGAAACAAGGATCCCTCGATCACGGCGCACTGGCTTTGGAGTTCGTCTTCAATGGCGTTTCGCATTTTGCGCAAAACATATTGGCCTTTGTGTTGCTGTCCATGATCTCGCCCGTCTCGTACTCCGTTGCCTCGTTGGTGAAGCGAGTGTTCGTGATTGTTGCCGCCATCATCTGGTTCGGCAGCTCCACCACGCCAATTCAAGCGGTTGGCATCGCTCTCACCTTCTTGGGACTTTATCTATATGATCGCAACAGCCATGATGACGTGGCTGACAAGCGAGCGAATGCTGATCATTTCCACGCAAAGGATACCGTCTTGCCCTTGAATGTGCGGCACTCGAGCAAGCCGTGGGACTCGAATGGCTATGCTTTTCCCGGCATGAGGGCCTACGAGGCATCAAGCGGAAATGCTTCTCACTCACTGAATGCCTCGAAAAAGCAAGATGATGGTCCTGGCCGAATGCGACCTCGAGGGGCCAGCGTGAACCGCAATTGGCTTCCTGGAACGAAGCAAGAATCTACATGGCAACCTAGTGATTCTACAGCGGCCGCGTAAAGAGCGATCGTTTTGCACTAGGCTTGCCGGTCTTTCATAAATGTATCACCTCAGTCTCATTTCTGCAAAGCATTTTGCTGCGAGCTCTTTCCACAGTAATGGTATTTTTAGGATGTACAACCTTATGACAAGCAAGTACACATGGTTCATTGAAATTGTTCCCAAAGCATTCTCTTACTGACGCTCGAATGCTAGTACACCAATATCCGTTCGCCCGCAGGTTCATTGATTCATTGACAGTGACAGGTCAATTGGACAATTCAAACTACGAGGCAGGGATTCACAGAAAACGCGTCCATTGCCTGCGACTTGAGCGAGACGCGACAGCGATTTTGAGTATTGGCCGATACATTTACGAGGACTAGAGGTATTCAGTGAATGAAAAAGTTCATGTATTTCACTAATGAAGCTCCAATTCCATCCGCAATGATCTCACTAAACTCCATTGTTATGTTTTGGTCAGTATGTAGCTACCGTCGGTAAAGAACATGTCATCATCGAGAGACACGAGGTCAACCCTTGACTGCTCCAGTTCGGTGCAGATTCTGCTCTAGGACTATGTTGCAGAGGAGACTGGGACTGACAGCCCGGCATCCTACAATAAATCATGCCCAGAAATGAGATGATTTCCAGAAAATGACGGGGCCAGCGCGACGGCTATTTAAGGAGGATTCTTCCGGAACCAGTGTTTATCCGCGTAACCGAGCCAATGGCCACGAGCCCATTTGGGATTTCCCAGCGACGCGGGAGAACCGTTCCTTAGTCAGCAGCCCGGGACGGTCAGCACCACCCCAGCAGTTGGATTAGGTAACCCAGCAGATTCCGAACTTCTGCAGTGGCCGTGAAGCTCCTTCAACGTCAACGCTTGACTTACCCCCATCTTTGCCCCAGTCTCTCCACCACTTCTTTTGATCCTCCCCTTTCCTCCATATCCTTCCCCTCCTCAACATCGCTTTTCACAACACAATGCGGCCGCAGCTGTTCCGTGCGGCCGCCCGGTCTCTCCGGGTGCCCAGAGCCCGTGCCTTTGCGACAACAGCCCCTCGCACGGCCGAGGTGGAATTGACCATTGGTTCGTCACGATCTGCAGCTGTTTCTTCATTGAATGGGATCTGGAGACTAATAGAAGTGTGTAGATGGCAAGAAGGTGTCTGTCGAAGGTAATATGAGTCTGCTCAATACGCAATGATCAACAACTTACATCCTCGGTAGCCGGTTCGGCTCTTATCCAGGCCTGTGAGAAAGCAGGTGCTACCGTTCCCAGGTACGAAAGATCATTTGGATGGAGGTCTTTATTGGTATGCGCAGCTTGTGGTCGCTAACATGTTCTGTCTAGATACTGCTATCACGAGTACGTGCTTGATTGGTGCTCAGTCGAAACCTCCGGTTCCGGTGTATACTAACTCTGCTCCGTGAAGAAAATTGTTGATTGCAGGAAACTGTACGTTGGTGAACAGCTCATTGAACGCAACGAATACCGCGACATGACAATTACTCACGCGCGTGATTTTTTTATAGGTCGTATGTGTCTCGTCGAAGTCGAGCGCGCCCCCAAGCCCGTCGCGTCCTGCGCCTGGCCCGTCCAACCCGGCATGGTTGTGAAGACGAATTCCCCTCTTGTACACAAAGCTAGAGAAGGTGTGATGGAGTTCCTTTTGGCCAATCACCCACTTGACTGCCCCGTCTGCGACCAGGGTGGTGAGTGTGATCTCCAGGATCAGTCAATGCGCTATGGCTCTGACCGTGGTCGTTTCCATGAGGAGGGTGGCAAGCGTGCGGTGGAGGACAAGAACATTGGCCCTCTGGTCAAGACCTCGATGAACCGCTGCATCCACTGCACCCGTTGCGTGCGTTTCATGAACGATGTGGCTGGTGCTCCCGAACTCGGCACGACTGGACGCGGTAACGACATGCAGATCGGCACTTACCTGGAACAGAACCTGAACTCTGAGCTGTCTGGAAACGTCATTGACCTCTGTCCCGTCGGTGCTTTGACTTCCAAGCCCTATGCTTTCCGTGCTCGTCCTTGGGAACTGAAGCACACCGAGTCTATTGATGTCCTCGATGCGCTGGGTTCTAACGTCCGAATTGACAGCCGTGGTATGGAAGTCATGCGCATCATTCCTCGTCTCAATGATGATGTCAACGAAGAATGGCTGAATGACAAGTCTCGCTTCGCCTGTGACGGTCTGAAGACTCAGCGTCTGACCACCCCTCTCATTCGTCGTGATGGCAAGTTTGTTCCCGCAACCTGGGAGCAAGCCCTGGCCGAGATCGCCGAGGCCAAGGAGAAGTTGCAGCTGCAGCCCAACGAGTTCAAGGCCGTCGCCGGTCACCTCGTTGACACTGAAACCCTTGTCGCGATGAAGGACATGGCCAACAAGCTGGGTTCCGACAACCTGGCCCTTGACCAGCCCGGCGGCAGCGCCCCTATCGCCCACGGTATCGACGTTCGCTCCAACTACCTGTTCAACTCCAAGATCTACGGTGTCGAGGAGGCCGACGCTATTCTGCTCGTCGCGACCAACCCCCGTCACGAGGCTGCCGTCCTGAACGCCCGTATTCGGAAGCAGTACCTGCGCTCTGACATGGAGATTGGTCTTGTCGGCGAGGAATTCGAGAGCACCTTTGATTACAACCATCTGGGTGCGGATGTGTCTGCTCTCAAGTCTGCTCTGTCTGGCGAATTTGGCAAGAAGTTGGCCAACGCCAGCCGACCCATGATCATTGTCGGCAGCGCCGCTGCCGAGCACGCTGACGCCAAGGCTATCTTTGAGACCGTCGGCAGCTTCGTCGAGAAGCACGCCAAGAACTTCAACACCGCCGAATGGCAAGGATACAACGTTCTCCAGCGTGCCGCCTCTCGCGCTGGAGCGTACGAGGTCGGATTCACTGCTCCTTCCCCCGAAGTCGCCCAGACCACCCCCAAGATGATGTGGCTTCTGGGTGCCGACGAGATCGCCCAGAGCGAGATCCCCAAGGATGCCTTTGTTGTCTATCAGGGTCATCACGGTGACCGTGGTGCTCAGCTCGCCGATGTTGTTCTTCCCGGTGCGGCCTACACTGAGAAGTCGGTCACTTACCTCAACACCGAAGGTCGTGTGCAGATCACCCGCGCTGCTACGTCGACGCCCGGTGCTGCTCGCGAGGACTGGAAAATCATTCGTGCCTCTAGCGAGTTCCTCGGTGTTCCTCTACCTTATGATGATGTTGAGGCTCTCCGTGACCGAATGGAGGAGATCAGCCCTGTCATGCGCCATTACGACGTTGTCGAGCCCACATCCGTCAGCACCCTGAGCAAGGTTCAGCTTGCCGACCAAAACAAGGGTGCTTCGGCCACTGGAGCTCCCTTCCAGAAGGTTATCGAGGACTTCTACTTTACCGATCCCATCTCCCGAAGGTGAGTTTATTTCCGCCCAATTTTCTGACCCTGCATCTAGGTGTTCCATTCTGTTCCTCCTGATTGTGAAAGCGCTGACCTCTTGATTTTCATCCAGCTCGCCCACCATGGCTCGCTGCTCGGCCGCCAAGGCTACCGGTAACCCCGAAACCAACTTCATGGCCGCCGGTGAGATGTCTCCCCAGGCTCTGTACGGTTAAAGGAAGGATAGAAAGTTTTCAGCTATGATCTTCTAAAATTCCCCTTCTTTTATTCCTCTTCCCCTTCCTCTTCGCATGAGCTGCCGATCGAATCTTGTCTGTTTTCAATAATGGTTGCAAGGCGTTGTCAATATTTGTATCACATCAAATCTTCTTTTTTTTTTTTTTCTTCCCCTCTTTCCTCTTACCCAATGTGCCGTTCTCCTCCTCCTTGTCCTCCTTCCATTATTATCCCATCTTTTTTCCGGAACACCTTGAGGTCTCCTCTCGGCTCCGTCATCCTCCCAGAGGCGAGGTGCTCACCGCTGGTAATTCCCGTGGTCTATCACTCGGTCTCTTCTTCCTGTCTCCGGTCTTGGAAACCCTCTCGTCTTTTCGCGGGCAGGCTCTCGATCGGTTGCGGTTGCGGTTGTGGGTTGACTTGTATATAAAAACGCTTGGAAGGTCGATGAAATCTCAGTTCCTGATTGGATATGATAAGACGTCTCGAGTATCGTGGACTCGTGGAGTAGTGCGAGGTAGTCAGCGGTGATGTATTCGTCGGCCATGGCGACCAAGTAGTGTTGATTGATTGCGACGCTGACAAAAAGAGTAGCCAGGTGCCTACCCAGCAAGATACGATAGCGACCTTGGTTACGAATGTCTTGACGAGGCTCGGTATCGAACATACATTGGGGGTGGAAGGCGGCTTGTATATGAAAACGAGTGGAGTGACTGGTTTCCTTAGGTTGGCTTACATAGTCTTATTTTCAAAGACCTTCCATGTCCATCGTAATCGATAAGTTTCAAATATCAACTTGTCGGGTCTGCGTCTACGTGATGCACCCGCGCAACACGACCCTCCGTAGAAGCTAGTGCACACTCCACACTTCATACTCATACTCATCCTCTCCTCCAGTCGGATGTAGCAAGCCCACGGGACCGTTGAGTTCCTGTGACCGACAAAGTAATGAATCAGGACGTTGTTTTAATACTGAAACAATGAAAGTGGACTGCCTACCCCCACTCCTCAAAGCTCATCATCATCCGTCTCTCCCTCAGTCTCCTCGTCTGCTGTCCCCGTCGACTTTGGCACTGGCGGGCTTTTTTGTGATCTTGGCTGTTCTTGTTCTTGTTCCTGGGCCTGGGCCTGGGCCTGGGCCTGGGCCTGCGCATGTTCCTGTGCTCGTGTCGGGACGTGGGTCGTGGCGCCCGCTGCTCGCCGAAGAAACGGTAGGCTACGACGAGGTGGAGGCGTGGCTTCTTTTGAGGGGGCTTTCAGGTTCGGGTTAGTTTGTTTGGATGGCGGTGAGGATTTTGTCGTGGGGTTGCGCCGGTTTTTGATGTTATCCTCGTTCTCATCGTTGTCGTCGTCGGTGGTGGTGGCTTCATCTGTATATGTATTTTCGTCTTTGGATCGTTTTGCGGTGGTTTGTGATTTTGGTGCGAGTTGCCCTTCACTTTCTACTTCCTTGTTCTCCTCCTCTCCTTCTTCTTCCTCTTCCTCTTCCTCTTCCTCTTCTAGAGGTTGTGGAGTGGATCTGTCATCTTCGTCTTCTTGTTCGTTCTCGTCGCCGGTTTCTTCATCGTCCAAGGTGGCTGTCTTGTCTTTGGCGGTAGGTGTCGGATCGAGATCCATCTTTTCGAACGCAGAATCCGAGTCCGAGTCCGAGTCGTCCTCATTCTCACCTGCTGCTGCTCGCCTCTTCATTGAGGTCCGGCCCGCCTGGCGAGATACATTGCTTCGACTGTGAACGGCAGCAGCCTGAATCTCGGCAACTGTTTGCGTTTGGAAAGCTTAGTTTGAAACGTCACGCTCTCCAAAAATTCTGAAAATGTACCCGTACCTCTCTTTGGATCCGGCGTTGCACAGGCCAGCAGTCGCTGCTGGTTCCGAATCTTCAGTTTCTTCTCGTTCAGAAGCTGGGCAAAGTTGGCTAGTAGTTGATTTTCATGCTGAGCTTTGGCTTGCGTGAGATCGGATAATTGCTGGGTCAATTGGGCAATGGTGTCTTGGGCGCTGCGGAACCGATCCGATAGACTGGTGACTTCGGATTGAAGCGTGTCGGCGTTGGCGACGGCCAGACCGGTCCATTCGAAGAGAGCGATTTCTTGCTCATCGTCTTGTTTGAGGACTATAGAGCCGAGTCTTTGCTGTTGAGGGCCTCTGTTAGAGCTTGGATGGAGATCGAGGGTAATTGCTCCATTGTCGACGATGGGGTATCATGGTATTGTTGCTGATAGCGAAACGCTTCGGACTTACAGTGATATCTTGGACTCTCCTCCGAATCGTAATTACAATCTCTTGGTCTTGACCTCTAGTGTCGCCGGAGAGACTAGCCGAGACTTCTATCCCGGTCGTCCAGGCTGTATCTTTGGTGGGAGAGTCAAGCTCTTGCTTGAGCACGTGAGCGACAATCGTGGTCCACTCTTCATCGGAGCCTTGAAAGGTTTTGCTGCGGAGGGCTTGTACCCGACTTTCGCGAACTGGATGACGGGATTAGAATTGATTTATGATAGGTTGAGAGAGAGAGAGAGAGAGAGAGAGAGAGAGAGAGAGAGAGAGAGGGAAAGAGAGATCAGATTAAGAATGCCGTGGCTGAACTTGTATACTGGAAATTCGCCTCAAGATATTCTTTCTTCTTTTTAGGGATGGATCACTTACTTGATGCTGCGTATGGATTCTCGCCCTCCGTTCCGACGAGTGTCAAATCTAGAGGGGCCTGGCCGTGGCCCGTCGTGGAGACATGCACCAGGACGAAAGAATGCGGCTCGTCCGACCGCGGAATGCGCAGCACTGAAGGCAGGACCATGATAGGAATAACTCGATGAGGCTGTTAGCCTGTGTTGTGGCTCTTGCGTGTCCTCCTTTTGTCAATGTTCCGAAGAGGCTGGACGATGACGACCAAGATGATTCGTGTATGATGTCCACAGAGGTGGTTGGAAGTATGCGGCGCGTACAGTATTGAGTCACTCTGTACGAAACTCACGAGTGAAGTACAGACACGATTAAGAGTGCTGCTGAAACTGATACTGCAGCCAAGACTCGCGTGGTCAGGTACGTGGCAGTCAGTGCAGGTGTGACATGGACTGGCAGTCGAGGTAGTCGGTAGACTCGGTACTGCAAGTGTAGTAGTAGTACGTTGGGTAGCTGGTTTGATTTGGGCTCAACGATGGCGGGCAGAGTCTCTCCAGGTCCACCGTTTACTCGGCGTTTGCACCTTTTGAGCTTTGTACCTTTGGTTTCTCTTGAGGGCGGAGGGATCGAAGAGCCGCACGGGCTTCAGCCGACACGGTTGCCTGATTTGCAGAACAGTCTTGGCTTATGATCGCGGAGATGTGGAAAGTGTAGATGTGTACACGACACTTCACACTATACAGTATACAACTATGAACGGTTACACCCACCAAGCAGTGGATTGTGGAAGTAATACGATCTCGAGGAGTGTTGATGAATTAATTGCCTTGACTGTTGAGTGTGACTTTTGTCAGTAGCACATGTACATGATCATTAAGAATAAGTCCAGATCTACCTGACAATACGATGTCACCATTTCGATGCTCAAAAGTCAAGAATACTCAATTACCGGTAGATTTTCGCGGGAATGCCTAAGGTATGTGTTCAGTTCAGTGTTGTACATTCTGTACTAGTTAGTTAGTAACTGTATACAGTGTATTCTCGAAGTCAAAGTCTCAGGCCATCAGGCATTCCATGTCCTAATCCACTGGGTTCAGGTTCAAATGAAAGTGAAATTGAGAATCACTCGTTCGAAAAGGCGTCGCCGAGCAACGACATCATCGACTCAAGTTGACAAATTGCCTTTCTGGGTCACCATCGCACTTCTCATTCGTGTCCGATTCCCCTTGACCCCAGCCACCCCAGACACTACGGCGACTTGGACAAGTGACTGATGGATTTCCTTGAATCATTCACTTTTTGGGTTCTGCGTCTAGATCTCTTTTTGTGTCTTGAACGTGCTGTTCGAATAGAGGCTGGGCTGTACGGTCCATCAAGAAGGGATCGGCATCGTTGACTCTGATGGCGGATGTACCCGGAACTCCAGATGATGATGTACATGGCTCCCTTCTGGTCAATAATAATGTCATCTCAGTCGCGCTCCAGGGTTTCATGTGGAGAGATCAATCTGTCCAGCCACATGACCCCCTCCAACCAATTTTATGCGAATGAATCGCTCAGTCCGTCACGGTTGTTCCAAGCCTACACTCAACAAGATGGACTCGTCCTGTGGACCTGGCCTGGGGGTAAGCATCATCCCCTCATCATTCCATCTATCAGAGCCCGCGATAGATGACTACTCTACTCGGCGTTGGATTGTCGATGGATCTCACGGGCTCTGGTGTTCCTGCTCACGGAGTTTAGTGCTATACATCATACGGAGGGAGTGCATGGGGATCCTTCCACAGGTCCTATTCGGGCCAACCGCTCGTCATAAGTCCTCTTCTTCGACCACCACCCGGCACACTGGGAGTTCGTCCCACGGGCCCAGAGCTTCCGCTGCGTGTAGTGTTTACCGCAACGGATTACGACGGGATACGACGGGCGCTGTCGCACATGTCGCGTCAGTCAAACAGTGGTCTGCAGTCCTGCCCTGGTCCAGGTCCTGCGAGTCAACGCCATCTGTCATCGACTGAGCATCGCAATTTTAGAGACCCAAAAGAACCTTTGACGCTAGTGAAAGCATGCGTCGTCTTGCCCGTCGAGTGGAGTCGCGGTGGCGAAAAGGATGGTTTCCCCTGGAAGCACGAGTCCACCCGTCATCCCCAAATGAAGCAAAATGTAAACGGATGACGCCCACCATCGAGATCCACTTGGAGACAGTCTACTCATGGTTGGACCGGACTCGGTGGACTCGTGAGTAGGTAGTAGTTAGTAGTTAGTAGTCACTAGTCGCTATTCCAGTGTACGATGGATGCTCTCCCACACGGTCATTGAGGGTGGAGGTACGCTCAGTGCTGCACCATGTACCTCATACATGCGTACCTGACATGTAGACAAGTCCGATTGTGATGTATACGGAATCGGAGACCATTGTTTATCGTGCCGCTCTGCATGGCCATACATGATGTATTGGAGACCGGCAAAGCTTCGACCCTGTCGTCGGAGTCGCGACTCGAAGCTCTCGATCCAGTGAGGTAATGAGGATGGTCAGATGCAGCCCTTGCACTAATGCATAGAATTCTGTAGTCTGTAGTCTGTAGTCTGTAGTCTGAAGTCTGTACACTTGTACTGGTGCAAATGAAGATGAAGTCTACTCCGGCATGACAGCTGGTACCTGACCTTTACAAAAGTGGACGGACTCGGTGTCCCAAATACCCTCAAAGCTGGGACCCATTGTTGATCCCCCCCCATCGTGGCCGAGACATACCCGACCGGAGCCAGCCTCATTGGCTTTTTTGAATTCTCCTCGACCGGATGGGCAAGCTCAGACCGTGTCTCGGGTGAACAGTGCAACTGGTGAAACCAGACTTCGAACCAGAGAAGCTGAATGAGTCGAGGAGGAAGTTGGAGAACTTGAGAGTATGAGGGTATTTTGAAGTTCCCACGCTCGCGATTTACAGAAGGGCCCCCAAACCAAGAGCAGAGGGGAAGACTACTATTCAGCACTCACTCGAGTCACTTTCTCACGTTCTCAGTAAGAAGCTCAATTGTCCGGCTTGTTCTGTGTTCAGGCCATCGTCAGGCACTTGTGATCGGCTCTCCTTTCTCTCTCCTGGCACGGTCCCCGTCCTCCCGTCCTCCACGAGGAATTCACCCTCCCTCCTCAAATTCCAGCCTTGGAAAACGCACACTCTAACTACACCACCACCACCACCACGACTACGACTACGACTACGACTACGACTACTACCTTCTCCTTCTCCTTCTCACCCTCCTCCTCCGCCTTCTTCTCCATCTCCTCCTCAACCCTCACCTCTACTTCTTCCTCTCTGAATGACCGAACACTGCTTCCAACTCACTCCACGGATTTGATTTTCCCCCAAGAATCAACGGACCAGCGCCTCGGGAGGTCTCGATTGTTGTCTTGCTGTGGTGGTCGAGCCCGTGGCCCTCACTCGACTTTTTCCACCTGCTCTCGCGACACGCGCGACGTGTGTCTCACGCCCAACGACCCGATCCCTAGCCTGGTTTCACACCACTCAAAAAGAACAATCTCCCACCCCAAGTTTCCAATATTGCGATCGACGACACATGCCACCATAGCTACGGTACAATCCTGTCGATCCCCTAACCTACCATTCGACTCTTTCGCAGCCCGAGCAAGCCCAACCTCAGCAGAGCACGAAAGTACAGCAAGAACCTTCCTTCATACGCTTCACGAGGGTTTGGTGCGGCATGGTTGTCCGTGACCCGACATCTTGACCCAGTGTCCATGTGAGCGTCGTGAAGTCGGGCGCTCTATTATTCGATTGACGGAATCTCGTGCGGAGACGCCATTTCCCGGCAGTGAGGTCGCTACCGAGCATTTGTGATTCCACCATGGAGCTACCACTCGAGCCCCCAACCCGACCGCATGCATCCGACGAAGTGATCGAGTGCTGGGACGACGATGATGATCTGCAATTCAGCGAGGGTCTGCAATTCCGGACCGCCTCCAGCACCGGCTCGCTCGTCAATTGTTCGTTTCGCCCGTCCGGACACCGCGACTCCATCTCATCGCGTCTCTCCGCTCGCTCCGATCTAGATTCCAACCTGGGCGAGGAGGACTGGCAAGTCTTGCTGCACGACAACGACGACCATGCCAAGGAAGAGGCGTTGGCCTCGGCCAAGCATGCCGGCATTCCCATTCCCTCCAATATTCCTAGTTCGGCCCTCATTGGAGGTGCCATCAAACGTCTCTCAGCTCGCAAATCCAAACGCACCTTTGTGGACGACTGGTCGGAGGATGTCGAGCTCCCCAGCCCGGACGCGGTGCTGGAACTCAAGACGCCACGCGAGAATACCTTCCCGGACACACTACGACACCTCGCATCGACGGCCACCAGTCCCGTGAAACCCTCCACCGCTCCCAAGTGGGACATTGACCTGTCTAACCGATTACAGGCCGCTTTTGTGCCTCTGTCACGCTTCCGGGATGAAGACGAGATCGACGTCGATCTGGACGTGCCAACGATTAAAGCGCCCGCGCCTCGCTCTCCCAAGAGGACAGCCGAGTCCCTCGTCCAATCATCGCCTGCGGATGACCACGATGCTGATGACTTTGACGATGATTTCGAACTCCCCACGGACAATCAACCTCTGCAGCTGAGCCACCAGAAGCCCCGTGCCGAGGTCTTGAGCCCCGGCTTGGACGACTTCGATCTGGACTGGTCCGAGGGCAGTATCGGTGTTCGTATGGGTGGGACGACCCGGGACGGGCGATCCCTTCCTAGTTCTTCCATCTCCATCGCCAGTCCCAGCGTCTCCAGCTGTCTCACCGCTGAAAGCGAGGAGGATGGTCTGGACGGAATCTTGTTCCCAGAGGGTCAAGTGGACTTTCACGCTTCGCTCCGGCGTCGACAAGAAGCCCAAACGGCTCCAGAATCTACTACGGGACAGGGAAGGTCGGCGGAGAGACCAGTTACGCCACCGGCAGAGGATAATGATTTCTTTTCTGGCATTGAAGTTGAACATGGCAGAGTGTTTGGACAGGGGAAAATGAACCTCAACCCCAACGTCAAATGTAAAACAGAATTGCCCACCAGTCCCACTCGTCGGCCAGCGACCACCCTCACATTCACCAACACCGTCGGCGAGTCCTCTCCAAAGACTCGAATCCCTCGACTATCCGGTCATGAACGCCCGCGCTCGACCCATCTGGAGACCGTCTCCGAGAGTGGTGCGCCGCTCTCCAGGTTTCGCAGCTCCCAATCTCGACTCGGTCACTCCGCACAGTCCTCCGTGTCCAGTATGCCCGCAACGGGTACCAAGTCCCCATCACCCACGCCCAGTCTATCCAGTCGAAAAATTCTTGGATCACGTACTCCCAAAGAGTCTCCCTCCTTCCCCTCCTCCTCCTCCTCCAACTTCGAAGAACGCCGGCCCTTATCGCGCCAGCTTCGCACAAAGAGGTCCTTACCTTCCATCCGCGGAGCCGCGTCGTCCGCGTCTTCGTTGGCATCCCAGCAGACTCCTCCATCGTATGCCGGCGGATCCACACGTATCTCCCTCCCCCGACCGAAGACTCCCGTGGAACGGACCGTGACCGTGACCCAAGAGGGACGGGGCTCAATCCGTCGAAGCCAAGGGCCGTACCTGTCCACTGCTGCCTCTGAACGGCGATCTCAGAATTCCTCTCTCCACAGTTATCGTCCTTCCCGTCGAAGCAACTCGGACAGCTCGGGCGATCTGCTTGGAACGCAAGGCCCATTTACCTCCCGATTGTCGCGACCATCGCGTCCCGAGAACTTGCGATTGAGTCTAGACGAGACCCGCACAGATCACCCGGGATCCAGCAGCAGCCTCACCACGAAGAAGCGAACCTTGACGAAACCGACTCGACGACGCCATTTCGGAGATGGCACAGAATTAGAGGTCTTTGATGATCTCCCCACCTCAGCGTCGCTCGAGAGCAAATTCACCAAGAACCCTGCTGGGCGAGGGGCCCCTCGCACCGCACGGGCTCGTCTCAGCCAAAGCCGCATTACACCTCCTATTGAATCTCCTACCGCGCAATTCACCCAATGGAGCCCTCCGTCGGCTACCAAGCCGCTCAAGACGACTCCGCGCTTCGCTCAGGACACCAATGCATCTCGGAATGCACGTGAGCAGCGGATTGCCTCGCTGAACTCGCGTAGCCGAGACCAGAGCACCCCACTGACCTCGTTGACGTCGAATTGGAAACCCCACTCGGCTGTCCCGCGCGTTTCACCTGGTTCGGCGTCTGTACGAAGCCGCAAGACCAAACCCGTGACCAAGTCTTCGTCTAAACCCCAGCTGATCAAGCCTCTCGGGTCTGGAGTGCATGAAACGAAATGTAAGTTCCCGAGAACAGCGCAACTCCCCGGCTTCCTGGCGTTCGTTGCCTTGTCTCCTTGCTTTTCCTCGCTGGATTTGAACTGTGTTCTTCTCTTGTTCTTTTTTTTTCTTTTCTTTTTTTCCGTTTCCTTTTTCTCCCGCTGAAACATTTTGCCGCTCTCAATTTTTCTAAGAGACATACTAATCATGATGAGTAGCCGTGCGAGGGATGCGGTACAACCCATCGACGTACCGTTGGGAAGGCAATGAGAACTTGATCCATGACTTTGACACGGTGGCTGCGCCTAAATCACCGAAACCGGCACCGGCTCTCATCGCCAACGTGGGTCCGTTACATAACGTCCAGTCGGTCGGCGGGATGGTCTTTGATCCTCAGCGCATGTGTTGGCTCAAAGCATCTGCTCTGAAACCGGGGGTTGCCGGTAGTGGACCCCTCGACGACGAGGAGGATGTCTTTGCTGGGTTGGATGACCTGGAGGATGACAAGACTGCTGCTCCCACTCGCCGCAACTCGGGCACGATGGGCAACCTGTCGCCCAACACGCCTGGTGGCGAATACGGCAGTGCAGGCGAGTCATCTGACGATTGTCCCATCACGGAAGAATTTGATGTTGGACCAGAGTTCATTCGACGTCAGCGTGCGGAGGAAGAGAAGTGGAGACGGAAGGTGGCGAGATGGGTTGGGCCTGCTCGAGGCGCTGACGACCAGCAATGGCGCTGGACCATTCGCGATCTGGTGGCCGAGGAGATGGGACATTTGGTTGCATAGATGTCAAATGATTGGCACTCCGAGAACGAGGAAAAAGGGGGGGGAATTCACGCGAAAAAAAATATCCTACAAGGATCAATCTGAAAGAGGCGATCTCGATGAGAGAGCCGACTATAATTCATTACCCAGCAGCGAAAAGACTGTTGATGGAGAAGACGAGAGGTTCTTGATCTTGTCACTGTGAGCGCAAGCTCCAAGCCGATTCGACAATTTGGCCCTTCCAGCTTTCCCCGACAACGAACGAACTTATGACGCGAGATATATGACGCGAAAGACATGGATCCTATTCCCCTCTTACCCATGTCCTTCCATAGCCATGATGATCTTTGGCTCAACGACTTTTACGACGCTACCAGTTGGTGGTTCTATAATGTGTTTGCTTCTTTCTGTTTATTCTATTACTACCATCATGTCCAGGTGAAACAGGGGAGAAGGGAAAAAAAATGGTGGCGTGTGGACTTTTTACTGTTCTTGGAAGGTTGTTTGACTGTTGGCACTTGAGAGGGAACCCTTTCCCTTTTTTTTGTCCCCCCCCCTTGTTCGGCGTCATCATGTCATGTAACTATACTCCTGGGGCTCTCCCACGCAGCGCCTCGCCCAAGACCATTTTTCCTCGTTCTTAATATGATCGAGTGTACCGTATCCTATATGCTTCCTGAGTTCCTCCTCTGCATCCTTCTTCGTCTACAGTACAGTACATTGTACCTACTACCTACTACATACCGCATCGAGCACAATAACCCACTTATGCAATGGAATCTGACGATGGTGTGTTCTCGGGAGATAAGGGTAAAGCACCCTATTCCAATTTGATAAATGGGAATCTCGAGTATGAGTTTGGCCCTGACGTACTTGTGTTCACATCATCAAGCACCCGATTCAGGTCCAGGTCCAGGTCCAGGTCCAGGTCCAGGTCCAGGTCCAGTTGGGTACCTGTCCGTTGTTGATTCTTTTCCCCGTCCTCGCCTGGCAGTAAGTAGTAGAGCCCAATAGGTCGGTAGGTACATAGGTAGGTAGGTGAATGAGTAGGTGAGATGCTCCAATAAAATATAGTAGAATACTAGTAAGATCGTAAGGTGAGTTAGCAGGTGGCTAGGCAGCGACCTCGGTACGAAAGTGGTTGTTCGACACATTGTCATTCTTCGGGGCGTTGGGTGGATTTGTTCGCTGGGCCGTTGCGGATGACCTGCATGCAGTACGTGGTTTCGGGGAAGTTGTTGAATTTGTCAGTTGCAGGCCAGCCTCTCCGTTCTGGGGTGCTCTTTGTTCTTGGATGTTGATGGACGGTTTGAAGGCGTCAAGGTATCGCCGAGTCTGTAGGGCGTCTCTCTGAGTCGTATCGTGAGTGACTAGTGAGTAGTAAGAGGTACATACTGCATACTGGTGGTAGTGGTACCACCTAATTGTTCTTTACCCAAGAACTTAGCGTACAGATACTGAAGGATCCCCGTTCAATTGAAACCTCATTCGAGGTCCACGCCCAAACATGATCCATTTGCCACATGTATACGTCAAGCACAGAACTCCGAGCCACTCGAGTACTGTAATAAAGTGAGCTTGGTTGGAGGATGACCACGCCGCCGGGCTCAGTACTAGAGTAAGCTCCCTTCGCCCTCACCACTGCCTTGACTTTCTGACTGAGCAGCAATGCCCAAGAACAAGGAAGATCCACGTCTCCATCCTCCGGGGTCTATTCACCGGCCGCCGGAAGAGAAGGGTGAAACTCGTGTTTCAAGCTTATCTGACCTTTCTTTCTTTCTCGGCCACTCCTTTCTCATTTCTGACTGAGCTTGTCGGGGACTGTCAGAGTGTATTCCTGGTAATTTGTCATTGTTATGGATGGAATTTGTTTTGTATACTTTGGCCCTGCAGAAGTGGCTTGTTTGTGGCTTCCAGATCCTTGTAGACTCATTGCCTTGTCTTCATTGCATGAGATGTACTTGGGAAGACTGGCTAACGTGTTGAATGGGAAGAGTTGAAGAGTCGAGAGTAATTGACTGACTGACTGACTGACTCGCGCGCGCGCGATGCGGTTCGGGAGGCAGCATCGTTACACCGGGTGCTGGACTAGATTTTGACTGAGCGAGGGTTAAGGGGGAGGGGATTTGCTTCTCTTTTTTGGTCCTTTTCAATCTTGAAGTGTGGTAGATCCATATCGATGTAGCTTGACACTTCTCTTCGAGAGTCAAGGTCTTTGGCAGATAGTCTACGACCGGCCTAGACCCTGTGCCTCCTATTCTCCTATCTACTCTTTTGCAACGTATAGGACCAAGATCATCACGAGGTGCAACATTGCAGTAAACAGATGGAGAATCTACGTTAAGCGCGGGTACATCAGGAACTCTCATGCACGTCAAAGTGTCAAGTGCCCAGCATTGAGCATCCTTGTCTCACTTGTCCACGACTCGGTATACTTGTTGGACCAAACGCAGACCATCCTGCCATTCCGCGGGCTGTAGTGTACATACACGTACTTGGCAAGACATTGGCCAATGACAGTATGCACCTGCGAGGCCCTCGACGGACGTATTCGATCAAGTTGGACATCATCCTATTCGATCCGGTGCTTGTTGTGCACTGATCATGACGACACATTTACATTGGAAAAGAAATCAGGAGGCTTGCCCTAGGTAGGCATACAGAGAGGGACAACAAAAAAGAGAAGGAAAGGAGAGCTACAGGATACAAGTGGCTATGGAAGGCATCTCTATGACAATCTACCCGAATCTGAACGCCACTGATAGGTACCCTCGTTTCTCGGCTTCGCCTCGGGTATGGAAAAGGCGAAGGGAAGGCTGTAGGACCGCAATTCTTTTATGTTTTGGGGACGCTTGTTGTCTAAGTCCCTTAATTTTCTACGACTTAGTACCTCTACCACTACGAATCGGGGATGATGTAAGCGGTGACGATTTGCAGCCGAGTACGATAGGGTAATACCTTCTATGAGGTAGGCAGAGTACTTTGGTACGAATGCGTTGGCGCGTTAAGCCCAAGCTCTGTGGTTTACTGTGAACAACTGATTGGGGACGGAATTGATCGGCCCCAGTTTCTTACTAGTTTGCTTCTCTCCCCGCTAAATTGCGCCTCTGCGCCTTTGCGCCTCACTTGACATTTTCTCTATCTCGCTCCCGCGACGAAGTGTGTACTTCTTTGCTCGGTCAAGTATCTGCCGTTCTGTGTAGTTGTTTTCTACGTGGGATTGAGGGGGATAGATTGGCGGAACTTTATTCTCCTTTCTTTGCCCCTTTCTGGCTCCTCCCTTTTCGTATCCATGTGAATCGTCATCATCCACGAGGCTTCGAGCTTCGGAGGTCGGGTCCGGTACATGCAGGTGGTTATACTGTACATAAGTACTGTAGTCTGTAGGTAGTCACTGTACTTCGTAGACTGCAAGTGCACCCTACCTCATACGTGCGTTTTCGATGCCAGTTGGTCGTTGACCTCCTATACGTTCGGCTTTTCTGGCTGCATCTTGATTGTTAGGCTCCGGGATGACAGAAAACCGTCGCGCCTTTCCTCACTCCCGAGGATACGACTCGGTGGTAGATCATACCCATGAGGTCGTGAGGAGTATACTATTATTAGTCATTGGTGACATCTCGCCAGTGTAAAATCGGCTATCCATCTTTCTGGCTTCTTCGAGGATGCTCACCTTATCATTCTTCCTTCTGGGATATGGGGTGCTGAGGTCCTCTCATGACAATCTCCTTTCCTTGAACTGAGATCAGCATCCATGTTCCCTCCGGCGTCGGCTACGTGCATTTGTTTGGATTTTCCAGGTGCCGGAGCAATCTTTAATCAGACTTTGTTTGACGGGAGGCAAACCTGCAGCAGCAAGAGCTTCCAGCCACTCAAGCCCCCCCCCCCTGTCAGATTTTTGGGAGTGTTCAAGCGTTAGATCGTTCAAACATCTCCAGCGTCAAAGAACACGATGGTCCGTCATAATGTTTGGCCGAGGTGGGGTTCTTGAATTATTCCGGTAATATTGTTCTTTTTTTTTCTTTCTTTGGCTGTGTTGTCAGTGCCCTATTCTGGGGGGTTCTTGTACTTGTCGGTAGAAGGTCCCTACTTCAACGACTCATGTTATTCTCGAAATACAGTATCGGTGGGTTACGAACTAGGTCTTATAAGTATACTACCTCGGTACTACGTATAGTAGGTAGTACTGGTAATAGTACTACTACTAGCGAGTACTAAGTAGAATCACCAAATGTACATGTACCTCGTTGCAGGCTGATCAGCCGGCCAGCCTCTCGGAAGAAAAGATTCGTGTTCCGTGAAGAGAGCTTGTTGGCATGATTGCAGGGCTCCTCTGGCTGTCCCTTCAACTCGTCTTTCTCTCGCTGTCCAAGGTCGGGGAGGACTTAATTGTGTCCCCTGGGTGCATTGTCGCGACACAAAACAATGCGATCTGCGATGCGATGCGATGCGATGTAATGCGACACACTTGCTCGAGCCCGACCCGAGAGGAGGCGCACCTCTTGGTTTTTGGGAGGGGGGGGGGTTTTCTCACTCTCATAGGTGGCCTCGGACGAGCCCAACGTGGCCTTTTGTTTTTTTCTCTCCACGAGGAGGATGACAACGACGGTGGTGTGGGTGAACGGTCTCCTCTTGAGGCGAGCTGGATTTGAGAGTATGGGGTTGTGACCAAAACTTAGGCTCCTCGAGAGGTAGATCGTGGCGCTCGTCTTGGTGGTTGGAAGTTGGAACTGGGGAGAAATGTTTGTCACATGATGAAGCGCTTTTCTACCCGTCAAGTACTACATTTATACAGTAGTCTTTTAAGTTACTACTAGTTCACATAGTAGTTACGACGACTAGTCTACGCCAACTAATAGTTCACTCTATGGCAGTGCTGCTGTTCTCCACACTTGGTCATCTTCTTTTTTTTTTTTTTTTGAAATGGTACTCCTTTTGCGCTTGTCGGTTGCCCTCTGCTCGGCGGGTCGGGAAGATTCCTTGACCACGAACCCTAGTCATCATGCGCTGTCCCATGGTGGCTGATGTAGAGTATTTGAGTTTCGTGAACGATCTAAAACAAAGCTGGGCTTGACCACTCGTGTACTCTTCTGACTTGAGTCTGAACCTAATTGGAGATTGTTCGTGGGTGTATCTTTCCATTCACCCACTGAGTCACTCTGAACCGATACACATTCCTGTCGATCTCGTGATCTCTTCTCTTCTGGGGCACGAGCTGTTCTACTCTGGTTTCTTTCTTGTCTCGATTCTATTCTTGGAATGTCCTCTTCCTCGGAATCGGGTCGAGTATTTCTCCATTCTCCCAGCTCTCTAGCCCATGTTCCGTCGCGTTGGGTTCACCCTTTGCGCTTTTCAACTCCATGCACGCTGCATCTCCAGTCCGACCTAACCTGCCCTTAACTTGCTGCACGTACCTGACAGAGCAATTACCGAACTCGTTCTAGCTTCTCCATGCCTTGCAAAAATTTATTCTTTTCTTTGCTTTTTTTTTTCTTTCTTGGGGGGTTGTGTTCCCTTCCTGTCCTTCTGGATGATTGTCATGCTTCATTCGATGGCCCCTTGTACCATGCCACCTGCTGCCGATTGTTCAGGGATCATCCTCACCGTTGGCAAGCTATCCACTTCTGGCTTGGATTTTGCCTCGAACACTCCCCGGAAGGAGGGATGATGTCTCGTGCCGCTTGAGTTGCTGCGTGCATGTTTTTGCCTTTTGGGCATCGACTCGGAACTGACATGGACCTTGCAGAAATGCAACGAGGAACTTGCTATCCATGGAATCTTTCTTTTAATAGGAGATGTTGCGCCCTCACTTTTGACCTGGCTGATTCATTCTTACCACCGTCGACTTGTTTGTGGAAGATCATGCTCTAGATGAACTAATTACTCATTCGCTGATTTTGTGATCTCCTGTTTTTTTTTTTTTTTTTCAATTTTGTTGCTTGATTCCGGATTTGCCTCTTCCTCAAAGACGATCAAGACGCCAGCTTCGACTTTCGACATTGGACATCTCATTCAAGACGTCTAGAGTGCCTCGGCCTTGAGTCTTCCCAGTCGTTCAGGATTTACATCGTTTCCAAGAACCTTCTTCCATTGTCTATTGGTTGCCGGTCTTTCTCTATTCGATACAAACCGTGCTGTGACTTGCGCTCAGATTATAACTGCAGGGATCTGTTCTCCTGGCGAGGCCATACACTCCTCTCTTGGGTCCGTTGCGAGTCGATCTGTTCGTTTCAGTTGCAATCTCAACTTGACCAAGATTCTATTCGTGTGATACACATTCCGAAAAGACCGACAGCCTGAGAACAAAAGTGTACAGGCAAGAGAAAGACACGAGAGGGAAAAAAGCGAGAAAAGAAGACAAAAAGGCCCCTCCTCCGCTTCAATTTCATGATGAGCAACTATTCCCGACGCCCCGATACAAATGACTCCTACGGATTGATGAATCCTCCCATGAACGTGCCCAATCCTTACACCCACCCAGATAGCAGTCATCATGACTTTGGCACCGCAGCTTCTTCAGCCTCGTATCACTTCCCATCGCATTCCTACAACCCTTATGGATCCCAATTCAGCTCTCCATATGGGCAACAAGCCACCTTGTCGCCGGGCATTCAGCACCTGCAATATGCTTCGGACCAGACGATTTCGTCGATGAGCATGGTAGACGATCTGAGACTGCACTCTCACCATCATGCACATCAGCATCAACACCAGCATTCTCATTCGCAATCGCATGCTCCTTCGCAGTATATGGCACAGTCGCGGTATATGCAAACCCCTAGGTACTTGCCGCTCCGAGATGCCCTGAGCGAAACGGAGATTGAGAGTCAGGAGTCTCGAAACGAGGGCACAATGTTGTCGGAGCCGGTTGTGCCAGCTTTGGATGGGTTTCCGGATGTGAAGGAATTCGATCAATTGATGCAAAGGTGTGTATTTTCCGTTGCTAAATTTACAGACAATCTTCAACTCTTGGACTGTCACAACGGCAGCTAACGTAGTACTCCGAGCTAGCTATGTGGACGATCTCTCTGTCAAAAAGCAGGACAAGGCATTGATCCATTCGAAGCGAGCACGAAACATTCGCACTGTCCTGATTGATCCCAAAGATACAGCTGTTGAATCGGCTCAATTTCGGTAAGTTCATTACCTCAGTTCTGACATTTGATTCCTTCTATCTGGTCTTCTGGCTCCATATCGTGGTTTCCAGAATAGAGACTGGCCAATGCTGACTTTTGACGCTCAAGCTTCTGGGTCAAAAAGATGTTCAAACTTCAAACCGTAGGGATTGGAAATACCGATGTAAGTTTCCTTCCGTCTAGTGCACTTGAGCTGCTGGAACGGCAACTTTTCTCTTTTCTCTTTTTTTTTTTTTTTTCGATCCTGAAATTCCTCTGATCTAATATGTTTCAGTGCCGAAAAATGATCTGCCATGAAGGCAAGCCTGTCGCGATTCGTGAGAAACTTTTCAAGATTCTCACCAGAGCTCATCAACAGTGTCAACATGGGGGTCGGGACAAGACTTCTGCTCAAGTTCGTCGCATATACTCCTGGTCAGTCCATTCTGCCTTTCTTTCTTCTCGTTGGGAGGGATATAGATACTTGGATATCTGTTACCCCTTTCATAATATTACCCGAGGCTGAGATGAAGAACTTCCGAGATGTTTTGCTCAAACGCCCCAGACGCACATACCCATGCTGATATTGTTCTACTTCCCAGGGTCCCCAAAGAACTCATCTCGCGCTTTGTCAAAATCTGTCCAACTTGCCAAGTTCGTCGTGGCGGATCTCGTCTCACTCCTCCAAACTCCCGCCGTGGCTCTCCCCGTCTGGAATTGATTCCTCGATCTCCCAAACTCCCCTCTCCACCGATCGTCAAGCGAGATTCTTCCTCATCTTATGGTGCTCATACCACTGCACCGGGAGCTGGAGCTCGGACCGGAACTGGCACGGTAACTCCCACCCAGTCGGACTACATGGGTCAATACCACAGTCACAGTCACAGTCACGGCCACAATGCATGGATTGACTCCTCGTCGCAGAACTTGCAGAGTCGATCGGCTGTCGCGCTGCGCTCGTACCCAGCGGGTTCCGGGTTGAACCCGACTCATCATTCTCATTCCATGGCGCAGGGGTTGGATCCCTTTGCGGAAGACATGGCCTTGACACCCTCGCAACTGGGGTATGCGACGGGGTATGTGCCCTCTCATCATGGGGAGTCTGGCCATCGTGAATATTGATTTTTTTTTTCTGTTCCTTTTGCTGCGATTATGTCTAAAGGGTGCATTGGGCAATGTCGAAGGTTTCGAGGTGTTTGGGTAGTTTTGGGGGAGAAAGAGGTGGATAGAGTTTTCCTGGTCTTTGCGTCTTCATATTTGAGAAAAAAAAAAGCAATTGCATCCACTCGGTGAGGTTTAGGCAGGGGAGGATATTGCATGTGAAAAGACACAATGAGGGACTGGCGCGGCGAGGATAAAGAAAAAAGGGTGTAGCATGGATGGCATCACGGGCACGCAAGACCCTCCCGCCTTTTTTTTAATGACTTCAAGAATTGGGGCGTCGTCGATTTTGTACGGAAAGAAAAAGTCATGTTTAAAATTATGATTTGGTTTTTATGAGTTCAGAAAAGGAGGTGCAAGGACTACCCGAGTCCATTGTGTTTCGTTCCATTTAAGACCTACATCTACATATCGAGGTACACCTATTTAGGAAAGTCCCACTCGATCCGGACACACTGAAGCGACGAGTAATGCTCTACAAAACTGGACCTGCTCAATCAAATTCACAGCGTATATTCTTATCTACAAATAGTCACATACTTACAAGTTACAGCTACATTGAAATCATTCGTTGCTCCCGCTCACCCTCTCCAAATCATAGTCTTGTCTCGGCAACGTCTCATGTGGTTTGGGATAAGAATAAAAAAGTGGGTCGATCAGGCTTCAACTACATACCTAGGGAGCTAACATGTAAGTCATCCCCTTCAAAATTAGAATAGGTCTTTGGTAGGGCTTTGTGGTCCGTGGTTGCCCTGTCAAACGAAGTGGTGTTGCGATTTGGCGGAGGAAATGGTAGACGAGGATGTGTAGATATAGAGGGATGGAGAATGGGGACTCGGAAGATTAGAAATGAGGTTGGAAAGGGTTAAAGAAGATTGGAAATTATTGCAATGCGAGGTTAGGTAGTTCGGAGGAGGGATAATGAGAGTCGGAGGGTGCCTACGCATTGACGAAGACCAAGGGTATGTCTATTGTCTTTGCTTTATGCTCCATACTGGTAGAGAAATCGATTCCAGTTTCTCAGCGTTTGGCGGAAGGGATCTTCGCGAGCAAGAGTGTGACGATCTGCAACTTAGTGAGCCCGAATTACTTCCTACAATTACAATGTTACGATTTCGAAAACCCAATCTTCAACATCACCCTCTGAAACATCCACGTTACCCCAGATTAGTCATCCGCGATTCATGAAACAAGCTCGCGTTGACAAGATGACGGCAGATTCACGAGGATCTCACTCGTACGTCATTTGTAGCAGGCTCTATTGCAGCGCAGATTCTGCACTCTCGGAACTGATATACTGGATATGCTGACAATGGACGGCAAATGCGACTACAAATTGAATTAGGTACCTTCCAGGATGACTGTGCCCCAACCGAATTCGGCCTGATTTAGATAGAATCACCAGATCGCTCTAGAGTTTTGAATTTCCGCCTTCGCAATCGTAAAAGTACATATCGCCAAACTGATTCTCGAGGAAGGACTGAATCTTGACCCCCTCAACAATGGATCAGCAGCAAAGAGTATAGAATCCCATCAACCAGCCCAGGAACATGATCAGAGATGACACCAAACACCAACCACAGACAAAAAAAAAGCGAAGAGGGCTGTCACTTCACGAAATGAAGTCGGACTCATTTGCCCGGCGTGGTACATCACCCTCGACTGCATCTCTTCCAAAGATTATCTGAAAAGCGAGCCGAGTGAGCGAACATGCAAGATCATCGCCGGTCTTGGCAGAGTTGGCCACTCATTCAACCCTCTCCCCTCCCCCCAAAAACAGAAAAAGAACGTATACAATCTTGCATACAAGCACTTTCCCTCTCTCCATTCATCCCCCAGCCGTCTTCTTTTTTCGCTTGCTCTCTTGCATAAAACTTGATCGTCGTGACACTTGAAATTGACCCGGTGTTCCCGCCCGGCGAGGGGAATCACAGAGAAGAACACGCTCGGCGCGCTCCCTTAAACAGGAAGGGAGAACTTCTTGCCCTTCAATACCCTGTTTCCCACAATGTCACGTCAGAAAGTATTCAAGTGTTCAATACACCACGTGTTGACACAGAAGCTGCTTACTTGTTGTAGTAGATATAGAAAAAGTCCGAGTACAATAGGGTCTGGATGATGCCGGCGATGACCGTGACCGGCTGGAAGGATCGGTGGAAACTGGTCTCGGTGAAGTATCGGTAGATCCAGTTAGGAATATACAGAGCGCGGTAGCTGCCCAGGGCGAAGAGATAATGGGTGGTAATGGTGTCCGCTTCTCCAGTGCGTTGCAGCATGAACAATTGCGGCAGGATTGCGACCGACTCTAACCAAATGGAAAAGGTCCAGAGTATCTGTCGGAAGAAAAAGAGAGAGAGAGAGAATGCAGGTCAGTCCTGACTCAGAGATGGAAATTTTCGGGCAACGCAATGGGTTTCCTGATCCACAGGGCCACTGCGGGTATATGTCACGAACCTCCGAGATGCGGTAGTCGCGAGGGAATAGCAAGGCCAGAATCGCACTGATTCCCAGCAGGTACTGGACCTTGAAGGTATCAAGGTTGGGGTCGTGGGTGGGCTTGTAGTCATTGAGCATAAGATAGATGATGTATGCGGAGGAGCCGATGAAGAGCAGCTTGAAGGTCGTCAGGTATAGCGAATCGGTAAAGGTCCAGAAGAGATCTAAACAAAATTGGTGGCGATGAAGCGTCAGCGATTGAATTCGCAGCGCACGTGGAAGTGGCTTGGACCGTTGAGGCCATGCTTACCCAGATAGCGCGTGATGAACACTATGAAATACAGCACTTGCGACTTGAATGACAGGCCAGAGCAGCTCTATTGTGACGTTAGAGAAAGCGAACGTGGCCCTGGCGGAATCGGGCGCGCGCAGATTCGAAGAAGAGGGAGCAACGTTACGCTGGATGACTTCATCTTCTGGAGAAGTATTAAAATGGAGGTCAGATGGGAGAAATCCGCTGTTCGTCGATTAGCGCCTCCAGGCTAGATGGTGCAATCATTTGTGATCGCCTGCTATCGGGCTCACCTAGTAACCGGAAGATATTCATCGTGAAGGTGGGGAGCGCAGCTCAAGAATTAGGGGAATCGATCAGACTGAACACAGCCAAAATATAATGAAGAAGACCTTTACAGTCAGGCGTGCTGACGACAAGACTCACGACCGAGTTTGTAGGCTAGGAGAAGTAGGGATGACAAGGGAATGAAAGGGCCCAGAGTGAACGGAAGGGTAGGTAAGTGTGGATCGCAAAGACGCGGGACGGGGAAGTTGTTGACACGAAGACCAGAAAAAGGCCGGGTGCCGATCAGGTACGGGAGCCAAGACACTCTTTTTCCGTCTTGAAGGTTATAGCAATTGAGTGCTTGTTGAACGCTTGTCAGCATGTTGAATGTTTATTTTTTTTTTGTTGTTGGACTATCGCATCGGACTTTCAGTCTTTGCCTCTACAGGTCGTCCAGATTATGGTCTGCTGGATCGACCTCTTGTCCCAGAAGTAGTGACTCGGAGTCGACATACCTGATGACGAACTTGGTCTGCCGCGTCGAGCAGCCAGTCCGTATCCACCTGGAGACGGACATGAGTTCAGAGTAGTGCAGCACCGGCGCGAGCACCAGCGATCGCTGGTGTCAGATTCCATCAAAAACATAAAGCGTCAATCGGATTACTTGACTCGGCGAGTAGAAGATAGCAAGCTCAGGCTTACAATTAACTCAAGAAACCCATCCCAGCCACTAAAAATACAGTTCCATGCCATGCTCCTGCGTCCCTACCCAAACAAAATAAAGCCAACAACGCCTCTCGTAAATATGTTCTTCCGCGAACGCCAGCAGTGGTCCACACGGTCCCAACTTGAAAGAAGAGAAGAGCATGCACATCGCTGCCGAAGACCAAGTCCATACTGGGGTTCTTCAATCAGAACGAAATACCGCCGGCAATGCTGTTTTCTTCTGCCATGCGCTGCAGATGGCCCTCGGCCAATTCGCTTTTGAGAGCGCAAATCGAACTCTCCCGATCCAACCGGTCCCAATCGCGTAAGCCAGCTCGCTTGATCTTCTGAATCTCCAAGACCTGCTCGTTGAGCCTCTCACAATCCGCTTCCAATTGCGCAAGACGTCTCTCATTGGGCGGATCCAAGATCGAAGATGACAACTTGCCGCCAGGAATGATCGCACTCAACCCGGACAGATGATTGGGAGGCTTCGGTCCGGGTGACGAATATGCGGACGCAGTGCTATGCTGACGGGCGCCCGAGTGGCGGTAATGACCACCTCCACCGGACATAGAAGATGAGAATGATGCTCGAGGGCCAGCAGGAGGGCCGTGTCCCGCTGGCGCCGGAGGTGGTCCACGGCGCGCCATGGAGGGTCCATGCCAAGGATCATCTCGAGAGCCATGCCCGCGACGAGGACGCGTGGGCGCGGACAGTAAAGACATGTTTTGAGGACCGCGACCCGGCCCTATTGCACCCATCTTCAATCCTTGCGATGGCCCCGACGGCGGAGCCTGAATGCTGGCGATCCTGGGCTGCGTGGGAATCGAATTTGACGATCGCCCATCGCGCAGTTGACTGGGACCGGTGGGAATCTGAGCCGGTCTCTCCGTCGGGTCATCGTTGGACCAACGTGGACCAAGGTGATCAGAGTCTCGGCGCGGTTCTCGGTTCGGCGACCGGCCCCGAGGACCGGTTGGCGGACGGAAAGACGGCGATCGTCGCGTGCGAGACCGACTGCGGCTCCGAATCGAAGCGGCCCGAGACCTATCTGGAAGGGTAGAGGGAGAGCAGCGCCTGGATCTACTACCAGAATCAGGTGCGGTGACGGGAAGACCAAAACCAGCACCATCACCACCACTACTCATGGGGTGAGTGGATCCTTGTCTCGAACGTGACGAGGCTCGTTCTTTGTGGTGGAGGACCTGCTCGCGGCGATCGGCGTCGGGGGCATCCTGGGAACAACTCACTTCTTGCGAAGGTTTCGCGTCTGGTGTAAATACTCGGAGAGGTCTGTCAGCATGGCGTAAAGCAGGCGAAATAGGTTGGGCTGGGCGTAGGTCTTGACTGCCCGGAGAAGGGTCTCGGGTCGCACGCCGTGGGCTGTTACAACTTCGGGACAAAGCTCGAGGCCTCAATCCTGTGTTCAGAGGTGATCTTGATCGCCACATTCGGGGAGGTGATCGATTTCGATCGTCTCTTCTTGGTGAGAACCGTCGGGGGGAGACCGTCGCCGGCCGTATGAGCCTGGCCCAAAACCTCGGCCCTGGAAAGGAGGCGTCCTGGACCGGCGCCGGAAGTCAGGAGATCGACTTCGAGGACGGCCGTAGGAGCGATTGGAGGGGACCCAAGTGTCGGCGCGCGGGCGAGAACGGTTGCGTGGTGGGGAGCGTCGGCGACTGTCATAGCCTCGAGTGGGCGACCGGCCGGAGCGCTCAGCTGGGCGGTAACTCTCCCCTCCGCGGCGGTCATCGAATCTGTGAAAAGGCAGAGTCAGTAAAAGATCGATTGATCACAAAAAACCAAGAGTGGAAAGACCATACCTCCTGCGATCCCGCTCCATTTTAGCAAAGAAGCCTCTGTAAACTGGGACGACCTTTTGGAGGTGAACACACGCGGAAGCGGAAGCCAAGCGGGCTGATGGAGACAAAAGATTGAAGATGGACCCAGGCGTCCGCGGAAGCTAGTCTTAATTTGGGTGAAGATCAAGCCGATATGATAAGAAAAAGAAGGCGGTAACTAACGGCAACATGCTTTATCATGTGATGGTGCTTACTGTGACGCACTGATGCTAGTGCCACCGCTTCACGATAAATGAGATGATACTTGGAAGCAAGCTGCTTATCCAACCCTAGATGCTGAAGTAATTGACTTGGTTATGTTCACGGAGCTGTGCAGCTTTGCTGACTCTGACATGATTGTTATTAACCTGAAATGGCGAAGAAAGGCTGAAGAGAGCATATTTACCTTGACAGGACTTTTGACTTCTGCATTCCTGATGCAGGAATTTCTAGAAGATCCTCGAGCTAACAATAAGCATTTTTGGGATTTTTGATCCTAAATTTTATACTCGGCCACACTCGGGACGCACGTTCTTGCGGAGGCTGGATCTCGTACCAATGAGAGAGTAATCTAGCCTACTACGTCTTCCAAGAGACATTTTTGTCATTCTTATCCCAGCAGGCTGACTCCCATGCAAGACAATGCGCTCCTGGGCACAACGTACAGGAGTTCTCGAATAGCATCAAGATATGGAGAGCGAAATGTGCTAAAGCAGCACTGATGATAGTCATTGGATTATGGCGGTCTTACTGATACAGAATGCATTCGATCAAAAGAGTGAGGCTCTTCAACGCTTGCCTCGCTTCTCATCTTCTTTGCGTAGGCGTTTCCTGCTTTCCTGCGCAATCATATCGCTGAGATCTTCCTGGAAGCCCCATTGCGGTTGATTCTGCTGTTGCCGCTGCGTCTCATACAGGTCTTGAAGGCGCTCTTTGCTAAGACCGTCCCCAGACTGGAGCGCATCAAGATCAACGGACACTTCCACGTCGCCGGGCTTCTTCCGTTTTCGGGTTTGATCCTCTGCGCCGAGGACAGGATGGGTCCCACCAGATGAGCTAAGATCGTACGCTCGATCACCACCAAAGAAGCCTTGAACACTGGTCTGCTTCTCGGGGATGACTTGGTACGCGCTGCGCGGGTGTACAGATTCCTCGGTCTCGATACCACGGTGGTGCTTGCGTACGTCGAATTCACCCGCGACGTTCTCTGCGGCCCCAAATTCTGAAGGCATAGCCGACGCCACACCGCTTGGAGTCTCCATGCCACTGGGAGAGTGCATCCCAGACTCCCTCTCCTCGTCATCCTCTTCTTCTTCCTCAGATCCATCCTCATCATCTTCCTCGCTCTCTTCTTCGGCCTCGGACTCCTGCAGTTCACCCCATAGGTCCTTTTCCACCGGCTCGCCTTGCTGGACGTTCTGCTGAGGCTGGAGTACACCGAAGATATCGCCACCATACAGCGGCCGGTTGTGTTCGTCGACAGGTGGCTTTCCGTAGCCACCTGGATGATAGCCCCACATGGCACCTGGGGGTGGAGGTGCATTGAGACCGGGGATTTTCAAAGCTGGATATGAAGGAGGGGGTCCAAATCGTTGCTGATTGATCAGCCAAGGGGGTGGTGCGCCAGGAGGCATATTCAACGCCTCTTTCAACTCATCGCTCAATTCCCCAGGTCGCAAGTGTCGAAGATTGGTCTCGTGCTCTTTTCCCTCGTAGTATATTTCGCCGTACCGTGTGAGTTCGGGCTTGGTCTGAAAGCGAAAGAATGCTTCGTACAGCTTTTGGTAATCAATGTCCAGTCGTCCCATCTTGGGCTGAACTCTTTCTCGCTGTTTCTGCTTCAGCGTAGACTGTTCTTGTTTCTCCAGAGCAGCATCGCGCATTTCAGCAATACCGGTCTCCTGGATAAACCTGGGAAGCGCAAAGGGCGCTTTCTCAACGCCTCGTTTTGAAGATAGATATTCCCGCTTCAGAGACCAATGTGACGGAACCGGAACCACATTTCGGTGGGCTTTGATGTGAACAAGAAGCCGAGGATCCGTAGCGGAGGTATCTGTCCAATCCACGATATCCGGCTTGGAGACCTGAGCCTTGAGTTCGGCAACAGACAGCTTGTTCATCTCCTTCCGCTTCTTCTTGGACAACTTCGGTTCGCGCTCTTGCTCCTCATCAGGAATTTCGTCCTCGTCGTCAAAGTACACCTCTGGCTTCTCGGCTTCTTTGGTCGTGGTGTTTTCCCCTGTACCTTCATCAAATCTACTGGCAAGATCCTTGTACATGGCCCATAGCGGATCGTCTGGTTCGGGGACCACCGGAATGACAGTTGAATCGGACTCTTCAGGTCCATCTTGCGTCACAGGGGTAGGCGCTGGCTCGTCGTTCTGAACGTTTCCATCTTTGAGTGCAGGAACTGGGACTGCCTCATCTTTGCTGACCTCTGCGTTCTCGGTAGCAGGAGTGCTAGTGGTCTAATTGGAAATTGTCAGCGCTTGCCAATTTTTGAGAAACGCGCTACCATGCGACTCACCTCGGACTTGAGAGCCCTCTTTCGGGCTCTTCGAAGTTGATTTTTGCTAGGCTTTGTTGCAGACGGCATTGCGACAGTGATGGGACCCTTGCTCAAGGAGGATGTTGCAAGAGAATGCCACGAAATCCGCAGCCGATACAAGATGTCGCACGACGGCCGATTAATCTGAAATGATGCGGAAAGATAACGAGGTCGACCATACTGCCACCGGCTAGGAGTGATTGGCTCCGAGTGCTCACCGCCCAGCATTCAAACCTCCGAGAGTCTGCGATCAGTATTGAAGTAGTCATCTATAAGTACGGCAAGACAGTTGTGACAGAATGAGAAGATCGCGAAAATTGGTCTTCCAGCTCTTGGCTTGTGTATTCATTCTTGATAGGACTCTCGACTGTAGTATGCTTCTATGGCTGAGAGAGTTTACCAGCGGCAGTGACAGGCTCGGCACATCCCATTCAATTAGGCTTGCAAGAGGAAATACGTTGCTCGTGATTAATGGTTACTTTTTTATAAAAAGCTCCGGTGCCGATTTTGTAGCACTTTCAGGAGCCCTCTGGCATGAATTCCAGCCACCTACATACTCTGAAAGCCCTCACCGCAGGACTGATTCAGATCACCCAGCCATGCTTGACAAAGTGTGAAACACGAGATCTAAAAAAACTACAAACTCTGCCGTGTGTGATGTTGAACAATGTTGGTAGGTATATGGTACACCCAGGCGTATGATTGGGACCCATGCCTCTTGATCATGCTCGGCGCCTGGCCCGAGTACAATTCATCGCTGCGAAGGAACGATGACCACTGATCTCACAGACAATGGACGAGGAAAATTCGAAAAACACTCTTCCACGCCGAGCACGACTCATGGTCTATGAATAGGGTGTCGTCTACTTCTTCTTCTTCGCGGATCTCGATTCTATTGGAGACACGGGGTTAGCGAATCACAGATCGGACCGACCAACGTGTTATGGCGAGTAGCCTTACCTGCTGCCGTTCTCTTTTTCTTCGGCCGTCCCTTTCCTCGCAGTTTGGTACTAGGAGAAGGTGTCAGTGGGGATAGAACAATGGGTGAGAGAGTATAGAATGACGAACATTTGGATGGCTTCCTCGCGGTCGTCTTCGGCTTCGTCGAACGTCGTCAAGCCAAGGGGCTTATATGTGTTCTGAAGATCACGGAAGGATACAATCTTCGTTGGATACCAAGCTGCTAACGTGGGACCACGCAAACGTTGCCGCAAGATCTTGTTACCCAATCTGAGACGTTGAGGGTTGAAAGTCGCGGAGAAGATGCGACATTGCGTCTGGACTCAAAGATCAGTAAGGGTGCTCGACTGCAATTCTGCAATATCATCACGAAACATACCTTCACCAGGTCTAGTATGCGGGACTGCGACATCTCTGCGGCTCAGACACGCTCTTTGGCAGATGCGCGCAAAAAAGCAGGATCGTGAGTTCGACAGAAGAAGCTGCCTATCTTGCGGCTTCGCGGCGGCATCACGTGGACGGTTGTCCGCGTCGAGATCCACTTTGGCGGCGTTCGACGTGCCTCTCCGCGCCCGCTCGGAAGAGTAAGAGTGCGGCTTCGGATCACTTTTTCTATCATAGAGACCCCAATAAGAGCTCGAAGTTGACGGCGCAATGGGGAAAAAGCGTTCTAATTCGCCTTCAGAATCTGATGGGTCTGGTCATTCAGACTCGAAACGGGTCAAGGTATGTCATGCTCCCCAACCCTTTGCGCCTGTGATGGTCAGGCTATACTTTGTCCCATTATCTTGCTAGAACCAGCCTGACAGTTTGCGTTAAATAGAACGGTCATCAACAGACACAGAACATACAAGACATGTCGACGCCGATGCCAGTACTAGATAACCACAACAGCAACAACTATGAGAACAACACGAACAATGCCCAGTCTCGACTATTCTCTTTAAGATGCGTCGTCCAAGACGCTCTGGCCGATCCTGAGGTCGCATCGATCAATCCAGGAGTGGCCAAGGCACTGGCAACACTCAACGACACACTCCAGCGCTTTACGGACTTCGATTTGCATCCAAGTAGCCAAGCCCACAGTCCTTCAGGTCACAAGGACCATGCCACAACAGGGCCCTCTACAAGCGGGATTCCTATTCCTCTCGCACCTGAAATTCCAGACGAAAGATTACGCAAGGCAGTATTTACACACTCTGCATGCAGTGCTGCCCATGACACGAATTATGATCGACTGGAAGTTCTGGGCGACGCCTACATCGAGCTCATCGCGACGAAGCTTCTGTGGAAGAAGTTCCCTGGAATCCCCGCCGGTCGAATGTCGCAAATTCGCGAGAAGCTGGTCAAAAACGAAACGCTTGCCGCATTTTCAGAAACATACGGCTTTGATCGCAAAGCCTTGGTCCCCGCAAATTATTCAAGTCAGCCAAAGCGATGGATGAAAACGAAGGGCGATATCTTTGAAGCTTATGTGGCTGCGGTTATACTATCGCATTCCGAAGCAGACGGCTACAAGCTGGTGGAGAGGTGGTTGGCCAGTCTTTGGTTGCCGGAACTTGATCGACTGGGCCACCAAAAGGCTACTTTACGCTCAAAGGAAATTCTGGCCCAACAAATCATGGGCCGCAATGTGAGGCTGGAATATCTCGAGGAGCGTCCATCTGTACAAAAAAGGGGCTCTGGTACGCAAACCTTCTTCATTGGAGTTTACCTCACTGGTTGGGGATGGACCAAGCGACATCTTGGCTCTGGACACGGACCAAGCAAAGTTGCCGCAGGGGACGAGGCTGCTCAAAATGCTTTGTTGAACACACCGCTGATTACAGAAATCGCGGCGGAGAAGAAGAAGCAACAATCGTAGCATGTATCTCACACATTCATAGCTGTCGTTCGAACGCGAAGGCACAGTTTGTTGAGACTTTCGGTATGTGGACGAAGGCGTTGTATCACCAAGCTGGCCACTCCATTGCCGTGAAGTACAGGTGACATATCTGAGTGGACGAAGGTTTAGAAAGCACGGCTGATAACCTCGTAATACCAGCAGCCCTGACAGGCTACGTTGTGAGGGTCCTGAGTCGCGGTTTCCCGAGTTCGAGGAACTCCTACACCATCCTTTCGACTTACGCATGTTAACCATTCGACCGTGACATTTATATTCCATCCTCCTCAACCATATTGCTTCACTTCTCTTCTTATCCCACTGATTACATACTGACTAATCATTCGACTGAGCCCAAGCGCCCAGCTATCAAGTGGCATAGTCTCACGCACACAAAATCACATGATTCTCACAATCCATAAGATTCTTGACTAGTACACGTAGAGACCAGAGAAAGTAGACAAGGTATAGCTATAAGAGATTCAAGCGTTGGTACAAAGTCCAGATTTTAAACTGGTTGAAAATCAAAGTCTATAGGGGTTCTTATAAGAAGAAAAATCACCTCCATACTCCTTAGTGAAAACATACCACTATTTCCAAAGAGATCGGTGTTGTAGACCTAAACAATACGGGGGCCGTAATCATTTAAGAAAATCTATAGACTAATCACCCTATGAAGCTAGGAGATAGCTGTCACGGCGCGACCTATTAAGGCGCGGCTACGTGTGACTCCCAGGCAGTACAGCTACATGAACCTACGTATGGAAGGAAGAAGGTAAAGCAACTGTGTCCTATGCAACGAGGAAACCAAGACGAAGAGGAAAAAGGAAAGGAAGAAATGAGGAAGACGAAGTACTGCCTCAAATACTCATCGTGGGCGGACCACGGGGAAGCGGCAGAATCCTCCTAGAAAGTCCCAGACGGAAGGTTCCTCCATAGAAGTAAAGAGAAAAGCAAACAATTCTTAGGCTCCAACACACACACACGCGTGAGGTTCCAACCATCAACAACGCGTGGATACCCATCTGATCTCATGAACGCAAACATCGGTCATATGATCTCCTCCTCGGTACCCCAAGTCGATCTCCATCAACTGGCCAACCGATCCGCCAGTTGACACAGTTCGCGGTAACTGACTAGTTAACTCCTCCAACCAACTCCGCTCTCTAAGTTCGCTCCCGAACTGGTCAACCGACTCGCCAGTTGACTCTTGACTTTTGCCCATGTGTCACACTACGGAGGAATCACGTGCAGAACGCCGACGAATCCACCGGGTTATAGCCCTAAGGATACGAACCCTATATACAAGGGATATATATATAATAATCGTAGAAGGGAGGAAGGGTTCCGACCTTTAAGATTCAGTCTTTAAATTTAAGCCCCCCTAGACTTTAATCCTTTACCTAGTTAATAGTCCTAGTTACCCTACGATCCCGGCCCTAATAATTACTAAATCTTATTTTTTAACTACCTAAAGGAAAGATATTATTGAGATAGCTTGGTAGTCAGGCGCGTCACGCCAGCGTGGTGCACACCTACGCACACCACTACCACCAGTAGTTTAGATAGCACCTCTTACCATATTCAATCTCACTATCCCTTTCTCCCCTCTTTTGGTAAGTACTACGTTTCACCGTAGCTTACTAATAGGTTATAAGCCCTACTTAGCGCTAAAAGAGTAAGGTTATTTATATTTCCTTACTACCTAAGTACTAACTTATAAAATAACTGTTTTTTCTATTACTTTTCGGTATATCCTACGCCTTCTATAGCCTTACGTACCTCGGTACGACTTAACGCTCTCTTTACGTCCTAAACGTATCGAATTTAGCTACCGAAGCTATCGAATCGTCGCTAAAGCCCCTCCTTCGGCTCTAACGTGTGATATATAGGCAAAAGTCAAGAGTTAACTAGCGAGTCGGTTAACTAGTTCGAGAGCGAACTTAGAGAGCGGAGTTAGCTAGAAGGGTTAACTAGTTAGTTACCGCGAACTATATTAACTAGTAGATCGGTTAGCTAGTTAATTATTGAGATAGCTTGGTAGTCAGGCGTGTCACCAGCGTGGTGCGCGCCCACGCACACCACCTTCGTAGCTTAGATAGGCACCTCTCACCAGATGCAATCTCACCATTCCTTTCTCCCCTCTTTTTGGGTCTGCTACGTTTCCCGGTAGCTTCTAATAGGTTATAAGCCCTGCTTAGCGTATAAAGAGTGAGGTTATTTATATTTCCTTACTACCTAGGTATAACTTACAAAATAACCTCTTTTTCCATCGTTTTTCGGCGCGTTTTACGCCTTCTACAGAGTATAGACTTCGTATCTCTTTACGACTTAACGATCCCTACGTATCGAATACGGCTACCGAAGCTATCGTATCGAATCGTCGCTAAAGTCCCTCCTTTAGCTCTAACGCTATTTAAAAATATATAAAATCCTTCCGGCTTCTATACTATTTTCAGAGCTCTTACGCTCTTTACCTATATAGTAGTACTTCGCTATAATAGACTTACTATATAATATACCTTTATTATAGTAGATCTTATACCTTCCGGCTCTTACGCTATTTAGAGCTTTTAAGCTCTATATTACCTACGTAGTAGTACTTTATTATAGTAGGATTAATATATTTATATATATTTAATATAGTTTCCGATCTCGAGGCTTATAAGGCGGCTAAAACCTTCGCTAAATTAGTCCCTACGCTTAAGGGAAGAGCTAACTTCGAGAAGTAGAGATAGGGGCTTTAATTTATTATAGATAGCCTAGACGAAGACCTATAATCTATTATTATAGGTAAAGTAGTATATCCTATTTAAGAGCCTTATAATAATCCTATAGAGGAAGCTATTTAAAATATCCTTTTCGCTTAATTTAGACGAGAACCTACCGAAGAGGAATTTAATAAGTAGATTAATAAGAATATAACTTAACTAAATAACTAATTTCACTAGTTTCGCCGGAAATATACGCTTTCGAAATACCTTATCTATTATATACTTAGCGATTTAGCTTATAGCTTTATACGCGATTATAAAGATTCTTATAAAATCTTCCTTTATATTAGTAATATATATAGTACTAGTAACTATACTACTTTAAGCTGTAGGCTATTCTCTTTAATTAAGCTTATTTATACTATTAGTAATCTATATAATTTTATTATAAAATAGTAAGCTATACTAGATCTTATAAATTTAGCTATTCTAAATATACTATTACTACCTAAATAGGCTCTAGCTTATTTTAAGCTTATAATTAATAGCTACTAAAGTATAAAAGGTTTCTTAAATATATATAAACCTCTAACTAATCCGGATAGTATACTTAATTATATTTTCGGTAAATTTATTAAATATAAGTCGAATAAAAAGTCTATAAATATAGTGATCGTAGCTATTTCTACCTTAAAAGATACGAGATCTACGTAAAATAACAATCGAGGCAGAGATAGAGGTAGAGGCTAAGAAGATAGAGACTATAGTAGAGGCTCCGGATAAGATTATAGCTAAAGTTAAAATAATAAGGATAATAATAATTAGCTATTATATTATTATATCTACTATAAGCGTTTAATAGCTTATACTAGTAAGTAGTACTTCTTTAATCCTAAATCTAAGGGTATCTCTTAAGACAGAGTTAATATAGCTATAGCTAGTACTTCTAATTCGAAAAAGAACTTAAATTCGAAGAAGAAATCTAAAAAGAAGATTTTAATAAGCTTCGCTAAAATAAGCTCTTTAGCTATTAATATTATAGCTCTATTAATAGATAACGATAAATAGTATATTTAGATAGTAGACTCTAGTATATTAGTATATATAATATCTTATTATATAAATTTTATTAATTTCACGCTACTTATTACTAATATAAAGCTTCTAAATAGTTATTAAGTATAGACTAAAGGATATAGTAATATTATTTTAAACTTTTTAAATAGAAATAATATTTCTAAGCTTAAGCTACTTAGAGTCTAGTATATTCCTTCTTTTAATATAAACCTTATTTCCTTATAGTAACTTACGAAGGATTCTAGTATTAAGACTCGATTTAATAAGATATATAGCTTCCTCTATAGGAGGAAAGAGCTTATTATTATAGCTAAGTAGGAGAACGATTAATATTAGGTTTATACCTATAATAGTAATAGTTATATTAATATACTTAGAGCTCTATCTATTTAATTATCCTATATATTTAGTAATAGCTATATATCCGCTATAGATTCGGCTATAGCTTCTTAAATCGGTAAGATTTAACCTATTTTAATAGATCTAGCTTATTATAGAGCCTATTATATAGATAAGTAGAAGATAAAGTATATAGCTAAATATACCGAAGGAATTAATATTAAAAAGGGATCTAGTATTAAGTATCCTTATCCTTCTTATATTCTTAGTAAAGGTTATATCTTACTTTTTAGATAAAGTAAGTATATCTAGACTATACTAGTATAGAAGCTTTATATTAATATTTAGGATCCTATTTCTATCGTAGATATTAGAGGTAATTATTATTTTATAACTATTACCGATAATATAATACGTTTCTATTAGGTCTTCCTATTAAAGGCTAAGAGTAAAATTACTAATAAGATTCGTATATTAGTAACCTACTTTTTAATATAATTTAACTATAAAGTTAAGATAATTTTAGGTAATAATATATAAGAATATATTAAAATCGCTACTTTTTACGAAGAAAATAATATTATTTAGGACCCTATTTCCTCCTATATATCTTAGCTTAATAGTATTATAGAGATTAGGAATCGTTAGCTTATTAAGCCGCTAGTCGCTATATTAGCTAAAAATTAGCTTCCTAAATATCTATAGGATAAACTACTTTTAGGTATTAATTATACTATAAACCGTCTCTAATAGTCTATTATTAATATAACTCTATATAAAGCTTTCTACGGTAAAAAGCTAGATATTTTAAATCTACGTATACTTAGCTACTAAGCTTAGTATCTAATTCTAAAGGAATATAGGATAGATAAGCTTTCTCCGTATATAGCCGAAGTAAGACTAGTAGACTATAGTACTAATAGATATTACCTCTATAATATTTATTCAAAGAAGATTATAGTCTCTCGTAATATAGTCTTTAATAAGAATATAACGAAGGATCTACCTAAGTCTATATATAATCTCGATATAGAGCTAAAGTTAGTTCCTATATAATCTATAGCTAATTAATACTATTATATACTATTAGATTTCCTACTAGCTAATAATAATTAACTAATTTAGCTAGATTTAGCTAATAGTCCTAATAAGCTAGTATAGCTAGTAATCCTATCTC